>NC_136063.1:883174269-883836958 GCF_964261635.1 Lissotriton helveticus | reverse complement strand
GTATGCGGTCCCTTAAACCCTTGCAGACTACTGTGTCAGTCCTGCAAAAGTCCAGGTAATAGTCATGCTGCAGGAAAGCAAATTCTGGACGAATGTCTACTGGTGGTGCTGAAGTGGACGCTCCGGAGGTGCTAGCAATGCCTGGTGGTGGCAGACCTCATTTTTTTCTCGTGCCAGATTCTTCGGGTGAATGGTCCGCAGATGTTTATACATACTCGCTGTTCCACAGGAGTATTTCTTGCCACTGCCTCGCGACAGGACCCTGTCACACAGCACGCATGTGACTTTTCTTGTGTTGACCTTTTTGCCTCCGGTAAGAAAGGTGAAAAATGTCCATACCACTGATTCAGGCCTCTGCTTGGGTGGATCTTCCTCCAAGATATCTTCATCTGAAGAATGATGAGGAGCTTGCGAACCAGATGCCATTTCTCCAATGCAATTTTTCAAAAATACTCAAAAAATTCCAAAACCAGCTCTGGAAGAAGAGATGTCTCTCATCAACTGCTCCAAACAGAATAATTAAAATGGGTGGAGTCCTTCAATATTTACAGTGGGAAATGTTATGAACCAATCAAATCTTTGTTTTTGAGGTCACATGGGATCTGCGCACCGTGTGCTCACAAAGCGCGCACCAGACGCGACTTCGCAAAAATATATTTAAAAATAAAATGTTTATTACAAGTAGAAATATATTATTTTTATGAATACCTTAGATAATCTTTTGCCCTCATTTGTACATTAACGACACATACATATCATTTTAGAACATAAAAAATTTCACGGGAGTCGTGCACCCAGCTCGCCCCAGCATGTATATGACGTCACGTGGGGCCCGCCACTGTGCAAGCGTCGCATACCATAATACGCATGTGTCACGAATGCGCAGGAGCAGGAGTCGCGGACCGGTAGCATACCGGTTGCGTACACCAAGTAACATTGTACATATATGACACAACTGAAAAAAAAACACGCATGCTTCGCTCACCACACGCGGATCCTTCACGACTTTTCCAAAATGGCAGCTAGAATACACGGACCCGCCGCAGTAGGTACGCTTTGGATGCGCAACTCCCCCAAAAAATTTGAAAAAAAAATGTAAAAAAAGAATTATATAAATATATTAAAATACAAAAAAACTAAACATTTAGAAATATTTCAATTTTAAATTAATTTGATTTTTTTTTGCAATTTTCATAAAAATATATCATGTTGTTTAATAAATAAAATATTTATAAATAAACAGTTAAACAACTGGAGAAATTCAGTACAAAAAAATGGGTATAACTACTATTGCACTTACAAATTAGCACTTAAAAATCCTTTGAAATTCACTGAAAACACCATAGGTTTCAGAGATGTTATAGTTAGAAATTAGCATTTAAAAAACCTTTGAAATACACTGAAAAAGACCATAAGTTTAACCCCTTGTATGCTCATGACGAGCTGAGCTCGTCATGGCATACAGTCGCCCTGTGTTCATGACGAGCTCAGCTAAAAGAGGTGAGGGCTGGGGAGGGGGAATTACACCGAAAGAGGCATCGGGGGGAAGGAAAGGGTTTTCCTTTCCCTTGAGGCCTCTTTTGGCATTCCTGCTGCACGATCGTGCGATCGTGCAGCAGGAATGCCCACTAGCGCCAGGATTTTTTTCTTTAATATGGCCATTGTTTTCTTGGTTGGGGGAGCAGCCCCTTGGGCAAGGGTTGCTCCCCTTTGTGGGGGCATCACTTTAGGCTTTGTCTGTCCCACTGAGGGGGGCAGAGTTAAATTATTTATTATGAAATCACCACTTACTTCCAATGCGATGGGGAGTGGCCCCTTGAACAAGGGTATTCCCCTTGGGAGGCCATTTTACTCAGCCCTCATGTTTTTTTTGTTTTGGGGAGCGACCCCTTAGACAAGGGTCGCTCCCCTCTTGGGGGCAATTAGGAAGCATTGTCTGCCCCCATGGGGGTGGCCGAATTTAGTATAAATATTAGGATGTGCTGGGGAGTGTACCCTTGGGCAAGGGTCTCTCCCCTTGGGAGCCATTTTAGGCAGCCCACAATGTTTTTGTTTTGTTTTTGGGGAGCAACCCCTTAGGTAAGGTTCGCTTCCCTTTTGGGAGCCATCATTTTTGCTTTGTTTGCCCCCTGGGGGGGGGGCAAATTAAAACAATTTAAAATTCATTTGGCACACTGGGCCAATTGCATAAATGTAGTGGGGAGTGGCCCCTTGGGCAAGTGTCACTACCCTTTTGGGGGCATATATTTTGCCTTTGTCTGCCCCCTGGGTAGGCATGTGTAAATTTTTGGGAAACATCTACCCACTGGGCTAATGTAATAAATGTACTGGGGAGTGGCCCCTTGGGCAAGGGTCACTCCCCTTTGGGGGCCATTTTGGTATGCCCATGATGTTAGTTTTTGGTTGGTTTAATCCATCATTATGCTGTAGCTCACTCCAGCACCCCAGTTCTGACATGGCCATATGCAAATTAGTCTTACCCTGTGCCTCATGGGAACAGTCCAGCCCAAACTGCCAAGCCATATGTTCCCTGGCCCGGAAACAACCATCCTGGGACAGGTTTCTTGCTAATCAGCCAACATCAGCCAGGTTAGCTTGAGTCCAGTGGCAAAGTGAGCAAGGGACCCACGTCTGCCAACTTAGGGCAATCAAAGTTTATTTTTATATTGGGGAGCTGCCCCTTGGTTATGGGTTGTTCCCCTTTATGGGAGGATGATTGAGGCCATTTCTGCCCTCTTTGAGTTGCAGAGTAGCAGTATGTGTTTAGTCCCTTCTGCACACAAGGGCGGCAGAAGTCACTAGACACCAATGTTTTTTAATTTTTTTGTTTTGGGGGGGTGGCCTCAAGGGCAAGGGTTGCTCCCCTTTTACGGGGTGAATATTGAATTTATACTGTTAGGCCCACCTACCCCTTAGCTTGGCAGGTAGGCTGGTGCATTATTTGCATATGTGATTGTAATGTTTTTTCTCCTTTTAAATCTAGTGTAAAGCTTTTGATACCTGTTTGAGGTTTCAACAGTGGTTGTTCTGCAGTTTTGTGTAGTTGCATTTTTTAGGTAAGAAAAACATTTTTGTTGTTTATACTCCAAATGAGTAATATTGTAATGTATGAATTAATTTTTTTGAAAGTGGTGTCATAGTGGCATTTAGTTAGTGTTTTGAGCATGAACATCTTTGTGATGTGTTTTGCGTTGTCTTATGTGTAATTTTCTTTTCTCTTTCTTTTTTAGTGGGATATTGTTAATCCATACTGTGTCTGTGCAGAGTACGTGGTGGTGAGTTTTGCTGCTTCTGGCAAGTGAGTGGTATCGTTTTGGAGTGTATAGGTATTTCTTGATAAAGGTGCATTTTGCTTATTACTTATTTTACAAAGTGTTTGTTGTTGTTGACTTGTTTGACAAGTTACCTTTATTAGTAATCATTATGGCTAGCCGTAGAATTACTGTTCAGCAGGTGGTTGGTATGCTTCTTGATTCTTCCTCTGAGTCGGATTATGAGACTGACAGTGCGTCTGAGAGAGAGGAGGGAGGGAAAGATTCTGGCAGTGAGTTTTCTCTCCACATGGAATCATCAGATGATGACGGTTATCACAGTGCAGAGGAGGATACTGATGTGCCAATAGTGCAAGGGGCATCTGGATTGCAGCCTGAGGCTGCTAGGCTTCCTACTGGAAGTGCTGGCTCTGGGTTGATCCAAACATGGTGCAGCCGGTGTTGCCTGCCTTTAGCTATGATGCAGGTTGTAGAGTTGATTGTGAACATTTTTTGCCTATACAAAATGTTCAGTTATTTATAGATGATGTATTTTTGGGTGAGATTGTTGAGCAAACTCATTTGTATGCTGAACAGTTTTTGAGGGACAACAGAGACAAACTTAGGCCCCACTCTAGATCTACCCGGTGGACCCCCACAAATCTGGAAGAAATTAAGAAGTTTTGGGGTGTGACTTTATTGATAGGTTTGCTAAGGAAGCCGAACCTGGCTTCATATTGGTCTTCCAGCCCCTTGATGGCAACCGCTATATTTTCTGCAGTTATGACTTGTGATCGGTATTTACTTTTGCTACGCATGCTGCATTTTGTTGATAATTCTTTAGCGTTGCCACGTAGTCACCCTGACAGGGACCGTCTTTTTAAGAATCGGCCTGTTTTTGACCACTTTGTAGATTGATTTTCAGGGATATATATTCCGAGAGAAAGAAATATCTATTGATGTGTCTGGTTTTGTTCAAGGGTTGTTTGGTTTTTAGACAGCGCATCCCTTGGAAGAGGGCACGCTATGGAATTAAGCTGTATATGTTGTCTGAGAGTAGGACAGGATAGGTTTTTAATTTTCGTGTTTACACAGGTAGAGTTCCACTATTGACCCCCCTGGTTGTCCGTCTTCTTTTGGAGTTTCAGAGAAAATTGTGTGGGATCTTGCTAGAAGACTGTTTAACAGAGGCCACCATTTGTACCTTGATAACTTCTACACTGCTGTGCAGTTATTTAAGGTGTTGTTTAAAGTGGACACTTTTGCATGGGGCACAATCCGCTCTAACTGCAAATGTTATCCTAAAGAGCTTGTTTGCAATAAACTTCAGAGGGGTCAATGCAGTTCCTTGCGTAGCAATGAACTGCCAGCTGTGAAATTTGTGGACAGGAGGGATGTGTACATGCTGACTACCATCCATGATGAGAGTACTTTACCTGTGCCTGTTTGGGGTCAGGTTGCTGAAGTGCACTAACCTGAGTGCATTCTAGACTACAATCAGCCCATGGATGGGGTTGACAGAGTAGATCAGAGGTTGGAACCTTACACTGCTATTCGGAAGGCTTATATTTGGTATAAGAAGTTGTCCATCCATTTTATCAACTTAGCAACTTTCAATGCTTTTGTTGTGTTCAAGGAGTGTTCTTCTGCGTCAAAGTTGACAATTCTTCAGTTTCAGCACTCTGTGATAGCTAGCCTTGTTGTTGTGGAACAGGTAAGTGTTCCTAGATTTCGAGTGGTGGAAGATGTGGCTTGATTGAAAAATCACCACTTTCCTGATTACATTCCTCCCAGATCTACAAAAGACTTTCCCACTAGGAGATGTAGAGTCTGTTGGCAAAGAGGTTTGCGGAAGGAAACTCGTCTTTTCTGCCCCTGGGTGTCCTTCTAACCTTCGGCTGTGTGTGCCTGCTTGTTATAGAGCGTACCACACACAAAAGAATGTTTGGGAGTATCCATGAGTGGTAAAGTGAACTGCCTGGTCTGTATTGTTTAGAAAAGTGTATTTTGTTTCAATGTTGGCATTAGTGCAATGTATTTAGTTTCAGATCTTGTGTTAGTAGATTTGTATATATTTGCAATTTGTTTGTGTTTTTTTGTTTAAAAAATACTAAATGTGGTGGCGGTGTGTGGAGCCTGGTGCTTGGCTGGCGGTGTGCATTGACTGGTGCTTTGCTGGTGGTGTGCATTTATTGGTGCTTGGCTGGCGGCGTGCGTGTTTTGGCGCTTGGCTGACCGTGTGCATGGACTGGTGCTTGGCTGGAGGTGTGCGTGGACTGGCACTTGCCTGGCGGTGTGCGTGGATTGGCGCTTGGCTGGTGGTATGCGTTGACTGGCGCTTGGCTGGCGGTGTGCATTGACTGGCGCTTGGCTGGTGGTGTGCGTGGTTTGACACTTGTCTGGCGGTGTGCGTGGATTGGCGCTTGGCTGGTGGTGTGCATGGACTGGCGCTTGGCTGGCGGTGTGCGTGGATTAGCGCTTGGCTGGCGGTGTGCGTGGACTAGTGCTTGGATGGTGGTGTGCGTGGACTGGCGCTCGGCTGGTGGTGTGTGAGTAGTGACTTACTGCTGGTCACTACACACACTGCTAGTTGAGCGCCACTCCATGCAATCCATCAGTTTGTGTAGTTGCTGTATCAGGAATGTGGGCGTGCGAAAGTGATGGGCCCTTGAATGGCTCTGTCTGCTGGTGTGAGTATTGTAATGTGATGGGCCCGCGGCTGGCGGTGTGAATGTTTTGTATGTGTCACAAGTATGAAAGGTGTGTGCATGGCCTGTAAAGAGGTTGGTGCCTTGTCGTGGCTTTACAGCTCACGAGCTGTGAGTCAATGGTTCGGTTTTTGTGCATTTAATTCTTGACAGTGCATTTCATTTTTGTGAAATCTCTTGTTAATAAAATTTTATGCACTGAACCATCACTCGCCCGTGTGTCAAATTTAACCAGTATGTGTGTGTGTTTAAGGAATAAATAGCTGTGCTGGAATGTTTGACTTTTGAGTCTCTCTGTCAAGGTGTACATTCCATCTAAGAATAACCTACCAAAATGTAGATATTATTGCTAAACCTTTGGGAGTACATGTTGATGTCTCTCTTGCGAATTCCAACAAATTATTTTATCCACAATGTCCTGCAAACTTAAAAATGTCTGTCACATTTTCCATGCAATCTTTTGCCAAAAATCTCACGCTGCAGAAATGAACACATAATTATGTCAAAACAATTTGGTTTTGCAAGGGCGGTCACCTGGTTTTTGGTCCCGTGCTCGGCGGCCATCTAGAGAAACCTACCAAACCCATACACTTCTGAGAACTAGATACCCTGGGGCTTCCAAGGAAGTATGGCTTGCATGGATCCCCAAAGTTGCCTTACCCAGAATCCCTTGCAAACCTCAATTTTTGCTGAAAAAATCTGTTTTTTTCACACATTTTTGTGTGGGAAAGTGTGGCATCACTGGGCTCACACAAATGTCCTACCACCCAGCATTTCCTCAGGTCTCCCGATAAAAATGGTGCCTCACTTGCGTGGTAGGCCCAAGTACCCGCGACAGGCAAGGGTCCAAAACATTTTTTGATAGGCAATGTTGTTGTTGCCTCGAAACGTTTTGTGCCCTTGCATGTCGCGGGTACTTGGGTCTCCCACACAAGTGATGCACCATTTCTATCAGGAGATCTGTGGGATTGCTGGGTGGTAGGAAATTTGTGTGAGCCCAGTGATGCCACACGTTCCCACATAAAAATGTGTGAAAAAATGTTTTATTCAGATAAAATTGAGTTGTGCAAGGGATTTTGGGTAAGGAAACTTTGAGGGATCCATGCAAGCCATACCTCCTTGGAAGCCCCCGGATGTCTACTTTTTAGTATTCTGTGGGTTTGGTAGGTTTCCCTGGTTGGCCGTTGAGCACGAGGCCTAAAACCCAGGTGACCCCCCTTGCAAAAGCAGGTGGTTTTGAGATAGGCAATTTTGATGTCGCCTTACTACGTTTTGGGACCTTGACTGTCGTGGGTACTTATGCCTCCCACACAAGTGAGGCCCCATTTTTATCGGGTGACCAGGTGGAATGCTGGGTGGTAGGAAATTTGTGTGAGCCCAGTGATGCCACACATGTCCACACAAAAATGTGTGAAAAACTGATTTAGTTTGGCTAAAATTAAGGTTTGCAAGGGATTCTGTGTAAGAAAACATTGGGGGATCCACGCAAACCATCCCTCCATAGAAGCCCACCGGTGTCTAGTTTTCAGAAATGTGTGGGTTTGGTAGGTTTCCTTAGATGGCCATTGAGCACGGGGCCAAAAACCCAGGTGACCCTCCTTGCAAAAGCAGGTGGTTTTGAGATAAGCAATTTTGATGTCGCCTTACTAAGTTTTGGGCCTTGCCTGTCAAGGGTACTTGTGCCTCCCACACAAGTGAGGCACCATTTTTATCGGGAGACCTGGGGAAACGCTGGGTGGTAGGAAATTTGCCTGAGCCCGATGATCCCACACTTTCCCACACAAAAATGTGTGAAAAAACTGATTTTTTTCAGCTTAAATTGAGGCGTGCAAGAGATTCTAGGTAAGGAAACATTGGGGATCCATGCAAGCCATACCTCCTTGGAAGCACCCGGGTGTCTACTTTTCATAAATATGTGGGTTTGGTAGGTTTCCCTAGATGGCCATTGAGCACGGGGCCAAAAACCCAGGTGACCCTCCTTGCAAAAGCAGGTGGTTTTGAGATAAGCAATTTTGATGTCGCCTTACTACGTTTTGGGCCTTGCCTGTCAAGGGTACTTGTGCCTCCCACACAAGAGAGGCACCATTTTTATCAGGAGACCTGGGGGAACGCTGGGTGGTACGAAATTTGTGTGATCCCGGTGATGCCACACGTTCCCACATAAAAATGTGTGAAAAAAAATTTTTTTCAGATAAAATTGAGGTGTGCAAGGGATTTTGGGTAAGGAAACTTTGAGGGATCCATGCAAGCCATACCTCCTTGGAAGACCCCGGATGTCTACTTTTCAGTAATGTGTGGGTTTGGTAGGTTTCCCTGGTTGGCCGTTGAACACGGGGCCTAAGACCCAGGTGACCACCCTTGCAAAAGCAGGTGGTTTTGAGATAGGCAATTTTGATGTCGCCTTACTACGTTTTGGGCCCTTGACTCTCGTGGGTACTTATGCCTCCCACACAAGTGAGGCCCCATTTTTATCGGGTGACCAGGTGGAATGCTGGGTGGTAGGAAATTTGTGTGAGCCCAGTGATGCCACACTTGTCCACACAAAAATGTGTGAAAAAACTGATTTAGTTTGGCTAAAATTAAGGTTTGCAAGGGATTCTGCATAAGAAAACATTGGGGGATCCACGCAAACCATCCCTCCATAGAAGCCCACAGGTGTCTAGTTTTCATAAATGTATGGGTGTGGTTGGTTTCCCTAGATGTCCGTCAAGCACGGGGCCGGATACCCAGGTGACCCCCCCTTGCAAAAGCAGGTGGTTTTGAGATAGGCAATTTTGATGTCACCTTACTACGTTTTGGGCCCTTGCCTGGCATGGGTACTTGCACCTCCTACACAAGTGAGGCACCATTTTCATTGGGAGACCTGGGGGAACGATGAGTGGTAGGAAATTTGTGTGAGCCCAGTGATGCCACACTTTCCCACACAAATTTTTTTTTAAACTGTTTTTTTCAGCTAAAATTGAGGTTTGCAAGGGATTCTGGGTAAGGAAACTTTGGGGGATGCACGCAAGCCATACCTCCTTCGAAGCCCCCGTTTGTCTACTTTCCAGAAATGTGTGGGTTTGGTGGGTTTCCCTAGGTTCCGGCAGAGCTAGGGTTCACAAACTACAGCTAGGCACTTTGCCAGAAAAGGGTAATTTTTCACTGTGAAATTAAGGTATGACCATGTGGTGTTTTGCACCATTTCCTGTCACAGGCACTAGGCAGACCCACACAAGTGAGGTACGATTTTTCTCAGAAGACTTTGGGAAATGCGGTGGGTAGAAATTTCCTGGATCCACACAGATTCCAAAACTTTCCACCACAGAAATATGGGGAACATTTATTTTTTTGACAAATCTTTAGGTTTGCAAGGGATTCTGGGTAACAGAACCTGGTGGGAGGCAGTCAAGCCACCCCATCCTGTATTCCCCTGGGTGTCTAGTTTTCAAAAATGTATAGGTTTTTTAGGTTTCCCTAGGTGCCGGCAGAGCTAGGGTTAAAAAACTACAGCTAGGCACTTCGCAAAAAAGGGTAACTTTTCACTGCGAAATTGATGTGTGACCACATTGCGTTTTGCGCTGTTTCCTGTCGCAGGCACTAGGCTGACCCACACAAGTGAGGTACCATTTTTCTTGGAAGACTTTGGGGAACGCGGGGTGGAAGGAAATTTGTGGATACACACAGATTACAAAACTTTCCACCACAGAAATGTAGGGAAAATGTGGCTTTTTTGACAATTCTTTAGGTTTGCAAGGGATATTGGGTAACAGAGCCTGGTTGGAGGCAGTCAAGCCACCCCATCCTGGATTCCGCTTGGTGTCTAGTTTCCAAAAATGTATAGGTTTGCTAGGTTTCCCTAGGTGCTGGCAGAGCTAGGTTCCAAAAACAACAGCTACACACTTCGCAAAAAAGGGTACATTTTCATTGTGAAAATGTGGTGTGTTCCTGTTAGGTTTTGAGTCCTTTCCGGTAGTGGACACTATGCCTACCCACACAAGTGAGGTACCATTTTTATTGGGAGACTTAGGGTAATTTATATTTGTAAAGCAACTGTTATAATCTTTTGAGTTTTGATGGATTTCTGCCTTCCAAATGAAAGACATTGTGTAAAAAATAAGTCATTTTGAAAAATTACCAATAATTCTCATGCTAGTATGAGTATTCCCAATTTTGAAAATATGCAAATATGTACTGTTTCTAAGCTCTATAATTTGTACCCATTTAAAAAATACATAGGTGTATTTCATACCTATTTTTCCATGTGTACATTTTCACACAATAATTGCTATATACCCGGTACATATTAAAACGCCATTGCAAATTGCGACTCAGTTTTTGACTCTGGGTTCGTTTGGTTCCTGGTGAAAACGTTGACACAAAAGGCTGTTTTTTTCATCTAATTTTCAATTTTTCCAATATTTAGCTGTTAGTTTCTATAAAGAAACCTTGATGGATCTATACAAATGACCCCTTTCTGAATTCAGAATTTTGTCTACTTTTATAAATGTATAGCTTTCCATGATCCATTAATGCTTTCATTCTCATTTTTACCATTAACTAGAAGGCGGTTGAAAGCACTAAAAATAGCAAAAATAGACTATGTCCCAGAAAAATGCCAAAACTGTGTAAAATATGTTGGTTTTCTGACAAAAGACTGTCATTCCCTAAAAGCTGGAAAAATGGTGATTTCAGCCCCACAAACCCTTTTTGATAACATTAACAGGGAAAACCCAGATGCTTTCCCGTTTTTCCCATTTTTCTGACAAAAAACAATATTTTGCTGTATTTTGGCTAATTTCTGGGACCCCTCTGAGGGAATCCACAAACCCTAGGTACTTTTAGAATCCCCATGGTGTTGGAAGAAAAGGACGCAAAATTGGCGTGGATACCTTATGTGGTCAAAATGTTACAGTGGCCTAAGCACACACTACCCCAAATAGCCAAAAAAAGGCTTAGCACAGGAGGGAAAAGGCCTAGCAGTGAAGGGGTTAAAAGACCGCAGCTGCAATACAAGGTCGTGTGACCAAGACCCCGTGTGAGGTCGAAGCGCGTCTTGTTTCTCTGCCAAAATAAATCATCTATAAAGCATTCTAAACTGGTGTGGCTCCTTCCTTACCTGACTGCCTGGAGAGGATCTTGTGCGATATATATATATATATATATATATATATGAAATCCAAAGTTGTCCTGTGCAAAAAGACGCACTCGACAGCAAGCACATTCTTCCAAATGCTTTAATCAGGGGGAAGCGGCAAATAACATCCAGAACAATGTCGCCTGACGCGTTTCAGGGCCCCCTGGCCCCTTCCTCAAAGGCAGTCTACTCTGATCACAAACATGAGTTCAAGGCTTACTTTTATTTTTATTTTCCAACTCCGCCCTCTGGTGGGTTTAACAGGTGAGTTGATTTAGTTTGAGGATTCGGGTATCCGTACTTTTTAGCCTTGACATCTTAATAAAGCCCTCGAGTGGGTTTCGTGATTAGGCAGTTTTGTATCTTATTTTATCAAGCCCTCCAGTGGGCCTCGGGATATTCATTGCCGGTTTGATTTCAAGATGCTGCAGTCTCGCATGAAAAGCCAGAGACACTTACTCCGACCTTGCGACCCCTTTTCCATGTTTTTCGAGGGAGGTGCAATCTTCCACGGCCGGACTGCCGTGTATTTATGAAATCCAAAGTTGTCCTGTGCAAAAAGACGCACTCGACAGCAAGCACATTCTTCCCAATGCTTTAATCAGGGGGAACCGGCAAATAACATCCAGAACAATGTCGCCTGACGCGTTTCAGGGCCCCCTGGCCCCTTCCTCAAAGGCAGTCTGCTCTGATCACAAACATGAGTTCAAGGCTTATTTTTATTTTATTTTCCAACTCTGCCCTCTGGTGGGTTTAACAGGTGAGTTGATTTAGTTTGAGGATTCTGGTATCCGTAGTTTTTAGCCTTGACATCTTAATAAAGCCCTCCAGTGGGTTTCGTGATTAGGCAGTTTTTTTATCTTATTTTATCAAGCCCTCCAGTGGGCCTCAGGATATTAATTGCCGGTTTGATTTCAAGATGCTGCAGTCTCGCATGAAAAGCCAGAGACACTTACTCCGACCTTGCGACCCCTTTTCCATGTTTTTCAAGGGAGGTGCAATCTTCCACGGCCGGACTGCCGTGTATTTATGAAATCCAAAGTTGTCCTGTGCAAAAAGACGCACTCTACAGCAAGCACATTCTTCCAAATGCTTTAATCAGGGGGAACCGGCAAATAACATCCAGAACAATGTCGCCTGATGCGTTTCAGGGCCCCCTGGCCCCTTCCTCAAAGGCAGTCTGCTCTGATCACAAACATGAGTTCAAGGCTTACTTTTATTTTGCGTCTTTTTGCACAGGACAACTTTGGATTTCATATATATATATATATATATATATATATATATATATATATATATATTGAACAAGCCTTATGTGAAGGCGAAACGCGTTGGGCAGGGCAAGCTCTTTGCAATAAAGCCGCTTTAAGCTTCCAAGAAACACGAGTGAGTGCGTCTTTATAAACAATCTTTGGATTGAGCTGTAATAAATATATAAATATATATATATATATATATATATATATATATATATATATATATATATATATATATATATATATATATATATCAAAGCTCCAAGTACCCTCAGGTAAGGACGCACATGGCAGGAGGTGGCCAGAAGGCATTTATTCGGGTAAAAGACAACTCCGCAGTCCAGCTTGATTACAGTTCTCGTGTCGGTAGTAATAGCCTGACGTGTTTCTGAGCTTCCGCTCTCTTCAGAGGCACAACAATGAGTTTGTGCTACTTTAGACACTCCCACATAATTGGTGAATTAAACGCCCTCCAAAGGGCTTCTCAGATTAGTTAAACGCAATGTATGCTGGGTCTTATAGTCCGTGTCTTAGGTACTAACTTCCATGCACATCAATTATACTGTGGCGTACGAAGCCCTCTGATGGGCCTCGGGCTGCGTGTCATCCATAAATCCCTCACGTGCTGTTCCACACTAGGGGCTTGGCAAGATTCCAGGCTCCGTGGCCCCCTGTCCTCATGGGGTGGTGCAATACTTCGTGGCTGGGCTACCGCGCTTACATCAAAGCTCCAAGTACCCACAGGTAAGGACGCACACGGCAGCAGGTGGCCAGAAGGCATTTATTCGGGTAAAAGATAACTCCGCAGTCGAGCTTGATTACAGTTCTCGTGTCGGTAGTAATAGCCTGACGCATTTCTGAGCTTCCTCTCTCTTCAGAGGCACGACAATGACTTTGTGCTACTTTAGACACTCCCACATAATTGGTCAATTAAACGCCCTCCAATGGGCTTCTCAGATTAGTTAAACGCAATGTATGCTGGGTCTTATAGTCTGTGTCTTAGGTACTAACTTCCATGCAAATCAATTATACTGTGGCATACGAAGCCCTCTGATGGGCCTCGGGCTGCGTGTCATCCATAAATCCCCCACGTGCTGTTCCACACTAGGGGCTCGGCAAGATTCCGTGCTCCATGGGCTCCTGTCCTCATAGGGTGGTGCAATCCTTCGCGGCTGGGCTGCCGCATTTACATCAAAGCTCCAAGTACCCACAGGTAAGGACGCACACGGCAGCAGGTGGCCAGAAGGCATTTATTCGGGTAAAAGACAACTCCGCAGTCCAGCTTGATTACAGTTCTCGTGTCGGTAGTAATAGCCTGACGCGTTTCTGAACTTCCGCTCTCTTCAGATGCACGACAATGAGTTTGTGCTACTTTAGACATTCCCACATAATTGGTGAAATAAACGCCCTCCAATGGGCTTCTCAGATTAGTTAAACGCAATGTATGCTGGGTCTTATAGTCCGTGTCTTAGATACTAACTTCCATGCACATCAATTATACTATGGCATACGAAGCCCTCTGATGGGCCTCATGCTGCGTGTCATCCATAAATCCCTCACGTGCTGTTCCACACTAGGGGCTCGGTAGGATTCCGGGCTCCGTAGCCCCCTGTCCTCATGGGGTGGCGCAATCCTTCGCGGCTGGGCTGCCGCGTTTACATCAAAGCTCCAAGTACCCACAGGTAAGGACGCACATGGCAGCAGGTGGCCAGAAGGCATTTATTCGGGTAAAAGACAGCTCCGCAGTCTAGCTTGATTACAGTTCTCGTGTCGGTAGTAATAGCCTGATGCGTTTCTGAGCTTCCGCTCTCTTCAGAGGCACGACAATGAGTTTCTGCTACTTTAGACACTCCCACATAATTGGTGAATCTAACGCACTCCAAAGGGCTTCTCAGATTAGTTAAACGCAATGTATGCTGGGTCTTATAGTCCGTGTCTCAGGTACTAACTTCCATGCACATCAATTATACTGTGGCATACGAAGCCCTCTGATGGGCCTCGGGCTGCGTGTCATCCATAAATTCCTCACGTGCTGTTCCACACTAAGGGCTCGGCAAGATTCCAGTCTTCGTGGCCCTCTGTCCTCATGGGGTGGTGCAATCCTTCACGGCTGGGCTGCTGCGTTTACATCAAAGCTCCAAATACCCACAGGTAAGGACGCACACGGCAACACCACCCTGAAAGAACCGGGGGCCATGCGGTCTGTTAACTAATGGACCGATATCGTGGGGCAGCAGCGTATGGATCTTGCACGAATCCCTCACAGCGAGGCCCATCTGTGGGCTTGAAAGGTTGCCAGCTGAACATTTGCATGACGTGAGGCACTACAAGTCCCATAAGTCCCATCCAGGGCATTCATCTATGCAATTAAGGAGGTGGTGCCTCAAGCGCTCTTTTGAAACTGCCAAAGCCTCTGAAGAGAAGTGGGGACACTTTGAAACGCGTCAGGCATCCAGGGCAGTTTGAACAGAGAAAGGAATCGTCGTGCTGGAGACGGGCTTACCATTTAAGGCTCCTTGTGTGCAGCTGAGGTCCGGGTGCTCCTTGTACGTTTGGGTACTTGGTAGCTCGGTTATATATATATATATATGTATATATATATGTGCGTGTTACCTACTGGTGTGCTTGATTCAGAAAACGTGTTTTTTTTTAATGATGTAAATCCATTAGGTAGTTGCTGAGAAATTTAAAAAATAAAAGTTTCGATATCTGGGGCCTTTGGGACATCCATCCCAAATATTGTGTGTCTGTCGCTATTGGAGCATCATAATTCGGAGGCCTGGAATCAATTGCAGTGCCAAGGCCACATCACATTTATAAAATGCAAGCAGTACTCAGACCGACATTAGGAATTAAAGCTGGTTTGTCTCCATACATAAGGCGTTTTGTTGAGGAGTTCGGACTGTACCAACACTGAAGGACAGCTGCACCTGCGACCTTGGTCGTGAATGAGGCTGTTACCCCAGGAAACAGACACCATACTACATTTCGATGGCTCCCACACCACAAACTGCGTTAATGAAAGAGCTACTTGTCTACATCCCACACATAGTATTCACTACACGAGGCACCCCTCCATGGGATGCCCTTGACACTGGTAGTAAATGCAATTTATGAGTACAATTGTTGCACACACATAGGACACATTGCTCAGAGCTGTGGCATTTCATCCACATAACTGACGCTGGTCAGGAGAGTGCCGGCTCTAGGAGACCAACAAACATAATGGCAGGGCATCCCGGGGACATACAGAAACCCTCTCACGTGGATCTGTACTGTGCGCCATGCTGTATCTTCTTGGATCTCTGCCAATGGCATTGCTGCGGATAAGTTACCGTCTAAGCTTCCGTCTTGCATACGTCACCTGTGTCCAGCCATGGTTCCACTGTCGGACATGCACATTTGAGTGTCCCATGGAGGTCTGCCTATCCGACACAACGGTAGATGAACTGGATTATGACTTGTGCCCGTGGCCCCTGTTGGCCCACGAACAGGAGTGTAACCGGGATTCCCGTGTGTGGGATACTTTGATATGTAGCTTATCTGCTGGCAGTAGTGGATGGGAGATTGCACAAATCATTGTGTGCAGTGACTACATCAAGGCGCTAGCTTATTGGGCTGTGGTACGGATTGGTGAAATGGCTTGCACACAGCACATATGCCCGGACCAGTTAATGGATTGCGTCTCCCTCATGTTCGTCGAACTCGAGAACAACGTATTTCTGGAAATTATTTCTTATGAGGCTGCGCTCGCATTCATGGACGAATGAGTGTGTACCGGCAGTTACAACTGATTGTAACCCAGAGCATAGGTCCCAACACCTTGTTGCATCTTAGAGAAATGGTCACATATCCCATCACAACAGTGGACATGTCAGCATTCGTCCAGACTCAGAATGCATGTGCGTGCACCTATGCATGTTGGTACGCACCTTTGCAAGGTGATGCAGATCCCATGGGCTGTGACACTTCTTCCCTGACACGGGCAATGAACAGACAGCAAACATCACACAGCTCATCCAGGAAGGCAAGGTGGGCTGAGCGCGTTGCCACCCGTAATGATCTGTGTTCATTTCTGCATCCCCATATAGTGCACCTCGACATGTACTTATGCTTTCTGTTATTGTCTGATGCATTTGTCTGCAGTTTCTGGAACTTGCCTTGCCATTACTGACACGCACATGCTCATAAAACATATGCTACTTCACCAGTGTCCGATTGTGATGAGTGTTGATGAGAATGACAAATTGTGTGCCTCATTGAGCATTGTCCATACACAGGGAGGGACTGACTGATGCATGTACATTGGGGGTGAGTCCCTCTAGCCAGCCCCACCTCTGTGCGATAGAGATTGTGGTTGTGACAGCTGCTGATACAACTGTGCTCTTATGTGTACTCAGCAATGTGAGTATGGTGTCCAATTTCCTGCCATGTGGATCAATGTGATCCCTCATGATGGGCAGTGTCTACACAGATATGTGTGAGTAGGTAATGGGAACAGATGTTATGTTGCAACATGTGATGGGGACACTGCTTCGGGCCTGCTACCGACTTTGACATTTCTAGACACAGCTCCATTTTATACATGTACGTGGGCCTACATTGGGGGATTGTGAGATTGTTGTTCATGTGCAATGAGACTACAGCTAGTTCACCCCTTCACAGTCACCTAATTGACCATGTGTGTCAGGCTCATAGATGTGGATTGATGTAATTTACCGGGGTGTATTTTTGTGTGCAATCTATGTCCCTATATTCATCTAATATTTGAACTTTGAGTGCACATAGACATAACACATCTGTGTGATTCTGAATGTTTTGTTCACATTCTGTGGTGTGTCAGAGCTGGAGCAGTATATGGTCATGTAAAGCCCACATTACATGTTTGCCCAGTGGTGGGCCAACCAAAGTCCTTTGGGGAATGAATAGTTACACGTAAGAGGAAGAGCTTAGTCCACAGCTGGATTGCTGTGTCATTGGCAACCAGAGATTGAGATTGAGAGTAGATATAGCAGTCCATGTTGGGGTCCAGGTGAATGTTGCCGAGTGTTTCGGGGAACAGTGGCAGGTGTTGTTCTAGACCATGATGCATAGGGCTGAACCGGGCAGGGACAGGCCATTTGGCGGGGATGGATGCTACTACCTCCATCTCCACACAGTCATTACCATCCGGTCACTACCCATGTACTCATGCAATGAGTCAGGCGCTAACTCCTTCACTGCTACAATGCTTCATGCACTACCCATCCAGACTTCTAACTTCTAACTACGCTTGCATAGTTTGCAAAGTTTGCGCTAGTTTGCACTACGTGAATTGCACGTAGCACTGTACAAACACGCATAGTGTAGCGTAGTGCAGCGGTCATTTTTTGATTGCTCCTGGTCATCAACGTCAAGTTGGCGACCGTGAACAAGCAAAATGACAACCCGGCGAGACTTTTTCCTCGTTCTCGATCAGCAACATCAAGTTGCCAATAGCGAGCGTGGAAAATAAACCTCCCGGTGACCTTCTTAACATAGGGAGGTCAGGTTTCTCATTGAGAGTGGTCGCGTATGCTCGCGACCCCTCGATGAGAAATTACCAGTCCCCGTTGGGAAAGCTGTAGCTCGAGTAAAAATCTACTCAAACGGCAGTAAAAGACATCTCGCAGTGTGTAAGATGCCGTTTTCAATGATCGCACAGTGTGGACAAGCATCCCGCACTGTGCAATCATCGCGAGCAGGGTACTACGCAGTTCACGTAGTGCTATGCGTAGCTCGCATAGCGCGAAGTGCACTTTGCGTAGCTTCCCGTAGCGCAACTTCACAAACTACACCCAGGATTACTTCTAACCACCTACATACTACTGATTCACTCCTCCAATTAACCTGGTAGTACCCATGCAGTCCCGCAATCCCTCGTCACTTCCCATGCACGCCTCCAATCACCCATTGCACACCATGTAGTTATCCAATCACTCCACCAGTACTCAATAACTTATAAATTCACCATGCACTCTCTTTGCAGTACTCTAATCATCCAGTCCCTATGCATGTACTCATCGAAAGACCCAGGGACTAACTAATGCACCAGTACAATTCTCCATGCACTACCCATGCAGACCTCTAACCACCTACACACTACTGATTCACTCTTCCAATTACCCAGGTAGTACCCATGCATTCCAGCCATCTCCATGTCACTTCCCATGCACTCCTGCAATAACCTAGGCAACACCATGAACTTATCCATTCACTACGCCAATACCCAAGTGAATATAAATTCACTATGTACTCTCCTTGCAGTACTTTAATCATCCAGTTACTACCCATGTAATCATGCAATGACCCAGGCAGTAACACATGCAGTGCTACAATTACCTGTGCACTGCACATGCAGACCTTTGAATCAATCAATCTCTATACATGTACTCATGGAATCACCCAGATATTAGCATGCAGTTATGTCTCTTTTTTAACCAGATGAGGTAGTTCTGAAAATAACTCTTTTTTTGCTTCTTTTTTTGTTTTACTTCTTTAATTTTTTTTAAAACTATTTTGTAGTGTTATGTGGTGTTTCTAGAAAACTGAAAAGGCACCAGGCAAAAGTCTTAACTTTTGAAATTATGAAATTATTCCAATAAAAAAAAATTAGCAGTGATGATGCCTTGCTGCAGAACAAACAGCATCCACAGATTGTTCACCACAACATAATATGCTTTTCGTTTTATGCAGTCTTGTTGCAAGTTGGCAAACTCGGTGCGAATGTCCTCAAGACGAGGTGCTTGACGCTCCAAAAGTACTGAGACCAGCTCTCTGGTCACCTTGCTGCAGGTTTTCTTTTGCACAATGTAGCTGCTCTCATGCAAAATGTCTCGGATGCATTGGCTGCAGGTGCTTGTACATACTCGATGTCCCACTTGAGTACTTTTTGTCACTTCCTTGTTTCTGCTCCTCTCTTGCCTCTTTCTGCACCTCACTTGCTTCTTCCTGTACCTCACTTGCTTCATTCTGCTCTTCTCTTGCCTCATTCTGCACCCCTGTTGCTTCATTCTGCACTTTCCATGATTCTTTTTGTACCCCAGTTGTCTCATTATGTACCTCTTTTGCATGTTTCTGCACCTCTCTTCTTTCTGCACTTCTCTTACCTCCTTCTACACCTTTGTTGCTTTTTCTGCACTTCTCTTGCCTCTTTATGCACCCCTGTTGTCTCTTTCTGCACTTGTCTTCCCTCTTTCTGTACTTTTCTTGCTTCTTTCTACACCTCTGTTGCTTCTTTCAGCAATTCTCTTGCCTCCTTCTGCACTACTATTCCTTCATTCTGCACTCCTCGTGCCTTCTTCTGCACCTCTGTTGTGTCTTTCAATACTTTTCTTGGTTCTTTCTGCACTGAATGAATGAATGAATGAATAAATGATACTGTATTGTTTGGTTACTCAAAACCATTACATTAAAACCAAAATACAAAATTACAAAAGTTAAAACCAAGGTTGTTTCGGGAGATCAGTCTATGTGGTGGATACTGTAAATGGGGTACATGGTGAGACATGGATCTGCAAAGTCTCTATATGTTCGAACCATCGGAGGCCGTCAACATGGACAGTGTCTGATGGATAAACTTTCCGAAAGAGGCCATGTGTTTTACCGTGGTCAGACTGTAGAGATGGTTGATTGCCTCCTTTGAAGTACGTGACCCAGCTTGTCTTAGGATTGGCCTGAGATAAAGACTGCGAGCCGTACGCAAAGCCGGGCAGCACTGCTCTTTCCTCCTTCTTTATCTTGTTTCTTTCTACACATCTGATGCTTCTTTCTGCAACTCTCTTGCTTCTTTCTGTAGCTGACTTGCCTCTTTCAGCCCCTCTGTTGCTTTTATCTGCATATCTCTTGCCTCTTCCTGCACCTCACTTGCCTGTTTCAGCACCTTTGTTGTTTTGTTCTGCAGACCTCTTGTCTCTTTCTGTACCCCTATTTTCTCTTTCTGTACGTCTCTTGCCTCTTTCTGCACCTCTGTTCCCTCTTTCAGCACCTCTCTTGCCTCTTTCTGTACATCTCTTGCTTCGTTTTGCACCTCACTTGCCTCTTTCAGCACCTCTGTTGCTTTTTTCTGCAGATCTCTTGCCACTTTTTGCACCCCTCTTTTTTATTTCTGCACCTCTAGTGCCTCTTTCTGCACCCCTGTTCCCTGTTCCTGCACCTTTCCTGCCTTTCTCTGCACCTCTCTTGCATCTTTCTGTATCTCTGTTGCCTCTTATGCACTTTTCTTGCCTCTTTCTGCACACTTTTTGCCTCTTTCTGCACCCCTGTTGCTACTTTCTGTACTTCTACTGCCTCTTTATGCATCTCTCCTGCTTCCTTCTGCACCTCACTTGCCTCTTTTAGCACCTCTGTTATTTTTTTTCTGCAGATCTCATGCTCCTTTCTGCACCTCATTTTCCTCTTTCAGCACCTCTGTTGCTTTTTTCTGTAGCTCTCTTGCCTCTTTTTGCATCCCTTTTTACTCTATCTGCACCTCTCTTGCCTCTTTTAGCACCCCTGTTCTGTTTCTGCACCTTTCCTGCCTGTTTCTGCACCTCTCTTGCCTCTTTCTGTACCTCTGTATCCTCTTTCTGACCCTTCTCTTGCTCTTTATGCACCATTTGCTCCTCTTTCAGCACCGCACCTCTGTTGGTTCTTTGTGCACTGCTCTTGCTTCTTTCTGCTCCTCACTTGCCTCTTTCTGCACGTCTTTTGTTTCTTTCTACACCTCTGTTGCTTCTTTCAGCAATTATCTTTCCTCTTTCTGCACGTCTTTCCCTTCTTTCTGTACCCCTCCCGCCTCTTTCTGTAACTCTCTTGCCTCTTTGTGCACCTCTCCGACCTCTTTCTGTTCCCCTCTTGCATCTTGTTGCACCTCTGTTGGCTCATTCTGCAGTTCTCTTGTCTCTTTGTGCACCTCTGTTCCCTCTTTCTGCACCCCTCTTTTTTCTTTCTGTACTCCTCTTGCCTCTTTATGCACCCCTTTTCTCTCTTCCCTGTTTCTGTACCTTCACTACCTGTTTACACACCTTTATTGCCTCTTTCTGTACCTCTGTTGCTTTTTTCTGCACTTCTCTGGCTCTTTCTGCACCGTTCGTAACTCTTTCAGCACCTCTGTTGCTTCTTTCTGCACTTCTCTGCCTTCTTTCTGCACCCCTCCTGCCTCTTTCTGTGCCTCTCTTGCCTCTTTGTGGACCTCTCCTACCTTTTTCTGCACCCCTCTTGCCTGTTTTTGCGTCTCTGTTGGCTCATTCTGCAGTTCTCTTGCCTCTTTGTGCACCTCTGTTCCCTCTTTCTGCACCCCTTTTCTCTTTCTGTACCCCTCTTGCCTCTTTCTGCACCCCTCTACCCTCTTTCTACTGCTTTTTTGCCTGTTTACGAACCTCTCTTGCCTCTTTCTGTGCCTCTGTTGCTTTTTTCTGTACTTCTCTTGCTTTTTCTGCACCTCACTTGCCTCTTTCAGCACCTCTGTTGCTTTTTTCTGCAGATCTCTTGCCACTTTTTGCACCCCTCTTTTTTATTTCTGCACCTCTAGTGCCTCTTTCTGCACCCCTGTTCCCTGTTCCTGCACCTTTCCTGCCTTTCTCTGCACCTCTCTTGCATCTTTCTGTATCTCTGTTGCCTCTTATGCACTTTTCTTGCCTCTTTCTGCACACTTTTTGCCTCTTTCTGCACCCCTGTTGCTACTTTCTGTACTTCTACTGCCTCTTTATGCATCTCTCCTGCTTCCTTCTGCACCTCACTTGCCTCTTTTAGCACCTCTGTTATTTTTTTTCTGCAGATCTCATGCTCCTTTCTGCACCTCATTTTCCTCTTTCAGCACCTCTGTTGCTTTTTTCTGTAGCTCTCTTGCCTCTTTTTGCATCCCTTTTTACTCTATCTGCACCTCTCTTGCCTCTTTTAGCACCCCTGTTCTGTTTCTGCACCTTTCCTGCCTGTTTCTGCACCTCTCTTGCCTCTTTCTGTACCTCTGTATCCTCTTTCTGACCCTTCTCTTGCTCTTTATGCACCATTTGCTCCTCTTTCAGCACCGCACCTCTGTTGGTTCTTTGTGCACTGCTCTTGCTTCTTTCTGCTCCTCACTTGCCTCTTTCTGCACGTCTTTTGTTTCTTTCTACACCTCTGTTGCTTCTTTCAGCAATTATCTTTCCTCTTTCTGCACGTCTTTCCCTTCTTTCTGTACCCCTCCCGCCTCTTTCTGTAACTCTCTTGCCTCTTTGTGCACCTCTCCGACCTCTTTCTGTTCCCCTCTTGCATCTTGTTGCACCTCTGTTGGCTCATTCTGCAGTTCTCTTGTCTCTTTGTGCACCTCTGTTCCCTCTTTCTGCACCCCTCTTTTTTCTTTCTGTACTCCTCTTGCCTCTTTATGCACCCCTTTTATCTCTTCCCTGTTTCTGTACCTTCACTACCTGTTTACACACCTTTATTGCCTCTTTCTGTACCTCTGTTGCTTTTTTCTGCACTTCTCTGGCTCTTTCTGCACCGTTCGTAACTCTTTCAGCACCTCTGTTGCTTCTTTCTGCACTTCTCTGCCTTCTTTCTGCACCCCTCCTGCCTCTTTCTGTGCCTCTCTTGCCTCTTTGTGGACCTCTCCTACCTTTTTCTGCACCCCTCTTGCCTGTTTTTGCGTCTCTGTTGGCTCATTCTGCAGTTCTCTTGCCTCTTTGTGCACCTCTGTTCCCTCTTTCTGCACCCCTTTTCTCTTTCTGTACCCCTCTTGCCTCTTTCTGCACCCCTCTACCCTCTTTCTACTGCTTTTTTGCCTGTTTACGAACCTCTCTTGCCTCTTTCTGTGCCTCTGTTGCTTTTTTCTGTACTTCTCTTGCTTTTTCTGCACCGTTCTTAACTCTTTCAGCACCTCTGTTGCTTCTTTCTGTACTTCACTGCCTTCTTTCTGCACCCCTCCTACCTTTTTCTGCACACTCTAGCCTCTTTTTCCACCTCTGTTGCTTCTTTCTGCACTTCCCTTGTCTTTTTCTGCACCTCTGGGTTAGAGGTAGTTTTAATCCCCCTGCCCTATTATGTATTAGAGCCTTACAGGGGGAGGTCATGCCAATCACAGGAGTACCCCAACCTAAAGTGTACCCCAGTGTATGTAGATGTTTTCACTGTATTCTAATTGTCTTTTAGCATAGCGCTGGCTACGGACATGGTTAGTTAGAGTCAGTTACCACCAGTACCATTCAGCAACAAGTTGGGGGCACAGGTTGACTTTGCAAACAGGCCACTTTCTGCACCTCTGTTGGTTCTTTCTGCATTTCTCTTGCTTCTTTCTGCACTTTTCTTTGTCTTTCTGGACTTCTGTTGCCTGTTTCTGTATTTCTCTTTCTTCTTTCTGCACCCTACTTCCTCTTTCTGCACATCTCCTACCTCTGTAGGCATCCTTAAAAATTAGTATTTAAAACGCATTTGAAATTCACTGAAAAAAAACCATAGGTATCAGGGATCTTATACTTAGGAATTATGATTTAAAAAAACCTTTAAAATTCACTGAAAAAACCATAGGTTTTCACATGAGTGATGTAATAGGTGATGTCATCAGCAGTGCATTGCGGGGGAGCGAGTTATACTTAGCTCAACTAACTATAACAGCCGAATTTCTCTGGTTTTGTACGAGTGAAATGTCCAACTAACTATGATGTCCCTGAAACCTGTGGTTTTTCAGTGAATATATATATATATATATATATATATATATATATATATATATATATATATATATATATATATATATATATATATATATATATATATGAAGGCTCGCGTGTCAAAGAACACATGCCAAACTCGCGGGGCTGCTTTGAGCAAGGCTTTATTCCACACACAAAACAGCTTGGATAGCTTGATGTAACGGGAGAGTTCATTTCAATCCTGTTTCGTCAAAAGTTCCCTGACGCGTTTCGAAGGCGGCTGCCTTCTTCCTCAGAGGGTGACGATATCATTTGCAGGTGGGCAGCAGAACGGGCCACATTAAACAATCATGGCACGCCCCTGGATGTGGCGGTGCCTCCTGGTCCTTGTAGTCCTGCTTGCAATCTTTATCGCATATGGCGCTATCTCCCACTTCATCAACTGTGCGGGAAAAGTCTCGTTCAGAAGCCCCTCGCCAGCCAGGCAGCATCTCAGTCTGTGAGCAGGAAAGTGGAAATACCGTCATTCCAATGAGCTGTATGCTCGCCCTTTCTGGACTCCTCCCTCGATGATTCCTGGCGGTGCATAGCGCATTGCAGTAGCCCTGCGACGCTCCGTTTACCCATCAAGGCGCTAGCACTCTTCGTGGCGGGTGTGGCTGGGAAGGTGATGGGACCTTCCTACAATGAAGGCTCGCGTGTCAAAGAACACATGCCAAACTCGCGGGGCTGCTTTGAGCAAGGCTTTATTCCACACACAAAACAGCTTGGATAGCTTGATGTAACGGGAGAGTTCATTTCAATCCTGTTTCGTCAAAAGTTCCCTGACGCGTTTCGAAGGCGGCTGCCTTCTTCCTTAGAGGGTGACGATATCATTTGCAGGTGGGCAGCAGAACGGGCCTCATTAAACAATCATGGCACGCCCCTGGATGTGGCGGTGCCTCCTGGTCCTTGTAGTCCTGCTTGCAATCTTTATCGCATATGGCGCTATCTCCCACTTCATCAACTGTGCGGGAAAAGTCTCGTTCAGAAGCCCCTCGCCAGCCAGGCAGCATCTCAGTCTGTGAGCAGGAAAGTGGTAAATACCGTCATTCCAACGAGCTGTATGCTCGCCCTTTCTGGACTCCTCCCTCGATGATTCCTGGCGGTGCATAGCGCATTGCAGTAGCCCTGCGACGCTCCGTTTACCCATCAAGGCGCTAGCACTCTTCGTGGCGGGTGTGGCTGGGAAGGTGATGGGACCTTCCTACAATGAAGGCTCGCGTGTCAAAGAACACATGCCAAACTCGCGGGGCTGATTTGAGCAAGGCTTTATTCCACACACAAAACAGCTTGGATAGCTTGATGTAACGGGAGAGTTCATTTCAATCCTGTTTCGTCAAAAGTTCCCTGACGCGTTTCGAAGGCGGCTGCCTTCTTCCTCAGAGGGTGACGATATCATTTGCAGGTGGGCAGCAGAACGGGCCTCATTAAACAATCATGGCACGCCCCTGGATGTGGCGGTGCCTCCTGGTCCTTGTAGTCCTGCTTGCAATCTTTATCGCATATGGCGCTATCTCCCACTTCATCAACTGTGCGGGAAAAGTCTCGTTCAGAAGCCCCTCGCCAGCCAGGCAGCATCTCAGTCTGTGAGCAGGAAAGTGGTAAATACCGTCATTCCAACGAGCTGTATGCTCGCCCTTTCTGGACTCCTCCCTCGATGATTCCTGGCGGTGCATAGCGCATTGCAGTAGCCCTGCGACGCTCCGTTTACCCATCAAGGCGCTAGCACTCTTCGTGGCGGGTGTGGCTGGGAAGGTGATGGGACCTTCCTACAATGAAGGCTCGCGTGTCAAAGAACACATGCCAAACTCGCGGGCTGCTTTGAGCAAGGCTTTATTCCACACACAAAACAGCTTGGATAGCTTGATGTAACGGGAGAGTTCATTTCAATCCTGTTTCGTCAAAAGTTCCCTGACGTGTTTCGAAGGCGGCTGCCTTCTTCCTCAGAGGGTGACGATATCATTTGCAGGTGGGCAGCAGAACGGGCCTCATTAAACAATCATGGCACGCCCCTGGATGTGGCGGTGCCTCCTGGTCCTTGTAGTCCTGCTTGCAATCTTTATCGCATATGGCGCTATCTCCCACTTCATCAACTGTGCGGGAAAAGTCTCGTTCAGAAGCCCCTCGCCAGCCAGACAGCATCTCAGTCTGTGAGCAGGAAAGTGGTAAATACCGTCATTCCAACGAGCTGTATGCTCGCCCTTTCTGGACTCCTCCCTCGATGATTCCTGGTGGTGCATAGCGCATTGCAGTAGCCCTGCGACGCTCCGTTTACCCATCAAGGCGCTAGCACTCTTCGTGGCGGGTGTGGCTGGGAAGGTGATGGGACCTTCCTACAATGAAGGCACGCGTGTCAAAGAACACATGCCAAACTCGCGGGGCTGCTTTGAGCAAGGCTTTATTCCACACACAAAACAGCTTGGATAGCTTGATGTAACGGGAGAGTTCATTTCAATCCTGTTTCGTCAAAAGTTCCCTGACGCGTTTCGAAGGCGGCTGCCTTCTTCGTCAGAGGGTGACGATATCATTTGCAGGTGGGCAGCAGAACGGGCCTCATTAAACAATCATGGCACGCCCCTGGATGTGGCGGTGCCTCCTGGTCCTTGTAGTCCTGCTTGCAATCTTTATCGCATATGGCGCTATCTCCCACTTCATCAACTGTGCGGGAAAAGTCTCGTTCAGAAGCCCCTCGCCAGCCAGGCAGCATCTCAGTCTGTGAGCAGGAAAGTGGTAAATACCGTCATTCCAACGAGCTGTATGCTCGCCCTTTCTGGACTCCTCCCTCGATGATTCCTGGCGGTGCATAGCGCATTGCAGTAGCCCTGCGACGCTCCGTTTACCCATCAAGGCGCTAGCACTCTTCGTGGCGGGTGTGGCTGGGAAGGTGATGGGACCTTCCTACAATGAAGGCTCGCGTGTCAAAGAACACATGCCAAACTCGCGGGGCTGCTTTGAGCAAGGCTTTATTCCACACACAAAACAGCTTGGATAGCTTGATGTAACGGGAGAGTTCATTTCAATCCTGTTTCGTCAAAAGTTCCCTGACGCGTTTCGAAGGCGGCTGCCTTCTTCCTCAGAGGGTGACGATATCATTTGCAGGTGGGCAGCAGAACGGGCCTCATTAAACAATCATGGCACGCCCCTGGATGTGGCGGTGCCTCCTGGTCCTTGTAGTCCTGCTTGCAATCTTTATCGCATATGGCGCTATCTCCCACTTCATCAACTGTGCGGGAAAAGTCTCGTTCAGAAGCCCCTCGCCAGCCAGGCAGCATCTCAGTCTGTGAGCAGGAAAGTGGTAAATACCGTCATTCCAACGAGCTGTATGCTCGCCCTTTCTGGACTCCTCCCTCGATGATTCCTGGCGGTGCATAGCGCATTGCAGTAGCCCTGCGACGCTCCGTTTACCCATCAAGGCGCTAGCACTCTTCGTGGCGGGTGTGGCTGGGAAGGTGATGGGACCTTCCTACAATGAAGGCTCGCGTGTCAAAGAACACATGCCAAACTCGCGGGGCTGCTTTGATATATATCAAAACAAAACCCTTTCAGGCATAGAGTGACACATAAATTATGCAAAAAAGAAGGACAGAACTCTGGGTAGGTCTCAGTTTAGGTGGAAAGCTGCTTCTGTTAGAGCACTCTCAACACCAGCGACACTCTAGATCTGCTCACCTCAAATGTCTGTTTTTCTATCAAAGTTTTTAAGCATAGGATTAGCACAGTGCTATCCACGCCGATACTGCACTGTACTAGTCCTATGCTTAAAGACTTTGCTGTTTAAATGGCAAAAGACTTTGTCATTTTCTATCTCGGCGTGGATAGCACTGTGCTAATCCTATGCTTGAAAACTTTGATAGAAAAACAGACATTTGAGGTGAGCAGATCTAGAGTGTTGCTGGTGTTGAGAGTGCTCTAACAGGAGCAGCTCTCCACCTAAACTGAGACCTACCCAGAGTTCTCTCCTTCTTTTTTGAATATATATATATATATATATATATATATATATATATATATATTACCTACTGGCGGTCGCCAGTAGGTATATATAGTTAGGATTTTTTCTCTATGGGATTTTTGAAAATTCTATGTCTAATAACTTTGGCGTTTGTGGACGGAATTGGCTGAAATTTTCAGGAAAATGGCACATTTTGTTTCTGAGCAGCCCTTGAAAATGTGGGGGGGGTTCGTCAAGGGGGGGCCGAGAAAAAAGGGGGGGCCCAAAACGTGTTTTTAACATTGAGTTTTCGATAGGGCGGTTGGCCTCACTTTTAGCCCGAACGGCTGAATGGATTTGCACGAAACTTGGCAAAATTGTAGGGACTGGTAGCCCGATGTGCCTTTTGTAGGTCTCAATATATGTGCTACAGTGGATTTTGAGAAATTAACGTTTAAAAAAAGATATATATCTGTAACAGCGGACCGGGCAGCGCTCCAGTACGCGTACTTTTCGCGCAACGGAGCTTTGTGAAGCGAAGCTGATTGGTTCTCCGGCGTCTGTAAACATTCCAAAAAGTCCGTAGCGGCCGCCATCTTGTCTCTCGGTAGGATCGAGAGACAAGAGGAGGCCAAAGCGAAGGGGCAAATGACCATAAGGGGGCATAGTAGATCCTCGCTGACCCCCTAGGTTTGATGTGGAGGTTTTAAAAGGGCCCCGCGGGGCAAAAAAAAAATAAAAATAATAATAATCGAACGGCTGAATGGATTTGCACGAAACTTGGTAAAATATTAGGGACTGGTAGCCCGATGTGCCTTTGCTAGGTCTCAATATATGTGCTCCAGTGGATTTTGAGAAATTAACGTTCAAAAAAAGATATATATCTGTAACAGCGCTCCGCTTCGCGTAACGGAGGTTTGCGAAGCTGATTGGTCATTCTGTCACTGGGCTATAGTTGGGCTACATCTGGCTGATATTTGGGCTACATTTGTTTTTTTTGTCTCTGGCGGCCATCTTTGGGCTACATTGGGCTACATTGGGCTTCATTGGGCTTCAGTGGGGTAGATTGGGCTACATTTGGGCTCCAACATATATAGAGGCCAATGTAGCCCAATATATATTTTTCAAAGTTAATTTTCGTAAAAACCACTGGAGCATATATCTTGAGACATAGCAAAGGCACATCGGGCTACCAGTCCCTACAATTTTGCCAAGTTTCGTGGAAATCCATTCAGCCGTTCGAGCTAAAAGTGAGTCCAACCGCCCTATGGAAATGAAGGAAATGAATGGGTAATTTGTAATTAGCAAATAGCTCATCGCAAACTAGGAATGGTAAAGAATCGCTATTTATTCCTTAAAGTTTGCTATTTAGGAAATGCTAAAAACTTTGATGATACATATGGCGGTTCATCTCTAACAAGATAAGAAGCATAGTGATAGATTTATGATGACTGGCGCATCACCAGGGATGTGTTAGTCATTCTGTGCCGCTGTTCCGTCACCTATGGTGTGCTGCATTTACAATGCGGCGCATCATGGGGCAAAAACAGCACAGATGCGTGATGTATCTGTGCCGTAAAGGTGGCGCATTGCTGGAGTTGTATCGCAAGTGTGATGAAGCTCCAGCAAGGGTCGGGGGTGCCCCTGTCGCAGGGTTTCTGTTCTCACACAGAACTGTGGACAGAGGATTGGAACCTCGGCGAATTAGGGTGCCCCAAAACTCACCTTAGTAATCAAAAACCCCTTAGCAAGCTAGGTACAGTGTCACATTGGATATAACAAACTCTCAATGTTTAGACAATCCAGAATATGAACTTATAGTACCTCAGGATACGTGGAACTCATGAACAGTCGGTCGTTATATATTTCTTAGAAACCAGAACATGGAGTTAAGAAGAACACATGTGTATTTGAAATGTTTATTTACTAATGCCGTCTTCTCAGGCGTAGTATCTTAGATAATACAAGTACACATATTATCAGTAGCAAAATTACCAGCATAGTTACTAGTACATAAAAAGCGAATGGTGACAGTATGTTAACATGCTGTAAATGAATAAGAGTTAGCAACACTTATAAGCAGCCACGGGCCGTGGAGGGAGTTACGGTGGGGCAGGGAGGCGGGGAGGGGGAGGGGCAGGGTGGAGAGGGCTCCACCCTGCCCCTCCCCCTCCCCGCCTCCCTGCCCCACCGTAACTCCCTCCACGGCCCGCGGCTGCTTATATCTCACCCTCCCTAATACACATATTATATTATTTGCTAAGAAGGTCTGTTTGTGTTGGTTTAGGGCGTGCCCATACTTTAGTGTCTTAGATTTGAAGGAATCACATCAGCATACACCAGCTCTCTCTTCATGTGAACCGCATCAACTGTTGTGTATGTGTGTTCGGCAAAGCAATATAAAACCCGCCTCATGCCCAGAATTGGCAGAAGCTGCACTTATGTTATGAGTATGAAGTCGTGGAGATCAGACCTCATAACAATTCTGTATCGTGTTGTTCTTGAAACTTCAGCACTCGCTGTACAGATATAGTTTAACAAGCAAAGCAGATAGTAGAGCAATAACATATTATTCTCATGTAAACCACGATGAACTACTAGGTTGAAAGCTAAAGCAACAACTAAGTGTCGTGTGCAGAAGTTGCAAAAAAGGAAAAATGGCGTTTAAACCGGTAATGAGCCCATGCTAACTTAACACGGTGTAAAGATATCCAGGACCTAGATGACACCTCCCCATGATCCGGAAACGAACTGAATAAGATAATAGAAGTGCCATCTCATGAGAGCAGATTGCAACTTTATATGTGGACGGTCCGCAAGGTAAAACATTAAAAACTAGGAAAATTTAATGCTAAAGAAAAATAAAACAGCCAAGTACTTTATCGAGTCTTAAGCCAATAGGCAAGCTAAATAATAAAAACTTGACAAATAAGTCAATGAATTGTCAATGAAATGCTAGTACTCAGCATATCAAACATGAAAAAGGTCTATGACATAACTGTGTATGCAAAATAAGCTGCAACAGCCTCCAATAGGAAGTCACCGTCTTCATCCGAAAAGAGTTCAGCCATCCAATTTAAAAGCGGAAAAGAACATACGTGCTCTCCCAGCACCGGATCCTCTATCACCATCAGAGGACAGCTCGGTGGGTTTTCAAGAAAGCTCTGTTCCAAGAAAGACTGTGTTGCCGCCAGTAAATTCCAGGGACCAATTAGTCCATGCATCAATGCCACAGCCATAATCCTTTCGCCAGGACAAACCAACTCGTGAGTAATGATAGGAGTCATCAGCTGATTAAAGTCGACGTCAGGAGAAACCGGTCCGCAGAGACACAAATCAATGGCCCAATCGAAATCACAGGTCAGGCAGTGAAATACAGGCTGGACACAGGTGAAGTAGGAGAATCGAAAAGATAATCCATATGCCGTGCTTAATATCGCCAACGGCATTGTGCCATAATATTCTAGCATGCGATTGCGGAACAGTGTCAGCAGCTGCAGGGCGGGAGCTTGCACAGGAGGGACATCCATATTTAAAAATGTAAAAAAGCACAAGAGCGTCCGCTGGTAATGCAAGTAAAAATGGGAATCCACGAAGCACAGTGGAAAAAAATAGAATGAAAGAAAGCAGGGATGACTCCAAAGATTTTCTCAAATGAAGTCACAAGACCACTGGTAACAACTTTAAAAAAGTGCGCCAGGGCCTTTGTGGAGGACGCGTTAAAGATAGTCCGAACCATCTTGCTGAAATGGAAAGGCGAATCAGTATTGAAAAGGGTCTACACCTCTGTACGGGTGTTCGCTATGTGAAGCACGAAAGTTTCACGGGCCGAACTCAAGGCCACCTCTCTCTGAGACAAAAGAGCTCTTATTCTTGCCATGCCGTTGAAATCTGCTCCCAAGGTTGGTATTTGTGGCCAGATTGAAAACTCCCTATGTTCATGTGTGGGAGGAAATAGAACATTTCTGCAGCAAATAACCCGTTCACTTACTGTTACGATAAAAGGAATACTTTTAATTAACCCAGAACAATCTTCATTATTGAGCATCAAATAACTACCATTTTCCAACAACTTGAACGTGGGGATGATAGCAGGAACTGGCGTGCCTTGCAACACGCAAGCCATATTTGGTCGGTGTTTGTTGCATGAACCGTGTAACTGTATGTGCCTACACATTAGTGAATGATCTGGCGTCTCAGTGCATTCCTCTCCATTCAGATAAACTTCTTGATCATCTTTGAAACATCTGTATGTGTATGGAAGCGACCAGACCTCATGAAGAAAAGCACTACCTAAAGGTTCATAACGACCTATTGGTATATATTTCATACAATTTGAAAACTTATATAAAGCAAAAGGCAGCGTTATTAAACCGTGGATAAGGCACGTTGCCAAAAAACCCGCAATCCTCTGCTGATGATGTCACTGAGCATGTCATGAATGATGTAATATGTGACATCATCAGCAGTGGATTACGGGTAATAGTATCTCTAGTTTACTCCCCTATAGCTGTCTTTCTTTTAACATAAGTGTCTGTTTCCTTCCCTTATACTTACTGTTCTTTTTTTGTAAAAAGAATTTTGGTTCACTTCCGGTTCGCGTACCGGCGAGCGAACTGGGAAGCGAACTACGAGAAATAGAGGTTGGCACAGTTCCAAATATTGTACCAATTTTTTAATAACGGGGAGGTAGTTCTGAAAAGAACTTTTTTTTTAATTGTTTTTGTTGTTTTATATTTTTTTTATTATTTTTCAGAACATTTTTTTACTTTTTTTGAATTTTTCTGAACAGTTTTATATTTTTTGGGGTTTTTCTTGCAGGGGGCAATGAAAACGATTCATTGTAAAGGGCTCAACAGGAGCAACAAAACAAAAAAAAAGTATTTATTATTTGGGGCGTTTCGTACAAACTTGCATATGATAGTCAATAGCTCTGTTGATCAGAGTGATGCTTCTTTCTCCGTAGCAAATGAATCCATTGCAATTTACGCAGACGTGTTTTACTTCATGAAATCTCGTTTGAATATTTGGCACCATCTCCCTGCCCTCTGGTCCCGTTACTTCCGGTACAACAGATCTTCTGGCCATAATAGGGAGATTATCTAGGTCGTTACGAAACTGTGCAGCACTGTAGTTGTTAGGATGCCACCTAGTCATATGGCGATGCATTGTGTAGTTTCCGAAACTGTATTTTTTGTCGGTCCCTCTGGACAGTCTATCTTGACATATAAGCCAAGTTACGTATCTTGCATTTACTTTTTTCTGACCTTTGGGAATTTTAAAAAATTGCCAAATGAAGTTTTCTTTCCGGTGAGACGTCCTGGGCTCCTCAGGCAAAAAGTGCCTCTCTTCGTGCTCGTCGTCCTGTTCCTCTTCTTCCTCTTCTTGCTGAATTATAACTTGAGCAGGTGGTCCACTCTTCCTTGGATGTGGTGGAGGTGGTGGGGAAGCACCAGCTGAAGCTACTAAAGAAGCCATTGCTCACTGGTAACAAAGGGTCTTTCTCTCACAATGATGAAAGTCAGAGTGAGGAAAGAAGGAGGGATTTTCATCATTTGGGAAAAACAATAGTTCTCAACCAATGAAAAGTGTTCATTTTAGATTATATGACCTAGTCTTACATCATTAGGAAACCAAAAGTGAAATGAACCAATGAAAAGTGTTATTACCAAGTCACATGACCTGATGTGTTTACGTTAAGCGCTTTGCAGGGCCTCCCGGTTTGCTTCCAGAAACCTGTGCTTTGCGACTCGGTAAGCGTACCAGTTCGCTAACGTAGCACGTCATATGACGTATCACGCGACAACGCGAAACGTCATGCGGACGGGAGGCGTCACGATGTTGTTTTCTAACGCGGCAGTTGCGGTAAAGAAACGTTTACCGGCTCGCGGTCTATTTCGCGGCATCAAGGTCAGCTAACGGGAAGCTTCCCGATTCGCGAAGCGGGAACGAAGAAAAAAAAATATTTAAAAAAAACATTATTAATAAACATATAAAATATATTTTTGGATTTAAAGAAGAATACATTTTACAGCTACAGATATTAGCTGTTAAAAAACCAATGAAATTCACTGAAAAAACCATAGGTTATAGACCATATATAGTTAGGAATTAGCATTTACAAAACCTTGAAAATTCACTGAAAAAACCATAGGTTATAGACCATATATAGTTAGGAATTAGCATTTAGAAAACCTTATTTTACTCACACAAAACCATTGAAATTCCATATATAGTTAGTTGCACTAACTGTATATCGCGCACCCGCAATCCACTGCTGATGATGTCACATATTACATCATTCATGACATGGTCAGTGACATCACTGATGACATCACTGATGACATCTCAAATGACATCACTGATGACATCACTGATGACATCTCAAATGACATCACTGATGACATCATGACACACCAATACCAGTTACTACATACGCACTCACTGATTCGTACGTCTACACACACATTCACTCATTCACCCATACAATTACTCATACATACAGTCAGTTATTATTAGAACACTATCATATGCACTCATACACCTAGTCAGTCCTGTGAAGAATCAATCACACTTCGATTTCCTCATCTATAGTTAAACACAGAACACCATACTTTTCACACATATACTAACACATACTTACTCTCTTATACAATCACTGATACAAGTACACATTGATATGCACAGCGTCACACACCTCCCAGCCAGCCACACACACACTCAGTCTTCCATCCATCCAGTCATTCTTCAATATGTAAAACGTATTTAAACTTTACAAAAACACACAGACACTAGATGATGTCATCAGTGATGTCATCAGTGATGTCACTGACCATGTCATGAATGATGTAATATGTGACATCATCAGCAGTGGATTGCGGGTGCGCGATATATAGTTAGTGCAACTAACTATATATGGAATTTCAATGGTTTTGTGTGAGTAAAATAAGGTTTTGTAAATGCTAATTCCTAACTATATATGGTCTATAACCTATGGTTTTTTCAGTGAATTTTCAAGGTTTTGTAAATGCTAATTCCTAACTATATATGGTCTATAACCTATGGTTTTTTCAGTGAATATATATATATATATATATATATATGTGTATATATATATTACCTACTGGCGGTCGCCAGTAGGTATATATAGTTAGGATTTTTTCCCTATGGGATTTTTGAAAATTCTATGTCTAATAACTTTGGCGTTTGTGGACGGAATTGGCTGAAATTTTCTGGAAAATGGAACATTTTGTTTCTGAGCAGCCACTGGAAATTTGGGGGGAGTTGGTCCAGGGGGGGCCGAGAAAAAAGGGGGGTCCCAAAACGTGTTTTTAACATTGAGTTTTCCATAGGGCGGTTAGCCTCACTTTTAGCCCGAACGGCTGAATGGATTTGCACGAAACTTGGCAAAATATTAGGGACTGATAGCCCGATGTGCCTTTTGTAGGTCTCAATATATGTGCTCCAGTGGATTTTGAGAAATTAACGTTTAAAAAAAGATATATATCTGTAAGCGCGCTCTGGGCAGCGCTCCGGTCCGCGGACCTTAAGCGTACCGGAACTTCGCGTAGCTAAGCTGATTGGCTCTCCGGTGTCTGTCAACATTCTAAACAGTCCGGAGCGGCCGCCATCTTGTCTCTCGGTAGGATTGAGAGACAAGAGGAGGCCAAAACAAAGGGGGAAATAACTATAAGGGGGCATAGTAGATCCTCCCTGACCCCCTAGGTTTGATGTGGAGGCTTTAAAGGGGCCCCGCGAAGCAAAAAAAAAAATTTTTTTTTGTTTTTTTTCGTGGTTAGCGCCCGGTACGCGAACCGGGAAGCGTTCTGGGGAGCGTATCACAATGAAAAATGAATGATAGACTTTTCAAATGCTGTATGTTAATTGATTGTTGGTTTTGTTGATTATTTTTTTTTTTTTTAAGTTTTTTTTATTGTGTTTCATAATTTAATAAACTTTCTAACATTTCATTGTCAGAAATTTCATAATCATGGAATATAGATTGTAGTCTCTGAGGTTGTAAAATGTCCTCATTTGCAAGGAGGTTATCTACTGCTTGTACACATTGCAGTAGTTCTTGGTCCCAAGATTCATCCATAAATTCAATCTCATTTGGATCAATGATTTCTGTGTTGGACTCTGGAAGGACAATTTCAAATGAAATGTTTTGTTCACTTTCCATTTTTCCTGAAATTTGCATAAAAAAAATATATATTAGTAGAGGTAGGGCACTGTTGGGATTAATTTTAGATAGGCAGTTTTTAACAGAGAATTTATCTTTGGGCAGTGTATAGTATCAGAGTGGAAGTAGGAATATAAAAAAGTGTATCTAAATTTATAAGTACTACAGAGGGATAGTATATAACTAACAGAAAAAGTTTGCCATATTAACTTAAAGTGCTCAATATACTTCAGTTTTAAAAATAACAACTTACCTTTAAAAAGAAGTTGAAGTTATTAATGAAAATTCTAATAGAAATGTACACCAGGAAGTAGTAGTCAAAATGGCTGTGTTTCCTTCTCTTCCTTTATATATATTCGGGTACATAACCAATCAAATGTCAGGTAAAAAAAGTAGAAAATGAAAGTAACATTTTAATTGGTTGTCAATTCCAACACTTCAGATGTGTTTTGTGAAGTAATTTACCTCACGGTATTTAGTGAGTTCTATAGGCTAAACGGCTAAATGGAATTCCAATCAAATTTGTGAAAATGGTAGGGATTGGTATGTAGTATGAGCTAATCTATATTTGGTGAAATTGTCTCCAGTGGCTTTTCTGTGAACTACTTTCCCACCTTTTTTGATGGTGCGCTTCCCAGGAAGCGACCCGGTACGCGAACCGGTGAGCGCCCTGGTACGCGAACCTTAAGCGTAACGGGAGTCCACCATTTTGTGTTTCGGTCGAATTATGATACAAGATGGAGGGCAAATAATGTTCAGAATAGGTAGAAGGGGGCATGGTAGACTTATCTTGACCCCCTAGGTTTTGTGAGGGTGGCTGAGGAGGCCCATATGTGCGAAAAAAAAACATTTTTTTTTTAAATTTCGCGAGGTTAGCTCCCGGTACGCGTACCGGGTAGCGCCCCAGGGAGCGTACTTTGTTGAAAATTAGTAAAAAAAGTTAGAGTAAAATAATAATTGTGAGTGATTAGATGTAGGGTAGCTCTGAGAAGAGCTTTTGGGTTTATGGTACATTTTGGTACTTATAAGTAGGTACCAATGCACATTTTTAAATTCAGAGTGAAAACTCTGTTGCCCTCATCTGAGAAGTGAACTCCATCTCCTCTGTAGATATCTTGCATGTAGTAACGCAAGTTATTGTTGTACAGGGAGCCCATTCCATGGTCTCTCATGTAAGCTGAAACAGATTTGTTTACATGCTTCCTCGACTTCTCAATTTGTGGACAAAACTGGTTTGACCACCTCCATTTCTGTCTTTGGCATATATTTGAATATACCAAGGCAGTCTGAGGAAAAAGTGCCATCAATTGCTCAAAGGTGTCCTTTAAAAGCATTTCTAGACCTACACCAGTCAAAGTGCCCAAGTCATTACCTCCACAGTGCACAATTAACAGGTCAGGTTTGGGCAAATGCATAAAGGTTTTCACCAATGGTATCAATTGGTGACATTTTAATCCTCTGTGGCCAAACCACTTAATTTCCACATCTTGTAAATTGAGGTTAGGTAAATTCCTGCTTTCAACGTACCTTTGAGCCCAGTGAATATAACTATGACCAACAATCCAGACAGAAAACATGGTGAGAGAAGGTTCTCCTGCAGTCAGATGAAGTGTGGCAATGAAATGGCAGTTGAAAAAATGTGAGTTTGAAATGAAAAAAACTGTGGAGTTTCTGTGTTCATGAAGTAGTAACAGTGATTGGTGGATTTTGATTGATGAAAACAGAAAGTTAGGGTGTAGAGATGTGTTCTTTGAAAGATGTATTTTGAGTGGTCAATAAAAAATCATTAAATGAAAGAAAGCACTGGATATGCAGGTGCACTGAGAGTTCAGAGTTCAATTGCAACATTGTTGTGTGAATTTGCAAACACCAGAGTTTCTCCAAGAGGTGGTTGCTATGGAAAATAGGCAGAAAGGGCAGAGGGGGAAGGGTTTTCATTTGAAAAAAAGTGAGGGAAGAGTTTTGATTGGGTGACATGAGAAATATGTGTGAAGAATTACACCATTTCTGTGCTTTTGATAGCTGCAGACTCTGGAGTGCATACCTTTTGCTCTGCTGAAGACAAATTGGTGTGTTTCTGAGACTGTTTTCAAACTCAAAGTATTTGCTAAGGTGAGAAAATATTTCTTTACTTTAGATAGAGAATAGTGTGCTTTAAGGAGAAAATTATGATTTATGTGGCGCAAATTGCTTGTAAATATGCTCTCACATGTGCATGGAAAATTTAGATTTTGAATGTTTTTGTTATATAGCCATGTTAAAAGTGACGCAACCATGCTGGAAAGCCAATCAAAAAATGATTTCATGTGTTTTAATGACATTTTAAGTCATTTTCTGATGTGCAGTGTTTAGAAATTATGATTTGAAAATCGTTTTTGTGGAAAAGGAATTGTTTTTAAATTCATGACAAGGATATAATGGTGTATGGTTATTTATAAGGCAATTGACTGTCCTTGATGTTATTTTTCTCATTTTAGTGTAAGACCTTTCTCTGTGGCGCAAATTGCTTGTAAATATGCTCTTACATGTGCATGAAAATTTTAATTATCAATGTTTGTGTTACATAGCCATGATAAAAGTGAACCAACCATGCAGGAAAGCCAAAAAAAAAACGCTTTCATGTGTTTCAATGACATTTTAAGTCATTTTCTCATGTGCAGTTTTTTGAAATTATGATCTGAAAATCGTTTTTGGGAAAAAGGAATTGTTTTTAAATTCATGAGAAGGACATAATGGTGTATGGTTCTTTATAAGGCAATTGACTGTCCCTGATGTTATTTTTCCCATTTTAATGTCAGACCTTTCTTTGTGGCGCAAATTGCTTGTAAATATGCTCCCACCTGTACATTGAAAATTTTGATTTTGAATGTTTATGTTACATAGCCATGTTAAAAGTGACCCTACCATGCAGGAAAGCCAATCAAAAAACGCTTTTATGTGTCTTAAGGACAATTTAAGTAATTTTCCCATGTGTAGTGTTTTGAAGTTATGATTTGAAAATCGTTTTTGAGGTAAAGGAATGTTGTTAAAATTTATGTTCGCCATATGCCCCCAAATTTCTTTTTCAGGGTTGCAGCAGGGTGTTCTTGAGACACCCCTGCACTTTTGGAATAAATTCCTAATTTGTGATGAGCAAATTGTTAATCGCAAATTGCACCTTCATTTATATGAGCCTCCTAGCCCATGGAAATGAATGGGTAATTTGCAATTAGCAATTTTCTCAAACAAATTTGGAATGGTAAAGAATCGCTATTTATTCCTTAAAATTCGCTTTTTTGGAAATGCAAAATAGTTATATGATACATATGGCGGTTGATGTCTAACAAGATAAGAAGCTTATGGATACATTTATGATGACTGGTGCAATGAAGTAGAAATCACTTACTTCATTGGTAGGCCTTTACAATAAATTATCTCCTCTGTATTCTTCATCAAGCATAACTTTAATCTGCAATCCTGAGTAGGCCTCACCTTAAACAAACCTCTGGATAGGCCACATCTTATTGTCATCCTGATTTAATCATTTATAATGCTAGGGACAGATTTATGATATGTGTATACCTCTTTTGTGCCACTTAGAAAACATTGTCCATGGGGAAATGACTTAAAATGTCATTAAGACACATGAATGTTTTTTTTTAAAACGTTTGCAATTTTTTTGGGTCACTTTCAACATGGCTATGTGTCTGAAACAGTCAAAATCTAAATTTGCAATGCACTGGTGGGAGCATATTTACAAGGAATGTGCTTCATGGGGAAAGGTCTTATAATGTAATATGGGAAAAATGACATTAGAGATACTGAAATGCCTTATAGAGAAGCATACACCATTATGTCCTTGTCATAAATTTGCAAACCATTACTTTTCCCCAAAAACGATTTTCAAATTATATTTAGAAAACAGTGCACATGTGGAAATTACTTAAAATGTCAATAATTCAAAATTTGTGATTCCTTAAATGCAATGTATCAAAAAAAAATATGTAAAAAATGATATTAAGGATTTGGAAACTACCACCAACTTCTAGTTTGTGGTAATTTGCGAATTCTTTTCAAAAAGCATTTTTTTTTTTAAAAAAAAAAGGTCCCATATGACGCCCATACATGCCATTAGGGCATGTAGATGTAACATGTGCTCCCAAATTTCTTTTTCAGGGGTGCAGCAGGGTGTTCTTGAGATACCCCTGCACGCTTGAAAAAAATCCTATTTTGTGATGAGCTAATTGCTAATCACAACTTGCAACATTAATTCCTATGAGCCTCCTAGCCTATGGAAATGAATGGGTAATTTGCAATTAGCAATTTGCTCATTGCAAATTAGGAATAGTAAAGAATCGCTATTTATTCCTTAAAATTTGCTATTTATAATATGTAAAATATTTTGATGATACATATGGCAGTTCATCTGTAACAAGATAAGAAGCTTAGGGATAGATTTATGATGAGTGGCGCATCCCCAGGGATGTGACAGTCATCCTGCGCCACTGTTCCGCCACCCATGGTGTGCTGCATTTACAATGCGGCGCAGCATGGGGCAAAAAAGGCACAGATGCGTGACGCATCTGTGCTGTAAAGGTGGCACATTGCTGGAGTTGTATCGTAAGTGCGATGCAGCTCCAGCAAGGATCAGGGGTGCCCCATCTATACAATGCTGCGTCAAGACCTATGCCAGCTTCAAGCAGGCGCAGGGTTTTGAAGCAGCTTTCTCCTATCTGATTGTAAATGCGGCACACCATGGGTGGTAAAGCAGTGGTGCACATTAACTGGTGCATGCCTGGGGATGTGCCATTTAATATAAATCTGCACTTTAACATTTGAGTATGTGCAGGGGACACAGAGTCGTTGAGGCTTATCCAAGGTTAAGAACAGATGAGTCCTGTTCAGTGAAAAATTAGACATAGGCTTCACCTGCTCAGCATCGCTGGACATGGCTAAATAATAGCTGCAAAATGTTACTCTTGTTAAATAATTTTACTATTATAATCTGTGAGATTTGTCTCTTACTCTGCAACATCTCATTGTTGTTGTCTTTCTTTAAAGATAAAGACAACCTCAACATGAGCGACAATCTGCAATCAGTTGATTTTGACCTCATCATTGAACTTGTAATTGAAACATCAGTGGATGTTGATCCATTGGATGATTTAAATCCTGAGGATGAAGAAGAGCGTGATGAGGATGCAGATTTGTCCGAATTATATGATATAGGATGGGAAGCTGACCTGCTTGAGCCTTTGGAATTATAAACATTTATTTTTAAAATTTATAATCAATAAAAAGTAAAAAGGTAAACCGTTTAATTTAAAAATAAAGACACCTTCAAAAACAGGTTATGTGTAGTGTCTTCAATAAAATATTAAAATATGCTCATAAAATTTGATCAGATTCACATATAAAATAGCATAGGTAACATAAATATAAATCTCATTTCTTTTCTGCTATTTCTGTATTGTAAATTTGCAAGGACTAAAAAATCTTCTATTTAAAATGTCAAGTAGTGTGTTATGTTTTTGATCACTATTACTGATTTACTGTTTGATAATAATGTTTAATAACATTTTTATTATATTTTTCCTCAGATTCAACTATGCCTACAAAAATAAGAGAGATGAAGGCTGCAAAACGTCAAAGACAGCAGGAGAAAAAAAAAATGCAGCAGTCCTCTAACAAAAAGATTTCTCAAGCGATGAAGAAAGCACCGGGTAAGAGCTCTAAATATTTCATAAGAAATATTTATAATAAAAAAAATATTAGTACAGAAAATGTTTCAATCCATAACAACACAAGTAAATCAAATGGAAAGAAAAGGACAAATGAAAATGTTACTGCTAGAGCAAGAGATAAATCTGTGCATGATAGTAGAAGGAAACAACAGTTTACGGAGATTCGTAAACGAATGTTCCGTAACAGGATAATTGGCAATTTGTTAAAAAATATTAAGAAAGGTCAACAGAAATTAGTTTTTTATAGGAGAAAAAAAAAAGTTGAGAAAGTTATTGATCAGGCTTTTGAAATTAAACGTAAGTTATTTATTTTGATAATCAATAGAATTAGGAAGCTAAACAAGGCAATTTTTGATTTCAAAAGAAATAGTAGATGGAAGAGAATAGTTAATCGTAGTAATTTTTGTGAAGTTTTTTCTGGAGAATGGATACATAGTTCAAGCTGTGAGGCATTTTTTAATGAAGAGAGTTATTTCCAGGATAATGATTTGGTGCATGCAGTTGACATCAGTGGTCGTGCTTATGAAGTGAAAGATGGTTGTCCAGTTGAAAAAGAAAAACTTGTGACAACAGAGGCAGAAGAGTTGTTAGGTAATGAGGTTTTAGGAAGACGTGGTAAGGGTCCTGTGTACACCTGGAAGTGTAGTAGTATTTGCAGTGTGCGACAGGATTCCATCAATTTGCTTTGTGATTTTGTACGGTCATTTAACAAGAAAAGTTTGAAGCAGAAAATAAGGTTGTTGCAAGAATTAGATCCTTGCAGAGTGAGAGAAGTGACAGGTTTGCATGGTCATTCACTGGCTTGTCTTTCCAGGAGAGTATGCCAGAGTGTTTTTCATCATTTCAGGATGCTAGCAGTGCATCATAACAAAGTGAGGAAGTTAGTTAGACTGTTGTATTATGCTAAGAGTCCAGCAATTATGCTGAAACAATTATGCGCTGCTCTTTTGCATGGTTCTGAAATAGATGTGAAGAATATATGTGAAGAAATTGAGTTTTGTTACTTTGGAAGTAAAGAGGAGAATGTTGAAATTGAGCAAGAAGTAGAGGGTCATTTGGAAGATAGTGTACAGGTTTCCAGTACAGATAATTTCCAGAGGGAAATTGCGACGTTTGACATGAAATCAAGTGAGAGGCCTAATTTCACTTGTGTGTGTTGTAGACGCACTTATTATAAGAATCAGACTAAGTTAGTGGATTTATATGCAAAAAGTGAAAGGGAAAATAATAGTGAATGGAAGGATTTTGCAACATACTTGATGGTAGAAAATTGTTTTGATTTGGGATTGGATCAACGTGTGTGTACTTATTGTTGTAACAAATTAAAACAAAACCAGATGCCTGCTAGAGCAGTTCATAATAATCTGGAATTGGTTGAGATTCCTTCTGAATTGAAGGATTTAAATACTTATGAATCTATTTTGATTCAAAGTATCCATCCCTTTCAGGCTATTGTAAGAATGGAGCCAAAGACAGGGAAATTGCCTCCATCAGATTTACAGAGAGGATTAAAGGGAAGAGTTGTTTATTTGCCTCTAGATTTGAAGAAAAACATTAACACAATTGGAGTAGAAAAAGTGGAAGAGGAACCTCTGGTTATCTTAGTTAATGGGGTTCCGACAAAGAATAAGAAAATATGGCAAGATTTAGTAGATGTTAGGAAAGTTAAAAAGGCAACATTGTATTTGAAAAAAAATAATAAATACTATAAGAATGTATATGTTGCAGAAGAGGAAGTAAGTGAGGAAGAGGATAGCGATTTGTGTGCTGGTCAAATTGAGAAAGTAGAACCCTCTACTAGTGAGGAAATATATGAACATTATAGTGTTCATCCTTTGCATTCAAAGGAAGTCATGGGGAATGCTATTGAGTTGTTTCAAATGAAACAAGCCAAAGGGAGTCCCATTAGTGTTTGGGAGGAAAGTTTGGAAGCTCGGTGTTTCCCACAGCTTTTTCCAACAGGTCAGGGAGGAAGATATGATGAGCGACCTCATCAAATTCCTGCTTCTGAATACCGGACTTTGCGATTGTATGCAGGAGATGCTAGGTTTCGACAATGCATTCCTTATTTGTTTCATCTCCTGTTTGAAAGCGATCTGTCTGGACTGTCATATGCAGTGAACCACATCTTGAAAAGTGGTATACACATGCAAAACATCTCGGCAAGTGATTTTATGGATAAAGTGAATGTCCAAGATAGTATTTTGGAATCTCACCTGATTAATCTCATGGCGTGTCAGCGTGGTACTAATGAGTACTGGTACCGTCGTCATGGTGATTTAAAATGTATGCTGAGGAACTTAGGTACTCCCACATGGTTCCTCACTCTGAGTTGTGCCGAGTATGGCTGGGAAGACTTACTTCAATTTCTACGAGAGGCAAATGCTAACGTAGAAAACATCGAATTCAAGACACCCGGAGAACTGTGCTCTTTGGATCCAGTCAATGTATGTAGGTACTTCAATCATAGATTTGAAGCTATGATGTCTTTCATCATGAATAAGAAGAATCCACCTCTTGGAGAGGTGTTGGATTTCTTCTGGAGAAAGGAGTACCAAGCAAGAGGAGCTCCTCATATACATATGTTGCTGTGGATCAAGGATGCACCTAAATTTGGAACGGATCCAGAAGACTCAGTGATGAGTTTCATCCAACAGTATTCTATGTGTGCTGTTCCAAACGCAAAGGAGAAGAAAAGCCTAAGAGAAAAAGTTCTGCGTTTCCAAAGCCATCGATGTGGAAAGTACTGCCGTCGTAAATTCCGAAACAAAGACAAGTTCTACACCAAATGTCGTTTCGGCTTCCCACGACCGGTGATTTCTAAAGGAAGAGTAAACAGTTTGATGTCTTCGCTGCGACATAATGTGATGAAGAAATCACCTAAAAACACTTACAATTTGAAGAGGAACGAAGAGTCCAAGTATATCAACGACTACAACCCGGTGATTTTGTCCATGTGGAATGCTAACATGGATATACAGTTTGTGGCTGATAACTGTATGGCTGTGGCTCGGTATGTGACGTCGTATATCACCAAAAAAGAGAAGACAGAATTGAAGGATATGTGGGAGGACATTTCCCATGAAAAGAGCCTCAGCAAGAAGTTGTACAGTTTCAGTCTGAAGATGTTGTCGCATCGAGAAATCGGAGCGTACGAATGTTCTGACCGGTTGTCTTCAGCAAGTCTCTATGCCAAGTCCAGGAGTATCGTTTGGGCGAGTCTTGGTCTTGCTGCAACGCGTAATCGAGTTCTCAAACCTGTGCGGGAAATTGAGTATTTGGCGGAAAAGGAGCCAAACAGTACCGACATTTTGAAGACAAACATGTTGGATACATATTATCCAAATCGAAGCAGTCACCTAGAGAATGTTTGTCTGTATGAGGTTCTGCAAAATTACATGTTCAAGAGGAACATCAAAGAAGATACTGAGAAAGGAGTGTATGCTGTAATAGGAAGTGAGGGATGTCTGGTCAAGCAAAGAAAATGCCACTTGATAAACCATCGAAAATTGAGTGGCGAATCTCCTGAAAAAAAGGAGTTTTTCTATTTAGCACTTTTGCAACTTTTCAAGCCTTGGCGTGCAGAAGAGGAACTGCTTGGAGATTTCCTCTGTTACGAAGACTCTTTCAATGCCGCCAAGGAGACCATAGAATGTCCTGCTTTTCCCAAATATGTAGAAATGTTGAATGCGGAAATTGAGCAGGAAGCAACGATTGCAGCCGAGATTGCCAGAGACAGTTCTCAGGACAGTCAGAGTTCTGCTTCATTGAGTCAGGATCCACTAGGAGGACCTCTTATTGAAAATGAAGCTGCCACTGCTATGAATGAGGTGGAAAGAGCCATGGCACATGCTCAAGAGGATGCGGTTAACTTAGAAGAGTTGGAAAGGCAACTCAACGTTGAGCAGAGGAAAATATATGACGAAGTTACCATGCAAATTGATCATGGATTAAGTCATGATAAGAAAGAATGCTCATGTACGTCGTTGAAGCCTGTCCGACTGTACGTGAGTGGAGAAGCGGGAACTGGAAAAAGTTTCCTCATTAAAGCAATTTCATGCTATTTGCAGGAAAGGACAGAGTCATCACTGTCTTGTGTTGTCACTGCTCCAACTGGACTGGCAGCACATAATATTAAAGGGATTACTTTACATCGTTTACTGATGCTGCCAGTGGAGCATGACAACAAATTAGAATATCACAAGCTATCTGGAGATGCTTGTTTTGAAGTTTCAAGAATCTTGAGGAAAATGAAACTTCTTATCATTGACGAAGTAAGCATGGTTTCCAATGTCATGCTTGCCTTTGTGCATTTGAGGATGCAAGAAGTTCTCAAAACAGAGTATGATGTGTTATTCGGTGGCAAACACATCATTGTTTTTGGAGATCTTCTGCAGCTGACACCAGTGAAAGTGCAACCTGTGTTCAAAATGCTCACGCATGAAGATACCAGGAAGTGCCTAGGCAGCATTGGCAACGTCAATATATGGTTAAACTTCAATTATGCTGAACTGCATGAAAATATGCGTCAGGCAAAGGATGAAGTTTACAAGACTATTCTACAAGATGTTAGAATTGTAAAAGTGACCGAGCATGGGAAAGAAGCTTTACATGCACGATTACTGTCAAATTTATATCCAGAACAAGATGTTGTGCCTGAGAATATTTTTCAGAAAATTACTGATAAGAAATCTGGAATATGTTTGATGCCAACTCTTGCAGAATGTGCAAAATTTAACAACAAAATGTTGCATTTAGAAAAGCAAGAGATTGTGAAAGTGGAAGCTATTGATAGAGTAGAGCATATGGGATCAACAATTATTTTGTCTGAGAATCTGAAAACAAAATTGGATTCATTAGAGAAGAGTATATCTAAAACTGCAGGTTTTGAAAAGACTCTGAATGTGTGCTTGAACTGCCGTATAATTTTAAGAAGGAATTTACATGTTGAAAGAGGTCTGGTAAATGGATCAATGGGTAATGTTGTTGATTTTGTGAAATACAGAAATAGAGATGGAATTGAATTTTTAAAAATTAAATTTGATGGCATTGAGGAAGTACAGCTAATTGCTCGTTGTTCTGCTAGATTTTTGCTTGTAAAAGACTTATATGTTCGCCGTAAGCAGTTCCCTGTTTGCTTGGCATATGCGGTGACAATTCATAAATCGCAAGGTTTAAGTGTAGACACTGCATTGGTGAATATTGGCAGTTCTGTGTTCAAGGAGGGTATGGCATATGTGGCATTGTCACGAGTTAGAACTTTATCGGGATTGTACTTGATTGACTGTGATGTCAGAAACATTTGTGCAGATCTAGATTGTGTTAAGGAATACAATAGGTTAAGAAGAGAGTATGCGCCACATTTGCCTCAGTTTCCTTTGTTTGAGAAACGTCTGGTAGGCCGGAAACGAAGAAATGAGAACAATACTGGGCAGGTTGTAGCAAAAAGAAAAAAAGTGAATGAACCTAAAATTACAAGCAGAAACAAAGAGGATTCTGTTGAAGATGTTGTTGGTTTTCAGTTTGAAAACAGTTCTGGTGTCAACTGCTATGCTAATGTAGTAATGAATGTTTTGTTTTCTCTAAAAAATGTAAAAGAAGAGATTGTGGTCAATTCTGATCAAAGATTTTGCAGTTTGTTAAATTCTGTGTTAGAGAAATGTACCACTGATAGAAGAAACATAGAAAGTGTGTCTGAAATTAGAAATCTGTTAGATAGATGTTCAGGCCAAACACAATTCTCTCAAAATATTCAGCAAGATTGTCAGGAGTTTTTAATGTATATGCTTCATGTATTACATGCTGAAGGTGTAGATGTAGATCAGCTGTTTGGGCTTTCTTATCAATGGCAGCATGACTGCGAGAACTGTATGGTATCAAGTACTACTAGTGTAGACTCAGAAAGATTTGTATATTTAACTTTGCCAGACAGTAAATCAGTCTCCTTTAATAAGCTAGTAAAAGCTGCTAATCACAACATGGAGTGTAGCCAATGTAAATCTGAAATGATGTCCACATTATTTATACGAACATATGGCCAGTACATCATTTTAATGTTCCAACGATGTAGGCCTGATGGAACAAAATTGACAACTTTAATAAAAATTTTTGTAGCTTCGCAGTTGTCAATATCAGGAAGGACTTTTGTAACTACAGCAATTATATATCATGACGGCCCTTCAATATCATCAGGACATTACACAGCTTATTTAAAGTCTAGAAATGGCTGGTCATTCTGTAATGATTCTGTTGTAATTTTCAAAAAAAAATTGCCGTATGACCTTAAAAACTCTTACCTGGTGTTTTTAAAACCAAAATTTTAGGAAAATAATCTCGGGATATGATCTGTGGAATTTCAAGAAGTTCTAATGGCTCCTACACAATTTGGCCTTGAGGATAAGTGTAGTTCAGAGACATAACTTCTAATCATAGGATTGGACATCATGGACATGTATGTGCAGTTTAAATGAGTTCAGAAAAACTGTTTCTTTTCATAAGCTAATTAAAGCAGCCAATCAAAACATGGAGTAGAGGGAATGTAAGTCTGCAATGCTGTCTACTGTTTTACATTACTTTGTGATTAAAAGTGATGTAGAGAATTAAATAATTGTAGTACTCATAGAGGTAGTGTAAGTCTGCTTCATATTAAGCAGTATCAGTGTCATACGAAATGTAGAACATGACTGAGCAAGAAGGGGAAGATATTACTATTCCAGGATTGTGAAAATGATCTTCAACATTTTAATTCTGAAAGTTGCGGGAATGCCAAATGATGGGATTGGTTAACAAGAAATCCAAGAGTTATACATGGCTCTGACAAAATTTGGCCTTGTGGAATCTTGTGGTAGAGAGCAAGAAGTCATTTATTGTATGTAACATGTTTTTAAAAACGATGGAGATTTTCTTTCAGAAACTGGTGGGCTGAAAGTAATAACAGCACAAAAGAGTATAAGCTATTCATAGGACATCCTTGGACGTCATGGAAAGTAAGTTAACTTTAAGGAGTTCTGATTTTTGATTTCTGATCTTGTATGGGTTTTTTAAACACAATCATTTTGATTGTGTTTTTTTTCCCCGCTGTTACATGATGAATACCTTCAAGTCACTGTTTTTAGTGAATTTTGATACATTCTGAGAACAGCAAAAATAAACCATTTAACATGTATAATTAATTCTGTAATGTTTCCATTTATGATGTATATGTAGAACTGTGTAGAAGGCATGGAGAAGGTGAGGCTTCTGTAAGTGTCAAAGTTGTTGCATGCAGTGCTGCACTTCTGCGTATTCTTTGATATGCTAGACTACATCTGCACAATGAGATACCTAAGCAAAGGAAACAGAAGTGATGTGATTGTGAAATGAGCAAAATAAATTGCATGTATTTCAATTACATCACCTGTGTTTCCTATCATTACGAATCACATTGTGCAGATCAAGTTTAGGTCTGTCCAGGGAAACATAGGAGGTTTGGACTTTGTTGAAGATTGCAGTGGACATGACTCACTTCATTGGTAGACCTTCACATGTATTATGTCTTCTATTCTCTTCAACAACTTGAAATTTCATCTGCAACCCTGAGTAGGCCTCACCTGAAACAAAACTCTGGATAGTAGACATCTTATTGGCATCCTGAAGCAATTATTTTAAATTTTAGTGTCTTGCGACACTTTTCTGAGAGAACAGCAATGCAAAAGATGCACCATGTTTTAAGATAGGCCTCACTTCATCTGCATCAAGATAGTGTTACTTTAAAATGTATATCTTTAGGACTGTGTAGCTTCTGTAAGTGTCAAAGTTATTGAAAAACTGTTTGTCCTTCAATCTTTGCCCTTGTCTTTTGTAATTTTTCAATACATGTTTTTATATTTTTCAAATGTTTGTTCTCTCTTTCACAGATTGAAAGTATAAAAATAAAAAGTGAGGAATTTAACGACAATTATAAGGTAAGTATTTTGTACTCTTTTCGTTACATTTCTATCACATTGAACTACTATTAGTTCCACTGCTTCATTTCTTTAATCCTCAGTTTCCTGCCTTTGCTACTTCCCTCATTCCTTTCTCTATTACCTACTTACTCAACTCCTTCCACTTTTTTTCTCAGTCCCTCTCTTTTCATAGTTCCTCACTCTTGTTCACTCACTCCGTCTCTATTACTCTTAGTGTCTTTGACTGATCACTGTATCACTATTTGTTCATAATGCTTTCTCTGTGTAGTTGAAGCACACTAAGGGGCATATTATGAATGCAGCCAATAAAATTATTGCTCTTTTTATTGGCAGAAAACTGGTGCAAAAGCGGCTTTAGCGGCAGTTTTCTGCCGCAAAAGCAGCTTTAGCGACACATTTCTGCCTATAAAAGCTGCAAAACTTTTATTGCCTATGTTGATAATATGCCCCTATGTTATTTACATTAGGGCTATATTGTCCAGTATAACAATCAAAATTGCTCTCCAAAGACACCAGGCAAAGCAGACGCTCCCTCAAACAGATCACCAAGCGCAATTTACCCTACTTACAATCTAGCCTGTTCTCTGTCGAGACTTTAGCAATCTTTAGAGCACAAGATAAGATTTTTTTACATGGAAGAGCCATACGTATTGCAATTCTACTTAAGAAACAAGCATTGGCATAGACAATAGGTCTCGCCTTTGGGACCTTATACGTGTTTAGCCATGCAACAGTTGATGTTGCTGCACCAAGGATATTATGCTGCATAACTAAAGACTTAGAAGGTCCAAAAGTCGATACCTATTGGCTATGCCAATGCTTGTTTTTCTTTCACTTCGTTATCTATTTTGTTTTTCACAATTATACCATCTTCTGTCTGTTTTTTGGTAAATAGATCTATTAAATAGTATCTCTTCTTTACTACCTATAGCTGTCTTTCTTGAAACATCACTCTCTGTTTACTTTCCTTATACTTACTCTTTTTTTTTTAAAAGTTTTTTTTTTGGTTAGCTCCCGGTACGCGTACCGGGAAGCTAAACCGGAAGCGAACCAAAAGAAATAGAGCTTGCCAGAGTGCTAAACATTCTAGCAATTTTTTTGGAAAGGGAAGGTAGTTCTGAAAAGAACTTTTTTTTTTATATTTTTGTTGTTTTATATTTTTTTTGTATTTTTTGAACATTTTTTGTTTTTTTTGTATTTTTTGAACGATTTTATATTTTTTTTGGGTTTTTTTTGGGGGGGGGGAACAACAAAAAACAGGCGTTGAAAAGGGCTCAACAGGAGCAAAAAAAAATTACTGGGGGCGGTTAGGGCAATTATGATTGTCATAAGCCAGGTTGATGGCATTAATACTCATGTTACCACATGATATCAACGCACCACAGTGCATACAAGTATGTTTCATGTGCCCAAAATTCTCTTGGATGTTTGGCACAGTTTCCCGTGCCTCTGCTGGTGTCAATGATATTGACGATGTTGACCTGGCCACAGGAGTTGCTGTTGGGTTTTGTTCCATATCCCGTATTTCCGCCCGGCTGTAATTAAGTGGATGCTTCCTGGTCATGTGCCGATGCATGGTATAGTTCCCATAGCTATACTTTTTATCAGTCCCTCTTGATAATTTCTCTTTGCAGATGAGGCAGGTCACATACCTCGCATTCACTTTCTTTTGCCCTGGAGGGATTGAATAAAACTGCCAGATGAAACTGGCTTTCCTATGGGAAACCCGGGGCACCTCTTCCAAGAACTGTGGTTCTTCTCCCTCCTCTTCCTCCATTTCTTCCTCTTCCTCCTCAGTGTTGGTGATGACCTGGGGAGGTGGTCCTCTCTTCCCATGAGGAGGTGGAGGTGGTGGTGGGGGTGCACCAGCTGAAGCAAGTACTGAAGCCATTGCTCTACTATGAATAAAGGTCTTCCTCTCACAATGATGAAAGTCAGAGTGAGGAAAGAAGGAGGGGTTTTCATCATTTGGGAAAAACAATAGTTCTCAACCAATGAAAAGTGTTATTTTTAGGTCACCTGACCTAGCCTTCCATAATTATGAAACTAAAAGTGAAATGAACCAATGAAAAGCTTTATTAACAAGTCACATGACTCTAACTTTCATGTTACGCGCTGCGGAACGCTCCCCGGTTAGCTTCCGGTTCGCTGCGCTTCGCGCCTCGGTCCGCGCCCGGGGACACTTCCGGGTGCGCTAACGCAGTACGTCACAAGACGCATTTCGCGGCAACGCGATACGTCGCGCTTTCGCGCCGCGGATCGCTTCCGGGGAGTTGCGTTTCGCGCCTCGGTCCGCGCCCCGGGGCACTTCCGGGTGCGCTAACGCAGTACGTCATAAGACGCATTACGCGGCAACGCGATACCGTAACTATGTTGATTTGTTACCGGTTCGCGGACCGGATCGCGGAATCGAATTGAGCTAACGGGAAGCTTCCTGGTTCGCGGACCGGGAGCGAAACAAAAAAAATATTAAAAAAAAATTATTAATAAACATATAAAATATATTTTTGGATTTAAAGAAGAATACATTTTACAGCTGTAGATATTAGCTTTTAAAAAACCAATGAAATTCACTGAAAAAACCATAGGTTATAGACCATATATAGTTAGGAATTAGCATTTACAAAACCTTGAAAATTCACTGAAAAAACCATAGGTTATAGACCATATATAGTTAGGAATTAGCATTTAAAAAACCTTATTTTACTCACACAAAACCATTGAAATTCCATATATAGTTAGTTGCACTAACTATATATCGCGCACCCGCAATCCACTGCTGATCATGTCACATATTACATCATTCATGACATGGTCAGTGACATCACTGATGACATCACTGATGACATCTCAAATGACATCACTGATGACATCACTGATGACATCTCAAATGACATCACTGATTACATCACTGATGACATCTCATTTGACATTACTGATCACATCACTGATGACATCATTCATGTGATAATACGATGAACCTCTTCAGACTCTAATATAACCTTAGATACACTCAGTGTAAACAGACACTCATAGACTGTCACTCATCCATGAAGTTACACACACACCTAGTCAGTCATGCAAACAATCAATCACACCTCCATTTCCTTAACTATACAGTTAAACACACCTTACTTATTCAAACATATACTAAAACATATTTACTCACTTATACAATCCTGGATACAAGTTCACAATGATCCATACAGCCACTCACACATTCACTGGCTCTTATGCACAGTTATTTATATATGTCAACTCTCACATGTACTGTATTTTACATATGTACTTACTTTGACATGTAGCACTGAGATATCTATTCACTCACCAATACAGTCATGCACACAGTCAACCGCCCATACAGCTGTTTCCACATGCACTTTTGAACCCATACATCTATGCAGAGAGTCATACACCTCCCAGCCACCCATACACACTCTCAGTCTCCCATACAAATACTTGGGCAACCAATCAATAACCCATATAGTTAATCATATAGCTACTGATCAACACATGCAGCAGTTTACAGAACAACAGACATAATGATGCACAAATTAAGACAGTTTAGTCACTAACCCATGCACTCAGTGAAACACATTTAATCACTCACTCATACAGTCAGTCACGCACCTACTAAATCCTTTGTTCAGACACTTCTACATCCACTCATTCTTCAATATGTAAGACATATTTTAACTTTACAGAAACATACAGTCACTGGATGTTGTCATCAGTGATGTCATCAGTGATGTCATTTGAGATGTCATCAGTGATGTCATCAGTGATGTCATTTGAGATGTCATCAGTGATGTCATCAGTGATGTCACTGACCATGTCATGAATGATGTAATATGTGACATGATCAGCAGTGGATTGCGGGTGCGCGATATATAGTTAGTGCAACTAACTATATATGGAATTTCAATGGTTTTGTGTGAGTAAAATAAGGTTTTTTAAATGCTAATTCCTAACTATATATGGTCTATAACCTATGGTTTTTTCAGTGAATTTTCAAGGTTTTGTAAATGCTAATTCCTAACTATATATGGTCTATAACCTATGGTTTTTTCAGTGAATATATATATGTGTATATATATATATATTTATTTATATAGATAGATAGATAGATATCATACTAAATGATAGTAAACTTCAGCAAGTCCTTTTCACCCATTGGTTGTTCATGTCTGCAGCTTACAGCTTGTTGAAATGCGTCCGCTCACTCCTGCCAGTGGCTAGTTCGCTACCTGTGGCATCATTCTTCTCTATCACAAGGAACACAACTGCACACCAAATAGTCCCCTTTAGTGCCTGGCAATGAGTGCTTTTAGAAGCCCAAAAATTGTTTTGCTTCTGACTAATGTTTTTGATATAAATATATTACTTACTGGCGGTCGCCAGTAGGTATATAAAGTTAGGATTGGCTACCATAGGAAATCCGCAACATTCTATTGGGAATAACTCTGGCGCCGGTTGAGGAATTTATGTGTAATTTTCCAAAATTTTGGCCAGCTCTGCTGCGCTCCTTCACTGAAAGTTTCGGGGGGGATTCGTGAAGTGGGGGCTGAGAAAAAAGGGGGGTCCCAAAAAGTGTTTTCCCCATGTTAATTTCCATAGGACGGTCTGACAAGTCTACAGCCCGAACTGCTGAACGGAATTACGCCAAACTTTGCAAAATTGTAGGGACTGGTACACAGATGTGCCTTTGCTATATTTGGTGAAAATCCCTCCAGTAGTTCCTGAGAAAATCAAAAGAGAAAAAATATATATATCTATAGCAGCTTACGTGTAAGCTTACTGTACGCTTACCTTTCCGAGCATGAGCTGCATTCTGATTGACTGCCAATGTCTGTTAACACTCCAAACCAGAAAGTGTTGCCAGCCATCTTGTGCCTCAGTAGACTGAGGCACAGGAAAGCAGAAAAAGAAACGTGTAGAACTCGAAAAGGGGGCAGGGTAGAAGCAACCTGACCCCCTAGACCTGCTCAGGGGGTCCCACAAGGACCCCCAAGGCAAAAACAAAAAAAATGTTTTCAAAATTCAAATTCTTCATCCAAGAAGTGTTGGCAGCCATCTTGGGACCAATATACATGATAGCACCTCATTAAAAAGCATTGTAGTTAATAGAGGGTTTTAGGACTTTTGTTAAATTATAAATCATTTGTTGATGGTACCATACACATTTTAGGAATTGTGGTGTGTTCTAAGGTGATTTTACCATGTGAAAAAGCCTTCTGCTGGGATATCATGAATCATGTTTGAAAGAAAACTATTATCTCATGCTTTTCCCACAGTGGTTTGGAAGGGGATCTATAAGCTAAACTGAAAGCATATTTTCTGTAAATTCACATTATCTTTCTCAGTCATGTGAGAATGAAGTCTGACATTCTCAGTAAAACATGTACATCCAACAAGGACAGAGACTGTCAGATGATTCCTTTGTGTTCTACTGCAGCTGCCCAGAGTGTTCTAACGAACAACTAGAGCGCTAACAGTCTTACTTATGACAAAAGTATGGCACACCAGAAGCCATCTTGATTGGAATGAAGTGGTAACTCTTAAAACATTTAATTTAAAAAGGAACAATATGAGGATATATTTTGCCATAGAAAGTATGATTAGTGCTGCAGAAACAAAAATTAGGGCACATTTTGAGTGACTTCTCAAACCCAATTCTATTTCATAAAAAAATTCTGACATGCAGTCTCCCAAGATGGCCACCAGAGACAAAAGAGCCCAAATGTAGCCCAAATATCTCCCAGATGTAGCCCAAGTATAGCCCAATGACAGAATGTCCCAGAGTGTTCTAAAGAACAACTAGAGCGCTAACAGTTTTACTTATGACAAAAGTATGGCACAACAGAAGCCATCTTGATTGGAATGAAGTGGTAAGTCTGAAAACATTTAATTTAAAAAGGAACAAAATGAGGGGGTTCATTTTGCCATAGAAAGTATGATTAGTGTTGCAGAAAGAAAAATGAGGGCACATTTTGAGTCACTTCTCAAATCCTATTCTATTTCATTAAAAAATTCTGACATGCAGTCTCCCAAGATGGCCACCAGAGACAAAAGAGCAAAAATGTAGCCCAAATAGCACCCAGATGTAGCCCAAGTATAGCCCAATGACAGAATGTCCCAGACTGTTCTAAAGAACTACTAGAGCGCTAAAAGTCTTACTTATGACAAAAGTATGGCACAACAGAAGCCATCTTGATTGTAATGAAGTGGTAACTCTTAAAACATTTAATTTAAAAAAAAACAATATGAGGATATATTTTGCCATAGAAAGTATGATTATTGCTGCAGAAAGAAAAATTAGGGCACATTTTGAGTGACTTCTCAAATCCTATTCTATTTCATTAAAAAAATTCTGACATGCAGTCTCCCAAGATGGCCACCAGAGACAAAAGAGCCCAAATGTAGCCCAAATATCACCCAGATGTAGCCCAAGTATTGCCCAATGACAAAATGTCCCAGAGTGTTCTAAAGAACAACTAGAGCGCTAACAGTCTTACTTATGACAAAAGTATGGCACAACAGAAGCCATCTTGATTGGAATGAAGTGGTAACTCTTAAAACATTTAATTTAAAAAGAAACAATATGAGGATATATTTTGCCATAGAAAGTATGATTAGTGCTGCAGAAAGGAAAATTAGGGCACATTTTGAGTGACTTCTCAAATCCTATTCTATTTCATTAAACATTCTGACATGCAGTCTCCCAAGATGGCCACCAGAGACAAAAGAGACCAAATGTAGCCCACATATCACCCAGATGTAGCCCAAGTATAGCCCAATGACAGAATGTCCCAGAGTGTTCTAAAAAACAACTAGAGCGCTAACAGTCTTACTTATGACAAAAGTATGGCACAACAGAAGCCATCTTGATTGGAATGAAGTGGTAAGTCTGAAAACATTTAATTTAAAAAGGAACAAAATGAGGGGGTTCATTTTGCCATAGAAAGTATGATTAGTGCTTCAGAAAGAAAAATTAGGGCACATTTTGAGTGACTTCTCAAATCCTCTTCTATTTCATTAAAAGAATTCTGACATGCAGACTGAAACATGCACTTTGAATACCAGCAGCAGACTTCCCTGGTGAGCGGTAGCTTTACTACAGTGATATATTGAGCAACTAGAGTGCTAACATTCAGAATTTATGGCAAATGTGTGACACATCTGAATGCCTTCTTGATGGAACCAAAGTAAACAAGCATTGAAAATGCAATAGATCTCACCCTCGTTTAAGTTAAAGCCTTTCTGTTTGTAATGAGGTGGCTTTTTAGCTTTGCTTTTGATAGTGTTTTTCAAACTTTCATGTAAAAAACATGCATATGTATGCATATATGCATATGTATGCATGCATTTATATTTGTATTTATATAGATATGCAGATTATATATGTTTATATATGTATGTGTATATATATATATATTCACTGAAAAAACCATAGGTTATACACCATATATAGTGAGGAATTAGCATTTAAAAAACCTTATTTTACTCACACAAAACCATTGAAATTCCATATATAGTTAGTTGCACTAACTATATATCGCGCACTCGCAATCCACTGCTGATCATGTCACATATTACATCATTCATGACATGGTCAGTGACATCACTGATGACATCACTGATGACATCTCAAATGACATCACTGATGACATCACTGATGACATCTCAAATGACATCACTGATGACATCACTGATGACAACATCCAGTGACTGTATTTTTCTGTAAAGTTAAAATATGTCTTGAGTGGATGTATAAGTGTCTGGATGAAGGATTTAGTAGGTGCATGACTGACTGTATGAGTGAGTGATTAAATGTGTCTCACTGAGTGCATGGGTTAGTGACTAAACTGTCTTAATTTGTGCATCATTATGTCTGTTGTTCTGTAAACTGCTGCATGTGTTGATCAGTAGCTATATGAGTAACTATATGGGTTATTGATTGGTTGCCCAAGTATTTGTATGGGCGACTGAGTGTGTGTGTGGGTGGCTGGGAGGTGTATGACTCTGTGCATAGATGTGTGAGCAGTTGATTCACTAGATGTATGGGTTCAAAAGTGCATGTGGAAACAGCTGTATGGGCGGTTGACTGTGTGCATGAGTGTATTGGTGAGTGAATGGATATCTCAGTGTTACATGTCAAAGTAAGTACATATGTAAAACACAGTACATGTGAGAGTTGACATATATAAATAACTGTGCATAAGAGCCAGTGAATGTGTGAGTGGCTGTATGGATCATTGTGAACTTGTATCAGGGATTGTATAAGAGAGTAAATATGTTTTAGTATATGTTTGAATAAGTAAGGTGTGTATAACTGTATAGTTGAGAAAATGGAGGTATGATTGATTTTTGCATGACTGACTAGGTGTGTGAGTAACTCCATGGATGAGTGACAGTCTGTGAGTGTCTGTTTACACTGAGTGTATCTAAGGTTATATTAGAGTCTGAAGAGGTTAATTGTATTATCACATGAATGATGTCATCAGTGATGTGATCAGTAATGTCAAATGAGATGTCATCAGTGATGTCATTTGAGATGTTATCAGTGATGTCATTTGAGATGTCATCAGTGATGTCATCAGTGATGTCATTTGAGATGTCATCAGTGATGTCATCAGTGATGTCATTTGAGATGTCATCAGTGATGTCATCAGTGATGTCACTGACCATGTCATGAATGATGTAATATGTGACATGATCAGCAGTGGATTGCGGGTGCGCGATATATAGTTAGTGCAACTAACTATATATGGAATTTCAATGGTTTTGTGTGAGTAAAATAAGGTTTTTTAAATGCTAATTCCTAACTATATATGGTGTATAACCTATGGTTTTTTCAGTGAATTTTCAAGGTTTTGTAAATGCTAATTCCTAACTATATATGGTCTATAACCTATGGTTTTTTCAGTGAATTTCATTGGTTTTTTAAAAGCTAATATCTATAGCTGTAAAATGTATTCTTCTTTAAATCCAAAAATATATTTTATATGTTTATTAATAATTTTTTTTAAAATATTTTTTTTGTTTCGCTCCCGGTCCGCGAACCGGAAAGCTTTCCGTTAGCTCAAATTGATGCCGCGACCCGGTCCGCGAACCGGTAAACGTTCCGTTTCCGCAACTGCCGCTTTAGAAATCAACATCGTGACGCGTCGCGAAAGCGCGACGTATCGCGTTGCCGCGTAATGCGTCTTATGACGTACCGCGTTAGCGCACCCGGAAGTGCCCCGGGGCGCGGACCGAGGCGCGAAACGCAGCTCCCCGGAAGCGATCCGCGCCGCGTCGCGAAAGCGCGACGTATCGCGTTGCCGCGTAATGCGTCTTATGACGTACCGCGTTAGCGCACCCGGAAGTGCCCCGGGGCGCGGACCGAGGTGCGAAGCGCAGCGACCCGGAAGCTATCCGGGGCGCGGACCGGAGCGCGTAACGTAAGCATAACAGGTCATGTGACTTGTTAATAACACTTTTCATTGGTTCATTTCACTTTTGGTTTCATAATCATGCAAGGCTAGGTCAGGTGACCTAAAAATAACACTTTTCATTGGTTGAGAACTATTGTTTTTCCCAAATGATGAAAAACCCTCCTTCTTTCCTCACTCTGACTTTCATCATTGTGAGAGGAAGACCTTTATTAATACTTGAGAAATGGCTTCAGTAGTTGCTTCAGCTGGTGCAACCCCACCACCACCTCCACCTCCTCATGGGAAGAGAGGACCACCTCCCCAGGTCATGACCAACACAGAGGAGGAAGAAGAAGAAATAGAGGAAGAGGAGAGAGAAGAACCACAGTTCTTGGAAGAGATGCCCCGGGTTTCCCATAGGAAAGCCAGGTTCATCTGGCAGTTTTATTCAATCCCTCCAGGGCAAAAGAAAGTGAATGCGAGGTATGTCACCTGCCTCATCTGCAAAGATAAATTATCAAGAGGGACTGATAAAAAGTATAGTTATGGGAACTATACCATGCATAGGCACATGACCAGGAGGCATCCACTCAATTACAGCCGGGCGGAAATACGGGATATGGAAGAAAATCCAACATCAACTCCTGTGGCCAGAAGGGCAAGATGGCCGCTGGAGCATTGTAGGGAGTAGTCGCACTACACTCCCTCTCCTGGACTGACTGCTAACGCTAGTACTAGACCAAGAATGCAGTAAAATGTGAATATGTGGATAGCGTATTGGTTGCTCCTGAGGTTCTGGAAAAAGGCACAGAGGAAACGCTGGGTAGGACCCCCAAGCTCGAAGATACCAACAATGACAGCACGTTCTAAGGAAGGCAGCGGACCGGGGGCCATCCCGAAGACTTCACAGCCAGGCAGAAAAAGCATCCCCGCATTAAGTGCCACACAGAAAGCACAGCAGCGGAAGATCGAGCGGGAGAGAAAAGCCGAGTTAAAAGCGCAGAGTGGTGCGGAAAAATGCGTTTTGCTACATGGGGAAAAAGGAAGTTCAGCAGCGGAAAAAGAGCGTGTAGAAACCAAACAGAACGCCAAAACCCCCAGTCTGCTGATCAAGGAGAAGGAGACATCGCTGAGACAGCCTACCTTGTCGGAGACCTTCACACGGAAACCCCTGGCGGCTCAGACCGGCGGACCTGGCGGAGATGTAAGGGCGGGACTTGTGCCCACCCTGGTGAGGCAAACAGAGGAGAAGGCAGCCGGAGAAACAGGTCACACAAGGACCGAGGAGAAGGCAGCAGAGCGAGGCGGGGTCCCGCCGGGCTGCAACAGCGCGGGCTCAGCGGGGCAAACACCCTACGCGGAAGGCTGCATTGGGGTTGCTGAGCAACCAGTGGAATACGCAGGAGCGTGCACGCCCAGGCCAGAGGAGGAAAGAACGCTGGGAGAGACAGACCAAGCCGAGGAGGTGGGGGCTGCTGCTGAAGCGGTTCCTGGTGCAGCACGATACATGGAGGGGACGAAAATCCAAGGTTCAAAAGGTAACGGCAATGGTTATGGGGAATTAACATTAAAGGAGATTGAAGGCATGAATAATAATGCCTCAATGTTGGACGCACTGCTGCAAGTAGAGGCTGAGATAAGCAGCAATTTGAGGCCAAAAGCAAACACGAACTGGGGAAGTATGATGAGCATAGACTCACAGAAAGAACGAGAAGGGGACAAATTCTTTTCAGTAAATGAAGGCTCAACCTCATCAAGTGCTGAGGAATTAGGGACCTCTGAGATATCATCAGAGGAAGAGGAAAGTACTGAATCTGACACATTAAGTACACAGAAAAAGAAAAAATCTGCCTCAAAACGCAATTCAAATGCTAAATCGAATAAAAAGCTACTGTGGGACTATTCTGCCACTACAGGCCTTTTTCAAGAGGGGATGCAAGGGTCTCAAGGGTCGCAGGGGGTACAAGAAAAAGACATGGCAAGTGAGGAGGATAATCTAAGAGAGCAAGCCACCCTGAACCTACTAGTCAATATGCTAAAACAAATCCAGGGGGAAGCCAGGGCGGAGAGCCGCAGAGCTAGACATGACACAAAAAAAATACAGGCCTCCATCAGGAAGATGAACAAAAAGTATGAGGAAGTGGAGGGGAGAGTGGAACTGGTAGAGGAAAGGACAGGAAGATTGGAGGACGAGGCAACTGAGTGGCTCAAATTTAAGAGGGATCAGACAAAAATAATGGAAGACCTGCAATGGAAAGTGGAGGACTCTGAAAATCGTCAGAGACGGAACAATGTAAGACTTTTGGGCCTGGAGGAAGGAGTGGAAGGGCAGGACGCAAGGGGGTACGTGATCAGGCTTCTAAAGGGTGCCTTCCCTGAGGCTAGGTGGAGATGGGAAGACGAGGTTCAAAGAGCCCATAGATTTCCACTGGCAATTAAAAAAAGGCAAGGAGGGTCCCAAGAAAATATGCCTAGAGCAATGCTGGTATTTTTTGGCAACTTCCTGGCAAGGCAGGAGGTGATGGAAAAAGCTAGACCAGACTCTAAAAGATCTGCCGAAGGGGTTACATTCTTTGCGAGACCTGACTTTTGCCATGTCACCGTCGAGAGGCGATGGCGCTTAAGACAGTTAATAACCCCTTTTCAACAACAAGGAGCTGAAGCATATCTGATGTTCCCGGCGAAACTTAAGGTCATCAGTGGTGGGCACACAAGGTGGTTTTTTTCTGAGATAAAAGCAGGGGAGTACCTCGAAGAGCTAAAGGAGCAACGCAAGGGGAAATAGGAAAGATCAACAAGGATCAAGACTATGGAATACTTATCAAGGTCTACGGACTGCAAATTCGGGACAGCTAGGAGGGAGAGGGAGGGCGACGCTACAATGCAAGCAGCCAACACATAGGTCAGGATTGACCTATTTGCCTGTAGAAGGGGGGGTGGGGCTGCTGTGGGAGGGAAGGGGTGGGGGGGTGTGGGGTGGGAAAGGATCAGGGAAAGTCGGTGAAACAACACAAAAGAATAGATTGGAATGTGATAAGATTTGCAACAAAACAGAGCAAGTGGGTAAAATTTTCATTAGGAAAAATTTATAAGGTGAAATGGCGTTAAGGATTGCAACAGTGAATATATGTGGATTAAACGATGGGGGGAAAAGGCAAAAGGCGGCGTCACTGTTCAGACAGCTAAAACTGGATGTGATTTGTTTGCAGGAGACGCACATTTTGGAGAAAGAAAAGTTCAAACTTGAACAGTTGGGATATGAGGTGTTGGCTAGTACAAATCAAGACACCAGAACAAAGGGGGTGGCTATATTAGCAAGGAGAGGGGCTATTAAACTTAGAAGGAAAAAAGAAGATTCTGAAGGGAGATGGGTTATCATTGAGGGGGAAACTACTGCTGGGAATTTAACAATAGTATCTGTATACGGCCCAAATGACGACAACCCGGAAATGTTTGAATGGCTAGATCAGGAACTCGCACTCTGGATAGAGCCGGTAATTATGTGCGGTGATTTCAACATAAACGGTTTGCATGGTTTGGGGGGAGCAGGAGGGGGGAGATACGTAGGTAGGAAAAAAAAAATATGTAATGCTGTAATTAATATGCTGCAGAATAATGCTCTTTCAGATTTTTGGTCTAAACGCAACCCATTCGGGTCAGGAGCTACCTTTTATTCGGCACCCCACAAAATGATTGCAAGACTAGATTATATCATAGTGTCTAATGTTATAACAAACGGGGCCCAGATAGAGCGAATACCGAGAATGATTTCGGACCATAATTTATTGGTAATAACCATCCCCAGGGTAGATAGAGGGAGTATTAAACCTTGTACTTGGACATTTGAGAGAAGATTACTGAAAGAGGAAGAATATATCAGCAGGATGAATAATTGGATCACACAGTTCTGGGAAATAAACAGGGGATCGGCTCCAGCTAAAATCGTCTGGGATACATTTAAGGCCGGAATAAGGGGGGAAACCCTGAGTTATACCTTAAAAAAGAGTAAGATGGAGAGAACAAGGATGGACAGATGGGTAAAGGAGATGAATAGTTTAGAAGAACAATTAAGCTGTGCAGTGCAGGGACAACACATAACTGAAATAGAGGACCTTATACTGGAAATAGAAGTCAAGAAAGCAGAAACGGGAGAAGCCCTCTTGGCAAAAGCGGCGGGGAATTACCTCGCTAAGAAAGAAAAGTGCTATGAGTACAGTGAGAGAGTAGGACACCTCTTAGCTATTAGAATTAAACAGAACCTGGCTGCAGGGGAAATCAAAGAAATTAGTAATAGTGATGGGATAGTGGTAAATAAGACAGAAGAGGTTCAGGAGGCATTTAGAGAATTTTACGAGAAACTATATGATCAGAAACCAGAGGATATAGGGGAAGGGTGCAGGGACTATCTGACAGGGATATCGCATGATAAACTGGACAAGGAAGAAAGGGACAAATTAGATCTACCGCTAACATTGCAGGAGATTAAAATGGCAGTGAATAACTTACCAGGAGGCAAGGCTACAGGGCCAGATCAAATACCAGCTGAATTTTACAAAACATTTTGGGAAAGACTTGGGGAAAATATGCTGGAGACTTTTAGACAGGCACAGCTGCAAAAATCTGCACCTCAGTCTTGGGATGATGCAAATATTATTGTGATACTGAAAAAGGATAAACCCCCACTAGACCCAGGGTCATATAGACCTATCACTCTCCTGAATGCAGATGCAAAATTATACGCCAAAGCTCTAGCACAAAGATTGAGTCGAGTTATCGAGAAACTAGTAAGCAAGACACAACACGGTTTTATTCCCGGGAAAGGGACTACTCAGCACACCAGGCAGTTAATTACTATATTAGATGCTGCTGAGGTAGCAGGAGACCCTGTCGCAGCCATATTTCTTGATGCTGAAAAAGCATTTGACAGGGTCTCCTGGCAGTTTTTATGGAATGTAATGGACTGGTTTGACATAGGCAAAGGGTTTATAAGTGCTATACAGGTGTTGTATTTGCAGCCAAAGGTGAGGGTGAAAATAAATAAGACATACACTAAAACGGTAAAGATCACACGTGGAACACGACAGGGCTGCCCGGCATCACCCCTACTCTTTGCCTTATATCTAGATCCATTTCTCAGGAGACTAATAGGTAACATTAACATCTCGCCAATAGTGATACAGGAGACAGAGTACAAAGTATTCGCATACGCAGATGATGTGGCACTGATAACTTCGGAACCAGGAAGGGCCATGAGGGAAATAGAACAGGAAGCAGCAGTTTTTGGGGGCTTATCAGGATACTCAATTAATAAAGGGAAAACCCAGATTATTTTGAATGAATTTACACCCTTTGCGGATCCCAGAGTGGTAAAGGAGGCAGTATACTTAGGAGTAAGAGTGTCGGCAGACTTGGCGGAGTTAGTGAAAATAAATATGGAACCGTTATTATCTAAGGTAAAAAGCAACACAGAAAGAATTCACAACCTGCACTTGACACTATTGGGACGCATAAATGTAATCAAAATGGTTACGTTACCTAAATTTCTTTATCTGTTTAGGGCTATACCTCTATTTTTCGAACAACTTTGGTTTACTAAGCTGGAAAAAATACTTAATAGACTAGTATGGGCACAAGGGAAAACTAGAAGGGCCTATAGACATATGACACTTACACGGGAGAAAGGGGGTTGGGGAGCACCGGATTGCAAATTGTACTATTGGGCGGCAGCTCTGCAATACTTTCAAGGTTTAATTGGAGGGAGACGGGAATCCACAAATGTGTATAGAACCATAATGGGGGAGACCGCGGTTGACGGTCTTCTGAACACAATTGATTATAGACTCTTTAAGAACACCAGGTTTAAAACACTAAAAGCTGTTTATATGATCTGGAAAGCTGTGGTGAAAAAAGTGGGTATAGGCAGATTTAATAGATACACCAGGTTAATTGATAATGAAACCCTTCCGGGGGATATCTTTAGGGATGGAACGATGAGGATATGGAATGAGAGCGGCATCAGGAAAATAGGGGATCTTCTAGATACAGAAGGAGATATAGTAGAATTTGTAGATTTACAAAACAGATACGACCTACCCACTAACACTTTCTTTAAGTATTTACAGGTGAGGAGCTACTTGAGGGATAAAAAGGGTGGTCGGATAGGTTTTAAACACTGTAGGCTATTAGATTGTATAGAACAAAGTAAAAATTGTAAGATACGACAGATACATGCAGAATTGTACGCATACAAAGTAGATGACAGAGAGAAATTTTCAAAAAAATGGGCAGAAAAAGTTGGGACCTCCCCGGATGGATTTCAGAAGTCTCTAGATTTAGGAAGATCGGTTTTATGTTCGGCCACGCTGCAGTCACAGCACTACAAAACATTATATTGTCTCTATTACACGCCGGCAAAAATAGCGCAGTGGGGTGGGACAGAAGGTACTACATGCTCTAGATGTAATTCTACGGAAGCTGATATAGTACACATGTTCGCCCAATGCCCACAGCTGTACACCCTGAAAACGGCCATAGAGGAATTCCTGGGGAAAGCTCTCGAGATCAAGATAAAATTAAGTAACGAAAGACTATTGCTGGGGGTGAAGACTGACGAAGAAGAAAATGACTCTACAAAGTTTTTGTTTATGGTGGCAGCTGTATATAGAATTTGTATTGCACAGGCTTGGCTTGATAAGACACCTCCTACATTCCAAATTTGGATAGCTAGATTACTAGCGTCATATAACCTAGAGAAGGCTATATATGAGAGAAAGGGGAAAAGAGCAAAAAAATTGGGAGAGGAGATATGGCAACCCATTACGAGGTGGAAGTATAAGCAAAATAGAGTAGGAGTCGGCTAAATAGCGGTAGGCAGGATTGGCCTATCTATTGGTATTTTATTTATTTATGTATTTATCTGTTTTTTTTTTTTTTTTTTTTTTCTTTTTTTTTGTCTTTGCTATTCTCTTCTTAAGTACAAATTTTGGGGAGCACTGTTGCAAGAAGGTATCTGCTCGGTATTTAATTTATTCTATATTATATAGGATATATAATATATGTATTTTGTGTTTAAAAATTTGATGTCTGTAATATGGGGGGGTAAAAATTGCTTTAAAAATGTCTCAATAAAAATATTTAAAAAAAAAAAAAAAAAACTCCTGTGGCCAGATCAAGATCGTCAATATCATTGACACCAGCAGAGGCACGGGAAACTGTGCCAAACATCCAAGAGAATTTTGGCCACATGAAACATACTTGTATGCACTGTGGTGCGTTGATAGCATGTGGCAACATGAGTATCAATTCAATAAACCTAGCTTACAACAATCATAATTGCCCTAACCGCCCCCAGTAATTTTTTTTTTGCTCCTGTTGAGCCCTTTTCAATGCCTGTTTTTTGTTGTTTCCCCCCCCAAAAAAAACCAAAAAAAATATAAAATCGTTCAAAAAATACAAAAAAAACAAAAAAAAATTCAAAAAATAAAAAAAATATATAAAACAACAAAAACATTTTTTAAAAAAGTTCTTTTCAGAACTACCTCCCCTTTCAAAAAAAATTGCTAGAATGTTTAGCACTCTGGCAAGCTCTATTTCTTTTGGTTCGCTTCCCGGTTAGCTTCCCGGTACGCGGACCGGGAGCTAACCCAAAAAATTTTTGAAAAAAAAAAGAGTAAGTATAAGGAAAGTAAACAGAGAGTGATGTTAAAAGAAAGACAGCTATAGGGAGTAAAGAAGAGATACTGTTTAATAGATCTATTTACCGAAGAAAAGACGGAAGAGGGTATAATTGTGAAAAACAAAATAGATAAGGAAGTGAAAGAAAAAAAAAGAGAGTAGAACAATAACAAAGAAGAGTTTCTTGGAGAATGTGAGTGAATGTTCAAAATAAGATTAAAACATGGGGAATAACAGAGAGAAAAAATAGAAAACAGAAAACAAAAAATAACAGAAAAAGATTAATTGAAACAGCAAAGAAATGTAAGTAACATAGAGCCATATCATCAACATAGGCAATAAAAGTTTTGCAGCTTTTATCGGCAGAAATGTGTCGCTAAAGCCGCTTTTGCGGCAGAAAACTGCCGCTAAAACCACTTTTGCACCAGTTTTCTGCCAATAAAAACAGCAATAATTTTATTGGCTGTGTTCATAATATGCCCCTTAGTGTGCTTCAACTACACAGAGAAAGCATTATGAACAAGTAGTGATAGAGTGATCAGTCAAAGACACTAAGAGTAATAGAGACGGAGTGAGTGAACAAGAGTGAGGAACTATGAGAAGAGAGGGACTGAGAAAAAGAGTGGAAGGAGTTGAGTAAGTAGGTAATAGAGAAAGGAATGAGGGAAGTAGCAAAGGCAGGAAACTGAGGGTTAAAGAAATGAAGCAGTGGAACTAATAGAAGTTAAATGTGATAGAAATGTAACGAAAAGAGTACAAAACATTTACCTTATAATTGTCGTTAAATTACTCACTTTTTGTTTTTATACTTTCAATCTGTGAAAGAGAGAACAAACATTTGAAAAATATTAAAACATGTATTTAAAAATTACAAAAGACAAGGGAAAAGATTGAAGGACAAACAGTTTTTCAACAACTTTGACACTTACAGAAGCTTCTGCTTCTCCAGGCCCCCTACACAGTCCTAAAGATATACATTTTAAACTAACAGTATCTTGATGCAGATGAAGTGAGGCCTATCTTAAAACATGGTGCATCTTTTGCATTGCTGTTGTCTCAGAAAAGTGTCACAAGACACTAAAATTTTAAATGATTGCTTCAGGATGCCAATAAGATGTGTCCTATCCAGAGGTTTGTTTGAGGTGAGGCCTACTCAGGGTTGCAGATGAAATTTAGAGTTGTTGAAGAGTACAGAGAAGATAATACATTTGCAGGCCTACCAATGAAGTGAGTCATGTACACTGCACTCTTGAACAAAGGCCAAACCTCCTCTGTTTCCCTGGACAGACCTAAACTTGATCTGCACAATGTGATTCGTAATGATAGGAAACACAGGTGATGTAATTGAAATACGTGCAATTTCTTTTGCTCATTTCACAATCACATCACTTGTGTTTCCTTTGCTTTGGTATCTCATTGTGCAGATGTAGTCCAGCATATGAAAGAGTACGCAGAAGTGCAGCACTGCATGCAACAACTTTGACACTTACATAAGCCTCACCTTCTCCATGCCTCCTACACAGTTCTACATATACATCATAAATGCAAACAGTACAGAATTAATTATACATGTTAAATGGTTTATTTTTGCTGTTCTCAGAATGTATCAAAATTCACTAAAAACAGTGACTTGAAGGTATTTATCATATAACAGCGGGGAAAAAAAACACAATCAAAATGATTGTGTTTAAAAAAACCCATACAACATAACAAATCAGAATTCAGAACTCCTTAAAGTTAACTTACTTTCCATGACGTCAAAGGATGTCCTATGAACAGCTTACACTCTGTTGTGCTGTTATTACTTTCAGCCCGCCACTTTCTGAAAGAAAACCTCCATCGTTTTTAAAAACATGTTACATGCAATAAATGACTTCTTGCTCTCTACCACAAGTTTCCACAAGGCCAAATCTTGTCAGAGCCATTTATAACTCTTGGATTTCTTGTAAGCCAATCCCGTCATTTGGCATTTCTGCAACTTTCAGAATTAAAATGTTGAAGATCATTTTCACAATCCTGGAATAGTAATATCTTCCCCTTCTTGCTCAGTCATGTTCTACATTTCCTATGACACTGATACTGCTTACTATGAAGCAGACTTACACTACCTCTATGACTACTACAATTATTTAATTCTCTACATCACTTTTAATCACAAAGCAATGTAAAACAGTAGACAGCATTGCAGACTTACATTCCCTCTACTCTATGTTTTGATTGGCTGCTTCAATTAGCTTATAAAAAGAAATAGTTTTTCTGAACTCATTCAAAGTGCACTTATTTCTCCATGACGTCCAGTCTTATGGTTAGAAGTTATGTCTCTGAACTACACTTATCCTCAAGGCCAAACCGTGTAGGAGCCATTAGAACTTCTTGAAATTCCTCAGAGCACATCCCGAGATTCTTTCCCTAAAATTTTGGTTTTAAAAACACCAGGTAAGAGTTTTTAAGGTCATACGGCAATTTTTTTTTGAAAATTAAAACAGAATCATTGCAGAATGACCAGCCATTTCTAGACTTTAAATAAGCTGTGTAATGTCCTGATGTTATTGAAGGACCGTCATGATATATAATTGCTGCAGTTACAAAAGTCCTTCCTGATATTGACAACTGCGAAGCCACAAAATTTTTAATTAAAGTTGTCAATTTTGTTCCATCAGGCCTACATCGTTGGAACATTAAAATGACATACTGGCCATATGTTTGTATAAATAATGTGGACATCATTTCAGATTTACATTGGCTACACTCCATGTTGTGATCAGCTGCTTTTACTAGCTTATTAAAGGAGACTGATTTACTGTCTGGCAAAGTTAAATATATAAATCTTTCTGAGTCTACACTAGTAGTACTTGATACCATACAGTTCTCGCAGTCATGCTGCCATTGATAAGAAAGCCCAAACAGCTGATCTACATCTACACCTTCAGCATGCAATACATCAAGCATATACATTAAAAACTCCTGACAATCTTGCTGAATATTTTGAGAGAATTGTGTTTGGCCTGAACATCTGTCTAACAGATTTCGAATTTCAGACACACTTTCTATGTTTGTTCTATCAGTGCTACATTTCTCTAACACAGAATTTAACAAACTGCAAAATCTTTGATCAGAATTGACCACAATCTCTTCTTTTACATTTTCTAGAGAAAACAAAACATTAACCACTACATTAGCATAGCAGTTGACACCAGAACTGTTTTCAAATTGAAAACCAACAACATCTTCAACAGAATCCTTTTTGTTTCTGCTTATAATTTCAGGTTCATCGACTTTTCGTCTTTTTGCTACAACCTCCCCAGTATTGGTCACATTTCTTCGTTTCCGGCCTACCACACGTTTCTCAAACAAAGGATATTGAGGCAAATGTGGCGCATACTCTCTTCTTAACCTATTGTATTCCTTAACACAATCTAGATCCGCACAAATGCTTGTGACATCACACTCAATCAAGTACAATCCCGATAAAGTTCTAACTCGTGACAATGCCACATATGCCATACCCTCCTTGAACACAGAACTGCCAATATTCACCAATACACTGTCTACACTTAAAACTTGCGATTTATGGATTGTCACCGCATATGCCAAGCAAACAGGAAACTGCTTACGGCGAACATATAAGTCTTTTACAAGCAAAAATCTAGCAGAACAACGACCAATTAGCTGTACTTCCTCAATGCCATCAAATTTAATTTTTAAAAATTCAATTCCATCTCTATTTCTGTATTTTACAAAATCAACAACATTACCCATTGATCCATTTACCAGACCTCTTTCAACATGTAAATTCCTTCTTAAAATTATACGGCAGTTCAAGCACACATTCAGAGTCTTTTCAAAACCTGCAGTTTTAGATATACTCTTCTCTAATGAATCCAATTTTGTTTTCAGATTCTCAGACAAAATAATTGTTGATCCCATATGCTCTACTCTGTCAATAGCTTCCAGTTTCACAATCTCTTGCTTTTCTAAATGCAACATTTTGTTGTTGAATTTGGCACATTCTGCAAGAGTTGGCATCAAACATATTCCAGATTTCTTCTCAGTAATTTTCTGAAAAATATTCTCAGGCACAACATCTTGTTCTGGATATAAATTTGACAGTAATCGTGCATGTAAAGCTTCTTTCCCATGCTCGGTCACTTTTCCAATTCTAACATCTTGTAGAATAGTCTTGTAAACTTCATCCTTCGCCTGACTCATATTTTCATGCAGTTCAGCATAATTGAAGTTTAACCATATATTGACGTTGCCAATGCTGCCTAGGCACTTCCTGGTATCTTCATGCGTGAGCATTTTGAACACAGGTTGCCCTTTCACTGGTGTCAGCTGCAGAAGATCTCCGAAAACAATGATGTGTTTGCAACCAAATAACACATCATACTCTGTTTTGAGAACTTCTTGCATTCTCAAATGCACAAAGGCAAGCATGACATTGGAAACCATGCTTACTTCGTCAATGATAAGAAGTTTCATTTTCCTCAAGATTCTTGAAACTTCAAAACAAGCATCTCCAGATAGCTTGTGATATTGTAATTTGTTGTCATGCTCCACTGGCAGCATCAGTAAACGATGTAAAGTAATCCCTTTAATGTTATGTGCTGCCAGTCCAGTTGGAGCGGTGACAACACAAGACAGCGATGACTCTGTCCTTTCCTGCAAATAGCATGAAATTGCTTTAATGAGGAAACTTTTTCCAGTTCCCGCTTCTCCACTCACGTACAGTCGGACAGGCTTCAACGACGTACATGAGCACTCTTTCTTGTCATGACTTAATCCATGATCAATTTGCATGGTAACTTCGTCATATATTTTCCTCTGCTCAACGTTGAGTTGTCTTTCCAACTCTTCTAAGTTAACCGCATCCTCCTGAGCATGTGCCATGGCTCTTTCCACTTCATTCATAGCAGTGGCAGCTTCATTTTCGATAACAGGTCCTCCTAGTGGATCCTGACTCAATGAAGCAGAACTCTGACTGTCCTGAGAACTGTCTCTGGCAATCTCGGCTGCAATCATTGCTTCCTGCTCAATTTCCGCATTCAACATTTGTACATATTTGGGAAAAGCAGGACATTCTATGGTCTCCTTGGCGGCATTGAAAGAGTCTTCGTAACAGAGAAAATCTCCAAGCAGTTCCTCTTCTGCACGCCAAGGCTTGAAAAGTTGCAAAAGTGCTAAATAGAAAAACCCCTTTTTTTCAGGAGATTCGCCACTCAATTTTCGATGGTTTACCAAGTGGCATTTTCTTTGCTTGACCAGACATCCCTCACTTCCTATTACAGCATACACTCCTTTCTCAGTATCTTCTTTGATGTTCCTCTTGAATATGTAATTTTGAAGAACCTCATACAGACAAACATTCTCGAGGTGAATGCTTCGATTTGGATAATATGTATCCAACATGTTGGTCTTCAAAATGTCGGTACTGTTTGGCTCCTTTTCCGCCAAATACTCAATTTCCCGCACAGGTTTGAGAACTCGATTACGCGTTGCAGCAAGACCAAGACTCGCCCAAATGATACTCCTGGACTTGGCATAGAGACTTGCTGAAGACAACCGGTCAGAACATTCGTACGCTCCGATTTCTCGATGCAACAACATCTTCAGACTGAAACTGTACAACTTCTTGCTGAGGCTCTTTTCATGGGAAATGTCCTCCCACATATCCTTCAATTCTGTCTTCTCTTTTTTGGTGATGTAAGACGTCACATACCGAGCCACAGCCATACAGTTATCAGCCACAAACTGTATATCCATGTTAGCATTCCACATGGACAAAATCACCGGGTTGTAGTCGTTGATGTACTTGGAGTCTTCGTTCCTCTTCAAATTGTATGTGTTTTTATGTGATTTCTTCATCACATTATGTCGCAGCGAAGACATCAAACTGTTTACTCTTCCTTTAGAAATCACCGGTCGTGGAAAGCCGAAACGACATTTGGTGTAGAACTTGTCCTTGTTTCGGAATTTACGACGACAGTACTTTCCACATCGATGGCTTTGGAAACGCAGAACTTTTTCTCTTAGGCTTTTCTTCTCCTTTGCGTTTGGAACAGCACACGTAGAATACTGTTGTATAAAACTCATCACTGAGTCTTCTGGATCCGTTCCAAATTTAGGTGCATCCTTGATGCACAGCAACATATGTATATGAGGAGCACCTCTTGCTTGGTACTCCTTTCTCCAGAAGAAATCCAACACCTCTCCAAGAGGTGGATTCTTCTTATTCATGATGAAAGACATCATAGCTTCAAATCTATGATTGACGTACCTACATACATTGACTGGATCCAAAGAGCACAGTTCTCCGGGTGTCTTGAATTCGATGTTTTCTACGTTAGCATTTGCCTCTCGTAGAAATTCAAGTAAGTCTTCCCAGCCATACTCGGCACAGCTCAGAGTGAGGAACCATGTGGGAGTTCCTAAGTTCCTCAGCATACATTTTAAATCACCATGACGACGGTACCGGTACTCATTAGTACCACGCTGACACGCCATGAGATTAATCAGGTGAGAATCCAAAATACTGTCTTGGACATTGACTTTATCCATAAAGTCACTTGCCGAGATGTTTTGCATGTGTATACCACTTTTCAAGATGTGGTTCACTGCATATGACAGTCCAGACAGATCGCTTTCAAACAGGAGATGAAACAAATAAGGAATGCATTGTCGAAACCTAGCATCTCCTGCATACAATCGCAAAGTCCGGTATTCAGAAGCAGGAATTTGATGAGGTCGCTCATCATATCTTCCTCCCTGACCTGTTGGAAAAAGCTGTGGGAAACACCGAGCTTCCAAACTTTCCTCCCAAACACTAATGGGACTCCCTTTGGCTTGTTTCATTTGAAACAACTCAATAGCATTCCCCATGACTTCCTTGGAATGCAAAGGATGAACACTATAATGTTCATATATTTCTTCACTAGTAGAAGTTTCTACTTTCTCAATTTGACCAGCACACAAATCGCTATCCTCTTCCTCACTTATTTCCTCTTCTGCAACATATACATTCTTATAGTATTTATTATTTTTTTTCAAATACAATGTTGCCTTTTTAACTTTCCTAACATCTACTAAATCTTGCCATATTTTCTTATTCTTTGTCGGAACCCCATTAACTAAGATAACCAGAGGTTCCTCGTCCACTTTTTCTACTCCAATTGTGTTAATGTTTTTCTTCAAATCTAGAGGCAAATAAACAACTCTTCCCTTTAATCCTCTCTGTAAATCTGATGGAGGCAATTTCCCTGTCTTTGGCTCCATTCTTACAATAGCCTGAAAGGGATGGATACTTTGAATCAAAATAGATTCATAAGTATTTAAATCCTTCAATTCAGAAGGAATCTCAACCAATTCCAGATTATTATGAACTGCTCTAGCAGGCATCTGGTTTTGATTTAATTTGCAACAACAATAAGTACACACACGTTGATCCAATCCCAAATCAAAACAATTTTCTACCATCAAGTATGTTGCGAAATCCTTCCATTCACTATTATTTTCCCTTTCACTTTTTGCATATAAATCCACTAACTTAGTCTGATTCTTATAATAAGTGCGTCGACAACACACACAAGTGAAATTTGGCCTCTCACTTGATTTGACCTGAAACGTGGCAATTTCCCTCTGGAAATTATCTGTACTGGAAACCTGTACACTATCTTCCACATTACCCGCTTCTTCTTGGTCAATTTCAACATTCTCCTCTTTACTTCCAAAGTAACAAAACTCAATTTCTTCACATATATTCTTCACATCTATTTCAGAACCATGCAAAAGAGCAGCACATAATTTTTTAAGCATAATTGCTGGACTCTTAGCATAATACAACATTCTAACTAATTTCCTCACTTTATTATGATGCACTGCTAGCATCCTGAAATGATGAAAAACACTCTGGCATACTCTCCTGGAAAGACAAGCCAGTGAATGACCATGCAAACCTGTCACTTCTCTCACTCTGCAAGGATCTAATTCTTGCAACAACCTTATTTTCTGCTTCAAACTTTTCTTATTAAATGACCGTACAAAATCACAAAGCAAATTGATGGAATCCTGTCGCACACTGCAAATACTACTACACTTCCAGGTGTACACAGGACCCTTAGCACGTCTTCCTAAAACCTCATTACCTAACACCTCTTCTGCCTCTGTTGTCACAAGTTTTTCTTTTTCAACTGGACAACCATCTTTCACTTCATAAGCACGACCACTGGTGTCAACTGCATGCACCAAATCATTATCCTGGAAATAACTCTCCTCATTAAAAAATGCCTCACAGCTTGAACTATGCATCCATTCTCCAGAAAAAACTTCACAAAAATTACTACGATTAACTATTCTCTTCCATCTACTATTTCTTTTGAAATCATAAATTGCCTTGTTTAGCTTCCTAATTCTATTGATTATCAAAATAAATAACTTACGTTTAATTTCAAATGCCTGATCAATAACTTTCTCAACTATTTTTTTTCTCTTATAAAAAAACACTTTCTGTTGACCTTTCTTAATATTTTTTAACAAATTGCCAATTATCCTGTTGCGGAACATTCGTTTACGAATGTCCCTAAACTGTTGTTTCCTTCTACTATCATGCACAGAGTTATCTCTTGCTCTAGCAGTAACATTTTTGATTGGCCTTTCCTTTCCATTTGAATTGCTTCTCTTTTTCTGGACTGAAACATTTTCTGTAGTAATATTTTTTTTACTGCAAATATTTCTTATGAATGTTTTTGTACTCTTACCCGGTGCTTTCTTGTTGACTTGACAAATCTTTTTGTTAGAGGACTGCTGCTTTTTTTCAATCACCTGCTGTCTTTGACGTTTTGCAGCCTTTCTCAGTCTTTCTTTCGTTGGCATGGTGAAATGTTGAAATGATCTGCAGTTGAATCTGTGGTAAAATATATTAAAAAATGTTATTAACCACTATTACCCAACAGTACATCAATAACAGTAATCAAAAACTTAAAACACTACTTTACATTTTTACATATAAGATTTTTTAGTGCATGGCAATTTTAGAATACAGAAATAGCAGAAAAGAAATGGAATTTATATTCATGTTACCTGTGCTATCTTATATGTGAATCTGATCTAATTTTATGAGCATATTTTAATATTTTATTGAAGACACTACACATAACCTGTTTTTGAAGGTGTCTTTATTTTTAAATTAAACGGTTTACATTTTTACTTTTTATTTATTATAAATTTTAAAAAATAAATGTTTATAGTTCCATAGGATCAAGCAGGTCAGCTTCCCACCCTATGTCATATAATTCGGACAAATCTGTATCCTCATCACGTTCTTCTTCATCCTCAGGATTTAAATCATCCAAGGGATCAACATCCACTGATGTTTCAATTACAAGTTCAATGATGAGGTCAAAATCAACTGATTGCAGATTATCGCTCATGTTGATGTTGTCTTTATCTTTAAAGAAAGATAACAACAATGAGATGTTGCAGAGTAAGAGACAAATCTCAGAGATTATAATAGTAAAATTGTTTAACAAGAGTAACATTTTGCAGCTATTATTTAGCCATGTCCAGCGATGCTGAGCAGGTGAAGCCTATGTCTAATTTTTCAGTGAACAGGACTCATCTCTTCTTAACCTTGGATAAGCCTTACCGACTCTGTGTCCCCTGCACATACTTAAATGTAAAGGGGCAGATTTATGTTAAATGGCACATCCCCAGGCATGCACCAGTTAACGTGCACCGCTGCTCTGCCACCCATGGTGTGCCGCATTTACAATCAGATAGGAGAAAGCTGCGTCAAAACCCTGCGCCTGCTTTAAGCAGGCATAGGTCTTGACGCAACATTGTGGAGATGGGGCACCCCTGAGCCTTGCTGGAGCTGCATCGCACTTGCGATACAACTCCAGCAATGCGCCACCTTTACAGCACAGATACGTCACGCATCTGTGCCATTTTTGCCCCATGCTGCGCCGCATTGTAAATGCAGCACACCATGGGTGGCGGAACAGCGGCGCAGGATGACTGGCACATCCCTGGTGATGCGCCAGTCATCATAAATCTATCCCTAAGCTTCTTATCTTGTTACAGATGAACCGCCATATGTATCATCAAACTATTTTGCATTTCCTAAATAGCGAATTTTAAGGAATAAATAGCAATTCTTTACCATTCCTAATTTGCAATGAGCAAATTGCTAATTGCAAATTACCCATTCATTTCCATGGGCTAGGAGGCTCATAGGAATGAAGGTGCAATTTGCGATTAGCAATTAGCTCATCGCAAATTAGGAATTTTTCCAAGGGTGCAGGGGTGTCTCAAGAACACCCTGCTGCACCCCTGAAAAAGAAATTTGGGGGCATATGGCGCACATTCATGCCCTAAGGGCATGTATTGGCGTCATATGGCACCTTTTGTTTTTTGGAAAAAAAGCTTTTTGAAAAGAATTCGCAAATTACCACCAACTAAAAGTTGGTGGTAGTTTCCAAATCCTTAATGTCATTTTTTACATATTTTTTGTTTGATACATTGCATTTAAGGAATCGCAAAATTTGCAAATCCTTCAGTGCAATCGCAAAATAAGGAATAGCAAATTTTGCTATTCCTTATTTTGCATCAAACTTGTTTGATACATACCATTTGTCTAATTAGCATTCGCAAAGGCCGAAATTCGCAGAATTTTGATCTTTGCGAATGCTAATTAGCTTGATACATATGGCCCCAAGTGAGGCCTGTCTTGCAACATGGTGCATCTTTTGCATCACTGCTGCATCGGTTTCATGTGGCACGTTTTTTTTACACCATGACACATCTGCCTAAATGCATCAATTTGTAATTTTGTCGCCTCATAGCAAATCTTTTGCACCGCCGCTGCATCATAAAAGTGACGCACAGTGGCGCAAAAGATGCATACACCTATCATAAATCTGTCCCTAGCATTTTAAATAATTAATCCAGGATGACGATAAGGTGTGGCCTATCCAGAGGTTTGTTTAAGGTGAGGCCTACTCAGGATTGCAGATTAAAGTTACGCTTGATGAAGAATACAGAGGAGATAATACATGTAAAGGCCTACCAATGAAGTAAGTAATGTCCACTTTATTGCGCCAGTCATCATAAATGTATCCCTAAGCTTCTTATCTTGTTACAGATGAACCGCCATATGTATCATCAAACTATTTTGCATTTCCTAAATAGCGAATTTTAAGGAATAAATAGCAATTCTTTACCATTCCTAATTTGCAATGAGCAAATTGCTAATTGCAAATTACCCATTCATTTCCATGGGCTAGGAGGCTCATAGGAATGAAGGTGCAATTTGCGATTAGCAATTAGCTCATCGCAAATTAGGAATTTTTTCAAGGGTGCAGGGGTGTCTCAAGAACACCCTGCTGCACCCCTGAAAAAGAAATTTGGGGGCATATGGCGCACATACATGCCCTAAGGGCATGTATTGGCGTCATATGGCACCTTTTGTTTTTTGGAAAAAAAGCTTTTTGAAAAGAATTCGCAAATTACCACAAACTAGAAGTTGGTGGTAGTTTCCAAATCCTTAATGTCATTTTTTACATATTTTTTGTTTGATACATTGCATTTAAGGAATCGCAAAATTTGCAAATCCTTCAGTGCAATCGCAAAATAAGGAATAGCAAATTTTGAATTAAGGACATTTTAAGTCATTTCCACATGCGCAGTGTTTTCAAATTATGATTTGAAAATCGTTTTTAGGGAAAAGGAATGGTTTGTAAATTTATGACAAGGACATAATGGTGTATGCTTCTTTATAAGGCATTTCAGTGTCTCTGATGTCATTTTTCCCATATTACATTATAAGACCTTTCCCCATGGAGCACATTCCTTGTAAATATGCTCCCACCTGTGCATGGTAAATTTAGATTTTGACTGTTTGAGTCACATAGCCATGTTAAAAGTGACCCAAAAAAATTGCAAAGGCTTTAAAAAAACACTTTCATGTGTCTTAAGGACATTTTAAGTCATTTCCCCGTGGGCAGTGTTTTGTAAGTGGCGCAAAAGAGGCATACACCTATCATAAATCTGTCCCTAGCATTTTAAATGATTAATTCATGATGACGATAAGGTGTGGCCTATCCAGAGGTTTGTTTAAGGTGAGGCCTACTCAGGATTGCCGATTAAAGTTACGCTTGATGAAGAATACAGAGGAGATAATACATGTAAAGCTCTACCAATGAAGTAAGTGATGTCCACTTCATTGTGCCAGTCATCATAAATGTATCCCTAAGCTTCTTATCTTGTTAGAGATCAACCGCCATATGTATCATCAAACTATTTTGCATTTCCAAAATAGCGAATTTTAAGGAATAAATAGCGATTCTTTACCATTCCTAATTTGCGATGAGCAAATTGCTAATTGCAAATTACCCATTCATTTCCATGGGCCAGGATGCCCATAGGAATGAAGGTGCAATTTGCGATTAGCAATTAGCTCATCGCAAATTACGAATTTTTCCAAAGGTGCAGGGGTGTCTCAAGAACACCCTGCTGCACCCCTGAAAAAGAAATTTGGGGGCATATGGCGCACATAAATTTTAACAACATTCCTTTACCTCAAAAACGATTTTCAAGTCATAATTTGAAAACACTGCCCACAGGGAAATGACTTAAAATGTCCTTAAGACACATGAAAGTGTTTTTTTAAAGCCTTTGCAATTTTTTTGGGTCACTTTTAACATGGTTATGTGACTCAAACAGTCAAAATCTAAATTTACCATGCACAAGTGTGACCATATTTACAAGGAATGTGCCCCACGGAGAAAGGTCTTTTAATGTAATATGGGAAAAATGACATCAGAGACACTGAAATGCCTTATAAAGAAGCATACACCATTATATCCTTGTCATAAATTTACAAACCATTCCTTTTCCCCAAAAACGATTTTCAAATCATAATTTGAAAACACTGCACATGAGGAAATGACTTAAAATGTCCTTAAGACACATGAAAGTGTTTTTTGATTGCCTTTCCAGCATGGTTGGGTCACTTTTAACATGGCTATGTAACACAAACATTCAAAATCTAAATTTGCCATGCACAGGTGGGAGCATATTTACAAGCAATTTGCACCACAGAGAAAGGTCTTACATTAAAATGGGAAAAATAACATCAGAGACAGTCAATTGCCTTATAAAGAAGCATACACCATTATGTCCTTGTCATAAATTTAAAAACAATTCCTTTTCCCCAAAAACGATTTTCAAATCATAATTTCAAAACACTGCACATGGGAAAATGACTTAAAATGTCCTTAAGACACATAAAAGCGTTTTTTGATTGCCTTTGCAGCATGTTTGTATCACTTTTAACATGGCTATGTAACACAAACATTCAAAATCTAAATTTGCCATGCACAGGTGGGAGCATATTTACAAGCAATTTGCGCCACAGAGAAAGGTCTTACATTAAAATGGGAAAAATAACATCAGAGACAGTCAATTGCCTTATAAAGAAGCATACACCATTATGTCCTTGTCAGAAATATTATAACCATTCATTTTCCTCAAAAACGATTTTCAAGTCATAATTTGAAAAGACTCCACAGCTCCTATGCAGAAAAACACCCTGTCAGTACTAATACTTCACATTTTCTCCAATTACATTTTCTCAAAGAAACAAAATCTATTTGTAAAACACTTGAGACAAAGCAACATTTGAAAAACACAACTTTCTTCATAATTTTCTCCTTAAAGCACACTATTCTCTATCTAAATTAAAGAAATATTTTCTCACCTTAGCAAATACTTTGAGTTTCAAAACAGTCTCAGAAACACACCAATTTGTCTTCAGCAGAGCAAAAGGTATGCACTCCAGAGTCTGCAGCTATCAAAAGCACAGAAATGCTGTAATTCTTCACACATATCTCTCATGTCACCCAATCAAAACTCTTCCCTCACTTTTTTTCAAATGAAAACCCTTCCCCCCTCTGCCATTTCATGCCTTTTCTGCATGGCAACCACCTCTTGGAAGACTTCTGGTGTTTGCAAGTTCACACAACAATGTTGCAATTGAACTCTGAACTCTCAGTGCACCTCATATCCAGTGCATTCTTTCATTTAATGATTTTTTCTTGACCACTCAAAATACATCTTTCAAACAACTCATCCATGCACCCTAACTTTCTGTTTTCAGCAATCAAAATCCACCAATCACTGTTACTGCTTCATTAACACAGAAACTCCACAGTTTTTTTCATTTTAAACTCTTATTTTTTCAACTGCCATTTCATTGCCACACTTCATCTGACTGCAGGAGAACCTTCTCTCACCATGTTTTCTGTCTGGATTGTTGGACATAGTTACATCTATTGGGCTCAGAGGTATGCTGAGAACAGGAATTTACCTAACCTCAATTTACAAGATGTGGAAATTAAGTGGTTTGGCCACAGAGGATTAAAATGTCACCAATTGATACCATTGGTGAAAACCTTTATGCATTTGCCAAAACCTGACCTGTTAATTGTGCACTGTGGAGGTAATGATTTGGGCACTTTGACTGGGGTAGGTCTGGAAATGCTTTTAAAGGACACCTTTGAGCAATTGATGGCACTTTTTCCTCAAACTGCCTTGGTATATTCAAATATATGCCAAAGACAGAAATGGAGGTGGTCAAACCAATTTTGTCCACAAATTGAGAAGTCGAGGAAGCATGTAAACAAATCTGTTTCAGCTTACATGAGAGACCATGGAATGGGCTCCCTGTACAACAATAACTTGCGTTACTACATGCAAGATATCTACAGAGGAGATGGAGTTCACTTCTCAGATGAGGGCAACAGAATTTTCATTCTGAATTTAAGACTGTGCATTGGTACCTACTTATAAGTACCTAAATGTACATAAACCCAAAAGCTCTTCTCAGAGCTACCCTACATCTGATCACTCACAATTATTATTTTACTCTAACATTTTTCACTAATTTTCAACAAAGTACGCTCCCTGGGGCGCTTCCCGGTACGCGAACCGGGAGCTAACCTCGCAAAATTTTTTTTTAAAATGTTTTTTTTTCGCACATATAAGCCTCCTCAGCCACCCTCAGAAAACCTAGGGGGTCAAAATAAGTCTACCGTGCCCCCTTCTACCCATTCTGAACATTATTTGCCCTCCATCTTGTATCTTAATTCGACCGAAACACAAAATGGTGGACTCCCGTAACGCTTAAGGTTCGCGAACCGGGGCGCTCACCAGTTCGCGTACCGGGTCGCTCCCTGGGAAGCGCACCATCAAAAAAGGTGGGAAAGTAGTTTACAGAAAAGCGACTGGAGACAATTTCACCAAATATAGATTAGCTCATACTACATACCAATCCCTACCATTTTCACAAATTTGATTGGAATTCCATTTAGCCATTTAGCCTGTAGACCTCTCTAAATACCCTGAGGTAAATTACTTCTCAAAACACATCTGAAGTGTTGGAATTGACAACCAATTAAAATGTTACTTTCATTTTCTACTTTTTTTACCTGACATTTGATTGGTTATGTACCTGAATATATATAAAGAAAGAGAGAGAAACACAGCCATTTTGACTACTACTTCCTGAACTACATTGCAAGATCATTTTCACTCACAACTTAAACTTGTTTTTAGAAGGTGAGATATTATTTTATAAATTTGAAAACATTTTCAGATAGTTATATACTATCCCTCTGTAAGAGTTAGACATTGAGAAAGGCTTCTTTATTATAATTATGGATTGATTTAGGTTTCTGTGGTATAATTATGAATTTACTTAGGCTTCTTCACAGGCACTTTTTAATAGTACTACTTCACGCCTGAAACCATACAGTGCCCATAGATTACTTCTCTGTTATAAACTCACAAGTACCTGTCTGAACTTAAACCCAACAGTGCCCTATCTCTACTGATATATTTATTTTTTATGCAAATTACAGCAATAAAATGGAAGGTGAGCAGAATGTTTCCTTCGAAATTGTTCTGGACAGCAACAATGAACAAGTTATGGAACCCATTGATGACTTAGAATTCATGGATGAGTCACGGGACTATGAATTACTTCAATGTGTAGAATCTGTCGATCATTTACTCCATTATGATGACGGTCAAATGTGGGAACTTATGTTCACTCAACAAGAGGACATATCGGACAGTCAAATGCTAGACGTTCTATTAAATTTTGAAAAACAATCCGAAAAATAAAATTGTATGTAATATTAAAAAATTGTTTGAGTCTTTAATCATTTTTATATGTAATTCATAAACTAGTTAAATGTTAGAAATGTTATTAAATTTTGAAACACAATCACAATAATAAATAATTGCTTAAAAAATTAAAAAATTAAAAATAATCAACAAAACCAACAATCAATTAACATACAGTATTTGAAAAGTCTATCATTCATTTTTCATTATAGTACGCTGCCCAGAACGCTTCCCGGTTCGCGAACCGGGCGCTACCCACGCAAAAAAACAAAAAAAAAATTAATTTTTTTTTGCCCCTCGGGGCCCTTTTAAAGCCTCCACATTAAACCTAGGTGGTCAGGGAGGATATACTATGCCCCCTTATGGTCATTTCCCCCTTTGTTTTGGCCTCCTCTTGTCTCTCGATCCTACCGAGAGACAAGATGGCGGCCGCTCCAGACTGTTTAGAATGTTGACAGGCACCGGAGAGCCAATCAGCTTCGCTACGCGAAGTTTCGGTACGCGTACAGTCCGCGAACCGGAGCGCTGCCCGGAGCGCGCTTACAGATATATATCTTTTTTTAAACGTTAATTTCTCAAAATCCACTGAAGCACATATATTGAGACCTAGCAAAGGCACATCGGGCTACCAGTCCCTACAATTTTGCCAAGTTTCGTGCAAATCCATTCAGCCGTTCGGGCTAAAAGTGAGGCCAACCGCCCTATGGAAAACTCAATGTTAAAAACACGTTTTGGGACCCCCCTTTTTTCTCGGCCCCCCCTTGACGAACCCCCCCCAAATTTCCAGGGGCTGCTCAGAAACAAAATGTTCCATTTTCCTGAAAATTTCAGCCAATTCTGTCCTCAAACGCCAAAGTTATTCGACATAGAATTTTCAAAAATCCCATAGGGAAAAAATCCTAACTATATATACCTACTGGCGACCGCCAGTAGGTAATACACATACATATATATAAATGCATATATATGCATCTATATATATGTGTATATGTGTGCGTGTAGATAGACCGAGGCACAAGAAAGCAGAAAAACAAACGTGAAGAACACAAAAAGGGGGAAGGGTAGATACCACCTGACCCCCTAGGCCTGCCAAGGTGGTCCTACAAGGACCAAAAAGGCCCACATTTCTTTTTTTTAAAACCTGGTCTGTTTTATTAAAAATTACCCCCCGGGGGGACCAAATTGTGGCGGCATAGTGATAAAGAAGTGTGGGGGGTCCACAATCCCCCCAACACTGCCCCGGGGACCGCCGCCCCGGGGCAAAGCAACACAGCCCCTTGGCGCATACTGGAGGCTCCTGGTGGGCTACTTGGCCCCCAGGGACCCCCAGTATGCAAGGGGAATTAGTTCCTATTCTGCAAACATGCCAGGGGTTGCGCTGCAGAGAGGTGTGAAAAAGGGTGTGGCCTCATTACACCTCTCTGCAATGCAGCCCCCTGGCGCATACAGCAGGTTCCAGGTGGGCTAGTTGGCCCCCAGGGACCCGCAGTATGCAAGGAGAATTAGTTCCCCCTCTGTAAACACGCCCGGGGCTGCGTTGCAGAGAGGTGTAAAAAAGGGTGTGGCTCATTACACCTCTCTGTAATGCAGCTCCCTGGCTTATACTGGAGGCTCCTGGTGGGCTAGTTGCCCTCCAGGGACCCCCAGTATGCAAGGGGAATAAGTTCCTCCTCTGCAAACGCGCCAGGGGTTGCGCTGCAGAACGTTGTAAAAAGGGGGCGTGCCCTCTGAACACCTGCCTGCAAAAATGTAGTAAATCAGTATAAAAAAATAACAATTAATAGATTCAAAAATTGTTATTTAAAAAACCTTCGAAATTCAATGAAAAAACCATAGGTTTCAGGCCTTATATAGTTAGGAATTAGCATTTAAAAAACCTTGCAAATTCACTGAAAAAACCATAGGTTTCAGGCCTTATATAGTTAGGAATTAGCATTTAAAAAACCTTGCAAATTCACTAAAAAAAACATAGGTTTCAGGCCTTATATAGTTAGGAATTAGCATTTAAAAAACCTTAGAAATTCACTGAAAAAACCATAGGTTTCAGGCGTTATATAGTTAGGAATTAGCTTTTAAAAAACCTTTGAAATTCACTCAAAAAACTATAAGTTTTAGGGGTGTTATAGTTAGCTGGACATTTCACTCATACAAAACCATTGAAATTGCTCCTATATAGTTAGTTGTACTAACTATATTTCGCGCACCCGCAATCCACTGCTGATGATGTCACATATTAGATCATTCATGACATGGTCAGTGACATCACTGATGACATCTCAAATGACATCACTGATGACATCACTGATGACATCATCCACGTGACAATCACATACACCTTTTCATACACTACTACAATTTTTCATCACTCTTTGTAAAATACAGAGTATCATATTTGAATCCATTGTCACAGCAATACAAGTATCTAAAAATCCACTCAGTGATTCATAGATGTATACACACATCTAATCACTTACCTGTGGATTCACTCATACATGCTGTCAATGAACAATAGAACACTATCAAAAATACTTATACACCTATATCGACATTAAACAACAGCACACATCCTATTCACATATGAAGTCATCCTACTCACTTATGCAAACAATGGATCATACTTACATATTTACTTGGCAAAACACTTATACAAACACCACTTCATCTATTCATTTAGATAGTAAGTCATACTTAGTGAATTATAAAATCATTATTACAAGTATACAGTTATCCATACAGTCACTCACAAAATCATTGAGTCTTATGTATACTTATTTATATACAACAACTGACACATACACTGCCTTTTATTTTCTAGTTTGTTGGAAGTGTACCATTGAGAAATATATTTGCTCATCACCACACCCATAAAGAAATTCACTCACCCAAACTGTTAGAACATGTAGTTTTAACTTCATATATCTACTGAATCAACTATTCACACATCTTTGGACAGTCACACACACCCCACCGAACCACACACACTTTCACACTCCCATACAAATACTCAGTTAACTAATCAATAACTAATATAGACTTTCACATAGCTAGTAACCAACTGTAGAATCAGTTTACACAACAACTGACAAAGTGATACAGATATTCACACAGTTTAGTCACTATCCACTATATTTAGTGAGACATTATAAATTGGTCAAGTAAACAGTCAATTACACTGCTACTAAATCCTCCATCCAAATATTTATTTATATATATATATCCACTCATTCTTCAATGCAACTTGCTATATATATAATGCATATTTAAATAACAAAGCAAACCACATTCACTGGATGATGTCATCAGTGATGTCATCAGTGATGTCATTTGAGATGTCATCAGTGATGTCACTGACCATGTCATGAATGATCTAATATGTGACATCATCAGCAGTGGATTGCGGGTGCGCGAAATATAGTTAGTACAACTAACTATATAGGAGCAATTTCAATGGTTTTGTATGAGTGAAATGTCCAGCTAACTATAACACCCCTAAAACTTATAGTTTTTTGAGTGAATTTCAAAGGTTTTTTAAAAGCTAATTCCTAACTATATAACGCCTGAAACCTATGGTTTTTTCAGTGAATTAATATATGTGTGAGGGCTGGAAAGCTCATCAAACAATACAATTTTACAATGACACAACAAAACAATCATTGAGAAGTTAAAAGACTGGCAGCCATTATAAGATCTATTAGCTTTGCCAAATGCTTGTTCTTTACATTCTATGCTCCTTTACTAGTCTATTGAGGAAATGTGGATGCAGTTGTGTTTATATATGTTGAAATTACTAATTGAACAGCGAGGTAGTAACCTTCCAACTATATGTTATTACCATATTTGACTCGGTTCCAAAATTCTTTGTTACTGCTGATGGCCCAAATACTCTAGAAATCCTCAAAGCATTACCTACACTGCTGCATCCAAACTGCAAGCAAGGTTCTTTGCAGAAAGGGAAGCCAGGCATACCAGACACATGCATATTTAGAATGTACTGACTGTATAGCACATAGTCTACACATCTTACCTGCAGACCCCATACATCCTTCCTTCGTAAATCACAAAAAATGTGTGCATGCGCAGACCAGGACACCTTTTCTACATCTAATACTTTTGCCTCTTCGGTCTGGCACACAGATGAATTACTTTAACTAGATCTATTGCACTAACCCTTTCAACAATGGAAATACAACACCAAATGACTTCACTTTTGAATGCAAGGCAAGTGGAAGTGACAGTGGGACAAAGAGAGGACCGGATGTGCTGCACATCACCTTTTTTCTATTAAGATGCAAAATATAGTCTAGAACTTCACATATGTTAAATCTGAATCAACAATTATAGAAATTATAGAATAGTTAAGGAGATTTAAATAAAAGATCTATTTACCTTTAGGTGAAGAGAGGAACTACTTTGGTACATAATGTTGGAGCACAAATCTGTGGAAGGAGATGAGTTGGGAAAGTACACTAAACACGCCTTAAACACTGAAGCAGCGTTTGACCAAGAAATGTTAAATGGCAATGTACCGAAGAATAAGCAGGCTGGTCGTTAAACTATTGGGGGCAAGGCCTTTTTCTGCCAGTTGCCTAAAATCCTTTGTGGCTGGTAGCCTGTTTAAAGGCATTATTCATGGACCTATTCATGGAACTAGCTAAGACAAGCTGTTTTTGCAGCTTTATATAGTGCAGTCTTGGCCCTGGGGGCTTTAGAGCGATCCACAAGAGCGCCAGGTTACGTTAAACAGTTTACAGTTACGGGAACATTAAGTGATTTTCTTAAAAGGAACGGATGTGGAGCTGAGGCCGGTACGCGAACCTTGGCCCATATTCCAAAGCCCCAAGGCAATATCTCATCCTTTCTGTTACTTTACTAAATAAAACGTAACACACTACCATTGCATACAAAAAATAACACAAGAGATTTTAAGCAATAAAACAGCTCACCCTGAATAACGGAACAACAATGGCGCCATTACCTTTGGGGATGACGGGATATCAGAGGGAGGACAACAGGTGCATGCAAGCAAATTACCTTGACTTTCCCGCCTTTCGAACATTTCACTGCTAAGGACAGCCAGCGCGCGCTCTCCTTACGCGCTCTCATCCGACTGGAACAGCACGGTTGGATTTTAATCAACCCCCTGGTGTTCTTCTCACAAAACCTTCTAATTTCACTTTAGTCTCGCGCTATGAACAAAATGATCATGACTGCGCCCGAGCAGGGGACGTGTGAGCAGGCCGCGCTGTGCCCAACACGGATGCTGTTTCTCTCCAAAAATATATCGACGACAGTGTATTATCACTTTGAATGAAATATAGTTGATACTTATTGTCAACTACTGAATCCAAGCAACACAATTGGTATAAAAACAAGCATTGGCCATGCCAATTGGTCTCGCCATATTAGTGTTGTGTGAAAATATGATAGTAATAATCCAAATTGTTTGATATATAGTTTTAAATACATGACTGACAGTGTTTTAGTAATTTGTAGCAACATTTTATTTTAACCGCAATTGTCTTTTTTTCACTTGGCCTTAGTGAAGCTTGTTAAAACATTTGACTGTAAAAAACATCTCAGCAAATGGCTTTATTAATGAATACAGGTAGAGGACCAGGTGTATAGCCTGACACTCCATGCTGTGGGGTCGATTTTGGTGCATAGCTGCCACGTGAAACCTAAAAGTCATTGATCTTACAGGCAGGGATATAATGCCACAGCTGTGTCAGGAGGTGGACAACATACTGTTAAGTAAAATAATAAACGCCACAACTGTGAGCTTAGTGTCTCCTCCGAGGCTCATGGCTGTGTAAATTACTCCTTCTTAAAGTGGTGTTAGAGCAGATATGTAAAGGATACCCGGGTGGCCTCAGTGCACTGCTGCGTGAAAAGCCAATGGAATAAGTGGAGAGCGCATGTCACTTAACCAGATTAATGCTGCTTTTGGGACACAGGTGGGCTGGGGCAGGTAGAGACCGTAGTGTGCACGCTGATGGGCGGACCGCCTGCCTGCCCCACAATCTCCTGCTCAACTGAAAGGTGATCAGTGCGAGGCAGCGGTGGCGGTGGCTTGCATAGCGGTTCGCACAGTATAACACTTTTAATCGCATGACACCTGTGCTCATAAAATAACACAATCATTAATAAATATTTCAGTTACACCCTCTGTCTTCAGAAGAGAATCAATAAACCCCCAAGATTAGTGCCTGTTTAACCCCCTTCCCCTGCTGCCCGCAGGCAGGTGCCCGGAGGTGCACTCTCAGGAGTCAGGTTGTAAATACATTATATTTCCTCTTCCTGCTTTTTATGACGTGGCAGGGTTAGGCCCCGGGCCACACACTGCAGCGTGAGTGACTCAGTGGTCGAAGTGGGCGGGATCGGAGAGGCACGACGTGCCCCACTTCTTTTATTTAAACGATTCCATTCCCCTTCTTTTTCTTTTCAAAACTGTGTTCCAGGACAGCAGAAATAGCAAAGGCATTCAGATAAGGCCCTGGTTGCTTTCTTGGACATTTGTGGACGGGCAGAGAAGGAAATGGGCTCTGTCTCTTCCGTACTGCCAGAGAAGACACGGACAATGTCCTCTTCTTTTCTGTGCTGGCAGCTGCCCCCACCTCTCTTCCTATTATTTCATCTCTTTCTGTCTTGCTCCTCACTTACTGAAAACTGTGACTTGAAGAAACAGTTCACAACCTCTCTTTCCTTTTTTCATTTAGTTGCTTCCCTGTGAAATGGATCCAAAAAAGAAAAACACTCTTGCGGGAAATGCCCTTTTTCTGACATTATTCTATTCCAAAGTGCAGCCTCTGGATGGAATAATAAAATGTTTTAAATATGAAAAATAAATACATAACTAAATAAAGCAAGACAGAGTGGTTGCAAGCTGGTCACATTGGTTTTATTCACATCCGAACACATCAGCCTCACTTTACAGACTTTGCAGTGAAACGCTACTTTTATTTTCTCATCTTTCTTTGAACAGCATTGTTGTCCCCAGGTGGGGAAGTGCACCATTCCTGGATGTATTGCAATACCTGGTTGATGGGTGGACTGCCCAGGTTTTGATTGGAATCTGCGCTTTCAGTCACAGACGGTTACGGGCATCTAAAATCCCAAACAGCCCTGAGGGAACGTACCAAAGCCCCCGCTAAATAATTCACCAGTGGCTCTTCAAGGCTTCACTTGCTCCACCCCGATGGCCATCTCTGTTTCCACAGCTCTCTTTGCATCTGCACTGTCCCCAGGGCCACAAGCCTGTCCTACTGCAGCCCCCTTTATGGATTGGCACTGAGTGTCCTTGGACAAAGAGAAGTTCCAGCCTTGAAAGGGAAAAAATAAAACACTGCGGCACTCGGTGCACACCGGCCCATTAATGCACTGCCTTAAATCTCCCTGATCCGGAGAGTGCCAGATGATCTTCCACGGGCTTCAGTGCGCCCACCCTCTTCACCCCCCTCGCCCTATTAGAGAGTGTTTTCCTCTATAGACTTAATGGTTTCACCAGAGATATATCTGTGTTCACTTCACCTGTTAGAGACTCAAGAGGGTGGAACAATTATAAAAGATGCAGCGACCGAGCAGGTTTAACCAACCGGGGAGATACATGTGATGGAATCTGATACCGTACTCAGGAAATTCACATTAAATATAATTCTGCTGAATGTAGATATGAGGGTCACCTAAGGAGTCTGACCTCTGTGGGGAGCTCAGCACAGGTGAGAATTAATCGTCAGGCGATTTAATAACTGAAGGCAAACCCCTGAGAGGCCGGGAGCCACCACTGTTCCCAGAACATGCGCGGTCAGCAGGAATGAGACTTTCTTCCGGGAGGCCCTCTGCTCTGTATAGTGGTAACGTGGGTGCAGGAGTCCTGGTTGCTAGGCAACCATCCGGCTCCCCTCCAGCTGCAGTGCGTCTCTCCTTAGCGAACCCAGCCTGGAATTTTGTCACGCATGTGTACGATGTAAAGCATCGCACGCATGTGAGACAAAGGGTGCCAAATCACCCACCAATAAAATTACAAATAAGCATTGAAAATGCCATCGGACTCGTATTTCCACGAGACAGATTGCATTTTAAACGGCAGTGCGCGTGTGAAAGAAGCCTCAAATGAGAGGGGGTGGGGGAGGTTGGCGTCTAAGAAGTTATGGACTATGGGAGGGAACAGGGAGAAGTAGGGAAACAAAAGCGTTTTTTAAGTAGAGGGGCTGATAGCCATGGAAGGACAAAAATGTCGCCATGGCAGTCAGGAGGCGGGACTAATAAGCCAGCACCCAATCTCAATGCAGCATTTCAGATTTGAGCCAATCAAAAGCATGGGCGGAAAGTGGGCGGAGCTTCCCCCACTGTACAGCATCTCTCAACGAGACTATGGCCTAGGCAAAACCTAAAAAGAGCTTGTTGGAAGACTACAGATTCCACAGGAGGCCACTGGTAATTAATTGCGAGTGCTCTTCATGAGGAAAACGAAACACAACTTTCATAGAGAGGCAAGGGGGTCTTCCTCCATCTTAATGCAAAAGGTGTAGCACACCTCACTGGGACTGGCAGAATGGAAATTGAAGATTTTCTTCTCCTCAAATTAAGGCCCATATTCTGGGTGGAGTGATGACTAAAAGTGAAATTCAACAGACTTTCGCATATGATTTTCATTTTCAAAAATATAGGTGCTGATTTTCAAGCCCCTTTGTGCAGCAATACTGCGACTGTTTATCGCTGATAGATCTGCTCAAATCTGCCGCCAATTCAATCCCATCTTTGTCATCCCTGGTCTACGCACTTCCTGTGCAAATGTATAGAATTTGGTTATCAATTATGAGCCGTCAATGCTGACATGTCTGAGGTTTCTAGCATTTCTTCACCCATTAATTAGCATAGAGTATGTCTTGCCCTATAATAGTGGTATCGGGTGAGCGCTAAAGGGTCCAATGCTCTTTTACCGCATATATTCTTAGCTAGACACCTTACCATCATCGAAAAAGTCACCCATAACAGTTATCCCGCCTTATTCCTGATCCAACCAGGAGCACCACTGGATTGGCATCTGTGGTGAGTAAAGGAGTGTGCCTGCGTGTCTGTTTAATAAGGTCTACCAGGCTTGCACAGTTACACCTAGGGAATCAAAGGCACTGTGGTGTCTTGTAGGTTTAAGGAAGAGGATCTGTGGGAGAGCGGGTGGATCTGCAGCGTCTTTTTTAAAGTGCAAGTGCGGAAAACCCTGGGGCTCATGGGTCCAATTGTGTGCAAATGTACTCCGTGCAGCCCTATAATACATTTCAAGGTCCGGGGCATTCTGGCTGCCCCTGTCATATGGCATAGATCCCATCAGACTCAGGGTTGTTTCCCAGCCCAAGCTAATTTGATTAGGAGAGTGCGCAAATTAGTTGTTGTAAAAGTTTTTTCGGCCGATTAGGCCATAAAAGTGCATAATAAACATTTCCTGGATATGTACACAATTTATACAATAAAACATTATCATAGTATATACATGATTAAGAGAGATGACACATGGTGCACAATACAGATCTCTAAAGAGAGAAAATGACCCTAACAAACATGAAAGTGCACTCTGCAAAAATAAAAAAATATAAAAAACAGCACACGGGGTATCACAAGTTAATCCTACCCTACACAAGTTTTAAAAGACTTTTTCTAATATGCCATATAGCATTTAAAAAGCGTGATACTGCGAATACAATTGTAGGTTCAGTATCATATTTAAAAACTCTAAATGCCTCGGCACGGTGGGTAAACCCTACATTTTTACATAATTGGATTACCCAGTGTTTGCGGGGTAGCGCGTATGCCGGGCAAAAAAATAGAACGTGCAACTCTGATTTAACCATTGATTTGCAGCTAGGCCACACACTTGAATTCTCCGGTGCCCATGAACTGGTATACTCTGCCAGAGGTAAGTTCCCCCATCTAAATTGCGCGTACAACTTCCTCGCCACAGGTGGCTGGATTACGTCCAGAAAGGATTCCTTTATGTACATCTCCTTTACTTGTAAAAAACACCCTGGTCAACCTGCCCTCTGTAGAGCTCTCCTGTAAAAGCAGCAGATTAGATTGCCTATAGTGTTTCACAAATTAGTAAATACAGCACAATGTAAATGGAGAGAAATACTTTGAAACAGAAACAAAAATCCAGGGAGCACCACCATTTAGATTATGGCTATCTGCCCCATCAGAGATAGTGGAAGCTTCATCCAGCATTCAACGTAATCCGTAAGTTTCTGCATCTCCATTCCATAATTATCCACCATTACTATGTCCGGGACAGTATGAGTACATATCCCTAAATATTGTACTGAGTCCGTAGTCCATTGGAGGGGATATTTTAATGCCTCCAGGGTCAAAGCAGGAATGAGAGGAAAGAATGTGGCTTATCCCCGTTTACTTTGAGACCTGATAGCCTGCCAAAGCGCACCACTCCCTTGATAGTAGGGGAAAGATTTACCTCAAGATTACAGATTTATGAGTGTGTCAACTGCGTATGCTGTTTTTATGGGGTTGTTGCCCGAAAATTGCAGGCCTCTGTGAATATGATACTCTCGCAATGCATAGGCTAAAGGTTCCGCCACCAGTGCGTACAGCAAAGGCGAGAGGGGGCAGCCCTGGCGGTTACCTCTAGGGATCTCTATGGTGGAGGTGACCATGTCGCCTATGCGTATTCAAGCTGTGGGACAAGGATACAGAACTTAGACAAGACGTATGGACATCTCCTCTGCACCTATTCTGCGGAGTATGGCAAACATAAACTCTGATTCAACAGAATCAAATGCTTTTTCGGCATTTAGGAACACCACTCTAATCTCTGGGTTGATCCACTGAATAGCACCAAAGAGCATTCTGAGGCTGTATGTTATACTGCGGCCAGGTACAAAGCCCTCGTGCTCAGGGCACACAACGCCTGGCATCAAAAGCTCCAGTCTATTGGCCAGGATGTTTGTGTTCAATTTAATATCTACAATTAATAATGACTACAGCATGTATGAGGATCATATCAGTATCTCTCTTGGACCTTAAGAGGCCGTCCAAGATGGCCCGAGATGATCCTGTTTTCCATATTCTTGCGCTGTAGCATATTTACCCATTTGTTTGAGCTCTTCATTAGCTGTGTCATGAAACTCCTCTGTCTTCGATTTAATTTTTGCTAGAATTTGGGGATCTTGCAAACACTGACAACTACCTTCCATATCTGCTATCTCCTCTTCCAATTGATTCAAATGACCCCTTAGGGAGCCAGGACACCAGCGTGCTTGGAGATGGTCACTCCCCAATTATAGACCATAAATGTTTCCCAAACTGTCGAAACATGGTCTATAGACCCCACCTTATGATGAAAAAACTCTTCAACAGCATGCAATAAATCAGTCTTAAAACCAGAGTCTAAAGGGAGTAAGGGGGTAAACTCCAGGTTAATTCTAGTACCCTACGAGCCTTGAATTCAACTGTCAGCAACACTGAAAAATGGTCTGAACAGGTCCTTGGCAGAGGTTCACAGCTCTGGAGCCATGCCGCCAAACTTTTGGTAATCAACCAGAAATCGATACGGGTGTGTAAATCATATGCTGAGGAGTAGGGAGTTAATCCCAGTTCCTTAGGGGATCTATGTTTCCTTATATTCAGTAAGCCCACCTTGTCCATAATCATTGATAGGGCGCGTGCTACAGTAGAGGGCCGTTGCAATGGACCCTTGGAGTGATCAAGGTTGGGGTTCAGGACACAGTTAATATCTCCTCCCCAAATTTGTGGAAGCCTGGACCATTGATATAGTTGTGCGTTGAGGGAGTGGTAAAACTGGAGTTCGTCATAGTTGGGACCATGCACCCCCACAAGTAGAACAGCTAGGCCTTTTTTATAACATTAGGCTATTGTGAATCTACTCTACTGGATCTATGTTCGCCTCTTGTAGCTTAATGCCAGAGCCTGTTACACCCATGTAAGCACTCCCCAGGCATGTGAGGTGAAGCCTGCGGCACAGCATTGGCCTTGCATTCTGCTTTGGGTCAATACGCTATTGCCAGTCTTAAGATGGGTTTCCTGCAAAATTGCTACATCTATCTTGTGTCTCTTTAAATATTCCACCACCTTACAACTCTTCCTGTTGTCATTTAGGCCTCTAACATTCCAAGTAAGGACTCTAAGCATGGGCAAGCAGCATGGCCCACTGCGCCCTGGTCTACATCAGTAATCTATGTGTTTGCTCCACATGGTGTCCAGCACTCCCAGTTCTATACAAATGTACACATTTTCTCGTTAAGGGGGGCTAACGACCCCCTGAACAACTAAATACCCACCCACACCACGTAAAACCCCAACATCCATAGTATTCTGGAATCCCTCCCTTACCCATCCCAGCAACCCTCCAAACAAAAAAAATACAATAAAATGCAATAAATGTTTCCCACATGTGGGTGGACGCTGCCGGCTTCCTCGTTCTCATCCAGTTACAATTTCCAGAGCCACGATGTGTAATACAGTGTGTGCCTCAAGTGCAGTACAAAGGCAGCTCAAACCCGTTATTGGATGAGAGTCGGCTCCGGGGATAGGTCACGGGGCAAGGGAGCAGTGGGCATGTTCAACAACACAAATGTCTGAGACGGTGTCTCTGCTGTCAGGTTTAGCAGGAGGCGTTCCACATAACCATATATGTTCTCTATGTTGGTCGATTCCTCAATGCTTACGATTCTGATATTATTTTTTCTAGACCGGGCCTCTAAGTCTTCTTTTTTGTCTGCAGGGTGAAGAGCAGTTTATCCATCTTGTTGTGTGTCATTATTTCCGCTTTCAACTCATCTTCCTGATGAGAGATCCTCCTCGCAACAGTCTCTCCGAATGTTTTGTCAATCCTTTCAGACATCCCGTCAATGCGGACCATGAGAGCATCAATATTGATATCTATTTTGGACAGGCTCTGTTGCATAGTGATCAGTATATGTTTCGGGTCTTTCTCCACAAGAGTTTCTGTGTGTGCTGATGTCTTCCCCGAGTCTAAGGTTTCCTTGTCAAGGGGTCTAGTTGTCTTTCGTAGATCAAAGTGCAACTTAGGCTGGGACTTATTTGTTTTCGTTGCGTAATCAAGAGAGAGAGGTAGGACCAGAAAGCTAGTCCAAGTCCCCGGTTAATATATGATTAAATCAAAAAGAGACTAGCTCAAGTTACTTTAGGGGAGGGGGAAGACTCTGATATGTTTTGTCACGGAGTGTGAACACCCAGCAGGTGTGTTCAAAAAGCCCTCACCCACCAACCTAGTTGGTGGCATGCTTCATCATCGGGCCCACCCAGTGGCACCTAGCGTGCCCCGGGTGTGCTTCAACGCCTGACTACAGCGGAGCTGGTATTTTACTGAGTGTGCGGTGAAGATAGTTAAGGAAGTGATGTTAAAACGGCTGAACGGGGGTCCCAGTACCCGAAGGTAAAATTAGACTTTAATACCTGGGCCTCCGTCAGCGGTTAAAAATAAGGCAAGGGGATGTAAGAGGCGAGTTACGACCTCTCACATCCAATGGGTCAACATGTTTCAGCCAGTGCCTTATGACTAGACTGGCTTTCTTCAGGACCTAAAATAAGTGAGTGCAAATTACCTAGTGGGGGTGTAGGGGAGACTATGTGTCTACACGCCCTAAAGTGTATCTACGTGTGAGAGGGGGATTCCCTTCTCAAGACCACGCAAGTTATTTGCTCAGTCTGACCTCAAGGTTGGGAGGTGGCAAAGGCTTGACCAGGACCTGTAGTGCCTCCTTCGCATACCGGTATGCGAAGGAGGCACTACAGGTCCAGAGCAGGCTCAACCCAGAAGTACTGGTCAAGCCTTTGCCACCTCCCAACCTTGAGGTCAGACTGAGCAAATAACTTGCGTGGCTGAAACATGTTGACCCATTGGATGTGAGAGGTCGTAACTCGCCTCTTACATCCCCTTGCCTTATTTTTAACCGCTGACGGAGGCCAACGCATTTCGTTCCCTTGGGGGAACTTCATCAGGGCTTGAAATATGTGGTGAAAGATATTATCTTTTCACTAATGAGTTCCTTTAGAGAAAATAATCCCTTAGAGGTAAGTTCACAATCAGCTGATAAAACCCCTGATGGATCAGGTGGAAATCTGTATCTCCAGTCGCAAGCGTGGTGCAAGTAAAAATAACGCAAACCGCCACAGTCAGGGTCAGAAGTGTCCCAATTGGCTTCTTGATAAGTAAAGTCTGTATTCCCCGCAGATCCGAGTTCGGAAAACAAAAGTGCTCCTTTTTTTATTTTTTAAGAGTTTTATATAGTGCAAACTAGACCTGAGACATCGGGTATCAGAGTACTTTACATGAGCACCAGTTTCATTACAGACGGACACATTCATTTTTGTTAGGCATGGGAAGATTACGTGATTTGCCCAGAATCACAGGATGTTGAGTGTCGTTGCCGAGACTCGAACCCAGTTTCCGAGCTTCGAGGTTGGCAGCTCTAACCGCAAGGCTACATCCTCTCTCCTACACCTTCCTCTTATCAACAGAATCTGTCTCGCTGGATGCTAGTTGAGCTTAACTGTGGAAAGCTCAGGAAGCAGATGCACAGGACACTTATTACTTTCATATAGGGTTTGGGGTGCTGAACCTTTGGTCAGCTGCTGTTGTGAGTTTTTTATAACATACACCACTGCCTACAACCATTGACCAACGAGTAACTCCAAATACCTACAGTGAATAACATGGCTTCTGTCTACCCTAAAACCCTCTAACAACTCCAATCCCCCATACCCCTTGGCATCTCATGAGATCAATGTAAAAATCTTTAGATTAATGACATATGCTATTGTCTTAGTGAGTTTGTATACCATCAAGTAGTAGACCACAATATGACATAAGCATAATTTATGTTCCCTTACCAGCCTATATCTTCTGAATTTTCATGGTGTAGGTAGAGATGAGTTGTGCTCTGGCGGTATTTCAACTAAATATCGGGTTAGAAATATCAAGTTGCAGAACTATTGGAAAAAAAGTATTGTGATACAAAAATATTGTGATGCAGGAAGATCGTCAAGGAATCTATTTCTCAGGTAGGTAATATTATTTTCAATAATGTTGTTGTTGATATTGTTTTCAATAATATAGCTGTATAAAATATCGTTTTTTAATTACTTTTATGTGTGTAAGTTCATATATTAATTTTATGTGCTATTATTTGTATAACTGTTAATAATATTTTGAACCATAGTTTGTAATTTTAAGTGCTTTACACGTTTTTTACTTTATTGCTAATAGTCATTTATATTGTTGTAGCCAGTTGCTAGATTTATAGGGGTGTAGGGTGGGTAGTTAGGTAACTATAGTTAATTAATTATTACAAAATAATGTATTATTAGTTAATTAGTTGATTAATAAATATTACATTCTGTAATCATTACATTTTTAAATTATACATTAGGCAATGGTTGCTGGGTTTGTAGAGGTATAGGGTGGAAATTAATTAAGTAATCATCATTTAGCAATTAATTAACCATTTATATTAATTATTTAATTCATAAATAAATAGGTAAATGGTGTCATATTTTTAAAATGTTCTATTAGGTGCAGGCTGTTGACTTTGTAGGGATAAGGGGGGAAGTTAATCAAGAAATGAATGAACAATTTACTATTCATTTTGTAATAGATTATTAATAATGTAAATTGTGTAATAATAGTATTTTATTAAGTTAAATATGTGTGCGGGCTGATGGGTTTTTAGGGGTTTAGGGTAGGAAGTTATTTATTAATTAATTATTCATATTTATTAAATTATGAACTCATATTTAATTGATTATTAATGACGGTATTGTGTTACATGCATTTTTTTATTTGAGTGTGGTAGGTTTGTCGGGGTATAGTGTCGTATGTTAATTAAGTAATAAATAAATGTCAATTTTTTAAATTAATAATTAGTCATTTATTTACTAATCATATTAATTTTTTGATTATTATATATATATATGTATATTTTTTTAGTTTAGTGAATTAATAAAGTTTATATTAAGAGTTTTATATTTGTTATATTAAATTAATTAATAGGGTATTCCTTCATATATGTTATGTGTTTGAAGTTAAGTACTTTCCCTGCTGTTGCACAGACTGGAGTGGGAATAATCATTTTTACTCATCCAAAGTCCAACACTTTCCTTACTGTTGAACAGACTGGAGTGGGAATAGTAAATGTTCTCTCTCCGGCGTCCAACGCTTTCCCTACTATTAGACAGACTGGATTGGGACTAGTAAATGTTACCCTTCCGGAGTCCAGTGCTTTACCTACTGCTGCACAGACTGGAGTGGGAATAATACATTTTACCTGAAGTCCAATGCTTTCCCTACTGTCGCACAAACTGGATTAGTAAATCTTACCCCTTCAAAGTAGAACACTTTCCCTACTGTTGCACAGAGTGGAGTGGGAATAGTAAATTTAACCCCTCCGAAAACCAACGCTTTCAGTACTGATGTACGGACTTGAGTGGGAACAGTAAATTTAACCCCTCCAAAGTCCAATAATTTCCCTACTGTTGCACAGACTGGAGTGGAAATTATACATGTTTCCCCTCAGGACTCCAGCGCTTTCCTTACTATTGCAAGGACTGGAGTGGAAATAGTAAATGTTCCCCCTCTGGAGTTCAGTGCTTTCCCTACTGTTATACAGACTGGAGTGGGAATAGTAAATGTAACCCCTCTGAAGTCCAACGCTTTCCCTATTGTTGTACAGACTGAGTGGGTATAGTAAATTTAACCCCTCTGTAGTACAACACATTTCCTACTGGACTGGAGTGGGAATAGTATAGCTATTATTCCCATAGTTTTTTTTTTAAAACAAATGTTATTGTATTTTCTGCCACAATATGGCCTGAGGGGCCCAGTCTAAACATACATGGGCATGTTACATATTGACATGGCACAATTGTCTACATCGATACTTAACAAAGGCCAACTGCTATTTAACAAAATGATCCAGTGTCCAGTTACATTTCCACAAAGGTCAGAGGCTCCAGAGGCAGGCCTCGGTAGTCGGCCCAACATTGCCAGATCCTTGAGATACTGAAACATGCTTATTGAGCTCCCCTCCCATATGTCCCCTAATTTAGAAAGGCCTGTACTGTCCCATGCCTGTAAACCTTGCAGGGTTGCCATGTGCTTGAGCCATTTCCTGCTCCATAATGGTGTTTCCTTAGTCAGTGCCCTGTGCCACTTAATCCATCTCAGCGCCTGATTCAAACAGGACAGTGAGGTTGTCATCATTGGTGGGGAGGTCTGCATGGTGGTATCCCCCACCAAGCACCTTGAGCACCTCATAGCAGTTAATGGCCCGAAGTTCTACAGCTATTGCCGGGTCTATATGGCTGGCGAGTATCCAGTCATTGATCAGCACAATATGACTAGCACAATAGTATAGTTCAATGTTGGCAATTTCCAAGTCCCTGCCATATCTGCTAAGTACTTAAGGTATGCAATATGTGGTCCTCCCTCCCCGTCACAGAAAGCTCACAATCTCAGACTGGAGGGAGTGGAAAGATGCAGGAGAGATGCAATATGGGTAGTTTTGTAGAGTATATAGCAGTCAGGGTAAGGATATCATTTTATAAAGTGCTCCCTTGCCGACTATGTTGATGGGGAGTTTTTACAGATATCCATGTCTCGTGGCACTCGGCAAACCAGGGGTGCAACATTCATGTCCCAAGCCTTCTCTCTGATGTGTGTTTAATGTATACCCAGGTATTTAAAGTGGTGATTAGCCCAGGTCACTAGTGATATGTGCTTAAATGTTGTCATATACCCCAGTTAATGGAAAGTATATGGATTTACTGGAGTTTACTTACAATCCCGACCCATCAGCGTATACTTGTAATATGTGTATCAAACGGGACAGGAGAACTCCGGTTGATTAGGTAGACCAGGACATCATCAACATACAACAAAATTCTGTCTTGAGTGTCCCCCTAAAGTTACTAAGTTGAACATCCCATCTAATCTACTCCGCCAGATGTTCAATCACAAGGGCTCAAAGGAGGAGTGACAGGGGACAGCTCGTCCCCTACCTCATGCCAGTGATAGCTCCCCATTCACTCTTACTATTGTCCATGGCCTAGAATAGAGTACAGATAAATATGGAGGAAGTGATGGGCTATATTCATGTGCTCTAACAAGCGGAACATGAAGTGCCACTGCACAGAGTCAAAAGCTTTCTCAAAGTCAGGGGACACTAGGGCCCTATGTTCCCCAGACTCCACTGACAGTATAATTGCGGTGTGGAGGTGTCTCAGGCAAAGCTGGGTGATGTGATCAGGCATAATCTAATTTTGATCCAGGTGTGCCATTGTACAGATCACTTTAAGTGCCCTGTTGGCCAGCATTTTTGCTAGGAGTTTTTGACTCCAGTTTAATAAGGTAGATTGGCATGTATGATGCACATTTTTCTGGTGGCTTCTCTGGCTTAAGCATTATAGAAATTATGGCCCCACAGAGATCATGGGGCAAATCTCTGGACTTGACAGCCTCAGAGTCCAGTCCCATCATAATGGGGTCAGTCAGGAGTTTTTCTTACATAGTTTGAGTGGGTCACCATTGGTGTTTTCACAGCTGAAAGTACTGGATACTCATCCAGAGCTCCTGTTTGATCAGAGGTTTGTCTAGAGTTTACCTGTCAAGATTGGAGAGTCTGGGCACAAGAAGGTCATCTATAATCTGGTGTTTTTGCTCAGCCGAAGGCACGCACTTCCTATTACAGAGCTGGACATAATAATCTGCATAGTGGCAAGTGATATGTCTGGGGTCTGTTAGTCTACGTGTCTCAGTCACTTTAACAATGGGGACTATATTAAGCCCCTCCTCTCTGTTTGCAAGCCAATTCAACAATTCACCTGCTTTGTTCCCTCTCTTGCATATCCTACAGTGCGACGCCACATGTGAGAGGAATGCTGAATCTAACAGCCTCTGTCTAAGCAATCAGTTGCACCATTTCTAGCTTGTACTGTACGTGCTCCTCCAGCTGTGACCCTCCCTCCTCCTTGATCCTGTGGATGGCCTCCTCCAGCTCTATTATTCACTGTATTTGCATCGTTGGTCTGCCGTTGGTAGCAGTGGCGGCTGGTGGACTTGGAAAGTGATGGCGAAAGATTCTGCAGATGACCATCTTTTATTCATCTAAAAAGCCCCTGCAGGTCCTAAACTGCGCAGATTCTAGTAGAATAAATGCCACTTATTGGTCTTCATGGGTGAATCAAATTGGGAGACAGAGAAATATATAGTGTTTACCGGTAATTATAATTATCCGATTCCAATGTAGATGCCTATCACAGTTCACTCACACTGTCATTGAATTTGGAACTGTTCAACAAGCAAGGCATAGTTTGTCTTCGTAGAACAGATATGTGTAACTGTTAGACCTTGCAAATTTTGGCGTGTTTCACCTGTCTTGTTTTCTTTCCGACCTCCCGGTTTTTACTCTGTTTTTGGTGGTTTACTGTTTCTGCATACTTTCTCACTGCTGTGAAGTGTTAAAGTGCAAGTGCTCATATTATAAATTGTGTTATGGATTGATATTTTCATGATTGACATATTTGATTTACTGGTACGTCCCCAGTAAAGTGCATTGAGGGTGCCAGGGCCTGGAAATCAGCCGAATGATAAGGGACTCGTGATGTCTCTACTACTGCACGCAGTGTGGCAATAGCATAAGCAGCAGTAGTAGTGCCATCTGATAATTTGAAACAAGAGCCAACAACATATAGTTCCCCTTGTGGGTCAGATAAGGGAACATCAGTCAATTCTACCTATCCTTTCCCCTTTTCTTCTGTCCGGAAGATAAAATCATGTTTATCGACTTCATCACTCTCGGAAGGGAGGGGTAGTAACAATGGCTGGATTCAGAGTAGCACACCTTTTAATCGTGATATGTTTAGCAATTCATAGCCAGTGAGATGTGCACTCGTGAGGTGCTGTGTCTTATCCAGAAGTGTATCCACAGCATGGGGTAAAATGACTGTGAAGTAAGTATCCAGCACAAGCCCAGCTGATTTTCTGATCGAAGTGGCCACAGCCGCGACTTCTCTTGGACAACCTGGAAGGGTTCTTGCGACTGGATCAAGAACAGCTGAAAAATAAGTACAGGGTGGTTGCTTATCTCCAAATGTTTGTGTTAAAAGAGAAATCGCACAACCAGCCATCTCAAGGACGTACAACAAAAACGGTTTGTTATAATTAGGGGTGCCAAGTACTGGAGCCTAGTTTTCAATTGCTCAAAAAACTGCTGACATTCAGATGTCCAAGGCAAAGGCTCTTGCACTTCTTTCGTTGTAAATGCAGGCCAAGGCTTGAATAGTAGGAAATAATTAGGTATCCACTGCCGACAGTATGAACTGATACTTGTAAAAGTGCGCTCATCTTTTTGAGTTTGTGGAATGGGCATTTTAACAATGGTACTGACGTGCTCCGGGGTCAACCACCTTCCCTCCTTCGACAGTAGGTGACCTCCTGTCGACAATACTGACATTTAGAAAGAGAAACCTTATGTCCATGATGAGCTAAATGTAACAACAATTTAACAGTGCTGTCTTTACAACCCTGCTCGGTATCGGAAGCAATAAGGAGATCGTCGACATACTGCACCAATACCTTACCAGTGGGAAGCAAAAGGGAATCCAATTGACTCTTTGAAGCCTGACTGTAAATATTTGGACTCTCAGTATAGCACTGAGGAGCTCGGCAAAATCTAAAGCTTCTGCCAGCTAGTGTAAACCCAAATAAGTACCTGCTATCTGGATGAATGAGAATACTAAAAAATGCATTTTTGAAATCAATGACAGAAAAGAATTTAGCAGTGGAAGGAATCATCGTTAAAAGTGTAGTAATATCTGGGCCACTGGAAACTGAGGAACCACTATTTTGTTAACTTGGTACAAACCAATCACAAAATGGTAAACATCTTCATGATCATCAGGAGAACCCGAAGGTGCCCGAATAAGAATCAGAAGAATGGGACTAATACAAATATAGGTAGCTTTCTCTTCCACTATACTTTTTTGATCAAAACCTTGAATAACTTGTGAAAGGGCCCATTCTCCCGCCTGAGGTATTTTATATTGAGGAATATGAGGCAAAATAGCATTATCTTTGACCTGAATCAGAACTGGCAGTATATGCAGCAATCCCACATCTGTATTACCCGTCGCCCATAAAGTGGATGGTATGTTAGCAAATTCAGAAGGAAGAGGGAGAGCCTGGCACTGTCCTGTACTCACATTTCGGCCATCATCATATGAACACCTTCCTGGGAACAAAAAATATTGTCATGAAATTTCTTCAACAAGACCAAACCCATCAAATGTTCACCACAATTAGATGTCAACAAATCTACAGTAAAAGGACCAATAGTCAAGGTAAGGGGTCTTGGAATGGGGCTCATAACCTGTACACCTGAAAAACCTACCAAAACATTATTATGGCCAGACAGAGCCGCCCCAGGGACCATATTTTGAGATACAGAACTTTTTGTCACACCTGTGTCCACCAAAAATTCCTTAGTCGAACCTTGTAGTTCCGCTGTTACATAAGGCCCACGCTGGTGTACAGGTATCTGAACCAGTCTCCCACTCTGTCTCCGGCAATCCTAGCTATAAGACATTGCTGTTGCTTCATCCATATCATAGTCATCATGGTAGTACTGCCCATCAAGAGGGTCATCAAAATAATCATTCTCAGAACGACCCTGTGAGGCTGCAGCGCTTTGAGCCCTATCAGCCCCACCAGCTCCACGACCCGGTCCATGAGAACCTCGTCCTCTAGAGACCTCCACCATCTGAAAAAGCACAGGACACTCACTACGGCAATGACCCTCCTCCTTAAAATATGCACATTGATTCGGCCTTAGAGGCGTTGTGTTTGGCTGCCTACTAGTGCGGGGAAGTTATAGGGCAGGACCGCAACGTCCTCTACCATTCCCTCTAAATGGCTGTTGCAAGAACACCTTTGTCTTTAAATCCTTATGCTATTTCTCTGTCCTCTCTTTTTCCTCATTATCCCGATGTTCATAATATTGAGCCATATTCAAAATAACAGAAGGGGAGGACGTGGACCAGGTACTTTCGGAAGCCTGTGGATAAGTCACAATTTCAGGAAGTGGATTAGAAACAAATCTATTGTCAAACAACCAAACTCCTCCTTCAATAGACAGATCCTGCCCACTGTAATCCAAAAATATATCCTCGAACTGTGTGAAGAAATCAGACACATTCTCATCTTTCTTTTGTCGACAGGCCGTCAACTTATCCCAATCTACCTCCCTCGGTAGAATAAGAGAATGCATCCATGTAATAATGCGGCCTGACAATGCTAGAATCTCCGCTCGAGGCTTATCACCTGGCTTTGTTGTCTGATCCCATGCTTTAATTTGGCCCCATGTAGCACCCAATTCTGCGACATGAACTTGAATATGAACCTGTATCTTGATACCAACCTTAACAAGAAGACCAAAAAACATTTCCATATCAGCAAAACTCATTACAGTCAAAGAAGTGGCTTTGGTTAATTCTTTATAATAAGCAGTAGGATTTTTCCTAGGGTTGGTCAAATGAGTCTCAAGGGACAGAACCTTACTCCTCTTCCATTGAGTATAAACCCACTGTTCTTGGAAACGGGCCACTACACCCGCTCAAGTGACATTACCCCGCTGATCCGTCAATTCTTGTATCGCTGGGTGATATATGGAGTGAACTTCTCGCGTCGGAAACTGAGAAACAAGGGTAGGACTCTTTTCATGGAAACTGCCCCTATAAGCAACCAATGTGGTGATATTCTGAAAAACATGGCCTGGGTCCATACCACTGGCATACACGCGGTCTCTAATATCGAACAACATTTGTGGTGCATCATTCCCAGAATGTTATTGTCAAAGACCAATCAACGTAGAGGACATATATTTGAGAGCATGCTGCTGTATAAAAGGCTCATAATCTTTCATCACATCCCAAACATCCTCTGCACTATCAATGGGATTACGACCCCACTGCACAGCCTGATTAGCTACTACCTTCTTCTCTTCATCCCCACCACAGACTGTACAAAAGGCCTCATACGCTCACTAAATTTTGCCAAATCTCTATTCTTAAATCCACGTATTGGCATCTCAGCACTCAATAATGCTGGGAAATGAACCATCAAAGATGGAAAAGCAACAGAAACACTGGGTAGAATAGTCGCAGGTGGGTGCACCATGGGAGAGAGAGCTGGAAAAAGGGAATGCCGAAACAATAGGTGTGCTTGGTGTACTAACAGTCACAGTTGCCACCGACGGTGAAGACAAAGAAGGAAGAGGGGGAGCTGACACTACAGTCATCAAAACTACAGCAGTAGATACAGGGACAATTGAAACAGCTGTAACAAGTGAGTGTGATGGCACAGGGACAGTGGGATATATATTTGCGGGGCATTTGTGAGCGGGGGTCAGTTGTCTCAATCAATCGTAGCATTTGTAAAGCGCACTACTTACCCGTGAGGGTCTCAAGGTGCTGAGGGGGGAATGCTGCTACTGCTCGAAAAGCCAGGTCTTCAGGAGTCTTCTGAAGGTCAGCAGGTCTTGGGTCTGCCATAGGTGGATGTGTAGGGTGTTCCAGGTCTTGGCCGCGAGGTGGAAGAACGATCTGCCACCTGAGGTCGCTCTTCGGATGCGGGGGACTGTGGGGAGGGTGAGGTCAGCAGAACAAAGCGGGCGGGTGGGGGTGTAGAAGCTGAGTCATCTGTTGAGGTATGCTGGTCCAGTGTTGTGTAGTGCCTTGTGTGTGTGGGTGAGGAGCTTGAAGGTTATCCTCTTGTTGACGGGAAGCCAGCGCAGGACTCTCAGGTGGGGTGTGGCGTGGCTGCAGCGAGGAATGTTGAGGGTCAAGCGTCCTCAGTGTCCTCCTGAGCCAGATACGATTTATCAACATGCAATCTAAATCTCCTATCTTCACCTTCAACTCCCTTTTCCTGTTTTTCTCTATCATATGCTACCGTTTTCTGAGTCAGTGTATCTTCCCTTTTCATGCATCTTTTTCCATTTTCAATTGTCTCTGCCTAGCTGCTTTCTGCAACGTTCTGAGCTAATCAAACATAGGCAGTCTACTTCCTCTCTTGAACAGCTGTTCCTGTAAATACCCAATCTTGTGTTCATCGAAAGTGCCTGTCAACAGCCACTGCACCTCGGTATTGTCCCTCATATATTTGTCCCACAATGTACTAAACATAACATGGCCAAGACCATGCTTCACATATGTATATAAATTAGGAGTGCCTTCTAGAGGCGCCGTCTGTGCTTCTTCCAATTGAACATCTACAGAACAACAGCGATAGCACAAGAAAACAGTTTACTGGGCCCAGGCATTCTCAAAAGTAAGCAAGTTCACTATTTATGCCTGACAAAGCAATTCCAAATGCTTTTATCCCAAAGACGGTCCTCAGACTATACCAAATGCAAACCAAAATGGTACCATGTCCACAAAGAACCAAAGCAAACTCACCTGATATATGCAGGTCAAGCAAACTAATTCTCCACTGCCGACTCTTCAGACCAAATGGTCTGATCCAAGGGTTTGCCGTTCAGGACTCCAGTCGGGATGATCACTGGGCGAGGCACCATCGGCAGGAATGAAGGGGCAGCTGCGAGTATCAGAAAGTCTTTGTGCAGAGATCCCTGATCAGTCACTCCGACCCAACAATGGTCTTGACCCCCCCCCTGCGGGACGGGGTGGGTCACTGACCCAAAGGAGTCCGTGTTTGGATGCCAACTGAAGGAAGTGGCCTGATTAGTGTCACCGGGGTCACTCACGACCATCTCTCAGCCTTCCATACCAAATGAAGAGTCGGTCAGACAGTAAAGAATACAAATCAATACATGTTTATTTGGATACACTCAGAGCGGAGCCCAGTCTGCCCAGTCGCTTATGAGTTCTGCAAAGGGACAGACATCAGCAAGCATAAAGATACATTATGTACATTTCAGAACCAATGGAGGCACGCCCACAATGGAATTTTCCAAGCAGATGCAGCTAAACAATGAAGTACAAAAATTAGGTTCCGATTCTGAGGCTGGGCACACACTATCTTCTACCCAAGGTCGTTCTACCCGTGCCCGCCACTAGACAAGTGGGAGAAGGTCTCTATCTATGCGCTAATAACAACAGTGTATTCACCTAGCCTTAGAGAAACATAACCTAACGGAGGCTTTTTCTCGGAAATAGGGAAGTATAAGTTTCGATTACAACACAAAATGACGCCGGCATAGAAAATGGTGCCGCAAATGCTAACATACATAGTACAATGCGCAAACATTAATTTTTCTATTCTAACAAGGACCGCTGAAGTCTGCTCTGCTTATCTATTGGCTTCAGGAACTTAAACACGTACTGGGTCATGTTACACAGTCCTACTGGGCCTGAAGTGGGACACTCAACGCTGCACTAAACACCTGGAAGTTATAAATGAGTTTGATTACTGTACTGCTTACAGCTGTGAGGATAGGAACATCCGGAGGAAATTATTAAGATTGCATCCTGCAGTCTGTGCCAAGCAAATCCCGGGACGGAGAAAGCACCCCAAGAGCCTTGATGCAATGGACAGTTACACCGTGGGGGGTTCAGCTGCGCTGAACCTAAGTGGCACCCAGCCTCTGGTTTAATGACAGATAAGGAGAAGTATGTATCTGTCTGGGTCACTGCGCTAGATCCCTCGTGTTAATGTGATGTTGGTAGGATATAACCTGCCCTCTTATGACTGGCTTCCGCACTTCCCAAAGCACCATCTTAGATTGCAAAGTGCCCTTGTTACGTTCAACATAATTGTCAATCTGTTGCTCAAGGAAGTCAGCGAAGGTGGCATCTCGAACCCACCAAGAACTCAGCCGAAAAACCCCAGTGGGCCAAGTGCTGTGCATTTTTATTGAAATTGTAATTAGGGCATGGTCTGTCAGGGCATGAGGAAGGATCTGTGCATGCACCAGCACACCCGTCTTAACTAAAGGGAGGAAGATACAGTCTATCCTTGAGGAGGAGATTTTGATATGAGAGTGGGGTATGTATTCTCTGGTATTAGGGTGTAGAAGGTACCATGTACTTGTTAGTGCAAGTGAATGGGCCCAGGCTCCCAGGAGAGTAGACCTATTGTGGCAGGTGCTGTTGGTGTCCTGTGCAAGGTCTAAGAGGGAGTTAAAGCAACCTCCCACACCAATGCGTCCTGGTGGGGTCTGAAGAAGTACTCGTGCAAGTGATTCAAGGGTATCCTCCACCAGGTAGGGCAGTCATAAACCGAAGCCATGGTCCAGCAACCATCACCCAGTGTTCCTTCTATAACGGTGAATCTACCTAGTTGATTATGATTTGTCTTCATGACCTGTAATGGGAAAGGATAAATGAAAAAGAATGGTAGTCCCCCTGGAGGTGTTGGTGTATCCAGAGTGATATAACCAGAAAATTGATAAAAATAAGTTACAAAACTTTACTGGACCTCTGAAGCATGAAGGGTAAAATTTGTCTTCGGCTCACTTCAGAGAATTTAAAAAAGTTCAGAATTTGCTATCTCCTTTCAAGCATCTTCTGACCTCTCACTCATTCTTCCTCTCCTTTACTCCCTATATCCTCTCTTCCCCTTATTTACACATTTCTACAACCTCATTCTCCAATTTCTCTCCTGCTTTCCCCCTAATTTCCCACTCCAGTGTACGACTCTTCTTTTCCCACTAACACGTCTCTCTTCTGCCACTCTTACAATTATTCCATATATACTGCTGTTATTTCTCTACCTTTTTCCACTTCTCAGTTACTCCTCTCTTCCAACTCCTCTTTCTTCCTCTCTTTTCTCCCTCTTGCTACTCCTCTTGACCTGTTGGTCCAAAGATATTATTGCTAATAATTATTTGGCTTTATTGTGTTGTGTTCATTATTATAAAAATGCATTGCTTGCATTTTATTCATGACGGTGTTAGACATGGGGATTTCTGGTTGGCTGAGGCTTACGAAAAGCCATGCAGAAACCACCATTCTACGCCAGGGCAAGGAAGTCACCTGCCAAGATAACCCCTGCTCACCCCCTTGGTAGTTTGGCACGAGCAGTCAGGCTTATCCCGGAGGCAAGGTGTAAAGCATTTGCGCACGCACCCACCAGCAACAACATCCCAGGCTCCCCACAAAAGGAACTCCACACAAGGTTAAATAAAAGGAGCCTTTGTATTATCAAAACACATCAGAATCATAATCACAGGATGTACATTGTGCCAACTGGCACAGGCAATATTTACAAGGGATTATGTACACAGGACAGGGCCACGTGGACTACTGTCAGGAATAAGCAATTGGTAGAACTAGCACTTTGTAGAAATAACGTTTAGTACATAGAACATATAATAACTGTAGCACCAAATAATCATGGTAGAACACAACCAGTAACCACTGGTAAATCATTGTACTTTGCAACAGTCTGCGCCATGAAATCCATCATACACAGTATCCCATCAGTATAACTACATTAGACCCTCACCACCTAAGTAAAACCTTACACTTGGGGCGTAAATCACACAAGGAAGCATAATCTTCCTAACACAAACCTAAACAGGTAAAACAACCTCCTATGCAGAAATCATATCTAGAGGTATCAGAACACAGGGTGCCCAAAACATACTACACACAGTACATTTCCTAACACCCAAAAAGCAATAGCACATGAATCATAACAGCACATAAATCACATTAGGGTCCAGGTTGCGCCACGGCACCAAAACCTAAACATAGCAGCTGCCCACTACTTGCTGGGCAGCTGAGGACAAGAACAGGGCCTAAAAATCTGCAGCTGGCACTAAGTGCTGTGCAGCTGTGGAAGGCCAAGGTAGGGATGAAGGAGTGAGTCTCACTCCTAGATGCAAAGTACATGTCCCCCTAAAAGAGAGTTCCTAAACGGCGCAGCTGCCCACTACTTGCTGGGCAGCTGTAGACTCAAAACTGTGACTGGGGCCCTCACCGGCCCTCTGAACAAAGACTGCGGCAACTGCTGGAGCCCTCTGGCTCTAGAAATACACATTGCGCACTTTTGGAGCCCTCTAGGCTCTGGAAGAACCTGTGCACCGCGTTGGAGTCCTCTGGCTCTGAAGCAACTGATTTGCCCCAGGGAGCCATCTAGGCTCTAGACATAACGTGTCCCAAGTCCCTCGTGGGGACTCTAAAAATCCATGGGGCCTCGTGGGAGCCCGCAGGCTCTGGAAATAATCATGCCTCGCGTTGGAGCCTCCTAGGCTCTGAGAGCACTGCGGGCGAAAATGCGGGGAAGAACATGGGCCCCCAGGACCTCCATGGGGCCCCTGAAAGAGAGAGATGCCCAATCATTGGAGCGGCCCACTGAGCACACGGGGCCGCTCTGACTCTGTGCCTGCACTGGCACAGCCAACACTTGGCCTCACGGAGCTCTCTCTCCCCCTCCACCCTCCGGGCAGCTCCACTTACCGGCTGTTCCTCCGGGGGCAGCGGGGGCGTGCACGACACTTCACCCGGTCCCCCATCTCGGGACCGGGACTTTGGAAGGCGGAGCCCTCTCGGCTCCGGGCTAACTATGCGGCCGGGCCTCCCTCCAGCACCTGGGAGCCCCGCAACACTGGTGCTCCTTTCCGCTGGCGGACCTGGGCTCTCCTTAACTCACAGGAGCTCCAGGCCACGGGAGGCCCTGACTTGGCCGGCTTGTCTTTGCTTTTCAGCCAGCACGGGACTTCGGCCAATCCTATTGCGGCGGCGGGCGGGACTTCCCTCTAAAACCGGAAGTCCCGCCCCTCGTCAGGCACTACGGTGCCTGACTTCCTTTTTGCGGCGCGAGGGCCGCGGCAGTGAACTTGCAGCGGTGAAACGAGGGGTAGGCTCCCTTGATATTAAAAATAAAGTTAGTGTGCGGGGTGGGCACCCACTAGGACAACCAAGGGAAATGCAGGGTGGGCACCGGCTCTGCTACACAAAAGGGGCAGGCGGCCACGATGCTGAGGAAGAGCCTGCAAAGCCATAATTAGGCAGCCATGACGCGAGGTGGGCACTCGCCAGACCCACCAATCCAAATTAAAGGCGCACATCATGCAGAACAAAAATAGGCGGTAGGGAGGGGGATCCCCACGTCGGGATTCCCTCATACGAGCTGCAGCCCAGCACTGCAATGGTTAAAAGCGCTCCCAGAGGGAAATGCAGTGAAGGAAGAACTAGGGGCATCAAAAAGAACTGATGCCAGCACTCACAAGGTGCTGGGGCAGCCCCAAAGTCTCTCCAAGGTCCAGGGAATAATTAAGCAAGTAGCAGGGTCCCCAGAAATCCTCCAGCATCAGGAGCAGGGCATCCAGGGGCTGGGCGGGGCCCAGGGAGGGAAGCCTTCCCCTCGGCCCCAGCAGCAGCACGCCCCTGCTAGATTCAAGTCAGGAAACAAGAACATTTAACATGAGGTCACAGCATCTTTTTATACACCAAATCCCTTTGTCTCTAGGGTGCAGGGTGAGGGAAAACCAGATGCAGCTGGTTCTGGAGCACTTTGTTTTGCTCAGCCCCTCTCCCTATTCACAGGACAGGCTAGGGTCATCAGTCGCACCACAGGGGGAGGAGCCAGCATTGTGGAGGGAAAGCCCAGCCCTATTCAGGTCCCAGGTGCAGCCCCTCCCTGCCATCAACATGCAGGTCTCCCCATTCAACACCGGGGCAGGCCCATCCTGACTTCTGGAGCCAGGAATACCAGCCAGCCCCAGCCAATCACAAGCCAGACAGTCAATTCACATTTACTGCACAGGCAGGCCAACTTCTAGAAGTGGCACTTCCACACTAGACACATTAAAGCCACACACATCATCGCGCAGCATTAAATCTCACAAGTTCGCACATACCAAACTCAACCTTGCACTCCCCTCGCATCAGGAATTACCATGGACACACATATTCCCCATGCATTCCTATGGGAGGGCAGGCCACTCTCACACACACACTCAGAGAGCGCACACACTTTACACTGCACCACGGTGCTAAAGTGCGCAAAGACCAGAAATCATTATACTAATGTAACATTAAAAAGGCAAAAAGTTCAGGGGTGAACCTGCCAGAAGGACCAAGTCGAACAGTTGGTGAGCCTTTTATGTAGATATTCATTACTCTCCTTATAAAATAGCGTCCATTGCTTTTTTATGTATGCTCGTCTCAGCATGTACACATTCCAATGCATTTATTCACATGCTGCATCAGGCATCATGAGAGACACCTTCTCATGTTAGTCTTGTGAAATGGTATATATATATTATGCGCTGTCATTTCCCAGTCAGAGGGGTGCAGATACTTGGATCTTTGGAGTTCATTCTTCCAAGGACATTGGGTTGTAGACAAGCTAGGCTGTCACAAACTGAGCCTGGCCTTCAGAATGATGGATGTCCACCCTTACAAAAGAGATCAGTGATGTTGTATCCACCTCTAACAACAGAACAACTTTTCAGGTCTGAACTTTCATTAGCTAAGACTCAAAAGGGAGGGAAATTATTGAAAATATCACTTTTCCTCTTTTTATATTATTTACTTTCTGCTCTTCATGTGCTGCAATAGCAGTAATGAACTTTGCTATAATAATTTTGCAAGTATTCTCCCCTAGTTTAGCTTCTAATGAATGCCTATAATAATTAGACTAGTCAGGACTTCTTGTGAGTGTGACGTCTTGCCACAATCTCGGGGTTATGATGTAAGGAGGTCATGGCCAATCCCTCCTTCTCTGCATTGGTATTCCACCAGGTATAAAAGTGGCAATGATGACCTAGGCTTAAGCGCAAAGGGAGTTAAGAGAGAGAGGGAGTGATATGCTCCTGCCGGTTGGCTATCAGAATATTCAGACTGTATTAAGCACAGATCAAGGCCTAGGGTCTCAAGTGTGAACAGACCAAGCCTCCACTAATACGCAAAAGAATGTATGTCACTGTAGGTGTCACTCCATGATGGTAACAGATGATTTCCCAGCACGAGCTTTGGCTAGGAGGTTGGCGCAGCTCCCTTGATGGAGAGGACATCGACTACGAGGTGTCCAATGGCCGGGTGATACCATAGGAATACACGCTCCTCGATATACTGGTTTCCACAAGGCGGAACCTGGCACACATTAGACTAGAATAAAGAAGTGTACTGCTAGTAGTGTAAATAGTTTCACGTAGTCCTGAGGAAATGCTAAGTATCACTTTGAACATAAAAGCATGAAACATGAAACATGTCGACCATTCTTTGCTAGAGTAGGTTTTATCTTTGACGGAGCCTTAAGTTGGGTAAAGCAACCACTCTCCTTGTTTTTACTGAGGCGGGTTACAACTTCATTAAAAATTCTCTGTGGCAGGATTATTGAGGATTAATCAAACAAGAGATCATTTTTTTCTTACAAGAATGTTACAAGAAGGAGGTTCCCAAATTCCAGTTTTTTTTAAATTGCAAAGCTCCCAAAGAGGTCAAGATACAAGACGTTAAGAGAATATGCCTCAAGAATGTCACTCCTTTTTAAAAAAAAATGGCACTGATGGTTCTCATTATTTAAATTTATCTGAATGTACTCAAATAGGCCTCCCACTAAGATTGATTCATATTAAAACCTGGGAACTTTGTGGGTTTCATGAGTTGAGGCATATGATAGTCCAAAATAGGTTAATTAGCTGGAAGGCGGTAATTGTTAGAATTAATGGTCCATTGCGCCCGACCTTATTTGAATATATACAGATTTTGCATTTTTTTTGAAATGTGACAAGTGGCCTGCTAAATGTTCCCAATGCCATACTAACAGCCCTTTATGCTGGAAAGAGCAAAGGTATCGGATACTGGTATAAGATGCTTCATTGCTCTAACCAAAACAGATTAGTAGAAAGACATCTTGAGAAAATAAATATCTCTACACAGTGTAATTTTTCCACAAAGGACTGGGAAGTCATTTGTCAATTGGGGAATGGATCCTTACGTGCCGCCAACTTTAAAAGGATGTCTTTCCTATCTCGCTGGTTAGCGTATTATATACCCGAGGCTTTGGAAAAAATGTATCCCGAAGTTGAGAATAAATGCTTCATATGTATGGCTAGTAGCCAGGGCGGATGGAATCATATCTTTTTTACTTGCCGGCAGTTAGAAACGTTCTGGAAGGGAATATTTGCTGATACCGCACAGGCTATTGGGAAATCTTTTCTACCAGCAGCAGAAGTAGCCCTGTTCGGTATATGCAAAGATAGGAGCGGGCTTAATAAAGCAGAAGAAGTATTTATATTTATATCTTGTGCAGTTGCTCGCTCCTTAATACTTCAAAATTGGAAGTCCAGCGAGATCCCATCACATATAAACTGGTTTAATAAAATGAGGAGAACCTGTTTTTTTGAAAAAGCTTACGCTGGCAGAGTGGGAGCCATTGCAAGATTTGAGAGGAACTGGAAATATTTTGAGAATCTAGAAGAAATCAAGGGAGGATGATTTGTGAAGAAAATCGAGACTATATGTTTTTTTTTTATTCCAGGACATTAGCACTTATTAGCACTTTCTAATTAATATAAGCTTGCATTATGCACTTTTTAAGATGGTACTTTTTGTACTCTTCGCACTTTACTCTTTGCACTTTTGCACTAGCACTTTATTGCAGGTTTGCACACTCATGCAGATGCACTTTATAAAATTGCATATTTTGCACATGTCTTGGAAACCTTAATGAAGTAGTAGACTGTTTTCGATTAACCTCCCTTTTTATTCTTGTACACTGTTTTAACTTTTTATCTCTTGTCTGTCATCTAAGAAATGTATTGGAAATGTGTTGTCTTGAAATTTAGAGTGTAATATGTTTTGTACCTTTGGTTTACCTATTGCTCTATTCAATAAAAAAAATAATAATAATAATAATTCTCTGTGGACTACCCAACCTTTTTTAATCACCTTTACACATCTACACACACATACCTCCCCCGACCATTCCCTAGAGCTCTCACACCCACAGTACCATATGGCAGGAACAAAACATCCCCACCAAAGAGCCCCTTTATGGGTGCCCGTTGGGTATTGCACCTCCGACCCGACGAGGGTCTAGCCCGTATGATGAAGCATGACACCTAGCTTGCTGGGTGTGTGAGGTCTCTAGTTCCGAAAGGAGGATCCCCCTTCTGTGTGCCTTCACTCAATTTCTTTTTACCACTGTCTTTTCCTTTATTTTTGTTTGATCCAGCGGAACTGAGGACTCCTTCTTTTTTTACATTAAACAGATGATAAGCTCAGAGAATTTAAAACTAAACTAACCTGGTGGGAGCAGGAGATCAGCTCTAACTAGTCCCTGGGTTTACTGGGAGTACCTCTTAGGAGTTGAATAAGGATGGAAGGTCAATGCAGCACCGGGAATGAAGGACCCAGCTGTAGGGAAAGCAAATGACATGCAAAAGTCAAAATACAGGAAACATGTAGCTCACAAATCAGGGGATAAAAGGGGACTATGGGAGCCAAACTGGGAGAAAACAATAATGGTGGGGTGCAAACCATAGCAAATCTTAAGAGAGTCACAACAATCAATGTTGCCAGAATACTTGTGCCTGTACCTTTAAGGTCTTATATTTGGTTTGCCATTAACAACCCGGAATTGTGTTTGTGAGGAACATCCTAACTGTGACTTGGAATGCATGTGTAAGTCTAGAAGTTGTAGTTCTGGTGGGTTAATTTCTTATTCTCCATTGCACTATTTTCCAACTTCCCCATGTACCCTGTCTTCATGGTCTCTTATAGCCTACTGTGACCTCACATGTCTCTGGGGAGAGGGAGAGATGGACCCAGTAAAGCCCTCTGCCATCTCCGGCAGGTGTTGCAAATTTCTAATGTGGATCTCATAAAGGAGAGGTTAACAGGACACCAGTCCACTTCCCTGCTCCAGCTAGTAAGTTTATATACCTGTGCCACCTGGGAACCAAAGGAAATCTTCCATGTGTGAACAAGGATCGTGTGGCCCTGTGACACACCCTAATTCTTTTTTTTCTTTCTCTCACTAGTATTTTCTCCTTCTCTATCCGATCCTGTTCTCCGCTGCATTCCACCAGCTCCCTTCTCTCCTAAACCTCTCACACCTCAGTCCCATATTCTCTTCCAGCACTCACTCACGTTCCTTCTCTTTTTTCTCATCTTCCTGTCCCTCCTTCATCTTCCCCTCCTCACTCTGACCAATTTATGAAAATAGGAAATATTCTTATAGTTAAAATAACACCAAAATGAAAACACAAATCCATTGTAAGGAACTACAGGTATGAATTATTAAAGATTAAACACTTTCTAGTGCTTAGAAACCAATAGCTTTTTACAAACAAAAGGAGTTAGGTCCTGGAGTAGGGAGTGGGGGGGCTGGACCCTATTTAAATCAGAAAAAGCAAAGAAATGCCACCACCCACTTGTAATTTTTTGGAATGATGCCGGTTATTTAAGAGCAATAGGACAAACACAACTTTTTTGTTCGACCTGGTACTTTTATTTGTACCTGATATCTTCAGTATTTTTTGTTTTTATACTTTTGTGCAAAGAAGAAAAAGAACATTCAGCTACTTCACCATAAATATATACATCAACTACTTCACAATAAATATATACATCACTATTTACAAACCACAAAATTAAATCCAATCCTATTGTACAATCACAACCATTCTACATATAATGCAAAACATATACAACATTCAATAGAACAATCCTGTGTATAAACGATCAAATCAATATTTATACAAACGGAAAAGAGACAAAGTCAAAATGGGGGAAGGAGTGATGGTTTGATTCTAAAAACAATTAATGTTTATGAATAGCTCCTTCCAGTGTGCCGACGCGTTTCTGGTCCAAAGAGGTTGGTTTTACTTTGGAAAAACCATAATCCGGGGTAGCGAATTCTGTTGTCGCTTTCCTTTGAATTACTTATCGGGGTCTCTACCTGTCTCATGTAGCAGGAAGACTCAATGATGGCGGTTTCTTAGCGGGTCCAATTCGCCTCGAATCTTGACTGGACATGTGGGCTCCTACCGCTGGGTCCCTTCGTTCTGTTTCAAACTCCCAGCGCGGCGTGCGCCGCACTCTTGTTGGGTGCATTTGTATGCGCGTCCACAGTTCTCGGATGCGATATCTGCTTAATTCCCGACTGCGCTTCACTGATTCACTCAAAGCGGTAGGAGCCCACGTCTCCAGTCAAGATTCGAGGCGAATTGGACCGCTAAGAAACCGCCATCATTGAGTCTTCCTGCTACATGGGACAGGTAGAGACCCCGATAAGTAATTCAAAGGAAAGCGACAACAGAATTCGCTACCCCGGATTATGGTTTTTCCAAAGTAAAACCAACAGATAAGTGACAGAGCCCTGATGACAGTCTAAAGATTGACCTCTTTGGACCAGAAACGCGTCGGCACAATGGAAGGAGCTATTCATAAACATTAATTGTTTTTAGAATCAAACCATCACTCCTTCCCCCATTTTGACTTTGTCTCTTTTCCGTTTGTATAAATATTGATTTGATCGTTTATACACAGGATTGTTCTATTGAATGCTCTATATGTTTTGTATTATATGTAGAATGGTTGTGATTGTACAATAGGATTGGATTTAATTTTGTGGTTTGTAAATAGTGATGTATATATTTATTGTGAAGTAGTTGATGTATATATTTATGGTGAAGTAGCTGAATGTTCTTTTTCTTCTTTGCACAAAAGTATAAAACCAAAAAATACTGAAGATATCAGGTACAAATAAAAGTACCAGGTCGAACAAAAAAGTTGTGTTTGTCCTATTGCTCTTAAATAACCGGCATCTTTCCAAAAAATTACAAGTGGGCGGTGGCATTTTTTTGCTTTTTCTGATAGAAACCAATAGCGGCACTTCTGGACATATGGTCGCCGCTGACCGGGACAAAGTCAAAGTTTGAGCTCGACCGCTATGGAGCCCTGGTCGGATACACTACGTGGGAGGCCTCGGTCAATATTTTACCATCACACTTAAAAACTTTTCCGGTGGATTTCTCACCAGAGGTTGTGCAGCCTCCTCCAACCATCCAGATCCAATGAGTTCTATGAAAGTATGATCACCCTCTGGAGCTATTTCATAAAAGTTCACCAAACTTTCCCAAATGTGTTCCTGGAATTCCTCTTGGGGGATCAGAGTGTCAAAAATACAATACAAGGGTCTTGAATCTCCTTGAACGCTTGTTACCCCAATTCCCACAATGCACTTGGACAACACCCTTAAAAGTCAACTGGATACACTCCAGGCAGAGAACTCTTGGTGGAGTTGATGCAAGTGAGCTCTGTTAACCTGTAGCTTGCAGGAAGCCCACTATTTATTCCTCTCGAAACAAGGTACATCCAAAGGGATAAGTCAGAAGGCGCAGTCTGTCAGAATGCAGGGCCTGATGGTGCAAATCAAGTTTCCAGCTTGGCGTCCCCTCTTTATTCCTCTTGAAGTAAGGTACATCCAAAGTGCTGTAGTTCCAGATAATCCAGCAGGCACAGTCTTTTCAGAGTGCAGGGCCTGATGGTGCAAATCAAGTTTCCAGCTTAGTAAACCTTCTTCCTTCAGTTTCAAGCAGCAGAGCTGGGAGGCACTGCCCCACTCAAACACTTATTAAGTGTTCTCTGGGGTCATGCAGGAGGGCACTCCTGTCCAATGAGGTACAGGGAAACACCCCAGAGCATCACCAGTTCCTCCAAAGTGTGGCACAATGGTCTCCCAGAAAGCACTATTTCTCCAAAATGTAATAGGTCAGAATTTTCAGCAGAGAGAGAAGAGCTGTCTAAGTCCTCCTTCTGGATGGTTCCCTTCCATTTTGTCCCTCCCCTTACATCTGCTCATTCCTTCCTTAATCCTGCCATCTGGTTGGGTTCAAAGAGTAGGGATGTAAATGAAACTGCCCTTTTTTGCCTGTCTGAAAAATTAAATCTGTCAGAATTTTCAGCAGAGAGATAAGAGCTGGCTAAGCCTTCCTTCTGGATGGTTACTTTCCATACTGTCCCTCCCTCTTACATCTGCTCATTCCTTCCTTAATCCTGCCACATAGCTGGGTTCAAAGAGTAGGGATGTAAGTGAAACTGGATTTTTTTGCCTGTCCCCTCTTTCTATTGAAGATTATTGTTCACGACCCCTCCCCCTGCTCTGTCATTCCTATGTAGCAGAACCCTGCCCTCCCAGAAGGATGTAGGTCATTACAACGCATGCTTTTTCCACGCATGCCTTTACAACGCAGGTTTTACAATGCAAGTTGTTACAACGACTTGCGTTGGGGGGCGCTGGATAGTGGAATAGTTTAATGTACTATTCCAACTCCAGTACCCGTGGATAGTAGGGAAGGTTTTGGATAGTAAATTAAACTATTCCCTATCCTAATGCGCCCTCCAGCTCAAGTCGTTGTAACGACTTGCAGTGTTATACCTGCGTTGTAAAGGTACTGCGAGGAAAAGTTTTGTTGTAAAGGATGTTTACCCTCCCAGAAGGGCTCTCCAATCCCCAGGGGGTACTTATCACCGCATCAAAGCAGCCTGGCTAATCCACTTAACTCTGACCAATCAGGTCTGATTACTGGAAGACTGAATTTTGTTTTACAGACAAGAAAGTCTCATAACTTCTTGTCTGTACTTTTTAGGATAAATTCAACAAAAGTGTATTGTTGGATTTATCATTACCATTCCAGAAAGTCCTAGAATTATATTTGTATTACCGCCTTGATGTTAGTTATTATTTACTAACTTCTTGCTATATTAACCTATGTGTCTGGGGATCTGCAATGGGGAAAAGGAACTGGGGAATTTCTCCAACACCAAGGCCTATAAAACATCTTTTATAAGGACACTGCCTATAGCTACAGGACCCCCCACCCTTGGAACACCTAGGGGAGGCTTTTGGGGTAACAATATTGCAATTCCTCGCTCTATAGTGCTCCTAGCACTAAAATCGACTTTGGGCGCCACTTCACTGCAATGTGGGGAGTGAAATGTACGATTTCAATAACCTCAGGGCATATAAAAACATTTTATAGGACCATCAGATCACTGACAGAATATAGAATACAAGAATATCAATTTACCAGAATATTGAAGTAAAAATATAGAATAACAGAATATTGATTTCCTATCTACAAACAGGTAAGTGCAAAAATATAGAATAAAAACTATTGATGTTAAAAATATAGAATGCTAAAATATTGAATTTTTTAAATGTCTTAAAGATAATATAACATTAATTAAATAATACATTTAATTAAGTAAAGCATACTCCAAATTAAGTAAAAATGGTGATAATTAATAAATAAAAAATGCAATGAAAAAATAAGCATACATTATATATATATACTAATTTAATAATATTAAAAAGTAATTTTTATTTATTTTAAAAAGTTTAAAATGTATTTTAAAATATAATTACACATATATATATATATATATATATATATATATATATATGAGAAAATCAAACAGCTTCTTCTGGAGCACTTGGAACCCGTGGAAGTTGGCGCAAATGCCGGCGAAGCAGTCCGGTTGAATTGATATAACTGGCGTCTCTCACAAAGTGAATTACATGCGCTCTCGGACAAGAAGGCAAAGGGGGTCAAAATAGTTGATAATGCAGTTTAATGCACTATCAACTATTTTGACCCCCTTTGCCTTCTTGTCCGAGAGCGCATGTAATTCACTTTGTGAGAGACGCCAGTTATATATATATATATATATATAAGAATCCAACCTTTCACAATGTGCCTCCTGCACAGAAAAGTTCGCGGACAGCCAATAATCAGCACTCGAGGCAAGAGATGTAAAGTTGCTGTTTTTAATCCATAAGGTGGGTAACAAATGTCATCAGACGCGTTTCGGGCACGTCCGTGCCCTTGCTCACTGATAATTTACAAAGCAAAAAAGCAATCATTTAAATTAAGCAGTTTCGCGCCAATGCTCATACTGTGTAAACATAAAGGAAGGACTAACGAGATTCATGTATCCCTTTACACACTCAAATGTGGGCGCCATTTTGTAATGGTGAAAATACATAGAAAAACCATATATTGTCGCATTAACATCCTGCCGACATAAATACTTCATTTAGCGTTATAAACTATGATTCAAAACAAAAAGTTTGAATTATCAACATTCATATTAGTAAGGCACAAATGCCTAAATCATACATATGCGTTGTTTCTCTAAACGAATCAACATTATGTCTGGCATTCATTACTTGATTTTTTGACACTATGAATTTCTGCGTCGTGTGTGTTTAAGAAGAAGCATAAAAAAGGATTTGAGTTTGCTGATATCAGGCATCAATTACAATCATTATCCTTCTTGATGGCAAACATTAAGCTGTACAAATACATTTACAAATTCCTATACTATATCGGAATCTGTCTTTATGTTCGCAAGTTGGATCAAACTTATGAATTACATAGTGGTTTCTCTCCAGGTTAGTATACAACATTCCTATCATTCAATTCTAAATTCATTTAACGGAATGAATGCAACCCCCTATGTATTAAATGCCGTAGCTCTCCTTATGACATACTCAGAATCGCTATGCTATTCCATTATATCTCTAGTTAGTCCTATACTTTACACCTTGCCTAGTCATAAATGATGCGCTCAGTTTGCTCGGGTGCTTAGGAAGTGACAAATAAGTGCTAATATTTAAAAAAAGACTATGAATAAGTGCAGTTGTGCTGAAGTGCTAATACACTCTCTACTTATTTCTAAAAACGTTAGTGGGTTTTCTGTCATAGGCCAACTCATCAATCATTATGGATAAATTAGACATTTCTAAATCCCATATTCATTAGTGTGTTCCTAATCGCCCGCTCATACGACCCTACAACAAGCAATGAGGTTTTACTACAGAAGTTAAATTACTACCCCTCTCTGGATAATTCTCATAAAAAATTGTTCAGGTCTTCCCCCATATTAAGACCCCCCGGGCTCTTGCTATTTAACAACACTATGTAGCGTGATTCAAGCTGACGCAGTTTTTTCTCAAAGTCTCCTCCTCTTTTGTTTGGGACTATTGCGTCTATGACAAAATATGTCAAATCTGCCAAGTTTTTGTTGTGTGCAACCTGAAAATGCCGCGCTACCGGGTAGCTCTGATCGGCATGAACTATAGCACGCAGGTGCTGCAGGATGCGCTGATGTACTGGCAACTTTGTGCTTCCCACATATTGGAACTTACAGCTGCATGTTAGTACATATACAGCCAATTCCGTGCGGCATGTGTAATGATCTCTTATGGGTATTGGGTTGACCTCAAATGGGGTTGTGTAACTTCTGGTGTTAACACCGAATTTGCACGCTCGACATGAGCTGCAGCGGCAGAACCCCTTGCGGGAGCAGAGCCACTCTTTAGGATTGCTAATCTCAGGGTTATTCCTTACTAGGTCATTTCTCATAGTGTAAGCTCTCCTAAAAGTTACAGTGGGTACCTTCGGCATAATGTCTCTCAGGACCTGATCTGTTAGTATAATGGGCCACTGTTGCTTCACAATTTTTGTTATTTGCTTTGCTTGGCGGCTATAGCTGGTAATGAGCCTGATGGTATTATCCTGATCTGGTTGTTTATTCGCATATCTGTCTGGGTCAAGTAGATCTTCCCTATTCAATGACCAATGACCAATGACCGTGACCAAGGAGCCGGCTGGTTCCGAAACGCGTCGGGTGGAGTTTGCCACTGCTGTTTAAAAAATAAATATTGCTGCACCGAAAATTGGGGCTCGGCGTCTTTTCTCATAGAAGCGTGTGAGGAAACTTTATTGGATTTCAAAGGGTTCGCAACCTGGCCGGAAGCCCGCCGTCACAAGAGGCAGAGGTATTGTGCGAAAGAGATTTGGTAGAATATATATATATATATATATATATATATCGTGAAAACAGTCCCTCCCGACAAGAGAGACTCAGAGGCCGAAGGGGTTTTCTGAGAAGCCAGCTCGTATTTATTCTTCTTCTGGCAGCGGTGGCGAATGCATTTCGGCTTTGACAGCCTTCCTCAGCGCCCAACCCAGAACACACCCATCAATCCCCACCTGTGTAAAATACTGTCCAGCGCTCGCTGCTCCTCCCCTAATGAATATTATACCTATAATATAAATATAAAAATAAATTATATATAAGTTAATACATAAAAAATATTTTTAAAATTAATATTTTACAGTACATTGAATATAATAATAGTGAAAATGTTGCTTAACGTAGGAGATAACATTACTATTCCCACTCCAGAGAGTGGTACAGTACGGAAAATGTTGGATAGCGGGAAAGTAAAAATTACTATTCCCACTCCACCAAGTGCAACAGTAAGGAAAGTGTTGGATAGCGGGTGGGTACAATTACTATTCCCATTCCAGTGAGTGCAACAGTATGGAAAGTGTTGGATAGCGGATGGGTAAAAATTACTATTCCCACTCCAGTGAGTGCAAAAGTAGGGAAGGTGTTGGATAGCGGATGGTTAAAAAATACTCTTCACACTTCAGTGAGTGCAACAGTAGGGAAAGTGTTGGATAGCTTGTGGGTAAAAATTAGTATTCCCAATCACAACAGTGCAACAGTAGGGAACGTGTTGGATAGCAGGTGGGTAAAAATTACTATTCCCCCTCCAGCAAGTGTTACAGTAGGGAACGTTTTGTATAGCAAGTGGGTAGAAATTACTATTCCCACTCCAGTGAGTTCAACAGTAGGGAAAGTGTTGGATAGCGGATAGGTAAAAATTACTATTCCCTCTCCAGTGAGTGCAACAGTAGGGAAAGTGTTGAATAGCGGGTGAGTAAAAATTACTATTCCCACTCCAGTGAGTGCAACAGTAGGGAAAGTGTTGGATAACGGGTGGGTAGAATTTACTATTCCTACTCCAAACAGTGCAACAGTAGGGTAAGTGTTGGATAGCTTAGGGGTTAAAAATAACATTCTAATAAATTAAAACATTTTTGTAATTAAATAATGAATTATCATGAATTAACAATAAATTAATTAAAAATACCAATCAATATGGCACTCAACTAACAAGCACAGACCAGGGAAATACAGCCCCCATGAAAGAGATTTTCCATAACAACAATCATATGCCACGATTCACTTAAAAACGCTTTAAAAAGGTGCAGAGTGCACTAGCAGTATATCCGAACTCTGTTAGCTATGCATTACAGTGTTTAACTCACCCATGATTGGGTCCTCACATTATGTCGTGAAATGCGAAGATTACCAACATTTGTTTGATAATTACGAGGCGAAATTCCTGCTACAGAGGTATAGTTTCCTACAGCCATATCAACATTAGCCAAGTATAATAGAAAACCATATGAAGAATGGAAGGGTAGGCTATTTACAACAACACAACTACATACGGTTACAATGCACTTGAATTAGTGATCTGTGTTATAAGCTGTTGACAAAAATGTATCATTTTAATAGGAGTTATTATCACTTGTATGGGAAATTTGCATACTTTTCCATCTGCGAAATTATGCAAAATGTTTAGAAAATTATGAGAAATGCAAAAATTACATTTGCCGCTATATTTTACACTGAAATGTGTCCTCATGTACGTCCATTTTGGGCACAATTATACATCGCATGCAATAAAATAGCGAAACACACAATCACGACAAACAGCAGCCACTCTCTAGTTCTGGCCATTCGCGTTGTTGCTGTGAGCCTGCGGTAAATTTTTCCCATGAACAGCACACAATTACATGATGTAGCGCAATAGCGAAATTCCGTGAATTTCATGAAAGAAGCGTAATGTGAAATTAACAAAATTGCACAAGGTTATGCCTGCGAAACAGAAATTTCAACCGGACTTAGATATTACACAATGGAAGACGCATAGTGCATATTTATTATGATTTACAAAATGCATTTTAAAGACTATTTTGATAGTGTTTCACATAGTAATATACGAAAGATAATATCGCATACCGCCCCAAAAACAAGCAACATTCTGACAAAAGAGATTTTTTCCTAACTATCGTGAAGGACTATCTACATATTTTAGAAGAGAGATGCAATATCGTTATTAACTCTTGTTTATTTAATAAAATCACACAAATAAATGCACTTTCCATTATCAGCTGGGAATTAAAAGAACACAGACTGGTAAACCAATCACAAGCCATATGAATCCTTGAGGGCCTTCTTATCACCCGCCCAGTGCTCCTGGTGCAGAAGTCGCAAGTACAAGGCAGTGTACTGAAGCAACAACGTCTGATGCCTGAAATAGAACTAAACATCTAATCTAAATCTCCCCCAGGAGACTGAAGGTGTTGAAGTATTTGCCTTTGACATAAAACCAGTGTTGCAGAAGAGTAGAGTTGAGCTGCATGAAAACAAGTGGGTTGGCTGGAGCATCTAAAATACACATCTAAGTGGTATTTGTCATTCAGTTTCTTTAATAAAATCAAGACTTCCCTTCAATAGTTATGGAAATGTGAATTTTGTGGCAAGACCAGCGGATCATATTCGGATCATATTATATGTGTTAAAAAAATATGCACAATGACATAACATAAACACTAATATGCAATATAACATTCTACTGTCACACAGATGTCATACACAAATTTGACGCAGTTCAATGTAGACAACAGGAGTATATTTAATAAACAAAAATATTGTCATATGCAGGCAAAAACAAATGGGCATAGAAAACCAATGGCCTGATTTAGAGTAAGGCGGATGGATTAATCTGTCACAAAAGTAACTCTACCCAGTGAAATCCGTCACTGGTTGTCATGGGAATCCTGCCTGCGGCGTGGAGGGGCAGCAGTCGGGCCGAAGCTGTTGTGTGTTTCCCAGCTGTGGCAGCCCACGCAGAAGTCCCGGAAATAGCAGGCGCGTGCCGACATCCATGCAGGCACCGGACTGCCTGTCCGTGAGGTGCTGAGCCAGGCGTGGCTTCCTGGCCTGATCACCCTGGGGCCTGAGAGTGAGAGAACTGTAGTGGGTCTAGTGGGGCCTCAATTACTTGGCACGGCCCATTCATCCATTTCAGCTTACGTGGCGTGGGTTGACACCCATCGGCCGACTCTGCGGTGAAACTCCCAGCTGCGCATGCTCCCGCGGAGGACCCGGAAGGGGTGGAAGAGTGCAGGTGGCAACGCAAGCCCATATTGCCGGCTGTCGGGACATTTGGCGGAGCAAGCCAGCCGGCTGCCCTGAGGCCTGAATGTGGTGTTGGTGTGCTGGACCTGACGGGCCCTCTGTTGTATTTGCATATTACTTATGTTGTGTCTTGCACTTTAAATGTAACGTTCCACATGGATCCTTTGTTATGATAGTGTTCCATGTCAGTGGATTCTGTAGTCAGTTACCTGCTAGCTTTTATGGGAATACCAACTTCTCCCTGTTGCTTGTAATAAATATTAATGATTAATTTACAAACCATTTCTAGTAGCCTTCTTCCCCTACAACAGATGGCGATGATTAGCTAGCAGTGTAAAGAAGCACAGAGTGAGTGGGAAACTCAGTTGGTGGAAAAGAGCTCCGTGGAATGAAAGAAAGGAAATAAAAGGAAGCGGACAAAATAAAGAGAAAGTAAGAATTTGATATTGTTTGTTTGGAGAGTATAAAAGTTAAAAGACTGAAAGAAAGGGAGATTAAATAAAACAAAACGAGTGAAAGGAAGCATAAGTCACGCTTCGGAATATTGAATGAGGTTGAAAGGAGACCGTGTATTCGGTAAAGTAACTTTTTGGAAGACAGAATATTCGATTGAAAGAAGAATATTTTTGAGGCAAATTGAAGCAAAAGCGTTTAGTTTTGAAAAGCATTTAAAAAACGCTAACCGTAAATTCTAGCAGGCGAAGGGGAATTTGTCATCCTTCTACGTGTGTTGGAACTGGAACTAACGCGTTCGACGTGGAAAGGACCAGCGGAGGTACGTCACGTGTGACAAAGAGACGTGGCAGTGCAGCGTAGCGTATGTAGTGACGTATGTAGCTGCCATTTTGGAAATTAGAAAAGGTTGCCTAGCAACGAGGAGGAGTTAAACACGAAGAAGAAAGATGCAACGGAAGGAGGATCGGTAAATGAATACTGTGTTTTACGGAAGGGAAGAGGTGAAAGAATAAATTACGATGTATGTGGAAAATAGATGATAGCGCATTGGAAGTGAATAAAGAGAGGAGGAGAATAAAAAAAAATATCGGTCGCAGGAGTCTACAGCCAGAAAGGGATTGTGTATTTCTAAAGGCTATTTTAATAAGAATAACTACACACAGGAGAGAGTACACTGACAGTAAAAAAGGTCATTCAGGATATACAAAGAACATATTGGAACTGGTTTTGTACTGTGTTTGTGCAAATTAGTTATCAGCATGGAGAACCAAAATGTCACGATGCCTCCTTTATTTTTACAACAGAGCGGGGATCCACCTATAGAATGGGATGAGTAGATTGAAATATTTGAAAATTACATTGAGGCATTGGACGGGAAAGACTTCAGTGCTGCAATAAAAAAAGCACTATTGCTTAGTACATTAGGTAAAGAGGGTCAGCATGCATTCAAAATTTTGCCTACAGGTACTAATGCGGAAGGAAGGGCAATTTCAAATGTTTATCTTGAGGCAAAGACAAGGTTGAAGAAACAATATTCTAAAGAAGTAAATTTTTTTATGGCTAGACACAAATTTTATATGCAGTCACAAAGACAGGACGAGACTGTTGACCAATTTGTAACACGTTTACGCGAGCTGTCGATAAAATGTAATTTTGGTACAATTAGGGATGAGATGATAAGGGATCAGCTGATTGTACAATGTAGGAACAAGAAGATGCAAGAGAAATTGTGGGTGGCGAAAAATCCATCTCTTCAAAATGCTATTGATATAGCGAAAGTGGTAGAAGAGTCAAATGCATGTATGAGAGAAATGGAAAGGAAGGAAAATTTGAAGGAGAATGGTAGTGCAACGGAAATTTCTTGTGTAGAACAGGATGAAGAAGTAGCTGCGATAAACAGTAGAAGGAGCAGTGATAGAAGTGATAGAAGTGTTAAGAAATATAATGGCAATGCTTCTAACAATTTAGATCAGCATAGGACACAGGAAAAAATGTGTACAAGGTGTGGAAGCACGTATCACACAGCAGAATATAAGAAGTGTTATGCGTTGTATAAAGAGTGTAAAAAATGTGGGAAGAAGGGACACTTCTATAAGATGTGTAAGACTAGTAATAGAGTGAAAGTAGCTGTGGTACAAAATGAGAGTGTGTGTGTCACTTCGGGTTGCAAGGTAGATGGTGCAAATAAGATATTGTGCATAAGTGATGAGGAATCAGAAACGAGACCTGGGAGAAGGATGAGACCAAAAGCAAAGTTCCTTATAGAGGGGAAGGAAACTGAGTTGATGGTGGACTCAGGTTCATTCTTGACTATTATTCCAGAGTGTTTGTTTAAGCAAAATTGGTCTGATGTCATTTTGAAACCGAAGGATATAAATTTGAGTGGGTATCAGGGTGAAAGGATTGACATAATTGGGTACATGTTAACAGACATTGTATTTCAAAGCAGGTGTGTGAGAGGTAAAGTATATGTAGCTCAATCTGGACCGGCAATTCTGGGGTGGGGACACCAGTATGATCTACAGATCATAATAAATACGAGAGCGACACATCAGGTCATGGTTGTGGATGAGATTACAACGGAGTCAATTGTGGAGGGGATGTCTAACTTGTTCAAAGAGGATATTGGTGAATTGAAGGGGTACGTACACAAGATTATGGTCAAGCCAAAGGCTGTTCCTATGCAGCATATTTATTCCACCACATGATCTTAGATTTTTGTTGTTCAAGTTGGCGCATGAAGGACACTTGGGCCAGTCTCTTAAAAAGAAAAGATTGAGAGAATATTTTTGGTGGCCTGCAATGGATCAACAAATCTCTGAATGGGTTGAGAGGTGTGCGGAGTGTTTTGAGAGAGAAAAGAGATTGAAGGTGGGTAGTCAAGTGTCTCATGGTAAAATTGATAATCCTGAATTACCTTGGCATACTGTGTGTATGGATTTTATTGGACCATTTAACGGTTTGGGAATGCATTTAAAATTTGCTTTAGTGATGATTGATGTCATTTCAAATTGGTTAATCGTGAAGTTTACTAGAGAAATAACCACTAAGAGTTCCATTAGGTTGATGTCAGAGATTTTCAGAGAAGAGGGATTTCCAGTAAAATTGATTACTGACAACGGCACTCAATAACTTCGGATGAAATGGTAACGTTTTTGAATTGTTGTGGGATTATACATAGCCCGTATCTTTATATAACCCACAAGGAAATGGTATCGTGGAGAGAGCGAATCACATGGTGAAGGGTGCTATTCAAATGGCTGTATCAACTGGTGGTATTGTCAAAGATATGGTTGATACTCTTGTGTGGGCTTATCGTACTACTGAGAATAATATTTCAGGGAAAGTTCATTTCAGTATGAGGAGGGGTGTTCAGCGGGTACGAAACACATTCCAGCATGGATGAAAGATTGCATTGGTTTGGAGAATTTGAGTAATGAAAACTCAAATAAAAATGATATTATAAAGGAAAAAACAAACATATTAGCAAATGACTTCGTGAAGGTTAAACCTGGACGAATTGGTTTAACAAAATTCAGAGGTCCATTTAAAGTGAAATCTGTTCATAACAGGTTTGTAACGTTGTATAATGGTGAACATTGGAATTTGAGAAGGGTGGCCTTGTATAAGAAAAGTAAAAACAATGAATGTGATAGTGGAAATGGACATCTTGATCCACATTTAGCTTTGAATAATGATGAAACATGTAGAAGAGGTGAGGAAAATTCAAGTACTGATTTTAGTGATAATACTAATGACAGTACCATGGTGTCTTTGGAAAAATAGACATGAGAATGTAAATAACAGAGTTTCAATCCAAAGATACAGGCGTCCTCCAAGATATTTACAAGACTATTTCTGTGATAATGCATGAAACTTAAGTTTATTTATTGTATTATTTAGTTATTTTCTTTCATTTGTTTCACTTGTTTAGTAATCGTTACTTTTATGTTACTATGTAGGATGTTAGTGTTTGATTAAGAACAAGTAGTATTTTGTAATTAATGTATGAAGAGAAGAGGATATGTTGTATTTGCATATTACTTAAGTTGTTTCTTGCACTTTAAATGTAATGTTCCACATGGATCCTTTGTCATGATAGTGTTCCATGTCAGTGGATTCTGTAGTCAGTTACCTGCTAGCTTTTATGGGAACACCAACTACTCTCTGTTGCTTGTGATAAATATTAATGATTAATTTACAAACCATTTCTAGTAGCCTTCTTCCCCTACAACACCCTAACTGTGGGATCTTGAGACCGGCGAGAGTATTCCATGCACAAGCATTTCAAAGAAAGCACATTGATGATACAAGCATTGGCATAGTCAATAGGTCTCACTTTTGGGACCTTATAAGTATTTAGTTATGCAGCACAATAACCTCAGCTGTTGCATGGATTAACACTTAGAAGGTCCCAAAGCGAGACCTATTGGCTGTACCAGTGCTTGTTAAAGAATTGTTACGATTTGCTATTTTCAAAAGCAGACATTTCGAGCAAATGCGTGATTATTCTCAATTCACTGTGAATTTTGTGTTGGGCCGATATTGACTCCAACTGTGTGTGGGTGCAATACATTCAGATAGCACTAAGCAATTAAAAGTGCAATTTTTTTTAATTGGTTAATTGTTTTTTGTAATACAATGACGGATTGCAATGTGCACATCTCTACGATATCGTGCCCAATCGGAATAGTGCTCTGAAAAACAAAAGGAAAAAGTTCTGTATGAGTGAACCTATGACTGACATGCATTTATTAATCTTCCATTAAAGTAGCGCTGGTTTCAGACAAAGGAAGCTGCAAATGTAAAATAGTATCAAAATCTTAGACATTGGAGGGATGTGAAATCAGCAAATTACAGGGATAGTGGAATACAATTGCAGGCCCCGTGTATTCATTAGAAACGTACATTTCTTGTCTTTAGCAGACAACAGGCCTCTTGATTATCAGCAGATGTCTGTTGCTCCCGACATGCTAGTTTCTTTTTGTAATTCGGGCACCTACCACTTGTAAATACAGTTCTTCAGACCACAATAATGGAGGTGGGTGGGCGGGGAAGCACACGGAAAATGGAGGGTTGAAGCATAAGGTTAATGGAGGTCCAGGGAAGCATACAGATAATGGAGATGGGTGGGTGGGCAGGGAAGCACATGGATAATGGAGGTGGGTGGGCTGGCGGGGAACCACACAGATAACGTAGGGGGGTGGACGTGCGGGGTTGCACACGGATAATGGAGGGGGGGTGGCCGGGGTTGCACACAGATAATGGAGGGGGTTGGGCAGATGGGGTAGCACAGGGATAATGGAGGGGGGTAGGCTGGGAAGCACACAGATAAAGGGGGCTGTGCAGGGAAGCACACTGATAATTGAGGCATTTGGGTGGGCATGAAGCACACAGATAACGGAGGGTGTGGGTGGGTGAGGAAGCACACAGATAACGGAGGGGGTGTGTGGAGAAGCACACAGATAATGAAGGGGGTTGGGTGAGCAGGGGGCGGGCGGGCGGGCGGGGAAGCACACAGATAACTAGGGGGTGGGCAGGCGGGGAAGCACACAGATAACGAAGGGGTGTGCGGGCGGGGAAGCACACACATAACAAAGGGGGTGGGCGGGTGGGGAAGCACACAGATAACGAAGGGGATGGGGAAGCATACAGATTATGAAGTCACGCGTGAATTTAGTTATAGATTTAGTGCATTATTAAACGCAGCTCACAACGGGATAATTAAAATTAAAAAAAATCATTTAAAGTTAATAGAACCAGACAGGCAAAAAACGAACAACTGAGTGTCTGTATCTTGTCGTTGGCATGCAGATAACAGAATAAAATATTTATAAGAAACGGCGGAGTTCATATAGGATTTGTGTGGCGAGAGAATATAACAAAGGGGGTGTGCGTGCGGGAAAGCACACAGTTAACAGAGAGTGGTGGCCGGCGATTTTAGTTATAGTTTTAGTGCATTATTAAACGCTGCTCACAGGGATCGTTAAAATAAAAAATAAATCATTTAAAGTTAATAGAACCTGACAGGCAAAGATAATGAAGGGGGTAGAGCTGGCATGGAAACACACAGATAACGAAGGGGGTGGGCAGGAGAGCGGGCGGAGAAGCACATAGATAACAGAGGGGGTGGCCGGGAGGGGAAGCACACAGATAATGAAGTTGTGCGCAATCGTGTATTTTCTGGCCTGGGAGTGGTGCGTGCATGCATACGTGTGCGCGCAGCCTGCTCTTTTTCAAAGCACATACTTGTGCTTGTGCTGTGCCGCTGTGCACTCCCGAAAGGTGTATGCCGCCACAAGCATGAGTATGTGCTTTGAAAAAGAGATGAACGACGGCTAAAGGTCCTCCTATGCAACGCATGCGCACAGCGTAGGCGAAACCTAAAAAACAGCGGTAGGTGTTTGGATTTTTGTATTGGTAACTGCGTCTGGCCAAAGAGGCTAGCAAACCATCCACAACACACAGCTTGGCAATTCAAAAACTTTCTCTATTCAGCCTTATTTAATTTATGATTGTACCACCTTTGAGAGATTCCTTCTGATTCGGTTTAGGTTAAATTCTTTTCATCGTTTGGTTACCTTTCCAACGAGAAATAACTGGGCTACTGTTTTACCACCTTGCCCATGTGATGGTATTTCTATCCAGGCAACCATTCACACTATCCTATTTTGTAAATTCTATACTGAACATAGAAAGATGTGGCTTATCCCGATACTACAATTTTTGGGTATCAGAAGATGCCGCCCCGCACTGCTTTCTCTACAGTTTCTGGACGAGGAATGGCTAGCAAAGTTCATTGCTAAATTCTTGAAGTGCATTATCCACCAAAGATCTAATTTAGAATAAATTCTGTATTTGTATGTGTTAAGACCTCCAGTACATACCTGTAAATATCCCAAATTTATTTTGTTAATTGCATTTTTTGTATATAGTATGAATTGTTAATAATTTTAGATTAATTTTTTAAATGATTGTTTTTAACATTGGTATTTTTTATATAATATAATGTGGAAATTAAAAGTATTTTTAAAACTGTGCTTTTATGGTTTTATATATGAAGAAAACCGAATAAAGTAACATTTGATTTGGTATCGGTAATTTTGTGATGACCAAGACTCCACACAGAGTAAAACAAGGAGAAACTACATTTTCTGTTCCTCTCAAAGTAATTAGTATTGCTAATGGTGGTAGAGGACAGTGGAGTAAAATAGCAGTAGTGAAACTCGCACCTGACTGGGATAGTATTATAAGTGAGGGCAGAAAGAAATGTGGCGCTGTTCAAGGTTCTGATAACATCTGGAGTACCACTCACTCTGAATAATTACCCAATAGTCATCCTGGTCAAGAGGTCTCAACACAGCTGATTGGTTCCGCTCAATTGTCTGCGGGTGTGATTTCAACTCCTGCTCCAGATGTGTGCCCTCAAGAAGGGTTGACTGAGGTAAGGGACTTGCAGACTGACTGTACTGTTGCTTCACATGTTTCAGGTATCCATGTTTCTACCGAAAACTGTGTTCCAACTCATGGTTTAAGAGCATCACGCACAGTATCTTTATCTGCTACATTTAAGGATTTTTATATGACCTGACTTCACCGCTTGGTTGTATAAAATCCAGGCATTTGAGTTGTACTTTAATATTTATTGTTGTGTTACATTTTTGTAATGAGGGAGTGGATGTAGTGATAGTCTCCTGTCTACCTCCTGTAATGTTCAGCATGCCTGCTATTTGTAACGCAGGGTCGCATGCACCGTTTACTCTTGCACTGAGCTCAAGGTTCAGGGGGCCCAATTCACAGAACTAACTTAAGACAGAATCCTAAACTTACTACCATTTTGGTATTCACAGAAGGCACTTACTCATTTTGGAATTCACAGAAGGCCCTTACTCATTTCGGCATTCACAGAAGTTATGAGTCCTAACTTTAGGACTCCTAAATGCCTTCTGTGAATACCAAAAGTCTTAAAGTTAGAATTTTTCTCAGTTTAGGTGTCCTAAATTTAGGAGTCCTAACTTTAGGACTCCTAAACTGAGAAAAATCATAACTTTAAGACTTTCGGTATTCACAGAAGACATTTAGGAGTCCTAAAGTTAGGACTCCTAACTTCTGTGGGTAAGTGCCTTCTGTGAATACCAAAATGGTAGTAAGTTTAGGATTTTGTCTTAAGTTAGTTCTGTGAATCGGGCCCTGTGTTCCTTCTCCATGGTTGCAAACTCCCATTTACTCAGTTGGAGTTGGGGACCAGTGAAGAGAGGATCTACAGGACGTAGTCTCCTTTTCCTGCAATAAAGAAGATGACATGTTGATACACTTCTACTGCCTCGATTTGTGTTCTTTTGGCGTCCTCACCTTCTTCCCGCACCTTTTAAATTCAGATCCTCATGGGGGTCTAACCTAATTAAAATTAATGGGTAAGAATATATATTGAAATATATTGAAACACATGCATTATTTAACACCAAAGCACAGTTACGTTAATGATTTCTGCATAATATGAGCACATTTTTCAAAGGCTTCATTTTACCTGTCAGTATGAATAGACTGCGTAACGTGTATGGACCCGCAGTCAAGGAGGTTTATAATATTAGATGCGGTGTGATTTACAGCAGTCAGGTGCTTATCTAAATATTATTCCATCGAGAGGTTCTGTGAGTCCTTGTGGCCTTATTATCCATTTTAACACCTTCTTTACTAACACTTTTTTAACATACATCCAAAATGCAGCCACGTGAGTGCGCGGTTGCTACTGCAGCTTGGGAAGCATTGGCGCTAATCAGAACTGAGAGAGAGGGGGGGTGGCTTGACGCCGTAGCGGAATGGCGGATCCTCTGTGAGCTCTGCTTATCGGCGGGACTCGTTCCACTTCTGGAGCCGCCTTTCAGTTGTATTTATGCCCTGAAGACGCTGATTCTGCCTTCGGAGGATGCAAAGCACAATTTGACGGCGGTTGCGGCGCATTTCTCTATAAGACGCCCACATTATTGCTAATTTGCCGATCTCCTCACATGAATCGCGGGCGGCCGCCATTTTAGGACGTCACACCCGCGATTTTGACATGCTCCGGTAATTGCCTTCTAATGTTGACTTTTTGAGGCTTGTTTGTTTGTTTGTTCACAGCTCGATTCGACCTGCTCCTCAATGCTTTCACTGACAATGCACTGTTTTTGCTTCCAATTTATGGACTTTAATGCTTTTTTTTCCACAAGATAGGACGTGTATAGAGGATAGTTTAAATGCTGCTCCTGTCCTACTCAAGACGCTGTGCTATTTTCCTGCTATGTTTTTGTGAACATTTTCTCTAGGGCCATTCCTTACTTCACTTTCCATCTAAGAGCGCTTGGGATATATGCTCTGCTTGAGCATTATTTCTACAATTGAGAGATGTTATTAGATAATTTGTCCTACTGGTCCTATGCTACGAGTTGGGTTTGCATGGACTTTCATTTTTATTTGACTTTAACTCTGCCTTTTGTGGAACCTTCTCCCATGTCGCAGATGTGAGCGGCCACTATTTATAGCCGCTGAGCTCACGTTCTTAATATTTTCCTTAGTTCCACATAAAAAAAACATTTTCTTTTTTGGTTTCTCCTTGAGGAATATTTACTGTGCACTCTATGTACCTCTCTTGTTACATTTGCATTCTTCTCAAAGTCTAGTCCTATTTGGTCTGCCACTTGAGTTTTTCACAGGGCTCTCTTGCTACTCCTGCTACTATGGCTAATGACTCACATTCTGCTAGATCATCTATCACGGGCACGAAACCAAAGCGTCATATAAATGACCCACCATATCCTATTCACTCCTCTCAAAACCCTGTTCTGGACTCTTTCTTAGATGAAGTTTGTGGCATCCAACCTTTTATGACTGCAACTAACAAAAAATTGCAACAAATTGAAGAGAGGTGGATTGTCATGGAAAGTAAGGTATTAGACTTAGAACAACGGGTCAGTGACCTACATGATGTTTCCATGACAATTCCAATGTTGCGGCAGGAAATTCATAAATTGAAACTACATACAGAGGATTTGGAAAATCGCAATCGACGCAACAATCTACGCCTTTATGGTTTGCCGGAAAATGTTGAAGGTCCAGATATGGTACTCTTTCTTCAAAATTTTCTTCCTGAACTTTTGAATCTTCCATCTACAAATACTTCTCTGTACATCCAAAGAGCGCACCGACTTGGCCGACCTACTTTCAATCCTGCGAAGCCTTGTGGAATTATTATGCTATTCTTGGAATTTACTGAATTGATGAATGTCCTGAAGGCTGTTAGGCTCAAGCGTCAAATTAACTGGTCTGGCCATAACATTTTTATTTCACAAGACATCTCTAATGCAACTAACGCACGTCGGAAGGAATTTCTAACTTTACGCACTCAGATGAGATAGCTTAATATTCAATATGGAATTCTTCTTCCTTGTCTCTGTAAAATTACTCATAATGGGCGCTCACAATCCATCGATGATCCTGAAAAGTTGAAACCCTTTATTCACTCCCTTTCTTCTGCTGGAATGGATACTAATACCTGATCTTCTTTGCTTTGCTCCTTTCCTTCTATCTCTCTATAATTAACATATCAGCTTCCTATTTTTTGCTTTATATGTCTTGATATTTACTAGTGTTTTAGTCATATATTATTATCATTTCTTTTCATTCCCCTTGCCTCTCCTTTTCTATTTTTCTATGTATCACTTTTTCATGTTTTCCTACCTATTGAGGCTCTCTTCCTTCTCTAATCTTTTCTTTTTTCCTTATGAGGTCCGCTCCGCTCTTTGTCAACATGCACTAGCGCACTACTCACCCTTGCGGGTGAGTAGTGCGCTACACAAGTACAAGTATCAATTTACATGCTCTCCTCACATCGTTCTTTCTTGTTATCACAGATCAGGCTAATTTACCCTGATCTCTTTGTTCATTTTCTCTTTTTTCCTTTCCTTCTTTTTCTTTATCTTCTTTTTTTCTTTGCTCTACTATTTTTTCTTGCTCTATTATTCATTTTATTCTTTGCTTTGATCTGCCTGTTCGTCTTTTTCTTTTTTCACTTACCATTTATATTTACTCTCCGTTGTTCTTTGTTATTGCTTTTGGGTTAATGTATTCTAGTTCTGTGGGTTTTCTTGTTGGATTGTCTTCATGTAATGTTATTGTATGGTGTGTTCTTTTTTGTAGTCATGTCCTTGAAGTTTATCTCCTTCACGTGTCTTCATCCCTCCCAACCCTCCGTCACGTGGAATGTCCATGGTCTTGGTAATCCAGTCAAAAGTCAAAAGGTACTGTCGCATTTATCTAAACTCAATTCTCAATTTGCTTTACTTCAAGAGACTCATTGTTCAGATGTGGAATCATTAAAGCTGAAAAGACAATGGGTGGGACAGGTTGTTTTTTCTCCTGCACCGAACAAAAAAGGGGGTGTTGCTATATTGTTTCATAAAGCTTTATCAGTTCAAATTTTATCTACTCAAAATGATGATGATGGTCGTTGGGTAATGGCTAAGGTTGTGGTGCAAAACAAAACACTAGTCTTGTTAAATATCTATGGCCCTGTTAAACCGGATCCCAAATTATGGAATTATATTAAAATTCTTCTCTCCTCAATTGATTGCCCCAATATTAATGCTGCTGGTGATTTCAACCAATGGTTAGATCCTTTTTCTGATAGATTGTCCAAATGTAAATTTCAACCTGATAAAACTCACAAATCCTTCCAATCAGCCATTGCCTCTCGTCCATTATATGATGTATGGAAAACCTGTAATCCCGATTTACTTGAATACACTTTCTTTTCAAATATGCATCATACTCGTTCCAGGATTGATTACATTTTGGTTAGTAAGTCCCTACTTCCCTCTATTCAAAAATCTGACATAGGATCCATTTTTATTTCTGATCATGCACCTGTTTATTAGGCTTTAGACCTTACACTTACCTCCTCCAAATGTAGCCGATGGAAATGTAACACTTTCTTACTATCTGATTCAGCCTTTATTAAAGAAGTCACTACTTTTGTTAATGAATTCTTCATTTTCAATAACCCATTAGATACTTCTGTTCCTAATAACTGGGATGCTTTCAAATCTGAGTTCAGTGCATTCACTATTTCGTATGTTTCAAAAAAGAAGAAGGACACTAGAAGCAAATATGAGGATCAATTACGTAAAATTAAAGGATTAGAGCATGTGTATTTTACCTCTAGGTCTCCTGATGCCCGCCATGATTTAATAACAGCAAAGACTGAACTCAACAAATTAGCAACAACTGAAGCTTGTAATATCCTGCTTAAGATTAAATCTAAATATCATGGAGGTCAAAATAAAGCGGGTAAGTTGTTAGCAAACTACTTAAAAGTCAAGTCTGAACGTAAAACTGTTGGCCCTATTCTTAACGAATCTACTAAACAACTTGTCTCATCTGATGAAGAGATTGCCGAGGACTTCCATGAATATTATCAGTCTCTTTATTCGGATGACACATTCCCCTCCAATCAAAATCTGAACGATTTTTTCTCAGGTCTCCCCCTCCCCTCCCTCTCTTCCTGATGAATTTGACGCATTGGAGAAGGATATTACTCTTCAGGAAGTTATTAATGCTATCCACTCTTTGAAAAAACCAAAGGCACCAGGTCCTGATGGGCTACCTGTAGAGTTTTATTCTTCCTTTAAACCTATTTTTGCCCCCAAACTCTTACAACTCTTTAACTCCTTTATTGCAGATGCTAAAGCTTCTGGGTCATTTATGGATGCCTTAATTGTCATAATCCCCAAACCTAATAAAGATCATTCTTTATGTAAAAATTATCGTCCTATATCATTAATTAATTATGACTGTAAAATTTTTGCTAAGATCCTTGCTACCCGCCTTGACAACATCATTCCTCTTTTGATCGACACTGATCAAGTTGGATTTGTGAAGGGTCGATTAGCTTCTGACAACGCTCGAATGTTTACTAATATTATTTCCCATAGCAAAAAATATAAGGATCCCCTTGCAGCCCTATCTTTAGACGCTGAAAAAGCATTTGATCGTATTAATTGGCAATTCATGTTTCAAACTCTCCAATGGTTTGGTTTTGGACCATCTTTTATCTCCTATATGAAACTTTTGTATTCGTGTCCTCGCGCCAGTATTTTTGTTAATAATCATTTCTCCAAATTTTTTTCTTTATCTAGAGGTACTAGGCAAGGTTGCCCTCTCTCCCCTTTATCATTTATCCGGTGCCTCGAACCATTTTTAGCACGTATTCGGGCTAACTCTCTGATTATTGGCTTTATATTTGCCTCTGTTGAAACCAAATTATCTGCTTATGCAGACAATATTTTGATTTATATGTCCAATCCTGTTGATTCCCTCCCACATTTTATGAACGAAGTCCAACTCTATTCCTCTATCTCTGGTTATTATCTGAATTTATCCAAAACAGAAGTTCTACCCTTAAACTCTATTTGCTATCAATTTATGTTCAATGATACTAATTTTGCTTGGTGTCCCTCCAAAATTAAATATCTTGGCATTTGGTTCGCATCCACCTTAAATGATACTATTAAATATACATTTAATGCATTAATGAAGAAACTTAAATCACTCCTCCTCTTATGGTCTCCCTTATTTCTTTCTTGGTGGGGTAGGTAGACACTGTTAAGATGATGATTGCTCCTCATGTATTGTACATAGTGTCTATGCTTCCTATTAAACTCCCTAATGTATATTTCTCCCGAATAAACTCTATTTGTATGACATTTTTGTGGAATAATAAACACCCACGTATTGCTCTAAACAAACTTATTGGACCTAAAAATGAGGGCGGGGTCCGCTTTCCTAACTTTAAAGCATATCACTCAGCTTTTTTGATCAAACAATCTTTTTCATTAGCTTATGATTTTTTTGAATGTTCATTATTAAAACATTTTTCCTTTTGACATATTATTTTAATGTCAAATTGTACCTTTCTGTCCAAGAACCCCATTTTGAAATACTCCCAAACTTTACTTTATAATACTTTTTCTAAGGATTTGACTCCTCTTCAATGCTTTTTATCTTCTATTGTATGGTATAATACATTTCTCAAATATAAAGGTAAATCTTTTTACTTCAAATACTGGAAGGAAAAGGATATCAATTGTGTTTATCAATTTCTCCATAATTATTCTATTATCCCCTTTCATGAATTACAATTACGTTACCAGCTGCCTGACTCATTTTTAAATGAATACAATATCATTGTTAATGCCATACAATCTCATTTAGCTACTTTTTCACTCCCACCTATATCACCATCTTTAACCCCTTCTACTCCTGTATATCCTTTATTTTCAACCCACAGACCTAAAGCCGCTTTTGTATATAAGTTATTGTTATCTAATGTTACTGATCGTCCTAAGTCAAATATTGAGATTGCATGGGAAAATGACCTGTCCGTCTCTTTCCCTGTTACAACCTTGAAGAAACTGTGGTCCAAGTTGTTCAAAGTTTCTGCTGTTGCGCGTATAACTCAATCTTTGTATTTTATTTATCATAGAGCTATTATTACTCCTGTTAGCATTTGTAAGTTTTCTTCAACCTCCTTCCCACTTTGTTGGTCCTGTTCTAGTGAAACGGGCACGTTAAAACATCAACTATATGAGTGTTCTGCTGCTTTATCTTTCTGGACTTCAGTTTGGAATGTTTGCATGTCAATATTTAACTTTGATGCTCCTTTATCAATATTGCAAATTTTTTTAGGATTACTTTCACCTGAGATAGATATTGTATCCTCTGTTTCAAAACTGTTTGACCTCTTTATTGCTTTAGCTTTTAAGGTAATTTTATCATCCTGGAAAGACAATTCCAAATTATCGCTACCTACTTGGTGGAATTTTATTTGTGATGAACATAGGATCGCAACTGTCTCCTTTTCTTCTGTTTCTCAAAAAATCTAATCTGATCTCCTTTGGCTTCCCTTCACTACTTACCTTTCTTCTAACCCTCCTATACGTTAACTCTCTTTCTTCCTTTTTCTTTTCATAATAATATTCTCTATCATTATCACTCTTCTTTGCTTTTCTTTTTCTTTTTCTCTTCCTATTTCCTTTTTCTTCCCTTCTTTTTCTTTCTTTTTCTTTCTATCCCTTTTCTTTCATCTCTTTCTAATTATATATTTACCCTATGTTACATGCCTGAATGTTTATTTTACTTATGTTCAATATGTACTATTATGGCCTTTGTTTTGCTTTTGAAAATTTTAATAAAAATGTATTAAACATAAAAAAGAACTGAGAGAGAGAAAACTATCATAGGACCACATCACAAAGAGATTTAAATCTGCTTTTTTTGGGGGGTGGGGGTTAAAGTTCATACCTATAACTGAGAAAGGTTCCAAGTTTATGAATGAACTTTAGTCAAAACAAGTCTGAAATAGAGAGAGAAGATTCCTGCTTAGTGTTTCCAACTTGTACTGTCTGCATTTCATGTATTAATGAATGCAGACAAAGTCTGAGTTACAATTAGACACCTCAAACTCAGAAGCACATGACTCTTCGTGATACGGCTTCCAATGTCTATTTGCTTGCACAAAAATGAGAGGGACTCTATTTACAAAATACATGCGTCACAGAAATTAGAAATATCTATCTACAGTTTGTACAGTATTCTGGCTGTTTGGAGATTCACAAAATTCCACTGAATTATATCTACTCAAGTCTAGGATTTACATGCATGCGTCTGTCCCTCTAAGCATACCTCTGAGGCTTGTCAGAAAAACTGAGAATGTGCAGAGTATGTTTGCTATAAGTCTGTTGTGGCACTTTTTCTTAGCTGTCCTTTTCTCCTTCACAGGAAATATATATTTTCCAGGATCACCATGACAACATACTGGACAGCTAAATTCACCAGGAAATTGTGGTCAGTTGATCAGAATCTCCTGGTCACACCCAAATCCCCCTATGCAGCACCCAGACTACAATCCCAATACTTTGTAGGTCCACATCACAAAAAATCATTGCTTCCAATGATTTCAACATGACCCTCGCTAAGTTCAAAAGTACCATGAAATGTCACCTTAAGTCACCAGAGTGTAGGAATTGAATGAGGAAGCGTTGTAGTTTATATTTGTAAACAGTGATTTTGGGAAACTCTTCTAGATATCTTATCCAAAGGTTTTTCAATTGCCTTTGCTTTAAATAACAAATAGCATCAATGTACAACATCTAAATCGCTAATTACTTGGGTTATGCTGCTCATATTTTCTACATATCAAGCAATTTAGTGCTACTCTCCGTATTCATGCCATTACCCTCTCATATGTCCTTCTCGTCCCAGTCCTTACAGCAGTGAGGCAATCCTGCCTCCCGACAGGCTAGTATCAACACTGGAATTTCTTTTATGTCTGCTATATAAATCCATCCAACCCACTACAACGCTTCCTCATTCAATTCCTACACTCTGGTGACTTAAGGTGACATTTCATGGTACTTTTGAACTTAGCGAGGGTCAAGTTGAAATCATTGGAAGCAATGATTTTTTGTGATGTGGACCTACAAAGTATTGGGATTGTAGTCTGGGTGCTGCATAGGGGGATTTGGGTGTGACCAGGAGATTCTGATCAACTGACCACAATTTCCTGGTGATTTTAGCTGTCCAGTATTTGGCTGTGTGGGAGGTGGCAGGGCTGTCCTTTTCTCGTGGGTTTTGAGACTTGGTTGCTGGGAGACGGTATATTTAGGAGTTGCTGGCCATGTCCACTTTGTCTGTCGGTTCCTGTATGTTACTTGTTCCCTCTACCTTGGCAAGGTAGATGAGAGTCAGTCCAGGTGCCTGCCACATCTATTTCCAAATGGAAAAACGTGCAGGACTTGCAGAAGGATAACCTGTTGCAGATTTCCAGGTCAGATTTTCAGGATTTGATTAACTCTGCTGTTCAGGCTGCGCTGATCGAGCCTTCTGCCAAGAAATCTAAAGGGGAGACGTTTGAGGACTTGGACAATTCCCCTAAAGGGAAATATATGCAGGGTAAAGTCTTTTTGGACATGTTGGCCCATAATCGTGAGGTCCTGGGATCTGATCCTAAATCTTTGGTGGATGATGGATTTATTCCCAGTATAGTACCTTGGTGGAGAATGACGTGTCTTTATATACAGTCATTAAGGATATTCTGGCTAAAGAATGGCTTGAGGACGACAACAAGCAGGGGATTCCTCGCTTTCTGGGCAAGAGGTATCGCTTGGCAGGGTGTGATGTCCAGTTTCCTCAGGTGCCTAAAGTCATTTCTATTTTGTCCTAGATGGCTTCTTCCTCTTCTTTGTCTTCTGAGGAGGTGTCCCTTTCTGATCTAGAGACAGCCTTGAAGCTTTCCTATGCTGCGTCTCATTTTGGGATTCGGGCTAGCGCTTACTCCACCCATGCCTCCCAGGTCCTTCTCAAGGATCTTGAGAAGATGTCTGACTGTCTTCAGGATCAGGGGGATCCCACTCCTATCTTGGCACAGATGGAGGTCTTGGCGGAGTTTCTGTCCGATGCCACCTTTGATACACTGTGGCCTTCTCCTCGGCTGCCGGGGCAGAGGTGGCTGGTAGGTGGTCCCTGTGGACAAAGACTTGGTGTCTTGAGGCTGCTCAGAAGGCTTTGATTCATAAACTGTATTTTGAGGGTCCCCGGCTTTTTGGGGAGGAATTGTGCAGCGTTCTGCGGAAGAGAAGAAGTTGTTGAAGCCTTTTGAGTGTGTCCAGAAGAAGAAGTCCCTTTCTCATACACAGAGCTTTGAGGGTGTTCTGTCCTCTTCTCAGCCCTTTCCTGGACGGGCCCATGGTCGGGGCTGTGTTCCATAACAAGTCCCGGCTTCAGCAGCAGCCACAGGGCGCTGGGCAGAAGTGACTATGCTAAAATGAGGGCCTGGCTCTGTTTATTCCAGGTTTGTCCGTGATCCCGTCTCAGCTTCAGTTTTCACTTCTGTCCTTGTCTCATCTCTGTTAATTGAAGCTGACAGACTGGCCCTTGAACGTTTGATGTTGGAGTCTTTGGGTTGTTCTTCCTTGGTGGCCAGGGATATCCTGCGTCCCCGTAAGTCTTCTACCCTTAAGAGTTACAGTAAACACTGGGGTTCTTTGTCACTTAGTGTGCCTCTCATGGCGTGGATCCTGTGGTTGGTGATCTGGCCTCTATTCTTGAATTTCTCAGGGATGGTTTCTTGAAAGATCTTTCCTTTCTACTTTGTCTGCTCAGTGAACTGCTGGCTGGGCGTGTTGGGGTTCAGGGCCCTCCTTGGACGGTATTGCTCCTTTGGTGGGTCGGTTATTGCAGAGTTTTCCACTTCGTTGTCCAGTCACTCCTGTGATTGCGCTCTCTATGGATTTGCAGACTGCTCTGCGGGGTCTCCAGTTGTCCCCTTTTGAATCTTTGTTGGAGGCAAATTGCTGAGGCTGTCTGCTAAATTGGCCTTCCTGTTGGCCATCACCTCTTCTCGATGGTTGGGTGAATTGGGGGCCTAGCTTGTATCCTTTCCTTATTTGCAGTTCTTGCCGGACAGGGTGGGTTTGCGGCTGGACCCAGCTTTTCTCCCTAAGGTCTCCTTCAAATTCCATTTACAGCAGGAGGTGGGGATGCTCTTGTTCCTTCTACCTTGGATGTTCACTCAGTCCTTCAGGGTTACCTCCAGCGTACCCAGGGTTTTCATCTTTCTCCTGCCCAGTTTGTATCCTGTGATGGTGTTGCTATGGGGAAAAAGATGTCTACTTCCACCATCAGTCGGTGGGTGCATCTGGTTGCCAGGTCAATAAGTCTGTGGGTCTGCCTCCTCAGGCTCAGGTTCTGGGGCATTGTACATGGTTAATGTACATTTCCTAATCTGGGGCAGCTGGTGTTTCTATCCAGGAGATTTGTAGGGCAGCTACCTGGCAGCCAATCATACTTTTGTCCCGCATTATTGACATCATGTCTTGCATGCCTCCATGGCCAAATTTCCTGTTGGCGTTATGAACGCTGCTGGGTCTTAATCTTGTTTTTGGTTAAACTTTTGTATATCTGCATGAATCCCTGGTGTTATGCATTTTCTTGTTGTTTTTTGCTTGTGAGGTCCTCACTTCTGTAAGGACTGGGACGCGGAGGACTTATGAGGGGTTATGTTTGGTTACTTACCGTAATCTTCATTACCTCAATGAAGGTCCTCCTCGTCCCAGTCCTGTCCCCTCCCCCCCGCTGTGATTGTGTCTTGTCTTGTTGATAACAGGCATGGCAGTGGGTGGGAGGGGGTTATATAGTAGACATAAAAGAATGTTAGCATTGAGACTAGCTGGTCTGGAGGCAGGATTGCCTCACTTCTGCACTGACTGGGATGAGAACGAACTTAATCAGGTTATAATATTACCGGTAAGTAATTAATCATTTCTGGAAGCATTGTCCAGCTGTTTGCCTAAATAAATAAATACATGGCTGCCCTTGTTTAATGCCCTATTTCTCACCGTGACTGTGCTGGCCACTTTGTTTGTGAAGCATATACTGGGGGCTTATTAAGAGCTTTCAGTGGGTTCTCAGCCGCCCATTGTTATCTATTCGTTGGTTTTAGAGCTGCATGGATGTGCTTGCTTCTTAATCAATGACTTGTCTTGCCCTTCTTTTGTTTGCCCCTCCCCTGGAAAACAGTCTCTTTACCATCCTTATTATTATCTGACTTGTACACTCTACTGCTAACTTTTAGGTAAGTACTTTTTTCTGTTTGGTAAAGTATTCCATGAGAGTATATTTATACATTTTAAAGCTCTCTCCTTCATGTGCTTCTCCCCCGACCAAATACCAGTTCCCAGGGCTTTAAATGGGCTGGGTCTCAAGGGGTCTGAGCACCAGCAGTTTTTGAAAGGGGACTTCGAAACGGGTCTCTATCGGGCTCTGTTTTGAGCTGTGGCACAGGCGTTTTTTTTTTTCCGGACTGCATCTGGAGTCCGGAAAAAAGTGCCAGGGCGATAGAGACCCATTTCGAGACAGCAAGCACATCGATGTGCGCTGCCCACACTGTCTACTTCTCACTAGTGGAGAAGTTACAGCATGACGTCATGCAAGGTGAGCGTTGTGGGGGAAGGGAAATCCTTTAAAGAATCATTTAATTTCTGGATTACCCTTCTCTTTCTGAAATGCAAGAGCAGCAACATTGTGGTAGGGTCACCAGGGCTTTTATTGGAAGCTTTTTCAATATTATATGTAACAATCCATAGTTACAGCTTATTTATCTTATGCAACTAATAACCATTGACAAATCCAATTGTCCTTACTTATTGTAGATATGATGTTACTTGTCTCACATATCTGGATACAAAGACAGAAACAGCAAAATAGAAGTCGGGTGGTACACAATGCTAAACACAGATTTTTAGCTAAGTTTGTTAAAGCCACACCCCTAATTACACTGGTCACGCCCCTTTGAGAGACCCCCAGTTTTTTTATCCTACTTAAAGCCCTGCCTGTTCCCCTGTGGTTTGTGTCGCTTCGTAACTTCTGTGCTGCTTGCTCTCTCTTGTGTGCTTCTTCACCAAACGTCCCCACCACCGTGCTCCATGTTCTTCTCTTGAGCATGGGCTTCTCCCACTTGTCCCCTGTGCTGATTTTCCACTGCTCCCCACCCTCTCCTCCATTGACTATCTTTTTTTTATTTACCAATCCAAGTGGCACCTGCCATTTGGATTGGTAAATTTAAAAAAGGAAAGTGACTCCTGCGGCATTCTGTAGGCACCTGCATGCATGGTGACACACATAAGCACCTAGATAATGACGCTACCGGTAAAAGCGGTCAAATCATTGGCCCTTTTTCTTCTTTTTTTTTGTCAGTGTTGCGCAGCATGCCTCACACCATAACAGCATTGGGAAACAGCATAAGCTAAATGAATAGGTCCAAAAGTCTAGGCCAATTGGCTTTCCCAATGATTGTTAAAGAGTTTTGCAGACATTTTGTCATGCTGTCAAATGCACTAATGTACTATCTGTGAGTATGCATACATGCCGATTCTGATTTTCTCAATCAGTATTTCGGAAATCACTTCTTTGAGCAGATAAGTTTCACTTGGGAGCACAAAACGTGTTGTGAATTTCATCATAGGACACCAAACTTGTTTCCAAGTTAGTTCTTATCTTTGTTTGTCCCTTTCCTAAAGCTTGGCTTTGGTTCTTAATGTTTACACAAAATGTACATGGATAAATCCATATACCATGTATCCTTTAATTAAACAGGATCTAAACAGCGGTCTAATTGCGTTTACTCTCTGACTTTCTGTGTGCATATGTTCTAGGCAATACATTTGAATGCGTTGCCTTTTAAGGCTTTCCACATACACTGTGGACATGGCTGGACTTTGCGCAGATCGCTCCTGACGTGGTGTAACGAAACTTAGGGTGGGTCTACAAAGAAAATAGAGCCACCCCGTCCACCACTTTTGCCGGAGAGGGCGCACCCGGAGCCCCCCTTCCCCCACTTAGCAGTTGTGGGGGCGTTTGCTACGCCACTCCTCGGTGGAAACACATTTGCCCCCCCACCCTTTGCCCACATTTCGTTCTAATTGTAACCTACATCTTGCTGTAACAGATCAACAAAGAGCAAATCATAAACAGCATTGACTTTTCAAATACCTGTTTTCTTTGCATCCTGATACTTGTAGCCCTTAATTTATCATGAGGACAAACACAGCTTTAAGTACCAGACTGCAAATGGAAATTGTAGAACTTCATTAAATAGCACTAAACATCAAAACTTTTTTTAACTCTTTTTATTGAAGCAGAAAACATCTGAGCCATAATTGAGGATACAATTATACAGTGCATGCGGCAATCACAATGTTTTCTATTTGTTTGGTCAACCCAATCAAACAATACTGTTTCACTACTCAGTTTGCAACCACCCTGCGTCCAGGCAGCCTTCACTCCATCAGGGGGGTCGACGAGTTCAGTGGGCCACACAACATCCCTCTGTATTTGTCCCAGTTTCCCCAAATCTTGGACCACTTCTGCGGACACCCTCTCCTTTCATATAGGACCCTTTCTGTCTCAAACACTTATTTTAATCTTGCAAACATTCGACCAGAAAGGCCGAAGATTTTAATGTTTAGAAAGCACTAGGTAGAAGCCTGAGACCTTCACAGCCTGGGTCTCTGCTGTTCTGTCTCACCTCTTCCTCCTCCACGCTGCTGATTAAAATGTGACCACAGGGGGCCTTTTGGAGACCTTTTGTCTTCATTGTTTAGTCCTTAGTTAATTACACAACTTGCCCATTCTCACCTGAATCACCCAGCTTGGCCCATCCAGGCCGGTGCCAAATAGTAGGGGTGAAGATGTGACGGAAACGGGGAGATACGAAGAAAAATAATGAATAAATGCAGTGTGGTTGAATCGCAGTCGCCAGGTTAGAGTGGGACTGCTGCCTGATCTGTAGGCAGACAGCACCATGCGCCCCTGGGAAGGTTGGCGCCCTGGGCATGGGCACAGCTCACCTGAGATGGTCCTTCCTGACCATAGAAAATAATACACATGTAAAAATTTCGCATTGGCTCTTTCAGTCTGTCAGTAGCCCCGCGTGCGCCCTCCCCACTTCTGTGCATGACACTTTGTGAAATAATCTCTTCAGTGCAGGAAGCAAGGTCAAGTGATTCAGACATGCCAACCTCCGATTCAGGCGTGAGACTACCGATTTGAAGGCAAGTCTCCCGCCTCCCGATTCCTACAAGCAAAAAACCCGATTCCTTGGGGGTTTCGGCTGACAGGGCTTGGTATTGTGTAGAGTGCTAATTCTTCCAGCAAAGAGTGGCGATGCAGGGGTTCTCGAAGGAGTGAAAAACCAACAAAGCGTCATTAACATGAGACTCGTCTTTTAAAGACCTGCGAAGTACTGTGGGGCGGGGGGGGGGGGGGGGGGGGGGGTGGCGCGAAGAAAAAATCGTGCATTTGCGGTTCAAATGTCCGATCCTACAGCAGCACACTTCCAAGCCCATACATGCCAATAACCCGATTCAAATCCCCATTCTCCCGATTTTTTTTTTTTTAATCTCCCACTTTGCTCTCCTGAAATGTTGGCATGTATGCGTGATTGCTTCTAATGTTCGAGGGCGGGAACATTGAGGCGGCATGAACGCCAAAAGAGAGTAGTCTCAACCTTTAAAGCCCATTCATTACAATATGCTGGGATGCTGAATTGTAAGAGCCCATTAACTTGAAATTCTGAGACCGCTGAACTTGTGCTCTTTTGTTTTTTCATCCAGCTTAAATTATGTCTTTTGCGGATGCTACTCTCTGCCTTTTACAGTCGGATGCGGAAGTGATTCATGTTCATATTGCTTTGACACTTTATTATTTACCACTTACTGAGCTTTAAATGGTGTTGTTCGCCACTCTGCAGCGTCGCGTTGAGCTTCATGAATTTGTATTACATCCTATTATATAATAAATAAAGATACTCGTTTGAAAATGTGGAATGTCCCTCATCCTTACAGTAAAAGCAGATTTAAAGCTCAGCTCTCTGAGATGCCTGATCAATGTGCAGTGTCTGATGGGGTTCTCACATGTGATGACCCAACCACGGTGCCCTTGAAATCTTTTACTACTGTGATGGATTGCATGAGGCCCAGGCAGCAAATATTGGGGCTTACTTACAACCCCCTTGCGCCACCGGTGCGTCTTTTTAATACTGGAAAAAGTGACTGCCAGCGGCGCAAGGAGTTTGTAAATAATCCCCATTCTTCTTTACGAAACTACATGTATTCACCCATTCTCACATGCTTCATGAAATTCAGATGTGGTGCGAAAACAATCAAATTGCTGTTATTTTCCTACGGCAAAGAAACATAACACATAATAGAAAAACATACTTTTTATTACATTATGATTTGTAAATTGGTGCTCTCTTGCTAGCATTTTTGTTTGACTTTTTCGAAGTTCTTGATTAGATGGAGATGTGGTTCTCACATAGTTCTGTACTGTGACAATGGCATGCAGTGTTGTTGAGCCTCATTAAAAGGCTAATTCTACAAGGTTTGCCCTTTTAAATGCTTATTGCAGCATTAAGATACAACAGTCTAAAACAGGAAATATGGACTATGATACATATAATGCAATGGCAAGCAGTCTGTTCAAGAGAATCATCAAGGAATAAAAACATCAATTCAGGAATGGAGTTTTGTGCATGCGTCATGTTATTCATATTACTTTATACTATGTTTTAGCGTCTTCCTCAGACTGGGAGCATGCAAATGAAATACGCCACACACAGTGCTCTGTAACATACATCTTTCTTCTTCAACATACCAATCACACACTGCATTCATTGCGTCATAACTTTTATAACCCCTCCTTAACACCTCCCAGCATATTACGCAATGCATGCTTAGAGTCCGCCCAGAATCACAAAGGTCCTAGCGCATGTAATATCTCCCATTTGTTAAATAGAAAGTACAGACAGCTTTAGCATCATAGTTCCTCAATGAGTTGTCAAGATGCTCGCACTGTTCTGCCAAATCGGGTGGTATGAGGTGCACCTTGATTAGGCACCAATGACGTAGGCTCAGATGCTTGACCTGGACATTTAGGCGGGATTGCCTCACTCGTGATCCCATGAGCTGATAAAAATCGAGATAGAGGTTTAAAGGGTGACGAGTCACGGGTGATAGACTTTCTGGGACAATGCGCTGTCACCATGTGTCCTTTGCATGTTGCAACCCTTAAAGGGCTGTCAGCAAACTGAGTGTTCATTTTTCACTTCCATTTCTGTTTAACCAGCACCCAGTCCCCTTTGTCAAAGACTGTTTCCTGGGCGCGTTGGCACTGCTTGGCATATGTTTTTATTTTTCACTCACAACAGGTGTCTGTGACACAAACCTTATCTGCTTCCATTGATTGGTCCGATATCCAATGTCCAATATGATAGTTTGGTTTTGATGGCTCTACCAAATAGCAAGGTGACAGAACTCTCTTACTAGTTTTTTAGTGAGCAGTTGATCAATAGGCATGAAGGACTTGACACAGCTTGTTTTAGATCAAATCCTTCCATCGATGCACATTGAATTGCCCTCTTGAGGGTGCCCATGAATCATTCAACAGCACCATTGGCTTGGGACCAGAGAGGTGTACTCTGTTAATGCTTGACATTAATTTGAACGAGAAACTCCTTGAGTTCTTAGCTATTGAAAGATGGGAAATTATCAGATTTGAGAATAGCGGGGATGTCCGCGCTGCAAAGATGTCATCAAGCCACTCAATGGCTTTTTCATGGGCAAATAATCATCAATGACAACCAGAAGATGATGTCCATTTCCTAGAGGCCCAAAGAAATCAACTGCAACACTCTCTAAAGCATGTGCAGGAAGGGCAGACATTGTCAGTGGATGCTCTGTCACCTTGGAGGATAAATAGTTACATAGGTGGCACACTTTTAACTCTTTCTCAACTCATTCCTCTAGGCTAGGGAACCACACCCTGTCTTTAGAGATCCTTTGGTAGCGACAATGCCACGATGTCCTCCATGAGCCAGTTTAATGATTTTCTGTCTCAGGCTCACAGGTATAATGATTCTCAATCCTCTCAATATGAAAGATTCTCACATGATGGATATCTCATCCCTGAAATTCAACATCATCAGCAAAGTGTCAGATACTTTCTTCGCATGTCTTTATCTGCATTTTTAGCAGCAATAATCTGTTCAATGGATAGAGCTGCTGGCATGCTGGACCTCACAATGACGTTGAGATTCTCTTTAGCTGCTTTGATTGTTGAACTGTGGTGATGTAGCAGCACTCGTGTAAAGTAGTCTGTGGGGTTTTGATCTTTCTCCGGTTTGTGTTCAATTACATAGTCGTATTCCTGCAGTCGCAACCCCCACGTCTGATGTAATTTTATGTCACATCTCAGTGCAAGGTGGCATCTTAGCTATTGGGTTTCCAAAGAAGTGAGCAACACCTGGTGGTCTAAGATGATAGTGAAACATTTCTCATATAAAAACATATAAAAATATTTCCAGGACCACACTACAGCCTGAATCTCCTTCACTGTTTGCGAATAGGAATGTTCTGTTTCAGACAAGCTTCTACTGACAAAGGCCACAATATGTTTCTGGGCATTCGGATGGCCATTGTTGGGAGCAAGGATTGTCCCTAGCACCACGGGGCCTACATCTATTGTGATCTCAGTATGTAACTTGGAGTCAAAATAGACTATTTCAGTTGCATTCTCAACCTCATGTTTTATATGTTTGAAACTGTGGTCACATTCAGGAGACCACTTGAATGGGTCATTTCGCTTTGTTATGTTTCTCAATGGGGGCACTCACTGTAGCAAGATCACAAATGTATCTTAAGCAATAACTGGCCGTGCCTAAGAAGGATCGCAGCATGGTTACATCTTGTGGGGGGTACAAATATGACTATGCTTGCACTTTATCAAGGTCAGGTGTCATTCCCCCATCTGAGAATATGTACTAAAAAAATGATGTTTGGTTGTGTTAAACTCTCCCTTTACTGCATTTAGATTGAGACCTGCATCAGCAAGTAATTGGCACACTTGTGTAAGAGCCTTGTCGTGCTTCTTTTGTGTTGTCCTAAACACAAACATGTCATCACTGTAACTGAAAGCATTAGTAACAGGTTGAATTACTTTGCGAAACACATTCTGAAATATCTACGCAGACAGAGATACTCTAAAACTCAATCTTCTGTATCCGAACAAAGCAATATGAGTTTAAAAAGTAGTAATGTACCTACAGTTCACTTCCAACTTGATTTGATGGTATTCTTTGTTCAGGTCTACATGGGAGAAAACTTTGACTCAGTTCAGCTGCATGACTATATCTGCTATGTGAGGACCAGGATGTCTTTTTCTCTCTATTGCTTTGTTGGCCTTGTACATTTCAACACAAATGTGCACTACAACTATGGGCAAAACCCACGGCATAGGACCGGTGGAACGTTCAATGATGTCATGATTCAACAGTGTTTCTAGTTCTTTCTTAACCGCTTCTTGTAAGTGGGAAGCAACTGTATGGTACAGTTAAGCCTCATGGTGAATATCCTCATTAAGATGAAGTTTCACTTTATTTGTCTTGAGTTTTTCTAGGACATAAAACAAAGACGGGAACTGATTCACAATTTAAGATTGAGCACAGATGTTTTAGTCAAGAGATATTAGTCCCATGTCAGCAGCTGTGGCAAAGCTAATTAGGCATGCACTAGGTGAAAGTCCCAGAAGGATATGAATTTGCGCTTGCACTGATGTGATTTTATGTCACATGGTTGCTGTAAATGACCCTTGGCTCTATCTATAACAGTTTAGAAGCAGTCCACATGTATAACTTCATGTTTGCGGAGTAAGGCGTGGCACAGGAGATAGGCTATTGAATTTTTATACTGGCATGATGCTAATTGACACACCACTGTCTATAATGAAGGTTATGAGGCAACCATTCACCTTTAATGTAAATTTGGGACAGTGGCCAAATACATTTTGTCGCTCTGTTCGATGACTCTTCTTTGACTTTTGATCTTCCTTGCAAGCAGTTAATCCTACATGTGCATTTGGTTCTTTAGTCAATATCATCAACGCACCTCAGTGTCCTTCGCTAGCGCTTGATAATGATGTTGAAGAGCCTTTATATGATGAACTTGCCAATGATCGACTTTGGTTTCTACTTGTCATAATTGATGCTGCCTTATGGTCTTGTGGGTGTGGCAAGAAGGCTTCTGGAACCTTCTGGAACCCATTTTCTCTTCTCTCTGTGACACATTTGGTTCTCTTTTGCTTTGCAGACCGTTATGAAGTGGTTTTCTGTCCCACAGTCTTTGCATCTCTATCCTATGACTGGACATTTACCTTCATGGGGAAATGAAAACCCACATTGAAGCATAACTTTTTCTTTGAAGACGTTGACTTATGTGCATATATTTTGTGCCTCTACTTACTGTTCATGGTCAATGCTGACTCATTATTTATCGTTCCTGCCTCCATATCAGCAGCTTGTCAATCTGCTTCTTCTTCAGTTTTTGCAGCCATTACTACCTTCTCTAAACTGAGTGTCTAGCATGCGTCTTCTGTAAGCTCTGGAAGACAATCATCGATGACTCAGAAGCGATTGGTTTCTTCATCATTGAAGTCACTAAATTACAGTGCTTGATAAGTGTGTCAAGTCTCCCAACATACTCATCCATCATTTCACCAGCCTGTTGTCATGCTTGATTGATAATTTGCTTTTCATAGTTGACATTCGGCATTGGATCTAACTTGGCCTCCAAGGCTTCTTTTATCTTTTGGCATGACGTTGCATCGGTTTGTGAGACTTTCATTAGCGCTGCTTTCACTCCATTACCAGCAAGGTTTTTCAAATATTTTATGATTTTGTTATCATCTTCTTCTAGCGCATCTATGAAATCATTGAACTTTTTGATCCATGCAGTCCACCTGTTTCTTCTCTGTGTCAAATGGTAGTGGTGGCTTCAGGAATGTAGTTGTGGTATATTTTGTGCTCCCTTCTGCTGCCATTAAGAGTATATACTGTTCAGGCAGTGGTCATTTTACAGGAAGCCACCTACATCTGCAGCACTCAACGGCTTTGTGCCTGAGCCTGGGTCGTCACGTTCTATGCAAGGCCATGTAGTGCTTTAATTGCCTGTGCTGGCAATTACGTTTCTGCCTTCGTACCTAGTCGTCACTGCTCTTAGCATATGCTATGTATGGAGGATGGCTCTTGTTAGAACTGGCTTCTTTTGGGGTGTTTCTCCTGTCTTTCTGACCTCCTGTTTTTATGGCATTTTGAACTTTGCTTTTGCTGGTTTAGTGTCTTTGCTCACTTTTTCACTGCCATTCAGTGCTAACGTGCAGGTGCTCCTACTGTAAATTGTGTTATGATTGGTTCTCCATGATTGGTACATTTGAATTAATAGTAAGTCTCAAGTACAGTGCACTGTGTGTGCCCCAGGTCTGTAAATGAAATGTTACTAGTGTGCCTGCAGCACTTGTTGTGTCACTCAAACAAGTAGCCTTTCAAAGGTGTTTCAGACCTAGCACTGCGGTTCCTGCATGCAGGATTTAGGGCCATATGTATCAAGCTAATTAGCGAATTTTGGCCTTTGCGAATGCTAATTAGCTAAATGGTATGTATGTAACATGTTTGATGCAAAATAAGGAATCGCAAAATTTGCTATTCCTTATTTTGCGATTGCACTTAAGGAATCGCAAATTTTGCGATTCCCTAAATGCAATGTATCAAAGAAAAAATATTCAAAAAATGCCCATAAGGATTCGCAAATTACCACCAACTTCTAGTTGGTGGTAAATTGCAAATTCTTTTAAAAAAGCTTTTTACAAAAAAAACAAAGGTGCCACATGACGCTCATACATGCCCTTAGGGCATGCATGTGCGCCATATGCCCCCACATGTCATTTTCAGGGGTGCAGCAGAGTGTTCCTGAGACACCCCTGCACCCTTGAAAAAATTCCTAATTTGCGATTAGCAAATTGCTAATCGCAAATTCCCCCTTCATTCCTATGGGCCTCCTGGCCCATAGAAATTAATGGGTAATTTGCGATTAGCTATTTGCTAATCGCAAATTAGGAATGGTAAGGAATCACTATAAAAAAGCGATTTTGTACATACATACCGTTTTGCGAATTCTAAATAGCGATTCCTTAAAAAACGCTATTTAGAATTCGCAAAACGGAACTATGATACATATGGCCCTAACTGCCATGTCGACCTAATAAGTGCACCCACTTGCCAGGCCCTCACCTTCCCTCCTACTACATTGAAGGCACCACTAAGATAAGCCCAAGGTAGCTCCATGGGCAGGGTGAAGTGTATGTGAAAGGTAGGACATGTTGTAGTGTGCTTTACATGTCCTGATAGTGAAATACTGTGTGTTTCGTTTTTCACTATTGAAAAGCAGCCTTTACCACAGTTGATCATTGGAGCTGCCTTGTAACATTTTACAAGTGTAACTTTCAATTGGGAAAAGATGGAGAAATTAAGTTCAGGATCCCTGAGCAAGTTTAGGATCATTGAGTTCAGAATTTAATAACACACCTTTTAGTGAAGCTGGTTTTTAAATTGTGTGTTTGAAAATGCCACTTTTGGGCATTTTCTTGTTTAACCATCCCGTCTACCTCCGTCTCTTTGTGTATTCACAGTCTGGTTTTGGAGTGACAGGAGTGAGGGATATGCATTCTCCCTAAACAGTCACAAAGTGGGGTTGAGGTGTGTCCTGTCTTTCCTGGGTAACGCATAGCCAGGCTGAATAGACCTTTCTACATTCAGAGTGGTGGAAGGAGTTTTAAGAGGCACCTGAATAAGCTGTGTCTGCGATGCACAATGATGTCTCCTCCTTCAGTAGTGAAGCTGGGCTAGAGAGGACAGAACTGGTTTCTTTTGATCAAGTGGGACTTGCTGCCTAAAACTTCAAAGGTAGACAACAGGATGTGGGAGCACACCGCTGACCTCTCAGGCAAGGTTTGCCCCTGGCATTCTGGTAAATGCAGTCTCTTGTAGCTCGCTCCGATATATTAGAGTATTTCGCCAAGGTTGGCGCAGATAGTGCTGATCTCTAGACACGTGTTTCTTGTTTATTAACCGTCATCAGTAGTGAATACAGTCTTTATTTTGGGGTTTGCTGAGTAGGCTGCCAAACATTATATTAGGTCCAGTACCTCTCACTGGCACGCAGGTGCTTCGTCCATGAGCTCGTCAGCTCAATGACTCACGGGAGTACTTTAAATAGACAACAGGACTTCAAAGGTAAAAGGAGTATAAATATTGGTTCTCTGACCCCGCCAAGAAGAAGAGTTGGAAGAGCTACCAGGAGAAGTACTGTCCCTTTGCTGTTTGTTGCTTTGTTGAGTTGGCCTGCAAATGCTGCCTCTCTCTTAGGCAGTGAAATGACTGGACTGAAATTTCTTGGATCCTGCTATTAAAGTTTTTCCAAGGTCTTGAAGTAGAGCTTGACTCCTGTTGGAAGTCTCAGGCACACTAAAGACCATCCACATATGGAACTGCATGTTTCAGCTTGCACCGAGGAAAAAGCAACCCAACGCTGTCCACTGTGCCACTGCTGGCTCTGTAACCTTTTGGCACCACAGAGAGCACCGCCCCGCTTTGCACCGCAACCCTGGTCTCATCTACGACGCCATCCGATTCCTCCACCATGCCACTGCTTGCACCTTGACCTAAGGGCACAGTACTTCACACCGCCTCACATCGCCGCCCTGATATCCCCAATGACAACGCTCCATTCTGACATTGAGGCCACTGCCTGCACTGTGGCCTGGGAGCACCACTGTTAAGTTGCTCGACGCACCACCCGTTCCCACACCACAACCTTGGGTCGCTGGCGCCATTGAGTTCAGATCGTCCACTGACAATAACGTTTCAGCAATGACGCCGCTGCTTGCACCGGGACCTGCCAGCACCACAACGAGCACCGCCTCACTTCACAATGTGCCGCTGGATGATGTTACCAAGCATCTGCCTGCACTGCAACCTGAGGGCACTGCACGCCACACTGCTGCACTTTGCTCCGCACAACAGCCCCGACGCCTACAGATGTTGTCGCTCCTGACTTCAACCTCACAGAGTTCGATCTGAAATGAGTGTGACTTCAAGGGCATGCCAACTCCTGCACTAACATCCGAAGCAGACGCCTGCCAATGCCACATCTTTGGATCTCATCAGAATGTCCACAACCTCCTGCATTTCCAAGGTACTGTTTGCGGGTCTTCCTGACACCGTAGCTGGCCCGCTATGCCGCGGTCAGCCTTAACTGTTGGATTTGTTGGGTAACGATGCCGTGATCACCCCGGACTGAGCTATCGACTTCAAGGAACTGGATTTTAAGTCTCTTTTTGCAATATTCACATTTTGATTATTATATGTTGGATTTTTATCATTTTGGTCTTGTTTTGCATAGATAAATATTGGCTATTTTTTTTTAAACTGGTGTGGTATCCTTTTGTAGTGTTTTCACTGTATTACTGTGTGTTATGTGCAAATGCTTTACAAATTGCCTCTGAGATAAGCCTGACTGCTCGTGCCAAGCTACCAAGGGGGTGAGCAGGGATTATTTTAGATGTGTAATCCCCTTACCCTGACTAGACGGAAGGGTCCCTACTTGGAGAAAGTGCATACTTCTGGCACATAGAGAACCCCATTACTAATAGCTCTGTGTTATGGTGCAGCACAGTCTCTCTTTATTCAGCCATGCCAGAGGGTTCTGGTGGGCTTTTCAATTGTGTTTCTGTGCATGGTCTTCAACTTCTTCGATGGCTGTGTATGTGCCGAAGTGGGGCTTTGACTCCATATAAGCCAACTGCAGATTTCTTTGCATCGATTTAGGGCGCAGGTGGCATGCATAAGCAGTTTGCTGTTTCTTTGCAAACTCTCAGGGAAAGCAGTATTGTTTCTTCAGGACAAGTATCTCCTCCTCATTGCCAGTTGTAGCGTATTCCCCAGCCCCGGGAGCATGCAAATGAAATACACCACTGACGGTGATCCGTAACAGATGTCTTTATACTTCAACATATGAACCACACACTGCACTCTTTGTGTCATAATGTTTATAAATCCACCTTAACACCACCCATTAGATTACGCAATTCCTGTTTGAAGTCCGCCTGGAACTGCAAGGATCCTAGCGAATATAATATCAAGACACTACACATTATAAATAGTGCATTATAGGCCTTTTATTTTACCAGGCATGTCTCAGGGGGGGCTGGAGACCCCCGAGGCTGTTTTTTTTTGGGCGTAAGCCCGATCCAGGTGCCTCAGTCCCTTTCCAAAGTTCCCTGAGATTAAATGCAGCAGGCATGGGAAAACCTTGGGAAAAAGAACGAGAGAGGGAAGTTAAAGGCAGAGAGAAAAATATCAGAGGGAGATAGGAGAGAAGGAGAGACAGAGAATTGATGGATGCAAAAAGAGATTGCACAAGGAGATCAAGGGAGCTGCACTGGTTTGATTCTTTTTGCCAGGGCTGCTTTGGTTCAACTGTCAGGCACAGTTTCTAAAGTCCAGCATTCACTGGAGCATCTTGATGTTGTTGAAGAACCTTACTACTGATAAAGTGAGTTACATAGGAGGGTGAGTAGAGCTAAAAAAACAAATTCAGATCACAAAGGGAAAGGAAGTCAGAGAAAGGTAAAAAACAGATGGACCTTTTTAGAAATTGGGTTTCTGGTTGTCACAATATGTACAAGAAGGAACCACAATCCTAGTCAGGGTAAGTCAGATACACACTTCGGGATTACATGTGCTCACCCTCTGGTAGCTTGGCACAGAGCAGTCAGGCTAATCTAAAGAAGTAATGTGTAAAGTATTTGTACAACACATACACACAGAGTAGCACAATGAATACACCGCAAAAAGACTCCACATAGGCTTATAAAAATAGGTTACTACAAACAAAATAAGACCCAAAAGACAAAAATCCAGTCCATAGACTTTGAGATATTACATTTTCAAAGTGTCACTGAAAATATTGTGCTTCATGAAGCTCTCACGCTTCACAGGTTACTGATGGTCATGCTAGTCAGGGGTAAAACAACACAAATCCGATCCGGGGATGAAAATAGTTATTTGCACATAGTATCATGATTAAAACAGTGCCCTTAGGTCAGAAGCAAAACACTAACCTTGTGTGGCTCCTCTGCACGTCAGAGAGCAAAGCGCTGACCTGTATGGAACTCGTCTGCAAGACTCACATGTGACAGAGCCCAGTAGCAATGTGGGGGGAAACAAAGACTTTTATGATGCTGAGACTTCTTAAACAGGAGGCAAGTCAACAAACTCTTGGAGATCACTTGGAGGGAAGTCAGAGTCTAGCTCTCCTTCAGCTAAGACAGATAGCAGCAAGCAGCAGGGCAACAAACAGAAAAGCAGTCCTTCAGATCAGCAGTCCATTTGAATCCTTTAAGCAGAACGGGAACACTTCTGATAGAGTTCTACATACAAGTCCAGTAGTGTCTGGTTTTAGGGGGTCGCAGACCCAGTGACTTCAAAGCAGCTCTCTGAAGTGCATCAGTATTCCTTTCAACCCATTCCTGCCTGCCAGGCTATCTGTGGGGGGTAATCAGTTCTGTGTGCGGGGACAAGACACTGCCTATTCAAGTGAAGTGTTAACCCTCCCTTTCATCCAGCCATGCAATGCCATCAAAATGCAGATGTAAGTAGACGGGTACCCAGAAACACCTATCCTCCCTGTGTTGTGGCTGTCTAGAGGTAATGCACAAAGTGTAGCCGTTACCTAGCCCAGAAGTGTGTAGACAGGCTACAAAGCACACAGAGTCATTCTAAAAGTAGTTTTTCTGAAATAGTAACACCAAATCCAATTTTACCAGTAAGGAGGCTTTGGAATTACCATTCCAAACATATGAAACATGAAAAGCTACTCCTCTCTGATCAGGAAGTGCATCTTAAAAGTGTATTAAGGAATTCCCAATGCTAACCTATGGGAGCAGTAGGCCTCACAGTACTGAAAAATGAAAAAGGCTGATTGTCACTACCAGAACATGTAAAAACATCACAGTATATGTCCTATCTTTGATGTACACAATGCCCTGGCTTTAGGGATTCCTCGGGCCTAACTTAGAGGTGAGTTATGTTTAATAAAAGGGGAGTTTCAAGATAGGCAAGTAGTTTAAAATGCAAAGTCGGAGTGGCAGTAAACTGTGCACACGATGGCAGGTCTGAGACAGGTTTGAAAAGCTACTTCTGTAGGTGCACAATAAGTGCTGCAGGCCCACTGGTAACAGTTAATTCACAAACCTGGGTATATGGTATACCACTTTACAAGGGACTTGTAGAAGTGGACCTCAGCAAGGCCCATCAGTGCTAGGGGTTCGCCTTTCTCTGCACACAAGTCCTCAGACCAGTAAATAGAAGCTGGTGCGGAAACTAAAATAGCAAAAAGATTTTTTATTAAACCTCATGAGGTGGAACTACATTCACACAACACCCTTCGGCAGTGTATGAAGTAGCACAAGGAGTAGAAGAACCATGGGTCTTTTATACCCACACAGGTGCTCAAAAGAAGGCGGTACAAGCAAACATAGAAGAGTTACATACATAGATGGTCATACAGAAAATGCACAGTCAACAAAGAAGGAGGAGCCAACAGTTGCTGACTCTAGTAAAAACATCCTGACAGTAACAAACCTAAGCAGGTGCATGGGCAGCTACAAACTCTCCTGAGCATGTGCAGAGTAGCAGAGGCCAAGTATAGCCAGGTCTAGAGCAAAGCACAAGGGCAAGCGACAGCAAAGAAGGAAAGAGCACATGGCAAGCACATGGCAACAAGATGGCTGCCGGAAACAAGATGGCTTCAGCTAAATGCTAACAGCGATCTCTGCCAAATTTCCACAGACTTACAAGTAAACTAAATATGCCAGACAGGTGTAAACCAATTATACCATGTTTAGAGGAGAGGCCACATGTATTTTAGCACTGGTCAGCAGTGGTAAAGTGCCCAGAGTCATAAAGCCAACACAAAGAAGGTCAGAAAAAGCGGAGGAGGAAGGCAATAAGTGACCTTTCAGAGAGGGCCATTTTCCAACAGTCTTCTGCTAGTAAAAAGATTAGAAGGGTTTCGAATGGTCTGGCACGCTTAGAAATAAATTAATGCATTTTCTTGCCATGGTAAAATGCTGTGCTTTTCAAAACCCTTTTCCATCTCTCACATCCAATTGCAAAGTTTTATTGCATGCAACATATTGCCATTTGTGAGTTCTAACAAGCACAGGCTAAATAAAATGTTTGACTGTCCAGCATAGTCAAATACTTTAACAATTTACTTTACTTTGTTTTCAAATGCCAAACCACATTTATTTCATAGAAGGCAGCAAAATAAGACAGATTAATGGTTTTATTTAGGATTTGGCGCGTGGCCTGACATCCGTCAGGGTGGTGCAGAACATTACTTCTGCCATCCTGACCAACTACCGCCTGTCAACTTTAGAGATCACTGCCAGCCCTTATTCAGACAGCCAGCTCTATCTGGCCAGCAGAGTACAGCAAGCATTTCTGTGACAGAGCCAACAGGGGCATGGCTAATGAAAAGGTGTTGGTCTAAATATGACAGGTGGACTGAAAATGTGGGATTCTCTTTCACATGTGTGATGTGCACATTGTCTGCCAAGTCTGAATCAAGCCCTAAATGAAACTGACCACATATCAACTTTGATGATATATTTAAAGTATACAATTCTGCTGATAATGCAAGCTTATTGCCATACATTTTAAACACCATGGGCCAGATCACAAAACATTTTTGTCTGGTGCTCTTTGTTTGTCCTTGGTGGCAGGCAAGGCAGTGCTTGGTGCAAACAACTTTTACCAGTGTAATGAAAGTGGATTTCTAGAGGTGATAATGTGTGACAGGAATGTTTGTGTAGAAATCTGAAATGCAGGGGGGCAAGGCCCCACTGTTAGCCTAGATGGCCTTATATCACTGGAGCTCTGGTGAGACCTATCCAGCGCACCCACCATTAGAAGCTGTATGGGCCAAAGAGACACTTCATCTCACTGACCCCAAAGGATAAAATAAGGGGGGCTGAGTGGAAGGCTGAAGTCATTGGTGATCGCATGTGGCCGGGGTGTGGGCCTCTATGACCTGGACAGTATGGTAGAGAGATGGTGACCACGGCCAAGGGGAGCAGCACTCACTGATCTAAGTGGCCAGAACTGCAGTAAATTGAGGGGGAAAAACTGCCACAGATGTTCACTCACAGCTATGAAGACATACCTGATCTGGATACAGGCTGGCATTCTTGAATATCAGGGCTGGTTTTTGGCATGGGCAAGCTGGGCCAGGGGTGCCGATCTTCAGAGGGGCACACTGAGCTGTCTGTAATAAAGTCCTGCAGAAAGCAGCATCCCTCTTGACACCAATGATGCAGACTAAACAGCTTTTAATCATTTTTACTTACCACAGGTGCCGTTCTACACCCCATCAACCCCCTTCGCATCCCTCCTCCTATCTCCCTCTAACACCAATACTGCCATTTGCACCACAAACAACTTGGCATGAGCGTGATCAAACTACCGCAGTAAGTGCATCCGAATATTTGGGGGAGGGCAGGGAAGTTTGTGCTTAGAGGCTATTCTGTGCTTTGTTTTGTTACCGAACTGTGGGGTATATTACCAACAACTAGCGATAATGTTTGTCTCTAACTTGTTTAGAGACAAAAATTATCGCCGCAAATCGGCGATTTTTATCGCAGATAAACCTTGCTATTAGCAAGGTTTATCGCAAATGCGATAAAAAACGGCCGCAATGCATGAATATCGCTGAAAAGTCAGCGATATTCATGCATTATCGAGCAAATGCTCTTAGCCATGTTATCCACCTCCCATTGGATAACATGGCTAAGAACTGCTCAGGGCAGGTGTTAGCTTTTGGAGATATTCGCGCTTAGCGCGAATATCTCCAAAAGTTGGTAATAGGAGATAGCGATGTTAGCGACTGTTTCCAGTGGCTAACATCTTGGCACGCCCACTTTGCATGTCATTAGTGATAAATATCACTGACATGCAAAGTGGGGCCCATGATGGTCGCTATCTCCTATTAGCTGTCGCTAACTGGTGTTAGCGACAGCTTGGTAATAGGGAGATAATTTTATCTCCGCTTTCTTGGCTTTTAAAGCCAAAAAAGCGGAGATAAAACCCCTTGATAATATACCCCTGTGAACAGAAATGGGCCCCATGATACCTCATTTTATTCACCAGCTGCAGCCCAGGGTGGCAAATATCTTTCCATCCAGCGCACAATCCGAGCAAGGGTGACTCGGCTGACCGTACAAGGGGAGGGTGAGCTGCCAGTCATGGAAAGTAGCCCAAAGTAGTTCAAATAGTCCAAAATAAGTTGCGGCACAGCTTCAGGTCCCTTTTGACTCCAGAGGCACCAGTGGAAGATAAAAGTTTAAGATGAACAGTTCTTATGCCTGACCCTGAGAAATAAACAATTACAGGAGTAAACCTGTTAACCCAGGTGAGACCGGGCAACATTTTCAACAAACAACAATGTATGAACTGGAAATCATTAAAACAGGACAATAAAGACAGTGATATAAATCACAGAGGGAGGGAATAAGGGAAGGGAGGCCACAGCAAAGATGGTAAGGTTAAAAGGTTATTATTTGTAAGCAGTTATAACAGCACTACAGTACAATTTAATATACAATGACCATACCACACAAAGTGAGCACTGAACGTGCTAGTAATAGTGAATGGTGCAGTAACACAGGGGTGAAAAATAACAGTGTGAACCGCGACAAGGAGTAAGAGAAATAATATTAACATGGTCAAAATGACAAAAAAATATTATATAATGTTGATATTTAGGATTCAGGATAAATAAATTGACCACAACAGAGTCAAAGATCTATAATGGGTAGTCGACGGTGTTTCAACCTGATTGATTTCAGGTCATCATCAGGACTATGGTCATTAATTTTGGAATAGTGCTGTATAGGGGGAAAGGGAAATGAGAGTAGGGTAAGCAACTGAGTGGCCCAAGAGTAAAGCAATAAAGAAAAGAAATCTTGTATCTATTCATAAAGCGTTTTTTCTTTTGCCAATATCTTTGGTGCCGATTGACGAATCTTCACGAAATTTTCAACATGGAGTGGCCTGCTCAGGTCAGCTGCTGTCATAAAAGTTTTGGGGTGATTCGTCAAGCGGGGGCTGAGAAAAAAGGAGGGTCCTAAAACGTGTTTTCTCCATGTTAATTTCCATAGGAAACTTTAGACACGGCTGCAGCATGAACGGCTGAATGGAATTACACCAAATTTGGCAGAAAAGTAGCTTTTGGTCCAGAACACGAGCATTTTTAAATGCTGTAAATCCGTTCAGTAGTTTTTGGATTATTAAAGAATACAGATATCGATATTTGAGAATTGTGAGATCTGATAGGCTGAACCCTCCCGATCACAAGCTTGTTTCTGATTGGCTGCCATCACTTCAAACCAGGAAGTGTTGGCAGCCATCTGGTGCCTCAGGAGCAAGTGAGAAGCAAAAAAGTGGGAGAAGCATTTAAAAAAAAAGAAAAGGGGGCAGGGTAAAAACACGCTGACCCCCTAGGCCTTGTGAGGACCAAAATAAGCATTACAAAACAAAATTGTCTGTTAAATATGATGAATGAAGCGCTTATTGTTTTTTAAAGCCCCCAGGTGCGCCAGGTCCCAGGGCGATGTTTTATTATGGTATGGGGGCCCCCGCAGCCCTGGGGACTGCCACCGCTCCGGGGCTTTATCAATAATGTGCAGGGGGCATGTGCCCCCCCTCCCAGCCCAAGGTACTGCCACCTCCCTGGGGTTTTACAGGAAAAATGCATGGGGAGGCTCCTGCCCCCCAAGCTGGCGGGGGACTGCCACCTCCCCGGTGCATAACTTAAATTATGTGCAGAGGGCAGCCTGGGAGACTGCCACCTCCCCAAAACTTCATTTTAAATATACAAGTGTGGGGGGCGCCTGCCACCCCACACTGCCCCAGGGACCACCACCTCCCCGGGGCATTGAGTAAATGAAATACGGGGGTCCGTAGCGGACCCATGGCCCTGGGTATCACCACCTCCCTGTGGCTTTAAATTTGGTGGGAGGGGAGCTATGCGTCCCCCCTTCAGGAGCCTCCTTGGCCCCCAAGGGCCGGCTCCAGCAATGTCCCAGGATGCCCACCCACGGGACATTGCAGTTTCATAGCAAACACTTCTTTGCTTCATGGAAGCGAGAGCAGGAAACCTGCTGTCACTTCCATGAAGCAAAGCAGAATTTCTTTTGGGCAAAGGGAGCTGCATGATTGCAGCTCCCTTTGGCCAAAAGCAATGCCAGCTGCGGCAGGATGGGGGGAATCGCGAGGTCATTTTGGCTCCCTTGTGGTCCCCAATGTGTGGCCAGGCCTCAGAGGATAGGGTCCCCGTGGCCAAAAGTGGCCCAGGGAAGGGGGTCTACGAGGCCCCCTCCCATACTTAAATACATTTTTTTAAATGAAAGAGGCAAAACCTGGGGAATGGGGTCTCTGGGGCCAAAAATGGACTCAGGAGGGGGCTGTGCAGCCCCCCTCCTTTAAAATTAAAAAAATACATGGCCATGCCCGGGGTATGGGGTCCTTGGGGCTGAAACCGGCCTCGCGAGGGTTGCCATGTGGCACCCTTCCTGTTTTTTTCATTTTGTTTTTAAATGGTTCTGGCCCTGGGGGATGGGGTCCCCAGGGCCCACAAAATATTGAGAGAAGGGATGCCACACAGCTCCCTTTCTAACAAAAAAAAGAGAAAAGCCGGCATCTCGCCAGAGGCCCTGCCTCCTCCATGCACCTCTCCGCAAACACGCCTCCTGGCACGTTTTAAGTTGGGGGATTAAGTTCCCTAGAATACTGAGGGTCCTTGGGGGCCAAGTAGCCCACCAGGTACCACCAGTAAGCCGTACAGAGTGGGATTCCTGAGCGGTGGTCCGAGGCCACTCTCCTTTTTACACCACTCTGCAAACGCGCCTCGTGGCGCATTGCTGGTGGGGTGAAGAGGTCTTCTTATGTCCTGAGGACCTCAGGACTAAAGTGGACTTCATCACCCAAGCAGCAGTGCACCAGGAGGCGCATTTGCAGAGTGGTGTAAAAGGGGGGCGTGGCCTCAGACTAACCCTGGGCGTAGTTCGCGGAGCCGCACTCCGCGGAGCTACGCGAAGACGCAGTTGCACTCCGCGACCTTCGCGTAGCTCCGCGGACATGCGTAGTAGCTTGCTAGACCCGTTCGCGCGCCGTTTTTCGTCTTCCGGGGCGCGGTGCGCGTGTTCGGGGCGCTGCCTGCATGCTCGAGATAGCTAGCGCGCTAAGTTACTCAAGAGGTTTGTCCCGCCCGCTTGCGTTCCCTTATTTCCAAAGTGCGTGATCGCGTCAAATATCGCGCGAACTTACCCCCGGCGCACGCGATAATGTTATTCAGGGCGCGAGAACTACGCTACGCACCGGATCGCGGAGTAATCGACAGCTTCGCGTTCTCCGTAGAACGCGGAGTTGCCAAAACTCCGCAAGCTCCGCGAACGGAGCGTAGTTCTTCGCCCAGGGTTACCTCAGACCACTCTCAGCAACCTGGCTGTGTGGGTCTTACTAGACATCAGAGGATGGCTAGTTGGCCCCCAGGGACCCTCAGGAGGCAAGGGGACTTCATCCCCTAACCAAGAGCGTGCCAGGAGATGCGTTTGCAGAGTTGTGGAGAAAGGGGGCATGGCCTGTATCCACCTGTCAGCAATCCCACTATCTGGTGCATACTGGAGGTATAAGGTAGGCTAGTTGGCCCTTAAGGACCCCCAGCAGGGAAGGGGACTTTAATCCCCATCCAAGAGCGCGTCAAGAAGCGCTTTTGCACAGTGGTAGGGAAAGGGGGCATGATTTGCTATGAGAACTTAGCAATCCTGCTGTGTGGGACTTACTGGAGGTAATAGGAGGGGTAGGTTGCCTCCAAGGTTGTTCTTGGGGACAACTATACCTCCAGTTACCTCCAGTAAGTCCCGCACAGTAGGATTGCGAAGAGGTCTTCAGAGGCCATGCGCACCTTGCTCCACCACTCTGCAAACGTGCCTCCTGGCACTGTACTGGTTGGGGGAGGAAGTCCACTTTACTCCGGAGGTAATATTGGCGCCAAGTAGCCCTCCTGGTACCTCCTGTACATCTTACGCAGTGGAATTCCTGAGTGCTGGTTGGAGGCCCAGGCCCCTTTCTGCACCACTCTGCAAACACGACTACTACTACATTGTAGTTAGAAATTAGCATTTAAAAAACCATGGAAATTCACTGAAAGAAACCATAGGTTTCAGGGACATTATAGTTTGAAATTAACATTTAAAAAAACCTTAGCAATTCACTGAAGAAAACAATAGGTTTCAGGGACGTTATAGTTATAAAGTAGCATTTAAAAAACCTTAGAAATTCATGAAAAAAATATAGGTTTCAGGGACGTTATGGTTAGTAATTAGCATTTAAAAACCCTTACAAATACACTGAAAAACCATAGGTTTCAGAGACGGTATAATTAGTTGGACATTTTACTCGTACAAAACCAGAGAAATTTGTCCGTTATAGTTAGTTGAGCTAACTATAACTAGCGCCCCCGCAGTGCACTGCGAATGACGTCACATATTACATCACTCAAACCATGGTCAGGGACAGCACTGATGACATCACTGATGACACCTCAAATGACTTCACTGATGACATCATCATGTGACTGTGTTTCTGAAAAATTTAAGTATGTTATATATAAATATATACGCCAAGGTGTATTGAAGAATGAGTGGGTGTATGAGTGACTGAATGACTGATTTAGTAGGTGCGTAACTGACTGTATAAGTGAGTGATTAACCCCTTGGCCTCGGCGGTAATTCCGCAGTGGCGCTGGGGGTGAGGGGGCCGCGCGGCACTGCCATGCTGGTGATGGAACCACTCCGTCACCAGCCACGGGCGCGCTGTGCTTGTGACAGAGTGGCTAAGTCACGGCCCCGCCCGCTCAATAGAACGCGCCGGGCAGGCGCGGAATCGTGGCAGCGTGGGTGGGGAGGTGCACCGTAACGGAACCACTCCATCATTAGCACAGCGCGCCCGTGGCTGGTGACGGAGTGGTTCTGTCACCAGCACACGAGGGGTTAAGGGGCCAATTCCGATTCGGTAAAATCCCTTACAAATAGCCGCACGGAGCATATTTCCCGTACAAATCGTACCCTGATACGTCTCCGTACGTACGATAAAGTACGATTTGGATCCAACACAGATCTCCGTACGATTCGTACCAAAAACCATATGACTGAAATATACGTACGATTTGTATCCGGAAGAGGCTTTACGCAATGTCCGTACGTAAAGAAGCGGCAGTTTCCGGCCTAGCAAGTACGATTTGTCTCTGCGACACCCCGTACGACCCTTTTTCTACGAGAGCTCAAAACGTCCGTAAAAGTAGAGTCCGGCCCGAACCCCATCCCTGGTATGCAACATACACGCCATGAACCCCATCGTCCATGTCACCTCAGTCCTGTACACCTACGACCGGGTGCACAGAAACCGAGGATGGCGTATACGGTGAGCCCAACGTACCGCAACAACGGAAGTTAAGACTTGTCTTACAGGCACGCGTATAGCACCATTGCAAAAGTGATATGATGCGCACACACGCCATGAATGTTGGGATACGGTGCGTTTCACGCACTGGCGTATGGCACAATTACAATAGTGATACGATGCACACACAGGCCATAAATGTTGGGGTACGGTGCGTTTCACGCGCTCGCTTATGGCACCATTACAATAGTGATACGATGCGCACACACGCCATGAATGTTGGGGTACGGTGCGTTTCATGTGCTCGCGTATGGCACCATGACAATAGTGATGCGAGGCACACACACGCCATCAACCCCATGTGCCCAACAGTATGGGGCTGGGTGGATATGACTCCCTGCAGTGCACAATAGTATGGGGGTGGATGGATATGACTCCCAGCAGTGCCCAGACATATGAGGGGTGGCTGCACAGGACTCCCAGCAGTGCACAACAGTATGGGGGTGGGTGCACAGGACTCCCAGCAGTGCCCAACAGTATGGGGGTGGGTCAATGGTTAGAGCAGGCAGACCTTGATGCAGAGCTCTGGCCAGGGACCAGGGTTCGATTCCCGCCTCGGCGGGTCTCCGACTCATTAATTCCCCTGACTGGATATTCTCGCCTCAGTACCTGTTCTGATCATGGGTCCCACGCTGCAACTCTGGGCAATAGCTTGCTTAGTCTCCACAACGGCCCCAAAAGCGCTGGGATGCCTGGCTGCACCTGGGGGGTGCCCAGGAGTGGACATTTCCCAGGAAAGCCAGGAAGGGTTCCTAAGCGGTATACGGACAGCGCCGAGACACCTCCGGTGGAGGTAGCTGTGCGCTTTACAAATTCCGACATTTTTTTACATTTTACACAGGACTCCCAGGAGTGCCCAACAGTATGGGGGTGGGTGGATATGACTCCCAGCAGTGCCCAACAGTATGGGGCTGGGTACACAGGACTCCAAGCAGTGCCCAACAGTATGGGGGTGGGTGCACAGGACTCCCAGCAGTGCCCAACAGTATGGGGGGTACATCATCATCAACATACCACAACTACATGTGGGTATGTGCACATCCCTAACTTGTGACTATAATGATAGTGCCAGTGCAACACATCACTTACAGCAGTGTCCGACTCCCTGGAGGATGGATTACTGTCACACACTGTGTGACACACCACATGTGGGTGTGAAGTCAAATTCCACATGCATACCCACCCATGGAGGCTGTAGGCGAAATACACACCCTACCATCATGACACAATAGTGTATAGTCATGTACCAGCCCACCAAACAAAGAGAGCGAAAGGGAACACACACTGTCATGTACATCCCAGGGCTGATATGAATGTCCAGGTGGTGGTCAGACCACCAAGATGTAGTCTCTCATGGAAGGAATAGGGTTGAAACCCCTTAGATACAATGCACACAATTGTGAGTCATGTGCCCAAATACCCTGCATAACAATTTCCAACATAGGGTTAGGCAGTGATAACACACATGCATAGTGGTAAAAAGGGTGAATGTGTCCATGAAGGCATTTGTACATACTCAAAACACAAGCACAGTTAGTTTTAAGCATGGCACAGACGAATGAGCAGTAGACATCTGTGAGCAGGCATGACCATTGGTGAAGGGAACCGTCACCAAAAAAGGAAATGTGCACACATGTCAGCACTACAATTGTGCAACTGTCTGCAGTGAAGATCTCAGGTGTCACAGAGGAAGGAACACTCCTTGGGACAATGTCTCTAGCCAAACTTAACCCACACAACCAATGATTAATTGCAAAGACATTGTGATGGCACACAGATACCATGGTCCACCTCATGACCATCAACCAAAAACATCTTCCAGAACCCCAAAACATTACCATGACACCAACTCCAGGGCCCTCATCACCAACATCAAGTACCTGAAATGCAATAGTGTTGAACGTAAAATAAAAGGATTTATTCAGCATGAACAAAAAAGAAGTGCAAACGTGAGTCTCTGCTCAAATAAGGCCAATGGCCAGTCCAGACTAGGGGGACGTTGGTTAGGCCGTCTACCCCAACTTGCCTGCACATGGGTCTGTTAATGGGATGTGGACCCTTGGGGGTATCATGGGGGGCAGGACCAGACACCGCAGGGTCAGGAGTGGTAAGTGTAGGTGGGGTGGGTGCAGGGGCGGACACATCCTCCTCAGTGCCATGTGCAGAGCCAAAGGTGGACTCTTACTCAGCACTGCACACTGCAGCCAGTTCAGCCAGCCCAACCCCTACACCCGAGGATACAATTGGAGTGGAGGTAGAGGGCCGTAAGGGTTGCACACTGTGACTATGGCTGCGTGTATGTGGTCTATGCCCAGTCCCCTTGGGTGTGCCTACAGCCCCCTGAGTTTGCATGCCAGGAGGTGTGCACTTTGACTTCTGTGGGGGATGTGCTGTCTGGGTCTGTTGTGGTGCGTTATGGTGTCTTCCTGCATGTGCGTTGGACGAGTTTGGGAGTGGGGAGTGTGGATGGGTCCAAAGGAGGGGGGGGGGCGGACCGCTGCAGGAGGGAAACTGCTACCGTCAGTGAGGAGTCCATGAACTGCATTAACTGACGTTGGTCAGACTTCGAAGCTGACATGCCCTCCATGAACAGCAACAACTGTGTTAGGATTCGAGTGTGGCCATGGAGGACATTCAGCATTGATGTCTGACCAACCTCAATCTGGCGGAGTAAGTCCACAGACTCCGCACTGAGGGCAGCAGGGGAGACAGGGGCAGGGACTGCAGTGCCGGGGCCGAAGGAGACACGAGGGGCTGCACGGACAGAAGGGACCGGAGCAACTGGGAGGGTGGAGATGGTTTTGGAGGAGGCGGGGACAGACACAGTGATGCTGCCAGGTGTTGCGGCATATTCCCCCTCCTCCTGGGAGTAAGACGCGGATCCGTCTGCGTGGTAGGATGTGTCGCCTTCCAACAGGTCCGCAGTCTGACTCCCCTCACTCTCCGTGCCACTGGCTCCCTCCGACTCCTCCGCGCTGGTGGCACTCTGGCTGGGTCCCTCCACCAGGTCCGTGCAGCTGTCTCCTCCTGTCTCTGTTGATGATGCTGTGGGCAAGGAGAAGAAACTGAAATGCATCAGTCACCTGTACACATCTGACACATGAGCACAAAATCAGTAGGTCACACTGGAAATCATGGCATGCATCATGAGTAACAGCCAGATAACTCTGCACATATTTGAGCCTTGTACTGCCCAGTTGGTATAGACACAATGCTACTTGGACACAATGATCCAAAGAACACACCAGGCTACAACTTGAATGAGAATTACACAGAGAAGCTAGTGTTTGTTTACAGGACAGCAGATCAATACAATGAAGTGATGCCACCTCAATTTCACAAATAAATAAACAGTAGTGGTGCCCCTCAGGGCAAACTAACCCACCTCACTCCCCAGGAGGACACCACACTCCGAGCCCTGTAAGTACATTTGGCAAAAAATGTATGTAACTAAATGTTGGCATCTTGGGACTCACCATACTTGACACAATCGACAAGTATTGAATGTGTTAATTTGCCATCTTGTGAAGAGAACACGTATGTGCCTACATGAAAGATGTCTCACAATGAAATGCTTACAAACAACATTTAAACATTCATTGAAACAGCTGGCACACTTTAAGATAAAACACTGTTAGAAACAAATGGCGTTGCAAATTTGCTATATACATGGTCCAACGGAGGTCTTGATGTCTTGACACTCATTAGTTTGTACAATTGACAACAAAGGAGTTTCAAGACCTCAATACCACTGTGGGGACATGTAATGGAGATCAAGGCACACCATTAATCACTAACACTGGCCTCTTTGAAAAGGTGCCAGCTTCTTTCAAAAAATTGGAAATGTCGTTTTGTGTGCACTACCTTGTGAGACAACTATCATGCAGGCACATAAGTGTCCTTTACACAATTCGTCAGATTAACACATTCTAAACATGAACTACTTTTAACAAGTGTTGTCAGTGCCAAGGTAGAATAATTTATGTGACACAAATTGATATATGTCAGTCCTCAAATGGGCATCCATTCCCTGATGACACAGTTGCTTGCACATAAAATCTACTGGCTGTCATGTGGAGTGGCACACATGTCCCAACTCTGGACAATGCTTAAGCAATTGGGCCAGCAATTGTGATGAACAAAATCATTGCTGCTTTGTGGACACGCTGTTATCCCCAGGCAAAATGTCAACACAGAAGTGTGCACACTAAAACAAAACAGCGTTGCATCTGAACTACATACATGTGTCAAAAATGTATGAGCCTGAATCATGTCTGGAACAAAATCACATAGGCTGCCAAGCCCCAACTGAAATCATTGGCCACCATCACAGGGGCAGTGCATGGTGAATCATTGTTCAGCCAATTCTCACCCACAGGTCAGACCTGACAATGCTAAATCAGGCAGGCCCATATAGACCTCTCCTGCACAACACCCCCATCCTTCAGTCATTGTGATTGATACAGCTCAAGAAGTGAGACTTCTGAATCAGTGTAACAAAAACTGTGCTGCAACAATTCCAAAACTAACCCAAGCTCACCTCGTGGGGCTGGCAATACATATTTGTGACAAACAACCATCAACATATTGTTGTGAATAGGCACACAGGCAATGCCCATTGTGAGAATGCACAAGCCAATTCTTGTATCCCTGTCCAGTGGACACATGTAGCAGACATAGAAAAAATACAAACTATGCCAGGGACCAACGCCACAGAGGCATACCCATGCTGAACCCGCATAGAATGAGCACAGTGTTGGAAGAAACACATGATTAGGAGGCCAGGGTGTCTCAGGGGACTGCAGTTGGCACACTGATCCGTGGGTCTGGAATGAGCTGACTGTAACATGAGCAACCACTATGGCACTATGCATATCTCCCAATGATGTACATCATGTCTGAGAACACAACATGGGTCATGCATTCTGCAAGGGTGTGCAGTGGAAACCTCACACTCCTATGTTGAGACTCATCATCAGTGCATACAAATATGAAGCTCAAACACAGTGCACAGGTCATGGCACAGGCAAGGTCCCAACACATGTCACAGACCACCCTCCCACATGATGCGGAAATCAATGTGCAGTCTTATTTTCTTGCACCCTAGATGAACATGTGCAAATGTGATTACACACAGACCAGGGGACACATGTTAAGGAGGGGAAGGGATGAAAATGAGAACCAGGCGACTATGGGGAACCGAAAACACACTGCACATATAACCTGTCTGACCAGACACCCCAACTGTGGGAGTGTAGCCAGGCTTCAGAGCACCTCAAAACGCAGGTGACACACAACACAACAAACAGCCATGTACCTACCCCCTCCTTGCTGCTGTCTCTCCTGCAACTGCCTGTCGAGGTCTGGAAACACGACCGCCAGGACCCGGAGCATGTGGGTGGTGAGGTGACGGCTGCCGCCATGCCAGCGTGGAGGTTCCAGCTTCAGTTGGACCCGGGCGATACGCCGGGTCCAGCAGCGAATGTCTTGCCATCTCTTCTGCACATTGTGCAGCCGCCGGCGATGGCCCCCCGCAGACCTGACGGCCCTGACAATGTCCATCCAGATTTCCCCCTTCTCGTAGGCAGTTACCTGTCAGGAAGACAAAGTGAAACAACATTACTACACCTGCTCCATGTCCCAGAGACACAAACTTGCACACCATTGATATTGTGAACAGGGCATAGGATGCTGACAGGACTTGCATCATTGTCCATGTGAATTTGGCCTGTGGGTAAACCCCAATGCACTAAATGGCATTGAAAGGCAACAGATGGCGTAACGGGTGCAACACACTCACTGATCATGGCACACACTGGGCAACACATGCAACTGCAGGGTTTGGGACAGCACGTGTCAAGCAGTCACATATCCCACTCCACAGTAGAACCCTCAGCAGACCACACAGACACACCCTGGTACAGATCACTCGCCTGTCACTGACAACAGTGGATACAACCCTCACTTTGCACATGTGCCACTTGACAATGGGGAGTGACAGGTGTCATGCTAGCTTTGGAAGTCAGGCACACAGCAATGTTTACTTGTCACATCAGATGGCTAGAGCGGCTGCATACGCCATGCAGCAGTGATGCAACACATCACATACACACTCACCCAGATTACAAGGCACATTTACACACTTCAATGTCCATGAGGTTAAATCCATCATTTGGACAATCTCACCACAGGTCCCCTCGAGTCATAAACATCTGTGAGTACAGTCACCTGTCACTCCGGGGGGAACACTGTTCCACCTCAGGACATTTGGGAATAAAGCCACCAAGGTCTGGCACGGCTGAATGTGTCATTCACTATGCAGTGAATGTCACAGTAAGCATGATGCAAGTGAGGAGTGAACACACATGAACTACATCATGCTCTGCATGAGAGACACCACCATGTACACCCCCTGGGACTCACTCAAAACCACATTGCATGTCTGTCCCACCAGTACAAAATGCCTGGTGTGACACTCACACAACAGGTGCACAGTCAAAGGTATTGGCGCCAGCACTCACTTGCTCCCCTGGTCTCCCATACAGCTTGCTGTACTGTGGTAGGAGGCTATCCAGCAGGGCCTGGTTTTCCTCCTCAGTGAAAGCTGGGGCCCTCTCCATAGTACGGGCCATGAAATGCCAGAGGATGCAGAGACAGCAGCAGTGCGGTCCACTCCAATGTTGTGCAGGCAAGTGCCCTCCCAGGGGTTCTTGCTGCCTTAAATCAGTGCTGATGAGGGGCTTTCGGTTCGAGTACAGAGTGATATGTCAGATTTGTTCGCATTGTACGTTTCCTCCAATCCCTTTAAACATCCAGGTCTGACACGCATTCGTATCGTTCAAAATTTGAGCTTCAGCTCCACAATAATTTTGCAACATTGTATTTTTTTGCCCAACTGACTTTTGCAGGGCACCTGTAGCACACACTCAAATCTCAGTATCCATGACATCCAGGATGCATTCATGGCCTACTACTCGTCCCCTATGTGTCCCCTAAGTGATTTTGAGATACACACACGTGTACGGTGTGTTTCACGCACTCGCATATGGCACATTGCAATAGTGAGACGATGGGCACACACGCTCGGAATGTAGGGGTACGGTGCGCTCGCGTATTGCACGATTACAATAGTGAGACGATGCGCACACATGCCGGAAACGTAGGGGTACGGTGCGCTCGCGTATGGCACGATTACAATAGTGAGACGATGCGCACACACGCCCGGAACGTAGGGGTACGGTGCACTCGCCAATGTCACAATTACAATAGTGAGACAATACGCACACACGCCTGGAACATAGGGGTATGGTGCTCGCATATGCCATGATTACAATAGTGAGACGATGCGAACACACGCCTGGAACGTAGGGGTACGGTGCGCTCGCATTTGGCACGATTACAATAGTGAGACAATGCGCACACACGCCCAGAACGTAGGGGTACGGTGCGCTCGCGTATGGCACGATTACAATAGAGAGACGATGCGCACAGACGCCCGGAACGTAGGGGTACGGTGCGCTCGTGTATGGCACAATTACAATAGTGAGACGATACGCACACACGCCCAGAACATAGAGGTTTGGTGCGCTTGCGTATGGCACGATTACAATAGTGAGACGATGTGCACACCCCCCCAGAACGTAGGGGTTCGGTGCGCTCACGTATGGCATGATTACAATAGTGAGACGATGCGCACACATGCCCGGAATGTAGGGGTACGGTGCTGTGAATACAGGGGTACGGTGCATTACACATGCTGATGCCAATGCAGGGGTACGATGCGTTTCACACGCTGATGCCAATGCAGGGGTACGGTGCATTTCACACGGTGCGTTACACAAGCTGATGCCAATGCAGGGGTATGGTGCGTTTCACACAATGTTGTGAATGCAGGTGTACGGTGCGTTTCACATGGTGCGTTTCACACGGTGCATTTCACAAGCTGTTGTGAATGCAGGGGTACGGTGTGTTTCACACGCTCACGTATGGCACCATTACAATAGTGATACGAGGCGCACACACGGCAGGGATGTAGGGGTATGGTTCAAACAAGGATGTCTATCAAGTTCTTGTCATTGCATACTTTCATGTGCAGGCCCTAGGTGTGGCAGGCAGTGATATAGCACAGGGCATCTAATCTTGTTGCACAATCGATGTGTGATGACCTGTTGACACATGTCATGTGTGATGGGGCACTATGTGGCACGCATCACCTTGACACTTGTCCCGTGTGTATCATTATGCAAATTGTGTCATGTACATCAACACTGGGATGGCACAGTCATCACTACTGGCACCTGTCTCCTGATGCCAGGGACCAGGGCACTTTGTCACTTGACATTTCACGCTCAGCATGACCCTATGTGACTATGTCCAGTGTGTGTCATGTTTAACATTGAGCTTGCTGTTTGTGTTGTGTAAACTGCATCTGCTGTTGGTGCATCTAACATGGTTCTGTGTTGAGATGGGAATGGCTTCACATCTACGCACACCATGCCACATGTGCCTTCCCACAGCTTTTGGGTCTTATGGCATCAGACATCATTTTTCAGCGAGCATACATGTCAGCATTGTGACAATTGCTGTGTTGTTTTGTTGTCACATGCACACCTTAATCGCGATGTGTTTGATATGTACATTTGACATTCCATGTGACCTGTGTGTGTGCCTTGCAGTCAGCTGTCTGGATGGGATGGCAACCTTCCACTGCGGGTATTGTGACGTTTTTCACTCCAGTGATATCTCAGGCTGTTCACTCAGACCAGTCCGGTAGCTCATTTCAGGGCATGTCATGTTTATTTCTCAATCAACAGGTGTATCTGGGTTTTCGTAGGAGTGCCAGCAAGCTGGCATATGTGTCCTGGATATATAGCACACGCCAGCCTCCATAGTGACTTGATAACTAGTAGCAGTTTTGCATGTGCTATATACATTGCCATTGATGTTGGCTGACTATTAATCTCCATTATTCCCAAATATGTCCTGCAGGGCACCGCCTCTACCAAGGCCATTCCCAGACTTGGTTACCATGAGGGAACGTGCCTGCATCTGACGTTACAGATTAACTCGACAGTTGATTCAGGACTTGACGAACAAGCTGGCACCACATCTCCAAACGCAACACAGGTATCCTACTGCGCTGACCCCCAAGATAAAGGTGCTGGCAGCCCTCCATTTTTTTGCGACAGGTACGTTTCAATTAACCATAGCTGATGTCGGTGTAATGTCACAGATGATGTTCAGCCATCCTCTGCGTGATGTTTTGGCGGCTACGTTGGAGCACATAGATGAATTCATCAAATGTCCAACTCCTAAGGAGTTGAGAGATGTCAAGGGTGAATTCTATGCCCTGGGAGGGAGGCCACATGTCATTGGGTCCATTGATGGGACACATGTGGCTTTGGTGCCACCAAAGGCTTAGGAGCAGGCTTACCGCAACAGGAAATATTATCATTCAATAAATGCCCTGGTGGTGTGCTTTGCTAACATGCTGATTTCCCACGTTTGTGCACGTTTTCCAGGATCGGCACACGATGCTTTCATCATGAGGCGTAGCAGGGTGCCACAAATGATGCTGCAGCTGCTCAACGATCGGCATGTCTTGTTGGTGGGTGAACTCTGTTTGTCCTGTGTGTTTCAGTATCATTAGCTCTGACGGCATCTCCTGACTCACTTATTTACATGATGTATCTTTCTAGGGGACTCGGGATATCCCAACATGCCATGGCTAATGACACCTCTCCGCAACCCAAGAACAGCTGCAGATCAGCGGTACAATAATGCACACGGGCAGACCAGGCGAGTGATTCAGTGGACGTTTCGCCTCCTGAAGAGCCGATTCTGGTGCCTCGATAAGACCCACGGATCCCTCCAATGTGCACCGGACAAGGTCTGTAAGATCTTCATTGTTTGCTGCATGCTGCACAACATGACAGTTGAGAAGGCAGTGCCACTCATCCTGGATCCTGAGGAGCAGGAACATCCACCCGTTGAGGATCAAGGGCTTGGTCATGATGCAAGTGATGAGGAGGAGGAGGAGGATGTTATCCGGTGTCAGCTCATACGCAACTTCTTCTCATAATTTTGAGTCACTGGAAATGAGTGTGCAAGCTTGTAGCATTGAGTGGCATGTGTTGCAATGTGTGTGTCCAGCTGACTGTATGCAAAGTAATTTAGATGTGTGTCATGCAAGTGCTGATGTCATGTGCCACACATTATTGCGCAATGACTTAGCTTGAAATTTGCATGTGTCCTACATTGTTTCTGTTTTGTAGATGCCCATGTCTTTGGCAAAGATTTTTACCCGTGACCCATTGTGTGTCTGTCATTCCCAGGTTGCTGTGCCTGTTGTCTGTTCGTGTCATCTTAGTCCTCCTGCTATTCCTCATGATGATTGCAACGTGGGCCGAATCAGCGTTCAATGCACAGACATGTGGAAATGGCTGTTTGGGATTGGTATGGTTTGGGAATGAGTGGGAACTGTTTCTGTGCATGTTGTAGTACCATCCATACATGTCTCATCACCATGGATCAAATGACATGTTGCACCACTACCATGACAGGACAGTCACCCTTCTTGACAGTCATCTGTAGTGGAGTGTGGACTCTGGTGAAGGCATCAATGTGTGTAAACCTTGCCTCTGACACATTGCGGATACCACGGCTTGAAATTGTGTGGGACATCACACCCACAGGCTCTATGGGGAATGACAGCCTCACTGTGTGCAGCAGGATGTGTTAGACTCATCCACTTAATCTTGTGTGCCAGTACATTTGGATTTCCAACAACCATGTTGTGAAGGTGTGGGCCAGCGTATGTCCCACATGTCCTGTCAACTGTCCTATAAGTCTATTCGTATGGCTGCATTGCCCCTTGTTCCAGTATGTCATGTCACTGTCACGTTGCTTCCTCAGGGCCGGTGGAGAACACTGCTTTGCAAACCTTCTCGGTAAGTTGATTTTGACTTTGTATTCACATGATGCCAAGAACGTTGCGCTGATGACGTCACTATGTTGGGCTGTAGTGAATGTAAACGCTTATGTAGCACCAGTCGGGTGCCGTTAATACCAGGATAATCTTGTGGCGTGCTGCATAGCCTGATCATGGTAGGGGTGGTTTTGTGCCATCGCTCCTCATTACTTTCTGTTGAGTTCCGGCCCAGCAGCTTGTTCTGTTTGGCATTTCAAAGCCCAGTTGGACGAGGCAATGACTGGCTCTTGCGGGGCTTCCATGTGTTCACCTAATTACCTCCCTCGTTGGATGAGCTTCTTAAGGCACTTGCGGGCGATGTGTAATTTCCCTTCTTGACCCTCACTGATTCCCAGGGGTAACTACAGATTGTTGGCTTTGTGTGAGTTGCACTGCAGCGCATTTAAATTTCTATATATTGTAGCCTTATTCATACATTGTGATTTTCTGGATTACCACATGGCTCTAATTGCATTGAAGCAGCCTGCAGAGCGTTATGCCCCCTTCATATAGCTGCAATACTCTGCTACATTTTATGTGTCTTCTGTGAACCCTGTGCTAGTTGCACAATCCTTGGAATAGGATCATAATATTGTCCAGTTTTTTAGCAACTCGTACAACATAATCTTTGGTGTGTTATGGTGTTTCATCACATTTCCATGTGCTATGAATCCATGTGGATTGTTCATCTCTGTTTTCACAGCAAGGACTTGTAGAGCTCCTCCAGGAGTAAGCTCAAATTTCCCAGTTACGTGGCAGTTAAGACTATTTTGGGTATGTTGATAACTGCTGCATAAATACATGTAAACGTATGGAACAGCCTTCTTTTTAAGTGTGTAGTAATGTCCTTGTTCGATACTCAGATCTAGTATCACTTTCATTCCTGTGATCCCAACTGGGATACAGTGGCTGTTGTTTTCCTTTACAGGTGTAACTGTTACAGTATAGGTTCTGAGGTATTCTGTGACTCTGTGACAAGAAGTGTTGAATCCTTATGCTTGTTTACCTTTGTTTCAGATCTCCCTCCCTGCTGTTCCCTTCCTTTCCTTCCCTCGCCTGATTACCCGTTTGAGTCTGTCATTTCTACTCAGACCAAGGGACTATTGGTAGATGGGCCACTTTGAGCATCACACGTTTCTGAGGATTCAAGGATCTGACAGTCCCAGGCAGTCCTGTGCATATTGTTTCACCAGCAGTACAGGTAAACTCATTGCATGACTGTTATTTTCTTCAGAGCAATGGCACTGGCCATGGACATTGGCTAAAGCAGCATGGCCTCAACACAAACTTGATCCGTTTGTGTAGAAAATGTGTTCATCACAGTACAATGTGCCTCATCACTGTCAACGCAGATCTCTTGCCAGTTTGCATGCGTCATCTATGGCATAATTGACAAAGATTGTGCATATGGGAGTATGTGTTCTGTGGCAACATGCTTGCAGTTTATCATGGCAATGATCCCTATTGTGCATGAAGTACATGGTTGTGTATGTATTAGTGTAGGTTGCTACCCACAACGGCCATGCGACACCTGCTGACGCTGTGTGTCCTGTGCGCAGCTTGGCCTTTTGGTGCCTGATCCTGTATGCCCATCATTTTTCATGATTGTTCATCCATTTTCTTTCAGTGACCCATGAGTAATCAGACACTCCTTCCTTTCCATACACCTGTTACATCGTGCCTTTAAAACCTCCTTGTCTTTGTGTGCTAGTTATTGCCTGGTATCTCACCCCTTTCGTCGTCAGGTGTTCACTCATTCCTGCTGCTGCCTCCCCTGCGGCACCACCCCACCGAGTGCCCTATTTCTTCAACCCATACGCCTCTCAGATGCTCCTCCATCCCTCCACCCATTCTTAATGCATGCAGCAGCTTGTCTGTGCCACTGTTGCGCCACCTCCGTGCCAAAGGCAGGGCCGTCAGCGCCTGCAACGTGCACAGTGCAAGACCCTCTGGTCCTTGCATGACCCACGTAACACAACAGACTCATGCTCCAGCCACCCTCCAAACAAATAACACCAGACAATCAACCACCTGCTATCAGGCAACCCCTAAGCGCACACACGACAGCTTCGCATGCTGTGTGTGCAACTCCTACTGCCAACACTGCGCTGGCCCACCTAACAGGCAATGTCTGTATAACCAGGTCATGTGCCTCCTACTGCACACCAGCTCCATCCACCAGCACGCCATTGGACTCTGTTACCTCATCAACACAACAGCCCCACACATCGCCTTCATTACAGTAACCTGGTTGAACGCATCCTCAACACACAACTTCCACATTGCCATCACAGACGGATACAAGATCACCCGCAGGGACCGCACCAACAATCCAGGAGGATGAATTGCAATTCCTTCACAAGTACACCCTCAGAGTCACAAACAACACCAAGGAAACACTGAGAATTGTCAAGCACCCGCACTTCAGGTTTCAAACCAACCCCCTGACAAGCCTCAGACTAACACTCATCTACATATCTCCAGGTCTAAATCCACAATTCCGCAAAGCCATCAACAACTACATCAGCATGCAGGCCCTCACCTACACAGACTACATGTGGCAGGGGGACAGCAACTTCTGTCTGGAGGACAACCACACCATCATCCTTCATTGGTACATCAACATTTGCATCCAGTTGTCCAACAAGCAACACACTGCACCACACTCCGTTACAGATTCACCAAAGATGCTTGCCTGAAAGTCAACACAAACGAGCTGTGTGGCACCCGCACACAGGACACTCCAACCAACAACACCGCCACACCCTGCAACTGCACACACTGGATCAGCGACTGATCCAACACTCTTGCCACATTGGCAGACTTTCCTGTGAAGCACAACAACAGTTAAGCCACCAGGGACAAGGCAGACCTACTGGACTCATACAGGTCTAGCCAGACTCTTGTGCAAACCTTGCAAACAAACAACCATCAGTTACCTTTCAGCCCTGAAATCCGCAACACACAGACATCACCATATCATCAGCACGGACAAGAGGACAACCTTCAGGTATGGCCTACGCACCAACACACACAACATGAATGACCTCATCGGCATTGTGAGTGAACTGTCTAACCCCAGCTCTCCATCCAAAATACATCCCACCCTTGCAAGGCCAAGGGGAACCCTTGCAACTTTCTACCACTCCAAGCTCATGGACGTACACGACAGCCTCGCCACACAGAGGCAGACAGCGCTATTATCCACAGGACATACCCCCCTCAGGTCCTGGACTCCCGTCAGCAGCAAAGACACCACCCGGCTCATGTACACGATCCACTCCGCCTCTCCATCAGAACCCTTCCCGCACAATATTTCAATCACAGCATACACCATCCTTGAAACCCACCTCCGGCACGTCATGAATGTCTCCTTTGAGTATGCCACTTTCCATGTGAGCTGGAGGCATGCAGAGACCCAGGCCCTTCTTTAACAACGGACGGTAGTACCGCAGGATCTCCTGGAACATCACCCTGCTTCCCCTCCCGGCAAATGTCATCAAGAAGACAGTCAACGAGCAACTGACTATCTCCCTCCAAGCAAAAATCTCCAGGCAACCCGCCCCAGTCCATCTTCCACAGTAATCACCCCACTGCAACAGCCCTCATTGCCACCACCAATGACATCTTGGACCCTGCTCAACAATGGTGAGACCACCACTCTCACCCCATCGACCTCTCAACGGCATTCTACACCATGTGCTACCACACTGTCAGATCACACATCTCCAACACTGGGATCCTGGGGAAAGCCCAGGATAAAATTGCCAAGTACCTCACCAGCAAGTCCCAGGGAGTCTGCCTCCACCCTTCACCACGTAGTACAAGGGGGTCATCAGGCCCATGCCCCAGGGCTCATCGCTCAGCGTGACAATCTACAATGTCTCCATGACCCCCCTCTCCACCATCACATGCGCACACAACCTCATCATCATGTCCTATGCCATTGACACCCAGCTGCTCCACACCAAAGACCCAGCCACTCCCAGATGCAACCTTCAAGCAGGCAGGAGGTGCGTTGACAAATGGATGAACATCAGCCACATGAGGCTGGACTTGAACAAGACTGAGCTCATCATCTGAGGAATGTCCCCTTATGGCTGGGACAACTCCTTGTGTCACACCGGCCTGGGCAGCGCACAAGCACACAGTGGCCACACATGCAAGCAGCTGCTCATCGTACACTCCTCACTCACAATAACCATGCAACTCAACACCATCTCTACCTCATGCTGCAAGTCCCTCTGCATGCTGCAAAAGATCTTCAGATAGATCCACTCCTAGTCAAGACAGACAGTCACCCAGGTCCACGACACCAGCCGGCTCAACTACGGCAAAGCCCTCTACGCAGGAACAACAGCCAGACTCCAGGAGGACTTGTGCGCATCCAGGGTGCATCCACACACCTCATCCTCAACATCTCCTGCCACAGCCACATGACCGTCCACCTGAGATACCTACAATAGGCTCATTATCAACTGCAGGATCACCTTCATACTCCTCAGCCACACTCAGGAGGCACTCCACAACTCCATCCCCAAAGACAAACATGGACGTCTCCCACCCAACACCCCATTGCCCCAAGTCCGTCTAGCCAAACTTGCCCTGGGCACCATTCATCACATCCACAGTGCACCTGCATGCAACGATAGTTCTCCCACATCACCAAACAGACCTGGTACTCCCTCCCTGGGCACCTCCACATGACCCATGACCTCTACACCTTCATAAAACTCTTCCAAAACTGTCTGTCCAAGCAGTATGGCAAGTCCCCCCCACTCAGCAGATTGAAACAATCACGGGTGAGTATTGTGCTCCATGTATGTATTGGATGTTACATTGTGATCTATGTGTGTCATGTGACATTGTGTTGCCATAACTTTGCAGCAAGCAACCTGGGAGTCCTTGAAACTTCATTCAAAAGAGGGCTGATTCCCTGAAAAGCAAAGAGTTGTGTGGTCCTGAGGAGAACCCTACAAAATATTGGGTTCGAAACGCGTCAACCTTGTTGTATCCCGTGTCAGATTCATTATACACTAATCTAGGATTAATTCAAAGTGATTGTCTTTGTTGACATTGGGATCATTGTCCATAGCCCATGGAGAGGGTCATGTAAAAGCAACTTGACCCCCATTGGGTTTGTTTGGTTGAAGTGTGTGTGTGAGCGTGGAGGTTTTTTGGCCAAATTTGTTGGATGCAGTGTGAATATTCGAGGGAGTGTTATTCATTGTATATAGTCCGTCCGTATTGTTGTCTATGATTTTGTATGAATATTTTGGGTTGAAAAAGCATCTGAATATGAAGAAATAGAATATACCATTGATTGTTGCAATTCATAAAGCTGATCTTGATGTTTGATTCATTTTAGTTAATTTTAAAAGCTGGTGAGAATATAGCTCAATATTGGCATTTTGTTCCGGGCTTTCGAACGTGGCACATCTCCCAGATGCGACACCTTGTAAATACCCAGCATCATGGCGCAGCTTTTGTGCGTCTGCTGCGTCACAAAGGTGAAGCAACGACGTTGTGAAGGAAGCGCAAGGGACTTGTGAATCTGCCCCGTGTATTTTTTGCTTGGATGCTTCAGCAGATCTGTTACATGACGATTGTGACAGTGGGGCACTCCATTGCCTGTCGCAGGAGGCTATGTTTATGTAAGGGGTGTGTGTGACAGGCCGTGCTGGTAGTTGGTGTCTGATTTGGAACTGGGCCTCCCTCGTAGTGTGGCTGTCCCCCCATGGAGCATGCTGACATGACAGTGGTGTGAGTTCCTGTCAAAGATATCTGACCTTGTTGTCCTGGTGTTTGTGTTTGCACTGGTCACAGGAGGGCCTTGTGCTGCCTACACCAGGGCCCAGTGTCAGCTATCTTGTTAGTACATTCCCACTCCATGTGCATTGAGCTTGGTGCATGGGTGTGTACCTGGGCCATGTGGGATGAGTGCAATTGGGCATGGGCATCCACATAAATGTTTATAGGGTTGGCCAAATTTTTAGCTACATCACCACCCCCCTTGCACCCTCCTCCCCTCTGCCTTGCACACTTCTCGCACTCTGCCTTGCACCCTTCTCCCCACTGCCTTGCACCCTCCTCCCCTCTGCCTAGCACCCTTCTGGCCCTCTGCCTTGCACCCTTCTCCCTCTGCCTTGCACCCTTCTGGCCCTCTGCCTTGCACTCTTCTGGCCCTCTGCCTTGCACCCTCCTCCCTTCTGCCTTGCACCCTTCTGGCCCTCTGCCTTGCACCCTCCTCCCCTATGCCTTGCACCCTTCTGGCCCTCTGCCTTGCACCCTCCTCACCTCTGCCTTGCACCCTTCTGGCCCTCTGCCTTGCACCCTTCTCGCTTTCTGCCTTGCAACCTCCTCCTCTCTGCCTTGCACCCTTCTCCCCTCTGCCTTGCACCCTTCTGGCCCTCTGCCTTGCACCCTCCTCCACTCTGCCTTGCACCCTCCTCCCCTCTGCCTTGCACCCTTCTGGCCCTCTGCCTTGCACCCTCCTCCCCTCTGCCTTGCACCCTTCTGGTCCTCTGCCTTGCACCCTCCTCCCCTCTGCCTTGCACCCTTCTGGTCCTCTGCCTTGCACCCAACTGGCCCTCTGCCTTGAACCGCTCTGGCCCTCTGCCTTGTACCCTTCTCACCCTCTGCCTTGCACCCTCCTCCCCTCTGCCTTGCACCCTTCTAGCCCTCAACCTTGCACCCTCCTCCCCTCTGCCTTGCACCCTTCTGGCCCTCTGCCTTGCACCCTCCTCCCCTTTGCCTTGCACCCTTCTGGCCCTCTGCCTTGCACCCTCCTCTCCTCTGCCTTGCACCCTTCTCCCCTCTGCCTTGCACCCTTCTGGCCCTCTGCATTGCACCCTCCTCCCCTCTGCCTTGCACCCTTCTGGCCTTCTGGCCCTCTGCCTTGCACCCTTCTCCCCTCTGCCCTGTACCCTTCTGGCCCTCTGCCTTGCATCCTTCTGGCCCTCTGACTTGCACCCTCCTCCCCTCTGCCTTGCACCCTTCTAGCCCTCTGCCTTGCACCCTTCTGGCCCTCTACCTTGCACCCTCCTCCCCTCTGCATTGCACCCTTCTGGCCCTCTGCCTTGCACCCTCCTCCCCTCTGCCTTGCACCCTTCTGGCCCTCTGCCTTGCACCCTTCTGGCCCTCTGCCTTGCACCCTTCTGGCCCTCTGCCTTGCACCCTCCTCCCCTCTGCCTTGCACCCTTCTAGCCCTCTGCCTTGCACCCTTCTCGCCCTCCCCCTTGCACCCTTCTCGCCCTCCCCCTTGCACACTTCTGGCCCTCTGCCTTACACCCTTCTCACCCTCTCCCTTGCACACTTATCGCCCTCTCCCTTGCACCCTCCTCCCCTCTGCCTTGTACCCTTCTCACCCTCCCCCTTGCACCCTTCTTGCCCTCCCCCTTAAACCCTTCTCACCCTCCCCCTAGCACCCTCCTCCCCTCTGCCTTGCACAATTCTCGGCAACCCCTGTGCACCCTTCCCACCCAATGGAGGGTGCTGCCACCTAGGACAATGTCACCATTTCAAAAGCATGATGGACTAGCGATGGCCCTGACTGGGCCCACACCAGACACACTGGCCATCCGGGGGGGGGGGGCAAGAGCCCCCTTCCCCCCCTGCGGATGCCCATGCATTTGGGTCTTATTTGTAGTCCCACGATGCATTTTGTGACACCCACCCTCCCAGCATACCGGATGTCCATTCTTGGGTCTGTGCTTCCTGTAGCATGGGACATAGCATGGCCTTGGATTGTCAATGGGGCATACACATGTTAGTGGCATTAGCGTTGTTTTTGCCTGTAGTTGTGGACGGCGGGCGCTTGGGGGTTGTTACGAGCATTTTTTGTACTTGGAGTGTGGATGCCATTACCCCCATGTTACATGAGTTGTTTGTGTACTCACCAGAATCTATGACTCCTTCAATGCCATGTACTCCCACCGGTGGTAGCAGGGCCATGACCTTCTCCTCCCAGGGATGATACTGTACTGGTCTGCGGGGACCACCACCTCCAGTGACCTGGCTTTGGGCGTACTCTTCGTCCATCTTCCGCTTGATCATCCTCCGCAGATCATACCATCTGGCCTGGCACTCCCTCGAAGTGCGTCTGATGGGTGCAACAGCATTCACCCTAATGACTATCCTCTACCACAGGCGTGTTTTATCAGCTATGCTGGTCCATCCGACCAATGCACCAAACTGCTGTGGCTCGACTCTGATGACTTCATCTACAAGGATCTCCATCTCCTTCTTTGTGACTTTTGGATTCTTCTGTGCGGACATGGTGTGGGGTGAATGTGATGGCGGGGTGACGGTGTGTATGGATGTGGGTGTGTGGGTCTGAATGTGAATGGGGGTGTAGTTCTGAATGTGATGGGGTATGTGTGAAGATGGATGTGTTCAGTTGTTGGTGTTTTGTCAGTATCCGTAGCTAAATGGGTATGTTGCAAAGGATCATGGTTTGTGTGTGTGGGCCCTTTTTATTGGTCCATTTGTGGGTGCAGCTTATTTTGAATTTTTGGTGGGTGTGTTATAAGGGGTGGGTCTGAGTTAGGCCCTCTGTTTGTCTGTTTGGATCTGGCCAGGACATTCATTTCCAATGGTTTGTACACAGGAGACATGTTTTGTGGGGTTGTGCAAGTCGTTTGCACCCTCCGTGTGCTGTTTTTAGGGGTTCGCAAGCGCTTCGTTCGGGGGGGGCTCGTCTCGTATATACTTTTGTGGCTCGCTCATATGCAACATGTTTACGGGGTTCACGTGTGCTTAGTTCAGGGGGGTTCGTTTCGTATTTGATTTGGTGACTCGCTCATACGCGACATTTTTATGGGGTTCGCGTGCGCTTCATTCAGGGGGGGTTTGTTTCGTATTTGATTTTGTGGCTCGCTCATAGGCGATGTTTTCCGTACAAATCGCAGCTCGTACGTGACGTTTTCCCATACGAATCGCGTTATCGGTCCCCAGTCCGGATCGTACTTGTCGGGTCGTACAGCATGTTTACGAATCGTACGGTTCACTTTACGGGTCCGTATCGTATGGATTTTCACTTGATTTTCGTACGGTTCACAAAGATTCGGACGTATTTTTTACCAACGGATAGTACTACGCGATTCGGACGGATTTGTATGATTTGTGCGGTAACGGCTATGAATACGAATCGTAGTATGGATTCCTTTCCAGAATCGGAATCGACCCCTAAATGTGTCTTACTGAATGCTTGGGTGTGTGACTAATCTGTGTGAATGTCTGTATCAGTATGTTAGTTGGTGTGTAAGTGAGAAGGTGGTGGTGGTGAGTAGCTACATATGGGTTAATGATGGGTGGTGTGTGTATAACTACATAATGAGTAAATGGCAGTGTGATTGATTCTTTGGGTGACTGACTAGGTGTGTGAGTAACTGTATGGGTAAGTGGCAGTGTGCGAGTATCTGTATAGGTATATGAGTGCATAGATCAGTGGCTAGATTGATGAGTGACTTTGTGTTTGAGTGACTGTATGGGTAAGTGGATGTGTGTGTAGACCTATGAATCAGTGAGTGGGTATGCATTAACTGGAATTGGTGTGTCTATGGCTTTGAGAATGGTACTTTGTATTTTAGAGTAGGTGTATGAAAGGTTATATTAGAATGTGAGGAGGTGCATCAGATATTTAGTGGTTGAATTAAAAAAAAAAGAGACACATTTTCTTCTTAAATACTATTTCCTCCATTCATCTTTCTAGCTTGGACCTCAGCATTTTTTTTAGAATTACTAGAGTTCCTTCAGAGTCTTTAAGTATTATAACTTTTGCTTTAATTGATGTCTTGTAAATGTCTACTGTTGTTCTGTGTTTGATGAGTTACAAACTTCTATGTAGATATTTTTGATGTATTTTTATTCTGCTGAGTTTTGTCTACATGTTCTTCCTCTATACAGTGATCTATGTATAGCTCTCTCTGTTGTAATTCTGCTTTGAATGCGCTGTTATTAAAATAACTAATACATTATTGAAATTGAAGGATACGTTAATGACTGGATGGGAACACAAAGAGATTACAGTAAGATGGCAGATGGCATATCAATATGAACAAAGACAGCTTTGAAGCATCTTACCAGTGTACACTACAAGCTACAGTCATAGGAGATGATTTATGCCTCTGCATCTCTGCTTACACTTGCCACTGTGAAAGAGGTTTTCCCTCTGTACAAAAAAAGCAAGACTTTGTCTCATTAAGATATGCTTACTAATTATTTGAAATGTTTCTTTGCATTGCAAAATGATTATTTTTCAGATTTGAACCTTCACATCGTCCACCTGAGACGCTCAACATTCCTTCTACAAGGTTTGGATAATCACACATATATATGCTATCTGTTCTAACCATGTTTTTACTAAAGGATAAATAGAGCTTCTATTGTGGTATCAGTGTATGTAGAATTGCACTTGCAAGATAATTGTGCCAAAACCATGGCATACACCAGAGAAAGAAAAAGCAACATTTTTTTGCAAAAGTTAAGAAATAATTCTTTCACCGATAATCGAGGATATTTTTTTCTAATTCATATTTTCCGTGGGTCTTGAGAGCTGTCAGTATCACTGTCATTCAATTTGATGTGTGAAAAGCTTTAGGCAAACATCTAAACCACCTGAGATAGCACAGAAAACGCAGAGCATATTAATATATTGAATGCGAGAATAGCTCCCGGCACAGATCCTGCTCTAATAGCTCACACATGAAAAGTAACATTAGTGTAGGTGAAGCAAACTTTCTTTAGAATGCAGCAGGGACCTTGAAAAAGCTAACACGGAAAATATCTGATTAAAAGACTTGAGAGAGGGAGGCTCCATTTTAGTACAGCACAGAAGAGGTAATTGCCTTCAATCAATTAAGGCCCAGATTTATTAAGATGTTGTGTCTGGGTTCCATCACTTTTGAGGCGCAGCCCTGATGTGAAATCTATCCTTGGATTTACAAAGCCCGATTTGCATGGCTTTGCATGGCTTGGTAAAAAAAAAAGTAATGGCAGTCAGTGCATAGCACTGCCTTGCTTACCTTCCATCAGTTAGGTGATACATGGGTGGAGCATGGGCGTTCCCATGCATTCTACCATGTATTTTGATGCAAAACAAAGACTTGTAAAGATAGGTTTTGTACCGAAATGGTGTGCCTACCAGAGGCTGGAGATATATCTTAAAAAATATATTTATTGCTCCTAGCTCCTTCCCAGTGCTGAAATTGAGACGATGGTTTCCGCTGCTCAGTACTGCCACTTAATCATCAACACTGGTGCTTTTCATGAGCATCAGTTAAGGACACATTCATTTATTATAGGCACGGGGAGATTATGTGATTTTCCCAGAATCACAGGATGTTGAGCTGTTGCCAAGACTCAAGCCTGGCTCCCCAGTGCCAAAGTCAGCAGCTCTAGCCATTACGCCACATCCTCTATCCACTTTTGTGGTAAGTAGTTGGTTCTGTTTTAGGCGGCACTAACAGGAGAAATGGGCTGGTGCAAGCTGTCCTTATGATGAGAGCACCGGCACTTATTTATTTTTACAAATTAACTACTGTTACTTCCTCTCTGGATGTGTTCAGAATTCAGGAACACTCAAGCAAGGAGGTTTAAACCTAAAAGGATAGTTTTTGTGCAGAAAGCCATCCCTTCATGCATAAAAACTAGCCTGACCTCAACGCAGGCATACTTGTAACATGATGCAATGATGCATGTGTTTGCTTCAGACAGCCACACGTGCACTAGTGCTATGAGAGACCAAAAAACGGTGCCGTATATATTTGTAAGTATAGTGTAGTTCTGTTCTTTCATGCAATATAATGCAGCAGCTTTCAAGTTGTAAGTTATCCTGCATTCATCCAGCATGGACTTGTATGCAAACAAAGTTTGTCCCCCTATATGAAACTACCTTTTTGAGTAAACCTATTTGAGTAAAGATACACAGAAAGGCCCGGGCAACCACCGGTGTAGCTGCTGCCTGCAGGGGTATAGCCTCTGGGCTTCCTCCAGTAGGAAAAACCTGTCCCCATAGGCTGGTGTAGGGTCCTCGGGCCTGACAATGTCTACTCTACCCTCTCAAAGAGTGCCTCTGCCACAGCAACATTCTTTGCACTTTCTACTTGACTTACCACAAGCATGCCAAGTGTTGTAGGAATGGCAGAACAAATTTGCTTTCTTTATCATCTGGGGCCAGTAGAAGTGGTTGGCCAGACTGTCAAATGGTTTTGGCCCTCACCAGGTGTCCTGCCAAGCTATGTCATGAGCCAGTTCTAGAAGGGAGGCCAGGTAGCACTGGGGATCACCAGAAGTCTGGTTGACCCAGGTCCGGGATCCTTAGGTCTTGCAGTAAAGGATAGCAGCTTCCCTTTTGATCAGGTGATCTCTACATGTACTGATGGTTCTGAGTAGGGCTTTGAGTATGCAGGATGAATGGCGCACTACCTAGTAGCTGTAAATTTTAGTGATATACAACAAAGGTGCATACGGTGCTACTAGGTCTGAGGAAACCCCAATAACCCGTGTTAGGAGTGGCAAGGGCCCACCCAGTAATTGCAACAAAAGTCCTGTGCACACGTTAAGATATATGTAAGTAAGTGTCTTTTTTAGGGAAACAAAATGTAACAGCAGTGATGGAGACAAGATAGACACTAGTCGACACTTTCTTTCAAGGTGAAATATATTTAAACTTTCTTCCTCAGAAGGGGTACATTAAAGAATAAACCAGCCGACACGTGTTTCATCAAGCAGGCAATGTACTCATGAATCTTCAGGGCTGAAAATCAATCATGAGTATGAATGTCGAAGGGCCGGTGATATTTCCAACCCAGCCTTAATGGGTTAAGCCTTATCGGCAGGGCCAGTAGTGGCTACCTGTATCAAGGATACCACGGGGTGACGGGCGGGTTCAACCATCAGCCGTATGATCTGGTGTAACAGTTTACTGTTGCACGTTGCTCTTTCCCGTCAGTCGAGTACCAGAGCGGGTTGTGGGTTTATAGGGGAATTGGGTGGGAAGTAATTTAATTATAAATAATGATTAATATGTTTTTATCAATTGGTATTTATTATTCATTAATTGTTAATTAATTATTAATTGGCAATTATTTCTTATTAATTATATTATGTATAAATGATTTATTATACATTTTTATTTATTGTTATTGTTAATTAATTTATTGGTAATTAATAATTAATGGGTGATTACTTTTTATTAAGTGATTAATTGATAATTACATTAATTATGTGATTTGTTTATGTGTAGTGGGTTGTGGGTTTATCGGGGAATAGGGTGGGAAGTAATTAAATTAAATTAATTAATGGGATTGTTTTATATATTGGTATTTATTATTAATTAATTGGTAATTAATTCATAATTGGTAATTAATTTATATTAATTAGTTAAATATAATAATTATAATTGTTGTATTATTTTGTATTTATTGTTATTAATTTATGTATTGTTAGTTAATTAATTATTAATTGGTGAGTCATAATTAATTGGTAATAGATATATATTAATTAGTTGTGCTGTGTGTTAAAGGGGGAATAGTGTGGGATGTAATTTAATGTCGTTTAAGTAAATATTAATTTGATAGTTATTAATAATTTTTTTGTAAATTCAATCAATCAATCAATCAATCAATAGAATTTGTATAGCGCGCTACTCACCCGTTAGGGTCTCAAGGTGCTGAGGGGGGGGGGGGGGGATGCTACTGCTCGAACAGCCAGGTCTTGAGTTGTTTCCTGAAGGAGAGATGATCCAGGGTCAGCCGTAGGTGAGTGGGGAGGGAGTTCCATGTCTTGGCTGCCAGGTAGGAGAAGGGTCTTCCTCCGACGGTGGATTTGCGGATTCGTGTGACGGAGGCGAGGGCGAGGCTGGCGGAGCGGAGCTGGCGGGTGTGTGTGTAGAATGTGACTCGGCTGTTGAGGTACTTCGGGCCCGTGTCGTGGAGAGTGTGCGTGGGTGAGGAGTCTGAACGTGATCCTCTTGTTGACGGGGAGCCCGTGCAGGTCCCTCAGGTGGGCCGAGATGTGGCTGCGGCAAGGGACGTCCAGGAAGAGTCGTGCCGAGGCGTTCTGAATGCGCTGGAGTCTTTTCTGGAGTTTGGCTGTGGTTTCAGCGTAGAGGGTGTTCCCGTAGTCCAGACGGCTGGTGACGAGGGCCTGGGTGACCGTCTTCCTGGTTTCGGTGGGGATCCATCGGAAGATCTTTCGGAGCATGCGCAGGGTGTTGAAGCAGGATTACGAGACGGCGTTGACTTGCTTGGTCATCGTGAGGGAGGAGTCCAGGATGAAGCCCAGGTTGCGTGCTTGGTCCGTTGGCTTCGGCAGGGGGCCACCAGGAGTCGTCCCAGGCGGAGGGAGATTGTCCGAGGATGAGGACTTCCGTCTTGTCTGAGTTCAGTTTCAGACGGCTGAGCTTCATCCATTTCGCAACGTCTTTCATTCCTTCCTGGAGGTTGGCTTTGGCGGTGGCGGGGTCGTTGGTGAGAGAGAGGATCAGCTGGGTGTCGTCGGCATAGGAGATGATGTTGAGGTTGTGTTGGCGTGCGATGGCTGCGAGAGGGCTCATGTAGACGTTGACGAGGGTGGGGCTGAGTGATGATCCTTGCGGAACGCCGCAGATGACTCCGGTGGCCGAGGTTCGGAACAGGGGGAGGCGGACTCTGTGGGTTCTTCCGCCGAGGAAAGAGATGATCCACTTCAGGGCCGATCCTTGGATTCCGGTGTTGCTGAGGCGCTGTATCAGGGTGCGGTGGCATACAGTGACGAAGCCTGCTGAGGGGTCCAGGAGGATGAGGACAGCAGTTTCTCCGTTGTCGAGCATGGACCTGATGTCGCCGGTGGCTGCGATGAGGGCGGTCTCGGTGCTGTGGTTTGCTCGGAACCCGGACTGTGAGGGGTCGAGGGATCCGTTGGTCTCGAGGAAGGTGGAGAGTTGTCTGTTGACGGTCTTTTCGATGACTTTGGCTGGAAAGGGGAGGAGCGAGATGGGGCGGAAGTTCTTGAGGTCCGTGGGGTCCGCGGTGGGTTTCTTCAGGAGGGCGCTCAGTTCGGCATGTTTCCAAGTCTCCGGGAAGGTGACGGATGCGAAGGAGCTGTTGATGATATTCCAGAGTTGGGGTGCGATGATGGAGTCGGCTTTGTTGAAGATGTGGTGTGGACAAGGGTCGGTGGGGGAGCCGGAGTGCATAGGGTGGTGGTCTGGGGCGTTGGTTCGGTGGTTGGGTCCGTGGTCTGTGCGCCAAAGCTGTTGTGTATGTCTGCGATCTTGCGGTGGAAGAACGAGGCGAGTGAGTTGCAGAGGTCTTGCAAGGGTGTAATGTCGTTGTTGCAGGCGCTGGGATTGGAGAGCTCTTTAACAATGCTGAAGAGTTCCTTGCTGTTGTGGGTGTTGTTGTCCAGACATTCTTTGAATGTTGTCTTCTTGGTGGTGCGGATCAGCTGGTGGTGTTTGCGGGTGGCGTTCTTGAGGGCGGTCATGTGTTCTGCTGTCTGGTCGTGGCGCCAGGCTTTCTCGAGGGCGCGGCAGGTTTTCTTGGAGTTTTTGAGTTTGTTGGTAAACCACGAGGCTTTCCTGCTGCCGGGTCTGCTGGGAGGATTTTTCAGTGGTGCGAGTTTGTCGGCGCAGTTGATGAGCCACTGTGAGAGGTTGCGGGCTGCTTCGTTGCGGTCCGTCGTGTTGGTGGGCGGGTTCTGGCTGAGGGTGGTGGTGAGCTGGTCAGCGGTGATCTTACTCCAGTTTCTGCGGGGAACCTGTTGCAGGTGGTGGTGGGTCATGGTTCTCCTGAAGCTGAAGTGGACGCAGCTGTGGTCTGTCCAGTGTAGTCCAGTTGAGTGGCTGAAGGAGATGTGCTTGCTGGAGGAGAAGATGGGGTCAAGCGTGTGGCCGGCATAGTGGGTGGGGGTGTTCACCAGTTGCTTGAGTCCGAGGTTGGAGAGGTTATCCAGCAGGGCGGCAGTGTTGCAGTCCTTGTTGTTCTCCAGGTTCTCCAGGTGGAAGAACAACAATAATCACTAATATGTTATTTTTTTAATAAAAAATATTTAATTGATAAGAATGATAATTTAACCCCTATGCTATCCAGAGCTTTCTCTACTGTTGCACTCTCTGGAGTTGGAATAGTAATTTTTACCCCTACGCTATCCAACGCTTTCCCTACTGTTGCACTCACTGGAGTGGGAATACTAATTTTTACCCCTGCGATATCCAGCACTTTCCCTACTGTTGCACTCTCTGGAGTGGGAATAGTAATTTTTACCCCTACGCTATCCAACGCTTTCCCTACTGTTGCACTCACTGGAGTGGCAATAGTAATTTTTACCCCTACGCTATCCAGCACTTTCCCTAAAGTTGCACTCTATGGAGTGGGAATAGTAGTTTTTAACCCCTACGCTATTCAACACTTTCCCTACTGTTGCACTCTCTGGAGGGGGAATAGTCATTTTTACCCCTACGCTATTCAACGCTTCCTTACTGTTGCACTCACTGGAGTGGGAATAGTAAGTTTTACCCCTACCCTATCCAGCACTTTCCCTACTGTTGCACTCACTGGAGTGGGAATAGTAATTTTTACCCCTAAGCTTTCCAACGCTTTCCTTACTGTTGCAATATGTGGAGTAAGTATATATAATAATTTATATGTAGATGTTTAATTAATTTTAACATTATATGTACTAGTTAATATTTTTTAAATATGTTTTAATATTTATATCTATAATTTTTTTAATTATAAGTATTTTTAACTTATTTTTACATTATTATTAAAACATTTTTAAAAATTATATTTTTAACATTGATATTTTTGACAACGATATCATTTTTTTGATATTTTTGTTCTTACCTTTATGTAGAAAGGACTTCGATATTTTTGACTTCGATATTTCTGTGTCGATATTTTTGTAGGTGGATTTTCTGTCAAACACTCGACATGAACAGATTAAACCAGAGACCATGCAAAGTCCATGCATTTTGTAGCCAGTGAGCACACTATGAGGGTTGAAAAGACCCATCGCTGGTTTAAAGTTTTACCTTTGGATATTTTTGGAAGTAAAAATCCACTAGCAGGAAAACGTTGGGAACTGTAGCTAGAAAGGAATCTACCAGTCCAGATACCTTTACCACGAGATACATTTGAACCAGTTTTCCATGGAGCAAAATGTTCAGAGTGTGATCAACCTAGATTACTTGCATGCCTTGGATGCGACCTCGTTGGGCACACTTAAGCCCCTTGTGTCATTCCTTAAAAAAATCACTAAGCCCCTACTTTTTCAAAACTCTGGGAAACTTTCGCCTGATCACTGCTGCAGACCACAACTCCTTATAGCAGGCTTCTGTCCACCAAGTCTCTCTCCAGCTAGATATCCTGCATTGTCCAGCTCTCTAGGGCCATCTGTGCCTTCGTGGGATCAAGATTCTTTCTGCTTTTTCTGTGCCCCAAGCTGGAGGCCACCCACTTGACCCTTGGAGAGCAGTTTCAGACCCTGGCTGCCAGGAGAGTTTAGGAGTCCTTGAGTGCTTCTGTTAATTCCAATTCTTCCTATAGGAGTAAGGAATATTCTTCCAGCAGGGCCTTCTTCTTCTGGTGGAGCCTTTGTAAGTCCAGAAATGTTCTGAGGTGGTGGCACTGGAGGTTCCAGAATTATCATATGCATGAGTCAGTGATTGGAGAAACTCTACCACCCAAGCCCAACTATTTTCTCACAATCCTTCACCTCCGTTTGTGCACTTCCTCTTCGTCTTACAGTAAAGTTACACAGGAGCCATCATTTCAAGATTGCAAAACCCAGCTGCTTCTCCTCCTACCTGATAGGGAAAATTGGTTTTCCCTCCTACTGTGATTTGAGCATGCATGTCCCCTGCAAGGCTCTGAGAATAAATATGAAATGCTCTTCTTGACATTTCCAAGTCAAAAGAAGTAGTGATAAAGCTGCCTCTTCTTCCAACTGTCCACTTCCAGATAGCTACCACCCATTTTCCTTTCCTGGGCTCAGAGACAGTCATTATCCTCTGATCCCGGAATGTCAACTCCCCAGCCAAGGACGTATATTTCACATCTGGAGGTGTGAAGAGTGAAATAATTGTTTTAAGCTAGTTCTGGTGGAGACAGGCTGAAGTACATTTCTGCTCCAGTCATCCAAAATCTGAATTACCATTAAATCAGATTTTGAAAACTAAGTCAGAAATAACTTTTAAACAATGTTCATGTCTTTTCAAGGAAGAGATAGGGAATTACGATTTTAAACCCATTTACACTTACCTAGGCAATGTCTGCAATGCTTACACAGTAAAATAGCATTTGGCTTGTATTGCATGGCGAAGGCACACTAACCTCAAGTAATCTGCCCCATTTTTATATATTAGCATCCTGCACCGTGAACTTCCAAGGTGTAATTTAGTGTTGATTTGCAAATGTTTAAGACAGGATTTTCCTACATGCAAAGGCATTTTCTTTGCAATGTGTCACTGCAGTACATTTGAGCAGCAGCCTACCCACAGCACAGTGGCCTACATATGACATTCAACTTTCCGTGCCACCAGAATATTTTGCAAAAAGATCAGAAAAAAACAATGGATTAAATCCAGATCTGTGACTGCGGTGAATGTTTGATTTGTTCAGCATTCTGTCCATCATCTGTTCTTTTTGCTTTTGTCACTCAGGACACGGGTCCCATGCTCAATGTGCAACTGGATTTAAGCTAGCCTGGCTGATGAGGGGTGATACCCTGAAATCGGTCCCCGAATGCTTGTTTCCTGTCCAGGAAGGACCTGGCCTAGCAGTTTGGGCTGGACTTTTCCCATGGGGAGCAGGGTCAAGACTGATGTGCATATGGCTGGGTCAAAACTGGGGTGGTGTGGTGAGCAAAAAAATAATGGATTAACCCCATATCTGTGACTGGAGGTGAATGTTTGAATTGTTTAGTATTTCATCCATCATCTGTTCTTTTTGCATCAGTATTCTGTACGCACCATTTACAAAGGACTTATAGGAAAGTTAAATAATCACAATAGGGAGTTCCAATGTATAGTACATTTTAGAGGGAATTACACTGATACTTTTGTACTGCTTAGCAGTGATAAAGAGCAACAGTGTTGAATTTATAAATGAATAAATAATTAACTAAAATACAACAAAAAACTGACATAACAACTAAACAAATAAATAAAACACATATTCAATTAACTATTAAATATTTAATTAACATAAAAATACATTTAAAAAGGAATAAATTAAATAACTTACCATCTTGTTCCCCTACAAACCCAGTAACCTGCTATTATATAGAAGGTACTAAACTATAGAGAATTAAAAGACATATTAAAAACCTCAAATCACTCTTAAATGACTAAAATAATACTCAATTAACCAAGTTAATAATTGATATACATTATTACAAATTAAATATTTGATGAACAATAAACTATCATTTAAAATACAAAATAAACATGTATTAGTTAAATTACTTCCTACACCTTTCCTCTACAAACCTAACATAAGGCTACTACATTTTAAATTACTAATTAGATACAACAATATGTAATTACATATTGAAATTTGTAATTATACTAAAAGAATTATAAAGATAACTCCAAAAATTAATCCAATAATATATATTAAATTATTTAAAAAGCGATACATAATACATCTATATTAAAGTTAACAATATTATATACAATTATATTTAAAAAAAACTGTATTATATAAGTAAAAAATGATATTCTTAGCTTTTATGTTCTGTTCCTCAATATTTTTGACTTGACAATATATTCACCTAACAAGTCAATTGGTATACACCAGAATTCAGGACCATGAAACATGACTGCAAACTTCTAGAAAGACAAAAGCACATCAGCAAAGATCCCACAGACCGAGCCACCTTCATGTCAGTCCTCAACAAAAGCCATCAATGCCTGAAATACAAGAAGGGATGCACCCTTGCGGATTGCATGGAAGCCAGCTGCCATCACCGCAAGGAACTCTTCAACATCCTCAGAGAGTTCTCTTGTCCTTCAGCCACTGAGAACACCATCTTCCCTTCCCAGGAATTCTTCAACACATTGGTAGACTACTTCCACAACAAGATATCCACCACCTACAGCAACTTCAAACCCCAACCTTCCAACCTCTACAGCCTCTTCTCTCCAACGGACGCCACCCACAACCATCCACTCACCACATGGGAACTGCTCAACATACAGAGCACCACAGCCATCATGAACTCCATTCACCTTGGAGAACCCATGGACCCCTGCCCACACCACCTCTTCAACCTTGGGAGCAAGGAAATCAGCTGCAAACTCACCTTCATTATCAACTCATCCATAACCACAGGACTTTTTCCCGATCAAAGGAAACACACAGAGGTCAGACCCCCTCGCCAAGAAAACCTCTACCGACCACAGCATACTCTAGAACTACCGCCCCATCTTTATGCTCCCTTTCCCTGCCAAAGTCCTTGAGAAGGCCATCAACCACCAACTCAACCAACTTCTGAAGAGCAACAATCTGTTGGATGCCCTCCCAAACTGGCTTCTGCACCACCACAGAACCAAGACCACACTGATTGCCGCCACCGAAGACTTCTGGTCCCTTCTTGACAGTCACTAAAGCCCTAGTCACCAGCTGGCTAGATTACGGCAATGTGTTCTATGCAGTGCTCCCTACCCAACTCCTGAAGAGACTCCAGACGATACAGAACTCAGTAGTCAGACTCATCGTTGACCTCCCAAACTGACCCACATCAACCCCCACCTCGGGAACCTCCACAAGCTCCCCATCCAGAAAAGATGCCACTTTAAGATGTTGTCACATGCCTACAAGGCCCTTCATGACCAAGGACCGGCATGCATAAACCACCACCTGAATTTTCACCAAACCTCCAGTCACCTGTGCTTTGAATCCCTCGTCCTTGCTCACACTCTCTGAATCTGCCAAAGCAACAGGGGAGGATGCATCTTCTCCTACCTTGCCTCCAAGTCCTGGGACGGGCTCCCCGTGCACCTCCGAACATCATCCTCTCTCCCTGAATTCAGAAAAGGACTTTACACCTGACTCTTTGACTGATCTCAGCAAAAACCCAGCACCTGGACACCCTCATGAGTGATTAGCTGTGCACTCTCAAGTGCCTCGTTTCAGATCACTCCATTGTTATTCCTGTGGAAACCTTCACTCTTGCTGGACTTGAGAAATTCCTTACCTTGAGGACTGCTTGCGTGTGCCTCGTCTCAGATCACTCCAGTAGTTATTCCTGTGGGAATAAGAAAGAAAGAAATTAAAGAATCAATGCCTCTACTAATGGTGGTAATGCGCTTGCGCTGCAGCAAATATCTGAATAAAACAATAAGGAAAAATATACTTATCCAATTGTTTTCCCCTTGGCTCTTTTCTGAGGGGCATCTGTATTCTTTTGTTGCTTTTTGAAGGCTACGTCTGAGTATAGCAGTGCATAATTTCCTGCAATTAAGGAAACATTATATCAGCCTGCACATTTTTGCATCTTTTTATTTTACTTACTTCTGAATATATACGTGTATTGTTAGACCTGGCATCTTTGGCATGGTTTCCCCCTATCTTTTTTTCTCTACCTCCTGTATTTTTGATGCTGTGCTGGATTTCGTTTCTGCTGGTTTAGATGCTTTGGACCCTCTGCCACTGCTGATCAGTGCCAGAGTGTAAGTGCTCCCTATATAAATTGTTATTCTGATTGGATATACATGTTTGGCATATTTCTATCACCATGAAGTCCCTAGTAAAGTGCACTGGGTGTGCCAGGGCTGGTGATGACAAATGCTACTAGTGGGCCTGCAGCACTGATTGTGCCACCCACAGGAGTAGCTCTAAAATGGTGTCTCAGGCCTGCCACTGCAGTGCCTGCGTGCAGTTTAGAAACTGCCATGTCCTCCTGGTCAGTGTCCCCATTGACCAGGCCTAACCCTTCCCTTTTCATGCACATTAGTCACCCCTATGGAAGGCCCAAGGTACCCCCTGGGCAGGGCGCAGTGTATGTGAAAGGTAAAGCATGTACTGGTGCAGGTGACATGCTCTGGTAGTGAATGGCAGCCATTTTAATTTTTCATTATTGTAAGGCTATCTTGCTCCATAGATTAACATGGGGGATGCTGGCTACAGTGGCTACCAGCATTTCTTCTCATAGGACATAAGTATCTAGTATCCCTGAACTCAGAATTTAATAACACATCTTTTAGGAAAGGTTGTTTTTAAATCCTGTGTTTGAGAACAGCACTTTTAGAAAGTTGCTGTTTTCTTGTCTGACCCTTCTGTGTGCCTTGGCCTGTTTGTGAATTGACTGTCTGGTTTGAGAGTGACAGGGGCTGGGGATTCCCCAGGAGGCTGGCTGAGTCAGCCCTAGGCTGAATGACTGGATTTGCAACTTGAGTGGTGGGAGGAGTTAGCACCTGGGCCTGAATAGGGCTGTGCCTGCCTTCCACAATGCTGGCTCAACCTCCTGCTGGGCGGCTGACGACCCTGCCCCTCACTCTGAAAGGAAAGGAGAAGCCAGGCAAACAAAGGGCTCAAGCAACACCCAGAACTGGTTCAGACCGGGCTCAGGGCCCACTTGCACAAAGAGAACAAAGACTTTTAGGGGTATAAGTACAGGACCCCTGACAACAGAAAATTAGATCATCCTGGAATCAAGAAGGAACCTCTGCCAAGAAGAAAGCTGAATATGAAGAAGGAATAATGTCCTGCTGTTGCTCTGCTGGACTGACCTGTTGCTTTGCTGCCAAGGAGAGGGGAAGGACTATGCTGTGGTGCTGTGTCCCCTGTCTTGAAGGAATTTCCAAGGGCCTGAGAAGAGCTGGCTCCCTGTTCTGAAGTCCCAGGAACAAAAGGACTTCACCCCAAGCATCCCTGAACTCTGCTGAGAGAGTTCTGTCCTTCCTAGAGTGCTTGATCCAGTTGTGGGGACTCTGGAAGTTGTACCTGTGCTGGGAAGCTTGAAACTAAGCTTGAGAGACTATTGCAATTGAAAAGTGTTGCATCGCTCGCTTGCGGAGCGCATCCCCGACAGTGCGAGAAGATTCCCGCCGCTACGAAGGCTGAGATCGCCGCAGCGCCTAACGCTGCTGCCAGAGCTGTCGCATCCTTCGTGTGCGGGACGCACCAGACCGGTGCGGGAAAGTCTAACATCGCTGCGAGTGTCGTCGCAGAGCCTGTCGCCGCTGGGTGAGATCGCCGCACCGCTTGCTTGCGGACCGCATCACGTCGCTGAAGAGTCGTCGCAGAAACCATCGCGTCGAGGAGTTGCGAGAGAGAAGATCACCGCTGGTCCGCGCATCGTCGCCCTGGAGATCGTCGCAACTCCAAAGACCATTGCATCGTGCCTTTTGCGAGAACAAACTTCCTACGGAACCTCCGCACCGGAATCCATACAAGTGGACTTCCTCCCCATACAGACCGGATTCATCGCAACATGTCCACTGCTGCAGCGGGGCTGTCGCATCGCCTCCCCAGGGTCTCAGGAGCAATGCATCGCTTGTTTTCCACCGCACAAGCTTCTGCTTTTGGAACTTTGTTGCAACTAAAAGGTACTGTGAGTAAACGTGACGCAACTGTGAACTTTTCACGCATCTGTGGTTTATTTTATCGCAACCTCAAGAACTTTATCGCAAACCTTAAGAACTCTTTTGAAACCATATTCTTGAACTGTGTCTGTTGGATTTTTGTCATTTTGGTCTTGTGTAGTTCAGATTAAATACCTTTATTTTTCTAAACTGTTGTGGAGTCAGTTTGTGGTGTTCTTTTCACTGTGTTACTGTGAGTGTTGGTACAAATACTTTACACATTGCCTCTGGTTAGCTCAGACTGCTCGTGCCAAGCTACCTAGAGGGTGAGCAGCGGTTATCTCAGAGGGTTTCCTCCTTACCCTGACAAGAAGCAAGGGTCCCTATTTGGACAGTGGTACCTACCTCTGCCAACTAGAGACCCCCAGTTCTAACATTGTTGGTCCGCGGTGGGAAATTGAACTTGTATTTGTACTAGACCCACAGTGATTGGTGTACATCACTAGTGAGTGCAGACCACTACGCCACCGCATACTACTGGTTTTTGATTTTTGACTATTTTTGAGTAACCCTTCTAAAACATCATGTCTTTGAATGGGAAGGCACCCAGTAAGGAAGCAGAATTAGAGTTTTGCATTGAGGATCTGTATTCTTACAAAGTTACACAGCTTCAGCAATTCTGCAACAAGTTTGAGTGCCCCATAAAGAGCGGCTACAGGACGGATGAGCTGCAAAGAATCTTGAAGGCCCATTGGGAGGCACAAGAGGGAAATGATGTTAGTGGAGGAAATGATGTTCAAGTCACAGATCTGCCAGTGGGCAGAGTAGGCTTAGGAGCTGGCAGCAACCATTCCAGCAGGGGCCTCACCCCAGAAGAGTTACAAGAAAATCAGAGAGTGAGGGAATATGACTTGGAAGTCATGAAAATGAAAATGAAGCAATTGGAAATGGATAAAGAGAGAGGAAAGGCGGCGGAGGAGAGCAAAAGTGCCCGCGCCTTAGAGGAAAAGAAATTGCTTTTGGCTCATGAGTTGAGCATGAGAGAACTGGATCTAAAAGCCAAGGAGGTGGATGCCAGTTCAAATGGTGGCAGCGCGCAGCCAGTGCATGGGGGTAAACTATATATTCCCAAGGACCTGGAGCAGAATTACCATAGGAGTGAGGATATTTATGCCTGGTTCACTTCGTATGAGATTGCATTGAGAATTAATGGTGTGCCTGAACAGCATTGGGGGAGGGCCTGTGGAAACATTTTGAGGCTTCCGGGAGGAGTGCTCTAGAGCCCTTAGAGATGGCAGATGCCATGACCTACCCCAATATGAAGGAGGCCTTATGTCTCGATTCGATTCGATTAGCTTTATTGGATTTCAATAAAAAAATTATAAAAGCAACAACAATACATAAAAATACACCAAAACGTTAATACATTTCATTTCATAAAAGAATTAGATACATTTAAAAATAAATTAAATCAATAAAATGAATCGGCTAATCAGTATACAAAATGCAGCGTGGACAAGTTAAAAAACTGGAGAAAGTTGGCCACGCAATACAAGACCACTTCTTGCCGTCTGGAAATTACTCTATGTTGTCTGACATTATGACGGGACATATAGTGTTCTGGGGTAAAAGTCACTTAGAGACGAAACTGATATGGGACCATCCCCTATTTGTGGCTGCCAGGATTGCAGGTATGGTACGACATATTTATTTCTAAACTTTACGAGTACCAAGTCGCTCACAGTGTTTTTGACGAGAGGTCCTAACCAGCCCACCCTTTGGACACTTAATATGGTCCCGTCTAAATTGGAGGGCAGAGGTCTATTTTTGGTGAGCCAGTACACTACCTTATTCCTTAGGTCCTGCTGTCTCTCGAGTTTTCCCTTTGAGAGTTCAGGTATTCCTGAGAGGACACACACAATAGGAGCTGCCTCGGGTGGCAAATGTAGATGGTTAGTTTTATTAGGTAAAGTATCATGACTAGACACTATTCTTTTATAAGATGACTTGTCTTTATTCTGCCCAGCCCTAAGGTAAGAAGATTGTGATGGCATAGCGGCTTTTACGACTTTTGGGGTATTTACAGCTTTCATGTGTGGGGCAACTGGTTGTGTACTGGAGAGCTTGCTTTGTGTGGTGGAAATTGGCGTATCTCTAGGGGCTGGATGCTGTGATAGTACGGGTCCTCCCATAGATTTAGTAACTATTGACTTGACTTTTATAGCTTCCTCGACTCCCCTAAGCCTGTCCTCTAGGCTAGTCATTTTATCAATCAACGGAGTTATGATTGACTTCATCATGGTTTCGAGCTCCAACAATAGGGAGGCCTGTGTAGGTGTTTTCGAAGTCGCAGTGCTGAGAATATTGCGTAAAGGTGGATTACGATGTAACTTTTGTAATTTGGCCTGACTGCCCGTGTGTATAGCCTCATCACTCTTCCTTTTAGCAGAGAGCATCTGGATTGCCGGTAGGAAGTTTACTGTTGGTTGTATTATGTGAGGCGTTACCTGTGGAGTGTAAGTTAATTGGGAAGAGCAGCTAGACCCATGTTTAGGCGTGGATATTGGGGAAATTAAAGCTTTTTCTGGAACCAAAGGGGCATAAGAGGTTTTGCACAATTGATTAAGTTCATCCAGTAATGATATTGCCGGGGCTATATTAGCAGTCTGAGGCGGAGAGCCCAGAGCGAAAGGGCTGTTTAGAACTGGGGATCGTTCTATTCTATCTAAATCACTAACAATGGGCAGTATAACGCGCTTAAAATACGAATCCATTGTTCCCCTATGCGGATCACCCTGGGAGGAGAGATTTCTAAGGTCCGCTTTGCAAGACATAGCGTAGGAGCTATCACCAATAAGGTAGTTTTGTACTAAGACAATATCGAGAACCTTGGAAGGGGCCTATTAGAAGGACCAGAAATAGTCAATGGGTAACAGTACCTTTGATCAATGTTCCTGGAATATTGGCTTGAGAACTAAGGGGGGTGACCCGACCCGGCCTCCTCTGGCCCATGATGGCCACAGATGGCCTGCCCTCTGCCCGGGCTCTGCCCGGCACCGCCCGCGCGTGTCCGCGACGCGGAGGAAGCTGTCGGGATTTAAGCGCCTCCAGGCGCGCTGTGCAGGAAGTGGGCGTGTTGTCCTCCCAGGGCAGGCTGGGAGCTGTAGTTTCCACCCCGCTCCGCGTCCGAGCGATGTCACCAGCTCGGCGGCGGGGGAAACCACAGCGTCAGGGACCCAGCGATAGTGCAGTGCCCAGCAAAGATCCAGGATAGCAGGTGAGTTTAGAGCCCCCCTCTGTGCACCCACTCCGGGTCAAAAGCGGTCCCCGCTCCTCCGTGGAAGCTGTCGGGATTTAAGTGCCTCCAGGCGCACTGTGCAGGAAGTGGGCGTGTTGTTCTCCCAGGGCAGGCTGGGAGCTGTAGTTTCCACCCCGCTCCGCGTCCGAGCGATGTCACCAGCTCGGCGGCGGGGGAAACCACAGCGTCAGGGACCCAGCGATAGTGCAGTGCCCAGCAAAGATCCGGGATAGCAGGTGAGTTTAGAGCCCCCCTCTGTGCACCCACTCCGGGTCAAAAGCGGCCCCCGCTCCTCCGTGGAAGCTGTCGGGATTTAAGCGCCTCCAGGCGCGCTGTGCAGGAAGTGGGCCTTATGTCTCAGGTATGGCCTTACTCCAGAGCAGTATAGACTGCAGTTTAGATACTCTAAGAAGAGAGAGTCTGAGACTTGGATGGAGTGTGTGAATTTGTACTCACGTGCACTGGAAGGTTGGATAAAGGGCAGTAAAGTAACTGATTTTAAGGGGTTGTGCATTTAATCAGTTGGGAGCACTTGAGTAGTCTTTGTGTTCCAGAGCTGCGCCAGCATCTTTTAGACAGCAAGCTGACAGACCCCATTGAACTTGCTAAGGAGGCGGACCGCTGGACCAGTACCAGGGTCCGCAGAGGAATTGTGGGTCCCACAGCCAAAGGTGGGCAGGGTCCCCAGCAGAAGAGTGGGGGGGACAAGGGTAACCAAAATGAGTTCTCACAAGGGCCCCAAAATAGTTCCCAGGGAAAGGAATCCCAAACCTAAACAGCCATGGCCCTCTAAGGGCAGGCTGGACAATAGAGACAGAAGGGATAACCAAGGTCCCCCTACCTGCTATCACTGCAATGAGGTGGGCCACATTGCTCCAAAATGTCCCAAGGAGAATCCCGCACCCACTGGTGCTCCAGCCCCAGGGTTAGCAAGTGTAGCTTTGGGCGGGGATTTGATTTCTAGTGGAGAGGTGGGCCTAGCAGTTATGTCCCTTGTCTCTCTAGGAGACCGAGAGATGGTCCAGGAAACCTTACTGCCCTCTAACACTAAGAAGTATGGGCAGAAGGTTACCATCAATGGGAGGGAGGTTGAGGCTCTGAGAGACACAGGAGCCAGCGTGACATCCGTGAGGTGTCAGTGGGTGTCTGAAGAGCAAATCATCCCTGATATACTCCGCCCTGAGTTGGCAGCTGACAGCTCAGTGCGCCTCTGCAAGTTGGCGCGTGTTCCCTTTGAATGGGGTGGAGTCTCTGGTCTTTTGGAAGTAGTTGTCAGTGATGCCTTGCCTGTAGACTGTCTGTTAGGTAACGACCTGGAGAGTTCTCCATGGAAGGATGTAGAACACAGAACTCACTTGGAGATGTTGGGGCTGCCTGCGTGGATGTGTGTGACCACGCGTGCTATGGCAGCCAGTAAGGGTAACTCAGCAGAACTGGAGCCTGAAACAGTGGCCCAGAGACCGGCCAGGAGAGGAAGAGGCAGGGGGTGCGGGAAACCCGCCCCCGCAGTTCCCATGGTCCAGGAATGAGCAGAACCTGAGGGGGGTGCCCTGGAACCTACAGGGGAACAGGTGGCCGAACTGGGGAATCTGCCTGAGCTGACCCATTGGCAGCAGGAAGGTGGTCCCTCCAGGGAGGAATTCTGTCAGGCGCAGAAACAATGCCCTTCCCTCATTGGTCTGCGGCAACAGGCTGCAGACCAGGCAGCAGGTGGAGCGTCCAGAGATCACTTTATCTACTGGGAAGATGACCTATTGTATAGCGAGCCTAAGTTTGCTGAGCCCGGTGCAGCCCGTGTGCTGGTGGTACCCGAGCGCTTCAGAAATTTCCTAATGGGTCTGGCTCATGACGTGCCTCTTGCAGGACATCTGGGGCAAGACAAGACCCTAAACCCGCTTGTCACCCACTTCCACTGGCCCCAGATGAGGAAGCACGTTGGTTCCTTTTGCAGATCTTGCCAAACCTGTCAAGCCAGTGGCAAGACTGGAATGAAGTTGAAGGCACCCCTCCAACCCTTTCCAGTGGTAAGCACCCCTTTCAAGCGGGTGGGCATAGACATTGTAGGGCCCCTGGACCCCAATACAGCCTTAGGCAACAGGTTCATCCTGGTCTTGGTGGACCATGCCACCCGGTACCCGGAAGCAGTCCCTCTCACCACAATCACAGCACCCGTGGTGGGCTGTGCATTGATGGGGATCTTTTCCCATTTGGGGTTCCCCAGAGAGGTGGTCTCCGACCGGGATACCACCTTCATCTCTAGGTAAATGAAGTCTCTGTGGGAGGAGTGTGGGGTAACTTATAAGTTCACCACTCCTTACCACCCTTAAGGAAATGGGTTGGTTGAAAGGTTCAACCGGACCCTAAAAGGAATGGTTATGGGCCTAGCGGAGCCCATGAGATGGAAGTGGGACGTCTTGTTACCATGCCTGTTGTTTGACTACAGGGAGGTGCCTCAGAAGTCCTTAGGGTTCAGTCCCTTTGAACTCCTGTATGGCCACCCTGTTAGAGGACCTCTCTCACTGGTGAAGGAGGGTTGGGAAAAGTCCAGTGGGAAAACCCTCCAGGATGTGTTCAGCTATGTGCTGGCCATCCGCAACCAGACACAACGCTTCAGGAAGCTCGCTCAGGCGAACCTGGAAGCAAGCCAGGAAGAAATGAAAAGACGGTACGACCAGAATACCACTCTGGTCGAATTTCAACCTGGGCAGAAAGTGTGGGTGATGGCGCCAGTGGAGCCTTGTGCGCTCCAAGACAAGTGGACTGGGCCATATGAGGTGGTGGAAAGGAAAAGTGAGGTAACCTACCTGGTTAACCTGAGGACTCCCAGGCAGCCCCTGAGAGTCTTGCATGTGAACCGCCTCAAACCACACTTTGAGAGGTCTGAAGTGACAATGCTCATGGCTACAGATGCAGGAATGGAAGAGGATAGTGATCCTCTCCCTGACCTCCTGGCAGTTAAGGAGCAAGATGGGTCAGTGGATGGTGTGGTCCTCTCGCCCACCCTGACCCCAGAGCAGCAGAGTGACTGTCGCCAAGTGTTGGGTCAGTTCTCCTCCCTGTTCTCCCTGACCCCAGGAGTCACCAACTGGTGCGTCCATGATGTGGACACTGGAGACAGTCTGCCTGTGAAACAAACATTTTACAGGGTAACTGACAAGGTCAGGGCCAGCATCAAGGAAGAAGTTTCCAAGATGTTGGCGCTAGGGGTGATTGAGCCCTCCAGCAGCCCCGGGGCTAGCCCAGTGGTCTTGGTACCAAAAGCTGCTGCGCCAGGTGCCACTCCAGAACTCAGGTTTTGCGAGGACTACCGTGGGCTCAATGCGGTCACGAAGACTGACGCACACCCCATCCCCAGGGCTGATGAGCTCGTGGATTGGTTGGGAGCTTCCCAGTACCTCAGTACCTTTGATTTGACCTCTGGGTACTGGCAGATTGCCTTAACTAATGGGGCCAAGGAGAGGTCTGCATTCTCAACTCCAGAGGGGCACTTCCAGTTACGAGTCATGCCCTTTGGGTAAAAGAATGCCCCTGCTACATTCCAGAGACTGGTTAACCAGGTACTGTCCGGGCTGGAGGAATTCAGAGTCGCAAACCTGGATGACATTGCTGTGTTCAGCTCCACATGGGAGGAACACTTGCAACACCTCTGTGAAGTGTTGAAGGCTCTGCAAAGGGCAGCCTCACTATCAAGGCCAGCAAGTGCCAGATAGGGCAGTGAAATGTGGTGTATTTGGGACACCAGGTGGGGAGCGGCCAGGTGGCGCCCCTACAGGCAAAGATTGATACCATTCTGGCTTGGGAGCCCCCAAGACACAGACAGAGGTGAGAGCCTTTTTAGGACTCACCGGGTATTACAGACGGTTTGTCAAGGGATATGGCACCATTGTCGCCTCCTTGACAGAACTCACTTGTAGGAAGTTGCCCTAAAGAGTGGACTGGACCGAAGCCTGCCAAACTGCTTTTGATGCCCTGAAGACTGCCATGTGCACCGCACCGGTGCTCAAGGCACCTGACTTTTCCAGTGAGTTCATAGTACAGACAGACGCTTCAGAGCATGGTGTGGGAGCAGTACTCTCACAAGTCACTGAGGAGAATGGAGACCAGCCGGTAGCTTTCATTAGTAGGAGGCTACTCCCCTGGGAACAGAGGTGGAGTGCGATTGAAAGGGAAGCTTTTGCTGTGGTCTGGGCTGTGAAGAAGCTGAGGCCCTACCTGTTTGTGACTCACTTCCGTGTTCAGACCGACCACAGGCCCCTCAGGTGGTTAATGCAAATGAGGGGTGAGAACCCAAAACTGTTGAGGTGGTCCATCTCCCTACAGGGAATGGACTTTACGGTGGAACACCGCCCTGGTACAGAGCACGCCAACGCTGATGGTCTGTCCAGATTTTTCCGCCTTAGTGAAGAGAACTCCCAAGAGGGTGGGTAGTTCTCCCCACTTTCAGTTGGAGGGGACACGTGTTAGACCTGGCATCTTTGGCGTGGTTTCCCCCTATCTTTTTGCCTCTACCTCCTGTATTTTTGATGCTGTGCTGGATTTAGTTTTTGCTGGTTTAGATGCTTTGCACCCTCTGCCACTGCTGATTAGTGCCAGAGTGTAAGTGCTCCCTATATAAATTGTTATTCTGATTGGATATACATGTTTGGCATATTTGTATCACCATGAAGTCCCTAGTAAAGTGCACTGGGTGTGCCAGGGCTGGTGATGACAAATGCTACTAGTAGGCCTGCAGCACTGATTGTGCCACCCACAGGAGTAGCTCTAAAATGGTGTCTCAGGCCTGCCACTGCAGTGCCTGCCTGCAGTTTAGAAACTGCCATGTCCTCCTGGTCAGTGTCCCCACTGACCAGGCCTAACCCTTCCTTTTTCATGCACAATAGTCACCCCTATGGAAGGCCCAAGGTACCCCCCTGGGCAGGGCGCAGTGTATGTGAAAGGTAGAGCATATACTGGTGCAGGTGACATGCACTGGTAGTGAATGGCAGCCATTTTCGTTTTTCACTATTGTAAGGCTATCTTGCTCCATAGATTAACATGGGGGATGCTGGCTACAGTGGCTACCAGCATTTCTTCTCATAGGAACAAGAGTTCAACACCCTACTCAAAAAACCCAAGGCAGACCCAAGAGACCTCAAGAACTTCTGACCCATCTCTCTGCTCCCCTTCCCGGCCAAGGTCATCAAGAAAATCGTTGACAGACAGCTAACCCGATACCTCGAAGAGAACAGAATCCTGGACCCTTCCCAGTCAGGGTTCCGCAGCAACCAAAGCAACGGGACCGCCCTCATTGCCGCCGCCACCACCGACATCAGGACCCTGCTAGACAACGGGGAGACTGCAGCACTCATCCTCCTAGACCTCTCCGCCGCCTTCGACACCGTCTGCCACCGCACACTATGCGCACGCCTCCACGCCGTAGGGATCCGGGACAAGGCACTGGAATAGACCACCTCCTTCCTCTCCGGCAGAACACAGAGCGTCCGACTCCCCCCATTCCGTTCCGAAGCCTCTGAGATCGTCTGCGCGTACCCCATGAATCCTCCCTCAGCCCGACACTGTTCAACATTTACATTGCCCCGCTCGCACACGTAGCCCGACAGCACAACCTCAACATAATTTCCTACGCGACAACACTCAACTGATCCTCTCCCTCACCAAGGACCCCATCACCACCAAAGCCAACCTCCATGAATGAATGAAGGCCGTCGCCGACTGGATGAAGATCAGCCGTCTGAAGCTAAACTCGGACAAGACAGAGGTCCTCATACTTGGCTCCAACCCGTCAGCTTGGGACCACTCCTGGTGGCCAACGGCACTGGGGGCAGCCCCGACCCCCACCGACCACGCAGGCAACCTGGAAATCATCCTCGACTCAACGTTCTCAATGACCAAGCAAGTCAATGCCGTCTCATCCTCCTGCTTCGACACCCTCCGCATGCTCCGCAAGATCTACAGATGGATCCCGACAGATATAAGAAAGACAGTCACCCAGGCCCTCGTCAGCAGGAGACTCAACTACGGAAACACCCTCTATGTGGGAGCCCCAACCAAGCTCATCAATTGACTACAACGCATCCAAAATGCCTCGGCCCGACTGATCCTCGATGTAACACAACATGGCCACATCACCCCCCACCTGAGAAACCTACACTGGCTCCCCGTCAGCAAGAGGATATCCTTCAAGCTCCTCATCCACGCACACAAGGAACTCCACAAGACTGGCCCAGCCTACCTCAACAGACGGCTCTCCTTCTACACCCCCAGCCGCCAGCTACGCTCCGCCGACCTCTCACTCGCCACCGTCCCGCGCATCCGAAGAACAACCACCGACGGGAGATCCTTCTCCCACCTCGCTGCCAAGAAATGGAACACCCTCCCACTGAGCCTATGACAGACCCAAGACCTTCTGACTTTCAGGAGGATAGTAAAGACCTGCCTGTTCGATCAGTAGCGGCCCCCATCTCCCCCCTAGCACCTTGAGACCCTCGCGGGTATGTAGTGCGCCTAACAAATGACTGATTGATTGATTGATTGAATTCCAGAAATGTCCCCAAAGTAATTCCCAAGGGAACCAAGGTAAGGGTTCCCAGCCTCCCCCTGAGAAGAAGTCAGAACCCCCGACAGGTAAACCTCTTCATAGGGGGCCTGTTACCTGTGTAAGCAGGTGGGACACCGTTAGTATGATCCCCAGTGTCCCCAAAAGGGTCAGTATGTGCCACCCGGTGCACCACCCCATCAGGTGGCCAGTGTAGCCTGGGTGGGGAGGCGATGGGTGCCCAAGGTGGGTGGTGTCCCGCAGAAATGTCCCTTGTCTCATTAGGAGACTTTGAGATGGTCCCTAGAACTCAGCTGCCTGATAACACTAAAAAATACAGGCAGTGGGTGACCATCAATTACAATAGAGTGGAGGTTCTGAGAGACACCAGGGCCAGTGTGACAGCTGTCAAGTGTCACTTGGTGTCTGAAGAGCAGGTGGTCCCCAATGCATTCTTCCCAGTTGTTGGCGCTGACAACACAGAGAGCCGTTGCAAAGTGGCTTAAGTTTCCTTTGAGTGGGGGGGGTCTCTGGTACTCTTCAAGTAGCTGTGAGGCCAGCCATGCCTGTTGATTGTTTGTTAGGCAATGATCTGGAAAGCTCCCCTTGGGTTAAGGTGGAGAAGAAGGCTCATTTAGAGATGTTGGGTCTGCCTGATGGGTGTGTGTGACCACTCGGTCTATGGCAGCTAAGAGTGTTCAAGAGACACTGGAGCCTGAAATTATGGCCAGGGGACCTGCCTTAAAGAGAAGAGGTAGGGGGCATGGGAAACCAACCCCTGTTGTTCCCACGGTCCAGGAGGAGGCAGACCTTGATGGGGATGCCCTGGAACCTACAGGGGAGCAAGTTTTGGGACTGGGGAACCTACCTGAGCTGACCCATTGGCAGCCAGAAGGGAGTCCCTCCAGGGAGGAGTTTTGTGAAGAGCAGCAGAAGTGCCCTTCTCTTGTGGGTTTGAGGCAACAGGTGATCAGTCTGGATCACATTGGATGAACTGGGAAAACGGTCTCCTGTATAGCGAGCCTAAGGTTGTTGAGCCTGGGTCAGCCCGTGTGCTGGTGGTACCCCAGCACTTCAGAGCCTTCCTACTAGGTTTGTCTCATGATGTTCCTTTAGCTGGTCAACTGGGGCAGAAAAAGACCTTTGAATGGCTTGTCTCCCACTTTTATTGGCCCCAGATGCAAAAAAGTTCAGATACTCATTGTAGGACCTGTCAAACTTGCCAGGCAAGTGGGAAAAGTGGAAGGAGGCACAGGCCCCTCTCCAACCTTTCCCTGTAGTCAGTACCCCCTTTGAACGGGTGAGCATTGCCATTGTGGGTCCACTGAACCCCAAGACAGCCATGGGCAACAGGTTTATCCTGGTGTTGGTGGACCATGCTACCCGGTACCCGAAAGCCATTCTTCTCAGGACAGTGACGGCCCCTGTGGTGGGACGTGCACTGATGGGGATTTTCTCCCGTGTGGGGTTCCCCAGAGAGGTGGTTTCTGACCAAGGTACAAACTTCATTTCTAATTATATGAAGGAGTGTGGTGTTACCAACAAGTTCACCACTCCTTGCCACCCACAAGTTAATGGGCTGGTTGAAAGATTCAACCGGGCCCTCAAAGGCATGATCATGGGTCTTGAGGAACCAATGAGGCGTAAGTGGGACGTCCTCTTGCCATGCCTTCTGTTTGCCTACCATGAGGTGCCACAAAAGTCCATAGGGTTCAGCCCCTTTGAACTTTTGTATGGTCACCCGGTAAGAGGACCTTTAAGTTTGGTCAAGGATGTATATAGTTACATGCTGGCCTTTCAGGAACCAGACTCGGCGATTCAGAGATCTCGCTCAGGGGAAACTGGAACCCAGCCAGGAGGAAATGAAGCGGTGGTACGATCAGAATGCCACTCTGATTGAGCTTCAGCCTGGACAGAAAGTTTGGGTCATGGCCCCTGTGTAGCCTTGTGCGCTCCAGGGCAGGTGGACCGGTCCATATGACGTGGTGGAGCGCAAGAGTGATGTCACCTATCTGGTGAACTTGCAGTCTCCCAGGAACCCCTTGTGGGTCCTGCATGTTAACCGCCTAAAGCCCCACTTAGAAAGGTCCGAAGTGGGCATGCTCCTAGCAACAGATGAAGGAATGAATGGAGGAGGAGACAGAGCCTATTCCTGACCTCCTGTCTGCAACAGAGAAGATGGGTCAGTGGATGGTGTCATCCTCTCTGCCACATTGACCCCTGATCAGCAGCAAGATTGTCGCCAACTGTTGGGGCAATTCTCTGATCTATTTACCTTGGTTCCTGGTGTCACAGAGTGGTGCGTCCATGATGTGGACACTGGAGACAGTACTCCTGTGAAGCACAAGGCTTACAGAGTGACTGACAAGGTTAAGGCTTACATTAAGGAGGAAATCTACTAAATGTTTGCTTTAGAGGTAATTGAGTCCTCAAACAGTCCTTGGGCCAGCCCAGTGGTCTTGGTCCCAAAGGCTGCCATGCCGGGTGCCACACCTGAAATCCAGTTCTGTGTGGACTACAGAGGGCTCAATTCAACCACCAGGACTGACGCATGCCCCATCCCCAGAGCTGATGAGCTCATTGATCGGTTAGGGGCTGCACGGTACCTCAGCACGTTTGATTTGACCTCTGGGTACTGGCAGATCGCCTTGACTAATGGGGCTAAGGAGAGGTCAGCATTCTCCACACCAAATGGGCACTACCAATTCTGGGTTATGCCCTTTGGGATGAAGAATGCCCCTGTTACCTTTCAGAGGTTGGTTAACCAGGTGTTGGCTGGACTGACGGATTTCAGTGCCGCCTACATTGATGACATAGCAATGTTCAGCGCCAGTTGGGTAGAACATCTGCACCACCTCTGGGAAGTGTTGATGGCACTGCGCAAGGCAGGCTTCACGATCAAGGCGAATAAGTGCCAGATCGGGCAGGTTTCCGTGGTGGACTTGGATCAGCAGGTAGGAAGCGGCCAGGTGGCACCCCTGCAGCCCAAGATTGATACCATCCTGGCATGGGAACCCCCAAAACTCAGAGACAGGTAAGAGCCTTTTTAGGACTCACAAGGTACTACAGGAGGTTTGTCAAGGAGTATGGCAACATTGTTGCACACTTGATTGAACTGACTTCCAGGAAGCAGCCCAAGAAAGTGAACTGGACTGACACCTGTCAGAAGGCTTTTGACGCCCTGAAGACTGCCATGTGCACAGAACCCGTGCTTCAGGCCCCCAACTTCTCAAAATAATTCATTGTTCAGACAGACGCTTCAGAGCATAGAGTGGGGGCTGTTCTTTCACGGATCAATGAAGAGGGTCTAGACCAAACTGTAGCCTTCATCGGTAGGAGGTTACTTCCACGGGAACAGAGATGGAGTGCAATTGAGCGTGAGGCATTTGCTGTGGTCTGGGCACTGAAGAAGTTGAGATCATACTTGTTTGGGACTCCCTACCTGGTTCAGACCGACCACAAGCCCCTCAGATGGCTGATGCAGATGAGGGGTGAGAACCCAAAGTTGTTGAGGTGGTCCATTTCTCTACAGGGTATGGACTTAACGGTGGAACACAGCTCTGGTACAGAACACGCCAACACTGATGGTCTGTCCAGAAATTTCCGCCTTAGTGAAGAGAACTCCCAAGGGGAAGGGTAGTTCTCCCCACATTTCAGCTGGAGGGGACACATGTTAGACCTGGCATCATTGGCATGAGTCGACCTTCCATTTTGACGGATTGCCTCCTCTGTTTTGATATGTTTTTGCAGGTTATCTGCTTTGGGCACTGTGCCACTGCTATTCAGTGCCACAGTGCAAGTGCTCCCTATGTTAAATTGATGTACTAATTGATGATTCCATGATTGGGTTATTTGATTTACCTGTCAGCCCCTAGTACAGTGCACCATGTGTGCCCAGGGCTTGTAAATCAAAAGCTGCTGGTGGGCTTGCAGCACTGGTTGTGCCACCCACAGAAGCAGCTTGTAAAGTGTGTCTCAGGTTTGCCATTGCAAGGCCTGTGCGCCGTCTAGTACTGCCATGTAGACTTGCATGTGCACCCACTTGCCAGTCCCTAAACCATCCCATTGCTTCATATTGGACACCCCTACGGTAGGCCCAAGGACTGGGTGCATTGTAAGTATAAGGTAGGACATGCTCTGATGTGTGTAGCATGTCATAATAGTGAACTACAGCCATTTTCGTTTTTTTACTATTGCAAGGCTACCTTTCCTCCATAGGCTAGAATGGGCAGTTAGATTATTACATTCTTATAATCCTAACTGACTCAGGGAACATGGTAGAAATTCGAATTTAGTGTGCCCGAACTTAGAATGATAAAATATATATTTTAGTAAAGTTGATTTTAATATTCTGTGTTTGAAAATACCACTTTTAGAAAGTAGGTATTTTCTTGCCTAACTGCCCATGCCTACCTCTGCTAGGTTGTGTATTTATTGTCTGGGTTTGTGAGTGACAGGGCTGGGGGATTCCAGGAGACAGGCTTGGTCAGTCCAGTGGTGAAAAGAGAGATCTGCATCTAGATGGGAGGGAGGAGTTGCACCTGGGACCTGAATAGGGCTGGGCCTTCCCTCTACAGTACCTGCGCCACCTCATATGGCTTGTCTGATGTCTCTGCCCTGAACTGTGAAAGGAGAGAAGGAATCATGTCAACAAAGTGCTCCTGAGCTGTACCTTCCCTCCCCTGTGCTGGCTCTACCTCCTGTGGGGCGGCTGATGTCTCTGCCCTGCACAGTGAAAGGAAGAAGAGAGTCATGTAAACAGAGTGCTCAGGAACTGGTTTAGACCAGGCCGAGGCCTCTCTGCCGTCAGAGAACAAAGGATGTTGGGGTATAATATTGGGACCCAGGTCCCAAGAAATTAGATCACTTCTGGAACAAGCAATCTTTTGCCACGGAGAAGAACCAAGGAAGCTGCAGAGTCGCCATTGCATCACTGGAGAAGGGTGTTGCAGGGCCTTTCGTGGCTCCAAAGTACAGAGTCATCACAAGGCTGACAGGGCGTCTACGCATCATCAATGCATCGCCGCATCAAGGGCGCCATCTTCTCGCATCGCAACCGGATCATCGCATTGCATCAAGGCGCCATCATGAGCACCGCAATGGGCCCGCAGGCCAAGAATCTAGCATCATCTCCGCACCGGTAAGGATTACGATGCATCCCCTACTTTGCACAAGCATTGAGGCACAACGCATCATTTCCCCCAAATCACGGAACCGGCGCATCTCCCCTTTTGCAAGCCTTTTGTTTACTTTGCGTTACGCATCCAGGTATTTTGTTGAGAACTTTTATCGCATCTTCCATCAACTTGAACTAAGTAACTTTGATCATCTTTAAAGCAATCTTAAGTGTAGTATTGTGGATTTTTGTCATTTGTGGTCTTGTGTTAAAGTCTATATAAAGAATACTCATTTTTATAAAAACCTGTGTTGTGTCCATCTGTAGTGTTTTCACTGTATTACTGTGAATATTCACAAATGGTTAACACACTGCCTCTGAGATAAGCCTGTCTATGCGTGCCAAGCTACCAAGGGGGTGAGCAGAGGTTATTAAGGAGTGTAATCCCCTTATCCTGACTTAGAAGTAAGGGTCCCTATTTGGACAAAGGTGAATACCATTGCCAACTAAGCAGGTTTTGATCGCGACAGTGGTGCAAGTGAGTGAAAACAAGTGAAATAAAAATTGTCCTAATTTAACTCCCTAGAATACTTTAATGTGGTGCAACAGAACAATATTAAAAGCAGTGTAGGATACCGTGTTTGGTTAGATTGACCTCTGGTATCTTTGTGATGATAAAACGTGATAGTGGACTACATGTTTCAACCTATCGGCGATATTACCAGGTTTTCTTCAGGACCTAGCTATGTGACCCGAGCAGTAAACACGCGCTAAAGTATACCCAACCCTTAGCCAATCTAATACCACACGGTGTACTAACAGTATGGCGACCTCTCATCAATTGCTGAAAGGGAAAAATCTGAAAAGAAATAAACAATCGCACATAATTCAAATAAATTGCATGTGTCTTGACATTTAGTTAATAATAAAGTACCTTCCTTATATGGCTCAGAGTTTGAGTTGTTTAATAAATGTGGTGTGCACAGTTATTCTGGCGTTCCATGCATGGCGTACCTTACATCTGTGAGAAATAAGTGAATGGTATCTGCCAGCCCCACATTCACTCGGGGCTGGTAGTCAACCCAATTCAGTAATTACACCCTGTGGTATTCAATTGCCATAGGTTGGGTACACCTTGGCACGTGTATACCGCTCGGGTCACATAGCTAGGTCCTGAAGAAAACCTGGTAATATCGCTGGTAGGTTGAAACATGGTAACCACTATCATGTTTTATCATCACAAAGATACCAGAGGTCAATCTAACCAAGCACAGTATCTTACACTGCTTTTAATATTGTTCTGTTGCTCCACATTAAAGTATTCTAGGGAGTTAAATTAGGACAATTTTTAGTTCACTTGTTTTCACTCAATTGCACCACTGTTGTGATGAAAACCGGCTCCACTATAATCAGGTGTTGAAGCACACCCGGATAGCATTCGGCTATTCGGGTTGGACTCCAATGATGAAGCAAGTCACCAACTAGGTTGGAGAGTGAGGTGTCTTCTTAAAAAGGAAAAACCTTTCACTTTTTGTGTATCTTTCCTTATACCATGAGGACATTTTTTGTCCTCAGGGTTTACTCCTTCAATTGTTTGTTACATATATGATAAAGGGGACCGGGAGTATTCACTTCTATACCCTTCCTCTCAGTAGCAGTCAAAGGTCTGAGTAGCTGCCGGGCGGTGACATGGGGAGGGGCAGGGTGGGGGTTAGAAATCTATGGATTACAGAGGATTACAAGTAAGTAAACATATAAATAAATAAAACGAATTTTGTTGCATGCACTGCATTGCTTTTGAGGATGCTGTGCGCGCAACTACATTCCTTTTATTTATTTATATCTTTACTTACCTGTTATCCTCCATAATCCATAGATTACTATCCCCCACCCTGGCCCTCCCTCTAACCCATGTCACCACCTGGCAGCTACTCCCACCACCAACCGCTACAGCTTCCTCTCTTCTTTGTTAAGTCATACCATGAACAGAGTAGCCAGTGAGCATGTCTCTGAAACCTTATGATCCGTTCCGAGATCCCTGTTGCTCACATGCATTTGTTTGAAGTAAGGTGATGGGTTTTCAAGTTCATGAATCATCAATGATGCTTCATCATTCTGAGCATTCTTTTCTAAAATGAAATGTTATATGAAATGAGGAAAAAGTATTCCCTTTCCAAAGACAACGCACAAGCAACACTTTGCCTCTTCGAGGCAGGAGGCTTCTTTGGTTGTTGGTGTTCTGATCTGCGATAAAACATGGCCTTACTCACTCACTCTCTGGGATTTTGTTATTTTCAGAAAGAAGAAAGTGGAATTGTTGACGATGTGGGAGAAACTGGAAGGACCTCAGCGGGTTGCTAGCATGTCAGAGTAAAGAAGACAAGTGTGTGCAAAATGTTTTATAATAATTGCCACATAGCTGTTTCTGTGATTTAAGACATCAAATTAAAATAGTATTTTATCATTTGAGACGTTCACATACCTTATATATAATCATAAATATGTGCATTTAATGTTGCTTAAGTAAAACGCATTAGCTGTTTGAGGGAATGATGTTATTCCAGAAGAAATGCAATTTGAATTTGATAACTTTACAATACCCTTTTTAGCGATCAAGTTGTCCAAGCAGCTGAAATGTAAACTTAAATGAGCTTGCTAACTAAGGGTCTGATTTAGCAATATTTGATGCAGCACAGCGCAGCAAGACAACTTGTTGCACTGTGTCCAATGGAAAGAGCAGGAAGGCGCCATAATTACTAACAATGGCGCATTCTTGCTCTATCTGTACTGGCGTACTGTGTGCTGCCTAGCACAAACACAAGCACCCTTCCGTCATGGTGAAAGGGTATCTGCGTTCAGTCAGGATTGTTTTTGTGCAGGAAGGGACACCTACCTGCCCAAAAACAACCCATAGAGGCGTTTTCCACTTTCTAAGTGTGCTGCAGAATGCAGCATACTAGAAAGAGGAAAAAACAAGGAGCAATAAAGATATTTCTCCTTGTTGCGCCTCAATCAGGAAGACATACAAATTTCACACATTCCCAAGTTTATTTGTCTTGGTAAATCTGGGAATGCACTGAAAAAAGAGCATACACACTCCACTGACGTAACAACTTCCTGACGCAGAGTAACGCATGACAGCAACTTGCGCTGCCTTGTGTTACTCTGGATTTACTAAGCCATGCAGGGCCATGCAAGGTGGCCTTGCGTATCTTGGGGAATCTGACCTAATGATTGCGTTGACCTTTCGTTACCCAGCGTGACAAAAGGGCAACGCAATGCTTTGAAAAATCTAGAACTAAATACAAATATACGATGGAAGACGCAATACCAAAGTGGTGTTGCACCCTCCATTGTATAATTGTATTTAGTCTCTAACTAGTAGCTTGTGAGCTACTGTGGCTCTCCAGCTACCTCTGAGTAACTCATCTGTGTGCAGCCGAGCTCATTCAATTGGGAAGATTATGCTTGGTTGAAATAATATACATGTAGCAAAATTGAATTATACAACACTAATAATATTAGTAGCTCTAAATGTGTTACAATGAACATAAGTAGCTCTCAGTACAGAAAAGGTTAGAAACCCCTAAGCTGATTTCTTAATCTTCAACCTGTAAATATAATCTAATTTTGACCTAATTTCACCCAAAGTTAAACATGTTTTTTACCATCACACCCAAGAATTGTATCTTTTACAAGAATACCTCCATCAAAAGTACACATTTTGGGGCACATGCATTAATGTAGGCTTTTGCGATTCCTTAATTGCGATTATTAAGGAATCGCAATTAAGGAATTGCAAAAGCCTATGCATGTAGGAATCGCTATAAAATTAGCGATTCCCAAACATTCGTTAATTGCGACTCGCAAATTGCGAGTCGCAATTAAGGAATGCCTTCCCATTCATTCCTATGGGCCTACAGGCCCGTAGGGATGAATGGGAAATTGCATGCGCAAGTTGCGAGTACCCAATAGGTACTCACAAATTGCGCATGAAATTTCAAGGCTGCAATGGTGTCAAAAGGACACAACGTTGCGCACACACATGCCTCAAGTGCATGTGTGTTTAACCTACAACTTTGAAAAATGCACTTTAGTATATTTTTCAAAGTTTTTGCAAACTACCATGAAGTTCAAATTGATGGTAATTTGCGACCCCTATTATGGAAATCGCTACTTGCGATTTCATCATGCATTGCATTTAAGAAATCACAATTTGCAATTCCTTAAAAGCCATTGTAATTTAAGAAATCGCAATAAATTATGAATTCTTAAATTACGAGAGCTTTACAGTTTGATGCCTCGCAGAAGCCCTTTTTGCATGCGCAAATGGCCGATTTTTGAGAATTGCACTTTTTGCGCTCGCAAAAAAGGTTGATGCATGTGTCTGTATGCTTGTGAGTCTGGTAACTGGATATTTCTCGCTTCACTAGAGAAGGACTGTTGGTACATCCGACATGTTACACGCACTGTCAGTGTCAGTACATCCTGAGCTGAAACTGACGTGCTATTGTCGTATGGCGCTCATTTTTAAAGCGTACATCTCAAGAAAGAGCCTGCAAGGCCTCGATAGCCCGATGGCCCAGGTAGACAGCACAGCCAGGTATCTTTCCTCCGAGTCATTTATTTTATTTTTCAGCGCCCTGGAGGGCACGATCTTCTATCGTATATTAATGTAAAAGTCACGATTTTCAGGAGGGACTTGAAAATGTAGCAGGCAGTGATCACATTTCTTTGCATACTAATTTCCAAAAGAAAAAACCCTAAGCGCTCCATCACAATTAAATCTGTCACGCGCCGCAGCGACATGCCTGCTATCTGTGTCTATGCAGACAGACGTCCGTGCCCTGCTGAGGATACTCCAGCTAGTCAGCAAGCAAGGCGAGTGCGGAGCACGGCGAATGATTGACACTTTCCCAGACAAACAGGGGGGATATCCACTTTGAAGAAGCGACTTTGACAGTAGATGCTGATATGGGTCCTGATGCTGACACTGACGAGTGGGGGTGTCTGCCAGTACAAGATAAGAGGCTTGAAAGTAAAAAGCCAACCTCTGAAGATGAATCCCTCAGCACTACAGCCGCAGTTAAAAGACCCGCACTGGTGAAAGCGAGATGGGAGCGTTTCCTTTATAGCCACACGAAGGAACGAGCGTCCTGGAAAATAGTGTGTTTTGTATACATTCACATAAATTTGTCGGCACTTGTATTAATGAAATGTAGTTCTTCCCACCGTGCGGTCTTGTTGTTTTTGCATTTCTGTGGCAGAACCTTCACCCCCACAACACGAAAACAGGGACATTTTTTCGGCGTTTCTATTCTGTGACACAACCAGTGCAGGAAATGAAGGGATCAACTTGGATCCTGGATCAGGCAGCTATTATTGAGTTGGATCCGGGATCCGATTTGTCCCAGTGAAATATGCTGAAATTGTGCTGGTGCAATTTGCTGATACCGGCATTCATTCAACATCGCCAGCGCTGCGTCGGCTTTCCATTTTGAAGGGCTTTCTTCTTTTGCTGGGTCCAAAGCAAAGGCCTTATTTAAGGTACCATCAGCACTCTTTTTAGTTTTTTGGGTATTATCCTGATGGGCGCTATCTCAGACTAACGCCTATTTGACCATGCAATAGAGGAAAACGAAGGCTCACAGCTTGGTTTTGCTTCACAAATACTTTGGAAAAACTAAGGGGCATATTCTCAAGCCCCTATCGCCACGGGAACGTCACTTTTTTTTACGTTCCCGTGGCAATAGGGCCAGCGCCCTATTCTCAAGGTAGAGTTAACCCACTTAACGTGGCTGAAAGCCACGTTAAGTGGCTCAACGCTGCCTTGAGAATAGGGCCCCATTCACGCTAAACTTAGAGTGAAAGGGGTCGTGCAGTGGGTGTTGCGGTGGGCGTACCACCGCAATATCCATTAAATTCGACGCTGCCACCTATTATCAAGGGCGGTGATAATGGGTGGCAGCGCCAAACTTAAGAGCAGAAAAATCCTGGTCTTAACGTGGCGAAATGAGGAGAAATGCTTAATTTCTCCTCGTTTTTGTTATTTCCATGTGTGCTGTCTTGTGCAGCTCACATGGAAATTACAAAATGCCATGGTTTGTTTATGTCCAGGAAAGTGTGCCTTCCTGTAGATAAACAAACCTTTTAAAAAAATGCTGTTTTGTAACTTACATGTGTGCTGCATGAAGCAGCACACATGTAAGTTACTAGAGGCATTTTAGGTTTGTTTATGTGCAGGAAGGGACACCTTCCTGTACATAAAAAACCTCCCTGCTTGCAGACATCCTTACACTCTGGTGCAAGGGTGCCTGTGTTGGTGTTAAGTCTTGAGACTTAATGCCTTCGCAGGGGGAAATGCCAAGCTGCACCACATTCTTGTGAATAGGGTGCAGACTGGCGTTTCCGAAGTGTCGGTGAGAGGCGTTAGGCCAAGGAGGCCAACGCCTCTCACCGCCACTTCCTCGTGAATATGCCCCTACGATTTGGGGGCAGGTTTGCACTTTGTTTAACCCTAGTAGGTAAAAGATATACATGCATTTTAATAAAGTCTGAGTTATATGCCTGAATGAGGATTTACACAAATAATGATTGAAATAGCATGTAGCCATTTATTTTAAATGTCATTATTTTATAGGACTATTAATCCAAATGTAGGGATTCAGAGCGCTTTACATCACACGCACATTATACATGCAATAAATTATACAAGTGCATGCGTCAATGTACAGAAGGTTATATAAGACAATGATATTTACAAGAGGTAGGAGTCCCATATCCTCCTTACTGGTAGGCACTATAAATTAAGAGTGCATGGTCGGGATAAACAGAAAGTCAGGATGTAGGAAGCCTAATACCGGTCGGTAACGGCCGAAATTGCCGAATTTCGGCCTTTACCGACCGGTATTAGGCATTTGAGATGTAGGGGTCTAATTTAAGGATTCGGTAATTTACCGAATCGGTAATTTAAGGAATTGGTAAATTACCGAACTCTTAAATACAGAGTCGGTAAATTACCAAATCCTTAATGTAGGAAGCACTCAAGTGAGTGGTTTTCACTTGTAAGGATTCATTATTTACCACCAACTACAAGTTGGTGGTAAATATCGAAAACCTTAAAAAAAGCAATTTTGTGCTTTTTTCAACTGTGCCGTGTGGCAGACAAACATGCCCTTAGGGCATGTATGTGTGCCACATGTGCACCCATGCACTATACAGGGGTGCAACAGTGTGTCAATGTGACACCCTGCCACCCTTGTAAGTCTACCCCCTATTACCGATTCGGTATTTACCGAATCACTAATTCTCATTCATTCCTATGGGCCTCCAGGCCCATAGGAATGAATGGGGAATACCAAATTGGTAAATACCGAATCAGTATTTACCGAATTTTACCGATTCGGTAAAATTTACCGAATCATTAGCTACATATCATTTACCGATTCCAAAATACCGAATAGGTAAAATTAGGTATTTTAGAATCGGTAAATGATATTTACCTACATCTGGCCCCTAATTACTACCCAAAAGAACCATTTTCATCATCCTTCTAATAATGACAGATTAAGAAGCAAATGGCAATAAGGTTCTAAACATAGCGGTGGGCGTTCCAATAAATTGACATAAAGAGCTGAGCCAGAGCTAGGCTGAGTGTCAGCTCTGGCTCAAAAAGCCCGTGCATGAGTGACTGCTTTATCATCTTAATCATCTTAATCGACTGGTGATGTTTGCCTAGTGTGACGATGCAAGGAGGTGGAGCAAAGAGTGAGACAGAGCATGGAGCAGGCAGAGAGGTGTGGGGTGAGTAGCGAAGGATGCGAGGGTGGCTTGGTGACTGACCACTTTGGTTGGGGTTCAGGGGCCTGAGAGAGCCATTAGTCGAAATCAGGCATCGGCAGCAGCATCCCCCCTTGCGTGTCCACCCGTCATATCTTTAAAAAATGTTTTTTTATATTGAGTAATCATTGGCATATGATCAATGAAGTCAGTTCAATACAGAAATATGCATGACAACAAGGCATAACAAAAGCAGATTACATGCAGTTAGGACTTTCAGGGGGGAAGTAAATCGTCAAGCTCGATACTTTGTGGGGGGTACAGATATCTCCACGATAGAAGTTCCACTGTGACCAAATGCAGGCCCATTGTTAGGGGCAACCTCGGGCTGCAAACACTGTCTTCTCTCTAAACATACTCCAGTCCATACCATTCTCCCACCCGTCTAATTTAGGAGGAGCTGCCGCTCCCCAAGCCTGTGCAATATTTATTTTTGCCAGCATGAAACCCAAAGTTGCCCATTGTGTTTGGTGAATGTTCAGATCAGTCAGTTCCCAAATGTTTAGTAGGCACCTGAGTGCCTCCGGATAAATAGGGACAGTCAATACTGCTCTCATCACTTCGTGTACCTCCTTCCAGTACCTTTGGATTAGGGTGCATTCCTACGGCATTCCCCTGTTTCAGCTCTTCCTATCATCACTAGCCGAGGGCCAGTCATGTATACTCTGTGCAGGATTTTAAGCTGGACGAGCCGTAATCGAGCCGGAATGGCCACCACCCCGGGCGAAGAGACCGCTTCCTGCCAATCCTCATCTTCCAATTCTATCCCATCAGCTACCCATTTCCCCCTCAGAGCTAAAATAGGGTCGTCCATGTGGTTTATTAGTTTATTGTACATTAGCAAAATAGTCTTGTCTGGAACATGGCCATCCAATATTCTGTCCTCTAACGGGGATGAGTCGGGAAGGGATATGCCTCTAGGGATGGGAGAATATAACGCGTGGCTAACCTGATTATATCGAAAGAGTTCGGCATCAGCAAGTTCATATTGAGTCTGAAGGGCCGCAAGCGGTTTCACTCCACCCTATACCCATAGATCATTGACTTACGATATGCCAATTAGATCCCATTTATCAAATCCTTTCGAGGACCACAGATTGCCGAGTTTTGCAGAGTCCCATATGGGGGTAGCCATCGTCAATTTACCATCCTACCCCAGGGATTTATTCCCTGCATGTCATACTTTAACAGAGTGTCCAGGGGGTCCCGTAAGTCTGGATCTATTTGGTGTCGAGTAGAGAGAATGATTATAGTTCCCTCCGGGAAGGAGCCACTTATCCATCTGATAAACCGGGTTGGTGAGATCACTGTAAGTACTATGGTTAATGGCTGCAAGAGGAGCAGCCCAGTAGTATTTTTTAATGTCAGTAGGCTGATGCCACCATCGTACCATTTTAACGTGAGTTTACTCAGGGCTATACGTGGTGACCAGTTCCATAACAGGTCTCTGTAGAGGCTTTCCATTTCTTTAAAGTATTTCGCGGGGACTGGATTAAGTGTATTCTGCAAAACATAGAGAATACGGGGTAGGGACATCATTTTAAAAAGAGATGCATTGCCCAATAGGGAGAGGGGAAGGGACTTCCAGCTGGCAATGTCTCCCCTAAGGTGGAGCAATGGTGGGAGAAGATTCTTTTTGTAGCGAAGTATAGGATCTATGGAGAGAAATATACCCAGGTATTTGAACCCAGTAGTACTAATTTGAATAGGACAACAGTGGGGCAGAGCAGGAGAGCCTCCCTAAAGAACATCAAGTTGGGATTTGGACCAGTTAATCCTGAAACCAGAATATTTACAGAACACGGCTAAGATGTCAAGAACTGCTATAAGGGACTTTTTGGGCACCGTTAAGTAAAGTAGTATATTATCCGCATAAAGCGAGATGTGATCCTCCCATTCAGGTGACCACCACATACCACGGACAACCGGGTCTTGTTGGATCCATGCAGCTAGTGGTTCCAGCACTAACGCAAAAAGGAGGGGAGAGAGTGGACATTCTTGGTGGGTGCCCCAGCTCAGGACAAAGGAGTCTGACTTTTTGTTAATCACCACGACTTGCGCAATGGGTTTCGAATACAAGAAATGGACCTACCGTATGAATTCCTGGCCGAATCCTAACCTTCGTAGGGCTGAAATGAGGTAATTAAGCCCGACCAAGCAGTCCGTTATATCTTGGGAGTCAGTCAGGCTAACGCCATTAATATCTTGTAGGACTGGGATCAATCTCTTTGCCCATTCACATTTATCAAGCCAGGCTATTCGTTTCCTGGCCTTATCTCCGAGATCATAGATCCTACCGAGTTTCTCTCTCCCCAGAATCTTCTCTCTTTCTGTCAATAGTGCCTTATATTCATCTTGTTTAAGTCACAATAAGTGAGTTGAGTCAGGTGTGATCATCTTTTCCATTTCTCTCTCTAAGCTATAAATCTCGTATTCTACATTTGTAATTTCTCTATAGCTTTCCTTGTCCGGATATCAGTGACAAGGCCTCTCCCCTTACCACTGTCTTAAATGCTTCCCATTATGTCTGGGAGGAGTCCACCGTACCCAGGTTTTCGGTATAGTATGTATCTATTGTCTTGGTGAGTTTTTGATGGATTTTGGGGTTGCGGAGATGCCAGGGGTTAATAGGGACTACCCTACCCACCTTAGCTTGATCAAGGAGTATATGGACCCAAAGTGACGAATAATCAGAAATGCTCCTAGCTAGATGCCTGATTTCATGGATGAGTGAAATTTGAGGGGCGGGAACCAAAATGTAATCTAGTGTGGATAGGCTACTATGAGCCCCGAGTGTAAAGTGTACTGTGTACTGTCAGGGTTATAGGTGGGCCACCCATCCATCAGTCCCATAGTATCATGAAAGTCTGGAAACCATCTAACACACCCGACCCCACGGAGTTGAAGCCCCCTCCCAGTAGTAACAACCCCACGGGCAATCAGAGGAGAGTCACATGCAGGTCCTGAAATGTGGTGGTCTGGAGACTAGTGTGATAGTTCGTCCCTCTCAGGACCCAGTGATACCTACGTAGCGGCCCCTGTCATCTGTCCAAGTACGGTCTACATTGAGCGGGAAGGTGTTTTTCAACATTATACCCACACCTCTGGAACTTGTGGTGAATCCTGCATGTACCACCAATTTGTACCCAGATATACACAATGCTTTACATCAGCTGCCCATTAAGTGTGTTTCCTGTAGCAGGACAATGTCTGGGGCTTGCTTCCTAAGATATTGGAGAACTATGCTTCGTTTAACCTTGTCTCCAAGCCTGTTGACATTCCAGCTCAGGGTCCTGGTACTTTTACCCCACTGCGTATGCATCATTACCATAAACGATGTTCATTGCCTTTGTCATGCATTTTATAAGTTTTACCGAAATAACAACTCTAACACAAACCAAACATAAATCTCCTGCACACCTATCCCTATGCTTACTCCCTACCCACACCCAACTCCCAACACCCCCCACCCTGCTACCCTACCGCCTAGGCGCAAAACTACCCAGTCTGAAGTTGCAGAGTGCCTGTCGCCCCAGTGAGATAACTAAAATTAGAAAAAGAAAGGGGAAAAAATCTCAAGGCTCGGTCCTCCTGTCCCCCTGCAATTCTATAAATTGTAAGTCTCTAACAGGATATCATACCAGACACTAGGCTACTACAATAATCAGAATCTGACAGTGGGACCCCCCGAGTGCCGCTACCCGGTCAAACTGTAAGTGAGTCTGCAGGTGAACCCTTAGGGAGGGTGTAGTGATCGAGCTTGTTAGATTGGACCGGTTTCGTAGTTCTGAGACCCCCGGCCGCCCTTCTCCGAGTCGTTCAACCCCGCCATTGTGTATGTAATCAGCAAAGTCCACCAACTGTGGCCGGTTTCGCCGTCACTTTTCGGGCGAGAGGCAGGAAGGGAGGGGTGAGGGGGCAGCTGGTCTGAAAGGGCTGCAAGGTGTACGGTAGGGCCCGCCCTATGCAATCTTTGAGATGTGTGCGAGTAGCGGCGCACATTACACCCCATGACAATCTCTCACTTGCTGCGAGTTACTCTAGTCCCAAGGGGGGAGGACGGTGGGGGGGATTCTCGAAGGGCAGCTGTCGTGGTGATTTTGTGGTAGAGTGTTTCCACAAATCTGAAGGCCAGGACAGCTCACAGCGTGGCAAGCTTCTTTCTTTTAGTGCTGCGCAGATCCCATCACCTGATCACAAGGCACCACGGCCGGAATAGGGAATAGAGCCCAGCAAGACGTGCCAGATCAGCGGCGCTCTTCACTCACCCCCAGCCACCAATAGGGCTCTAGCTGTAAAGTATGTTGTCGCCTCAGGTCTGCTCTGCGATGGTGGAAGGCACAAAGCGCCACAATGGTCACAGGTGCACAATTTCCCCTTTGTAGGTTCCAGGCAGTAGGCTGATATAAATTCCCATTTCCAAGGGATTCAGCTCCCAAAAGCGGTGGGCTGTTGAAGGCGTCGCGCCTGCCACCCGCAGAGCAGCACTCACCACTCAGGCGGCAGCGCAGCTCCTGGGAGAGTCCTGACGAAGTCTACACCGGACCGCCGATATAGAAGTGCCCAGGCAAGGTTTGAAGGAGGTCTCCAGCACAATCCTCCCCACGACCGGGGACCACTGCGCCAAGACGTTGCACCGTTCGCCCACCGCGGAGCGCTCCCCGGACCGGCAACTTCTGGTCCGAGGCGGCCGCCCTCACTGCTCACAGCGCCGGCACGAGGAGATACTTTAGCCCTAGGCGTCAGGGATGCGGACAGGCCTCAAAAGACGGGACCTGCTTCATACATTTGGAGGCAGTGCCAGAGCTCGGGAGAGCATGGACAATCACCCCTCACCCTCATCACGCCATATCAAGTGTCAGGATAAGTCACATGATTAATGCCGGAGAAAAGGTTGTGGCGGAACTGAGGATTTATGCGGCCATCTCGACAACGCTAGGCCACGCCCCCCAACTGTCATATCTTGACCCATCCCACTGCATTTCTTGTGTGGCTGCAAGTAGTTTGATGGCAATAGTCCACAGACCTGTAGCACTGCACGTGGAGGCTGTAGTCAGGCTGGTTTGGATTGTATGCTTGCAGAGTACTACCCATCAGCTGTCAGCAGCTTTGATCCTGCCTCAAGCAAGATTTAGTAGCACATTTTTCTTTATGCTCCTCACCAGCTTTCAGACTGTTTTGCCTTCCACAGCAGCATAATATTGTAAGTCTTTGGGCTACTGGCTACAGCGTCACAAAAGTATGGGCCAGCTGCCCTTATAAGTAGCCTTACAAGCAGACTGACAAAGAGTGAGGAGCACAAGAGCTATTTGTTGCAAGTGGAAGAAGTCTAGTAGTTACAAGCAGTCACAACACATTCATCTTGGGGAATTGAAATACGCCCAGAAAAGCGCCCTGAAAAAATAATTAAAGCTGGTTGACGACACCAGCAAGTGGGACAGCTACAAGCAGGTAAGAAGTGCCAATAACGTGTGTGGCAGATAGGAGGGAACCTCTGGGGTGCTTGTGCCTCTCTAAATTGGTCACACAACTAAAGGTGGTCTAGACTCACAGATGGCCTTCGGAAAGAAGGTGGCCCCAGTACAAGCTAGTGGAATTAGCACCCTCCAAGCTGTTCAGACCCGCCAAGGCCAATGGCAAGGAAGGACATGCAAATACACAGTAGTTACCAATCTTGCAGGGAGAACGCTCCAACTAGGGAGAAAGGTCATCACAGCTCTATTCATTACAGGCAAGCAGTTAAAACAAAAGGAAGAAGTCCGCTTCAAGGATGAAACGCGTTGGCTGTGCCGTTGTGAACAAGTGATGCTAATGACCTTGTTTTTAAGAAAATCTTTGATTTTGAGTTTTGGAAGAACGCTGGTGTTGGAAATAGACTTTATAATTGTTCTTCCTTGATACTGATATGTGGTGCACCTGTGCTTTTGTTTTAAATGGTTAGGTTACGTTTGGGACTAGCATTGTTACAGTGGGTGCAATTCAGTGTGCACACATAACCCCGCAAATATAGATGGGGTAAAAATATCAGAGGGATAGCAAATCAGGTCCTGTCGATCATAGGGTTCCACTGTCAGGTGCATTTTTTCTACATGATTACAGGCAAGCCTTTGGCTCCAGATTCCTGTGGGTTTAACCACAGCGCTCGGGTGATGCTCGAACTGTTATAAAGGACTTGTAAGTCATTATTAGGACATACGCAATTGGCACACTACATTCCGACCAGGGTCCGGCGTTCAGCTCTCGGAGTTACAAAGAAGTCATGGGACGTTTGGGTATGGCCTTGCGCTACTGCTACGCCTACCATCCAAAGGGAAATTCAGTCATTGAGAGGAATAACTGTGGCCTAAATCAATCCTGAACAGCTAGGGTACTAGGCTCGGGTGACAGTTTGGTCAATCACCTATATGTGGCCCAGAGAGCACTTAACAACATGCCAAGAATATCCCTAGGGGGTCGTACACCTTGTAAACTCCTGTTTGGTGTGAGAATGTGGGTACCAGACCTAGGGTCATATGTAGGTAGGCAAATACTGGTCAGTAACGGATGAAATTTGGTAATTTCGGCCGTTACCGACCGGTATTTGGAAAATGAGATGTAGGTGGGCATTTTACTGATTTGGTAATTTACCGAATCGGTATTTTAAGGAATCTGTAAATTACCGATTCCTTAAAATACCGAATCAGTAAATTACCGATTTTGCTATGTAGGGAGCACTCAAATGAGTGCTTTTCCCCTTTTAGGATTCGTTATTTACCACCAACTACAAGTTGGTGGTAAATAATGAAAACCTTGGAAAAAGCATTTTTTTTGCTTTTCCAAAAGTGCCATGTTGCAGACATACATGCCCTTAGGGCATGTATGTCTGCAACATGTGCACCCATACACAATTGAGGGGTGCAACAGGGTGTCGTAAGTGACACCCTGACATCCTTCAATGTTTCCCCCTTTTACCAAATCAGTAAATACCGATTCGGTAATTGGCATTCATTCCTATGGGCCTCCAGGCCCAATGGAATGCATGGCAATTACCGAATCGGTATTTACCCATTCGGTAATTACCAAAACTTACCGATTCGGTAATTTTTTCGGTAAAATTATCTACATCCCATTTGTCTGTTCTTAAAAACTGAATCGGTATGATTCGGTATTTAAGAATCGGTAATCTGGGATTACCTACATCGGCCCCTAGAAAGTGTCAGTACTGTGGCGGCTGAAACACCATTTGGCACCAATGAGTGTTTGGCTTTGTTACAGGAACTCAATTAATTTGGGCCTTACACAGCAACATCCAAGTAAAACGCACTGCCACTGGAGAAGTGAAGGTTGTGCCCGCAATACCTGTCTGGGTCCCAAAGATTGGGAACTGGTCAGAGAAAAGATAGTGGACGAGAAAGAATTTGGGCCATCTTACAAAGTGCCTGTAACTGTCCTACAAAAGGTTTGTTTCAATTGATCTGATCAAACCACACTATGTTGCTGATTCTAAACAGTAGGCCCTGTGGGCTTCTGGGTAGGTGCTGCACTCCTCTCTCTACTGTACACAACAATGAAATTATGCTTCTCCCCGTTGAAACAACTACACCTGTACAATCAAGTACAGAAATTTCAATTTGAAAAATTGACGATATCTATGTAAACATGATCTAACAAACCTGCTGAGCTGTCAAGAATAGACCGCATGGCATCTGACTACTTCATGCATTATGATGATTTCTAAATGGATCCAAGTGAACCTGAATTGCCAACACCACCTCTCCCTTTCAAGCTACGGATGTATACTCTCTATCATTGTCTGAAAAAGACTTACTTTGCTATTCCCTGGATATATCCAATTGGATTACTTTTCCTGGTTTAGTGGCTGTTTTTTTCCTATTGCTAAACAAACACTTTCTCCCAGAACGCTCCGCAGTACAACTCGTGTACTTGGCTCCTAAACCACATTCATCATCGCACAGTGAACTGAGGAACCTGTCCCTGGTAAACATTACAGCAGTTCCAATTCCTGAAGGAATTGTTTGGGACAGGGTATTGTATAACATGTATGGGCCTACTGAATTATTGCAAATTCCTTATTTATTTAACCTTTTCTTAAATGTTATCATCACCTCTAGTACTCTCTCTGATGATTGGGACATTGAAACTGTACATAATTTGCTTGCAAATCTAGAGCAATCAGCTGCATTTTTTTAAGATGAATTGTATAATGGCATATCTAACCATGGACACATGTTCTGCTACCAACATTATGGTCACCATTATTTGCACAAAGCTAGCATCCTTTGCACAGTTTATAATTGCACACAATAGGGACATTGCCCAAGACTGCTGAAATGAGGAAACCAAATTAAATGAAAAACCCCAGGGTAATGCACATGTAACAGCAACTGCCTTAAGCCCCCCAAGAATGCAACACAGCACAGTGACAAAATCTTTGCTCAGTCATTCAGCTAACACAACAGAGCCCTAAAGTCAACAGGCAGCAGTGTTGTCTCAATAATACAACAGGATAAAAAAGACACCAAGCACACAGGTAAAAGTCTGGAAAATTTCAAGGAGGGTTCCCCATTTAGACCACTCATCAGTAAGGAGCAGCAAAGGCATCCTATTAGTAAGGAAAATCCAAACTTTGGGAAAGGAGTGGAGAAACATCCATTCACAAGATGAAATCCAATTGCAGGCCCACAAACACGTGCAACATTATCAGTCAGGCAAGGGCCTACAAGTTCAGGTTCATGATCTCTCAAGGAAAACACCCTCAGAGCAGTTAGCAGCATAGGATCTTTTGGCCAACAAATTTCTACTAATTTCCAATTACACATCAATAGGGGTGCTCCATGTTTTTAATAGAAGAACCATCATAAATCTAATAAATTAAATAAGGAAGCTTGCACACAATACGTCTTCCGACTTGATGTCAATAGAATACAAATCTCACCCTAATAGAAGTGACTGAGAGGCAACGGTAACAACTTGTACCTCCCTGAACATAGGAGACCAAATACTGGCTTAACAGGTCATCTTTAGCTCATGGGGATAGAGCTACAAAAGATTGAACCCCCTCCATACCCAGGGCCACTATTGCCCACAGAACCAAGAGAGAGCTCAGTGCAAAGGGTTGTGCCAGGGGCCAATGTGAATCAGAGAAACTTCAAGAATCTAACAATAGTGAAACTTTCGAGCAAGGCCCACCAGGGCCAGGCCCAGAAGGTGTAACATTACTTTGCAGCTACAAAAAAACTGGCTATGCCCTGGCCCCGCCACATGCGAGTTATCAAATGGTCCTGACAAGAAGAATAAAAGTTCAGCAATGGAGCCGGATTGCATCAATATCTGCTCATGGAATACCCATCGGCTTAAGAACCTGTTACAAAAGGGGGACGCAAGGTCATTTCTCCAGAATTTTTATATTATCTTGACTGAGGAAACTTGGTGTCTAGAACCAATGCCAATTGTAAGTTATGTAGAGCACCATGTACCTGCAACAAAGTCTTCGAAATTTGGACATCCCTAGGGGGACCTCTCTATGTTTTGGTCAACCAAATTTAACTGGGTCACAGAATTATTCGACCTCGGGATAAACTGGATTCAAGTAACCAGGCTAGAACCCGAGAATGTCTTTCCCATTCACATGGCAGTGCTGTTTATAAATGTATATATTCACCCCAGTAAAGCAACCAAAAGGGAAAATATGGACATTTTGCTCAAAATAACAAAAACATTACAGAGGCAATATAAGCAAGCTTACTTTATTATCTCTGGGGATTTTAATGCAGATCTAATCAATGTAAGAGCAACCACCACAGCGGAATTAAATTCAGAAAGCAGCTGGAAAAACTGGGTTTAAAGCTCCTGAACAGAAACACAAAGGTAACCACACAAGCATTAATCACTCTCCTAAGTGGCAGATAAAGCTAAAAACTAGATCACACATTGATAAGTGAAACAGCCTTGCCTCAGGTGTGTCAATTTCAAATTCTTCCCCGTACAGAGATTGACCGTTTCCTCAATCCAATCAGGTAGCATGTAAGACCAACCAGCTGTGTCCAACAAATGGTTTAATATCCACCCGTCACTTACAGGATAAAGAAGCTGATGGCAGAGGTTTACCGCTGTGCCTGAGCCACCGAGGACAAAAAAAGAGAATCAGAAAGTCAGAAAAAAACAATACCTGAAGCAGGCGATCAAGAAAAAGTATGGGTAAACATAATTATGACTATTGACAACATTTCCACTCAAAATTCAACCCCTTAAAAATACAAACCGAACGAATAAAAATAAGGGTTCAGGAAGGCAAGACTGGTATAGTAGAGTGCTATGCAACATAATCTCTCAAATACCAAGAGAACGAGAAAAGTGGCAAGGAAGGTAAGTCAAAGGATGAGGGGGACAAAACCACACCACGAAATCCAAGAGCGCAAGACCACAAAAACTGCTGGAGAGGAAAAATAGGTTATCATGCTTGATCGGTGAAACAAGCTCCTAATATCCAGCAAACGGCCGAACAGCAAAAAATTCTGGCAGTTGGTGAATGGATTGTAATCCAGAAAGGCCAGACAGCATAATGCAGGAATTGATGCAGTCTCCTGGGAACCCCATATATGTGCTATGTATGCAGCATCAGTTAGAAAGGCTGAGGGGGAAAGTCAGCTTGTTAAAGCCAAAATCTGGGAAATTTAAAAAGCACAGCCAGTCACCTCAATTTATGGCAACCAGGTACATCAGGATAAGCATGAGTTGTCCACAATATAGCATCAAGACAACGAGGCTTCAGTTGTGGACACAGAACAACTAATATTACAGAAACTGAAGCCAGAAGGGGCTGCAGACCCGAACAGACTCCCTAATGCCCTCTTCAAAGAAGATGTAACATACTAGGCCCATTACTTTACACCTCTTTTTAATGACATTTACCATACCAACCGTATTCTTGATTCATGGAAACGTAACATCTTTCTATAAGAGTGGAAGGCCAGCCTTACCAACTAACTATAGGCTTATCACTTTAATTGATGTAGAAGTGAGGTACTATGCGTGATGTTTACTCCAGCACTTATAATCTTGGGCAGAATAAAAACATCTGATTGCACAAATACAAACAGGGTTCAGCCCAGGTATGGGGACACTAACAAATCTGATAGCACTAAATCTCCTAATGGAGAAGGCCAAACATAGAAAAACACGGCTGTTTGCATGTTTTGTAGACCTCAAGTCTGTTCTTGATTGTGCTCCTCACGGACACCCATGATCAAAATTGGAAGAATGGGGTTACCCACGAAGTTTTTTGAGGTCAATCATAGCATTGTACACAGAAACCTGGGATCAAGTTGAAATAGGAGATAGCAGCCGAGTCACAAACAAAATCGCCATAATGAATGGCGTTAAACAGGGATGCGTTTTGGCCCCAAGTCTGTTTAACCTATACTTTGCAGATCGCGTAGGAGCCCTTCACAGGATAATAGCCACCCTCCAATCCTAGCTTCTGAGAAATTAGAATGCCTGCAATATGGAGACAACATCATCCTATTGAGTCAAACACCAATAGGCTTGCAACGTAGCAGGAATGTCCTAAAAAACTACATGGACGGCAGACGAAGAAGTTGAGCTGTCCATCATTTAGCCATTTTCTTACCGCAATGCCTACACACTTAATGGACGTTGACCTATGGCACGGAAATCCGGTAGGGTAGTGAAATAATCAAAAGAATTCAAATGAAAGCATATAAAATTGTGTTTTACAATCCAAAATCAGCCTCACCAGACTCAGTACGTCTAAAATGTGGCTTAAAAAATCAATTGTTTCAAAACAAGAGTACTTTTATCAAAAAAGTGCTGGAGACAGCGTGAATTCAAGAGGGGCTCTAGTAAAAATTTATGTTGGCTGGAAATCGAGTAGCAACAACATAGTAACTTAAAAGGCTCATGGGGAAAACACTTAAGCCAGGCCATTAAGAAATTAGGTATGCAAAATGTCTGGGCTATCAGTATGGGAACATCATAGACACCAAGGATCTCATTCTTCCAGCCTGGAAAAATCAGTTGCAAAATCAAAATTGACGGCTTTGTGGATACAAGCAAGAGTTGTTAGTACGCATTTATTGCCTATGCCAAGTGCCCATGGCTCAAAGGAAAAAACTGTTGAAATTAATATTTGTAAACCTGCAAATTTGCTCCTGCAGCCAAGCAGTAATTACTTGGTTAAGTGTCACTTCCATCCCCCTAGCCTGCTATTGAATAAAATTCCGAAAACCACTCCTAAAAGAATTGGACATGTGAACGAGCAAGGTCAAGTCCACTTAGGAGCATTTTACCAGCAGAGACTTCCAAGTCAGGCAATTCTCAGGAGCACCCAACAACACAAGTCACCAGCACTTCACATCCTGCTCTAAAAAAAAAACCAAAGCAGCAAAGTTTGGCTATTGTTAAGAATGCTGGTTTGCACGAACGAGCAAGGTCTGGCTATTTGTTGGGACAACTAACTTCAAAAGCAATCTGCATTTTACAGTCTGCTGATGGGGGAATAATAAAGCAGCAAGGACTGGCTACTTGAACGATAACTGGTTTGCACAAGGCACTTGCACTTTACCGACAAACTGAGCAAGGTTGGGCATAATATTGGGCCAACGACCTACTGCTAGAAGGCAAATGTAGCAGCAAGGACTGGCAACTTGTTAGACCATTGGTTTGCACAAAGCATTTGTAGTTTACCTGCAAACTAAGCCAGGACAGGCACAATATTGGGCCAGCATTGTCCCAGGTCTGGCTACTTGAACTTTATTTACATCAGCATCAATTAATTGCAGGCCAAATTACACAATAATGAGGATCTCTGGGTAATAGCCGAAATCTTTAGCTGAGGTTTTTCTCATCATAGTAAAGGTTTTTAAATTGTTTCTTTGTATTTTAAATTAAAGTATTTGAATTGTTTTATTTTATTTTTACAGTAATGGTATGCAATGGTTTAGGTACTTATGCATATAAATTTGACTAGACTTTGAGTCGAGCCTTGAAAATGTTTGGCAACAAACATCTTGTTAGTGTCAGGTGCTCTGGCAAGGACTGGGGGCAGAATAGACAAAGTAATAGAAGATTGGGACAGAGCTGACGAAGATTACACTGGGACTCAGGAGAAAAAGCGGATCCAAGAGAAAGCTCAGCACAAGGGAAAAAGAGAAGTGAAGCTCAGAAAGGACAGGCACCCAAGAGGCAATTTGGCATTCAGACTATCTAACACCCAAGATAGACATGCAAGATATAAACACACATATACACAAATGTATGTGTATATATATATATTCACTGAAAAAAACCATAGGTTTAGGGGTGTTATAATTACCTGGACATTTCACTCATACAAAACCATTGAAATTCCTCCGTAATAGTTAGTTGTACTAACTGTAACTCTCGAAACCCACAATCCACTGGTGATGATGTCATATATTACATCATTGATGACATGGTCAGTGACATCACTGATGACATCACTGATGACATCTCAAATGACATCACTGATTACATCATCCAGTGAATGTGGGTTGGTTCCATATTTAATTTTGTATTATATATATAGCAATCTGCATTGAAGAATGAGTGGATGTATAAGTGTCTGGATGGACGATTTAGTAGCAGTGTGATTGACAGTTTACTTGACTAATGTATAGTGTCTCACTAAATATATTGAATAGTGACTAAACTGTGTGAATATCTGTATTACTTTCTCAGTTGTTGTGTAAACTGCTGCACCATTTGGTAACAAGCTACGTGAAGGTCTATATTAGTTATTGATTAGTTAACTGATTATTTGTATGAGAGAGGGAATGTGTGTGTGGTTCGGTGGGGGGTGTGCGACTGCCAAAGATGTGTCAATAGTTGATTCAGTAGGTATACGACTTTAGGACTACATGTTATAATACTTATTTGGGTGAGTGAATATGTATATGGATGTGCTGATGAGCAAATATATCTCTCATTGGTACATGTCCAACAAACTACAATAATAAAAGGCAGTGTATGTGAAATTCATTGTATATAAATACGTATACATAAGACTCAGTGATTGCATGAGTGACTGTATGGATAACTGTATACTTGTAATAGTGATTTTATAATACACTAAGTATGAGTTACTATCTATATGAATAAATGAAGTGGTGTTTCTATAGGTGTGTAGCGGAGTACATATAAGTATGATCCATTTTTTGCATAAGTGAATAGGATGACTGCATAAGTAAATAGGATGTGTGCTGGTGTGTAATGTCAATATAGGTGTATAAGTATATTTGATAGTGTTCTATTGATCATTGACAACATCTGTGAGTGAATCTATAGGTAATTGATTAGATGTTTGTGTAGATCTAGGAATCACTGAGTGGGTTTTTAGATACTTGTATTGATGTGTCAATGGATTCAAATATGGTACTCTGTATTTTACAGTGAGTGATGAAAGATTATAGTAGTGTATGATGAGGTGTATCTGATTGTCACGTGGATGATGTAATCAGTGATGTCATCAGTGATGTCATTTGAGATGTCATCAGTGATGTCATCAGTGATGTCACTGACCATGTCATGAATGATGTAATATGTGACATCATCACCAATATATTGCGGGCGTGAGAGTTACAGTTAGTACAACTAACTATAACAGAGGAATTTCAATGGTTTTGTATGAGTGAAGTGTACATCTAACTATAAGACCCCTAAAAACCTATGTTTTTCTTCAGTGAATTTCTAAGGTTTTTTAAATGCTAATTCCGAACTATAACCTGTATGAAACCTATGTTTTTTTCAGTGAATTTCAAAGGTTTTTTAAATGACAATTCCTACTTATAATGTTGCCAACTTCCCCATATTTTCAACAAGAAACGAAATCTGCAATGCTACCTAAAAAATCAGGCAATAGTTCCACTTACCACTAACAAATTAACATCAACATTTAACTACTGTAAGAACGTCAAATATGTAGTGCGTGAATTACATACAACTCACACCCATGTTTAAAGAGCAATATGCGAAACAGGTTCTAATTATAGACTTCCGACACCTAACAAAATCACAATACCCAGCGCCACGACCACCACAACCACCCCCACGGACCCCTCCCCCTACTACCTCAGCGCAAAACAGGACAACGGATCTTTCCAAAATATTATATCCCCTCAACAGTGCACTAGCTCAATCTACAGAGATGTGGCAACAAAGTATTATAAGGGAAAGAACTCCAACATCAACAATAATGTACTCAACGCTAAGACTACCGGTGAAATAATATACAAAATTCCCTATAGAAATCAAAAACTTTTCAGTGTGTAGATATACCATTGATACGTGTAGTGTACTGAATAGTGCACGCAACCATATTATCTCAAAGACTGGGGAATATTTTGGTCATGTAGCTGTGTTGTCTCCCCCCCTTTGAAGCAGAAGTGGAATGGGCTGGTCCAACATATGTAACTCCAGCGTAAGAGTATAAATAATTAGCCTACGCCTTGGGGGTGGTTCACTTCTGTAAAGAGAAGAGACTCTGCCACAGCGAAGGTCCTCACCCTTCCCGTGGCTGCCCCCATGACCGCGTGCCTCTTCGATTCAGGCCCATTGCAAACTCTGCGCCACACCACCGCAGACTTATGTCTGGATCGACTAGTGCTTTCCATCGACACTGTGGACAGCGGACTTCACAACTTGAATTCAGCTTTGCATCAACACTACGGACAGCATTGATTCCAGCCTTGCTTTATTTAAGGTAGAGACAATTGTACTCTATGTCTTTCAATTTTGTAAAAGGATGTGACAAAAAGTATTCTTCTATAAGTGTGCTGACTACAGCCTTCGATGTGCACTGTGGCCAGCAGGGTTCAACACTTGAATTCAGCTTTGCATCAACACTACAGACAGCATTGAAATTAGCCTTGATTTATGTAAGACAGAGATAATATTTATAAATGATGCAACAAAAAGTATGTATCAATGTCTATACTGAGTACTGCCTTAAATTGTACACTGCGATCAACAGAGTTCACCAATTGATACCAGAAGCGCATCAGCACTACATACAACATTTAATTCAGTCTCGATTTATTTAAGGCAGAGACAATTGTACTGTGTCCTCAGATTCTGTTAACTGTGTCAAAACTGCATTCATCGATGTTTGTGTTGACCTCTGCCTTCAATCTACACTGCGTACAACAGGTTTCACAACTTGAATTCAGCGTTCCATCTTCACTAAGGACAGCATTCAAGATATCCTTTATTTATGTAAGGCAAAGACTATTTTGTTAAAGGATGCCACAAAAACATTCATCAATGACTGTAGTGAGTTCTGTTTTCAAATGTACACTGCGATCAAAAGAGTTTACCTCTTGATACCAGTGGTACATAAGTACTACAGACAACATAAAATTCAGTCTCGGTGTATTTGAGGCAGAAAAATACTACTGTTTCATCAGATTTTATTAAAGTATGTGACAAAGAAAGCATTCCTCGATGTCTGTGTCAACTACAGCCTTTGATATACTCTGCAGACAGCAGGGTTCACAACTTTTACTCACTTTTGCATGTGTACTACGGACAATAATGAATTTAACCTTGATTAATTTAATGCAGAGACAATTGTACTGTATGTGTTCAGATTTTTTCAGACAGAATGACTATTGTACATGACGCATTCCAGGAGACAGAGACATTATACCACTGCAACCCCCCGAAACAAGAATCATCACATGGTACACACACGCTGAGCTCTTTCAATACCACTAAATCACTGCACCACAAGTCATTTCCCCGTAGCCTTATTAAAGCAGAATTCACTAGGCAAAAAACATTGCTCCCAGTACAGCCCCCCTGCATTACGCATTATCGCAGGGTACATACAAGGTCAGCGCCAAAGATACTACTAACTCAGTGCACTATAAATCATCGGAAAGAAGAGTGAACAGTTTTATGTCAGCAATGAGGCATACTATAACTTTTAACTGGCATTCATGCAGGATCCAATCGACAAAAGACATTCCAATTACTGTGCCCCCCTCTCCCCAGACCATGCATCATCGCAGAATATGTACACGCTAAGCACCAAAGGTACTAGTAACTCAGTGCACCAAAAATGATTATCACGTGGCCTTACTTAGGCACCATTCACAACACAAAAAGCATTACCATCAGTACATCCTGCCCGGACCATACATCATTGCAGGCTCCACAGAATCTTCTTGTTTTAGATACCACCAACTCAGTGTAAACCAAACTAAGTATACCACCTATCAAAACCTACACAATATCCCTTTATTATGCTTCCTTGAAAAACCTTTTTTCTATCACTTATACATTTAATTGAATAATAAAATGCACGCTGCATACATGTTCTATCTTCCACTTCAATCATAATTGCAGATGATGCACTCCACCCTAGGATGTACACTACGGACAACAGGGTTTACAACTTAAATTCACCTTTGCATCTACACTATAGACAATAGGAATTTCAACCTTGATTTATTTAATGCAGAGACAATTATACTGTATGTATTCAGATTTTGTTAAAATAAGTGAAAAAAAGCATTGTTCTATATTTATACTGACTACTAGATTCCATGTACACTGTGCACAGTAGGGTTCACAACTTGAATTTACCTTTTCATCTACACTACAGACAGCATTAAATTCAGCCTTGATTTATTTAAGGCAGAGAAAAAAATAGTGCTGTTGCACTGCTAGTATGCGCAAACACCTTCAATCGCTGCATTCTGTGAACTATAATAACAAAGAATATAGAAAATTGCGCAAAAATGTACCTCCACCACCGGCAATACCAAGTACCTCTGGGATATCACCTTCAAGATCGCCACCAGACATACATCTCCAGTTTGTAAAAGTTACAATGCACTGCGTAAGTGGAATTGTTTAATTTGTTATGGGGAGCAATCAGTACACCTAGTTTGTACAGCAATTGATCACCATCGATGCTAGTTTTTTTCCCCCCTCAAAGTTCATATAGTCCAGTATGCAATAGTGAATGATTTAAGTATAGCCCGCTCAGACCACGCATTATCGCAGGGTGAGCACACGATAAACACCAGACGTACCACTAACTCAGTACACCATAAATAATCGCCACGTGCCCTTGTTAAGGCAAAATTCAATAGTCAAAACACATTTTTACTCGTGAGGCCTGTCTGGACCACACATCATCACAGGCTCCAAACACACCACCCTATTCCTTCTTTTTTTAAGCATATTTATATAGCGCAAAATCAACTCAAAACTATATCTGCTATTTACATGAGCACCGTATTTACAATACATTCTCAGGCATGCGTACATTACGTCATTACTCTACAATAACAGGATGTGGACACAACTCCGAGACTCGAACACTGATTTCCAGCACCAAGTTCTACAGTGTACCTAAATAACCACATACGTATATATATTAGCTGCCCTTCATGTGCCAAAAACTACAACTTAAACCTTTCACAGCCCTGTATTACTACAGCTACAACACTCCACTGAATGTACAATAAACATTCATAATCGCAGAAGTAAGTCATGTCCACCATCTTTTATGTATGCAACTATGATCGAAAATAGAGTCAGAAATACCCCGTACCTTCCATGTTGGCCAAGTTGTAGGACTTTACAGATATAATGACACATTTGTTTTTAAGGCCCGGGTGACATCACCACTACAAAACAGACAACCAAATCACTTGATTTCTCATATAGCTCATGACGGGCCTACGCCCATAGCTCTGGAATTATGGTTCAGAGCCTCGCGCAGCACTGCTATACGCCAGGCCAGCCCACTCCGCTTACACTTCCAGGAAAACACAACAACGAAACATTACCCAGATTTCCATTGTAGTGATTTCTTACTTCCTGGTATAGTTGTCAGAACAGTACACACACACTCTCTCATGGTTGGTATACACCCACACCACACCCATCCTGCGCATCCGTCACTACACACGTGACCCTACTAATAAAAAAGACGGGCGCATGTGCTGTACACCATTTTAGAGTTGCTTCCATTGCAAGCGCTGTGATGGCCCGTCCTAGCGGTTCAAACGCTTCATATAGGCCCAAACTACCGAGTACAACGGTCCACCACTACGTGCGTGGCCTGTTTGGTCACTGAGTTAGTGGTACCGGAAGGACTGAGCGGGTGAGGAACCTGCGATGATGATGATGGGAGCATGAGTATGTTGTTAGCCATACCGATATCAAGACTCAGCACCATATGTCAGATTTATTGGTGGCAGAGCAAGATTGCATGATGTACAAGGTGTCCTGTCCTCAAAAAAGTGAGCAATCAGGCCTAGGTGCGCATCGGAGGGAGTCAATGGGGTGCAGCAGACTGGATACAAAAAGGCGACGCAGCGATTTAGGCGTACACAGTCCTATATAACGTATCTTATTGCATGTATATATATTTTTTTCCAATAGCAGGAACGTTTTTATAATAGGTCAAACATCTGGAATATAAACTATATAAATAGTTGTTTTTAAATGCAAGAGGGAAGGTGTGTGAAAGGGCGATGTTATTCAACTCCACATTAAGATAGTAACAAATACCAATCATAACATCTTTCTTTTACTATCTTTTATATGTAAAGCTTCAGGGTGCATTATGTCCTGGCACGTGGTGAAAAACACACCGGTGACAGAAAAGAGAGCTGTGAATATTCTTTGCAGTCACTCTCTCACTTTCTCTATCCTTTGATAAAAAAAGACACACAATGTTAACTTCCTTTTTATCTTACAGGTTGTGTTTTACAAATTGGCGTCCCCCCAACACCTCTAAAGCTCAACATTCGAGGATTCTGCGATGATGCATGGGCATCGTAACAACTTCTGAGAACGCTGCTTCGACACGTAGTGCACCCTCTTTGAATCAGGCCAATGGCACAAGGTGAGCAAAGAAGCTTGTTTCTGAAACAACGACAAGTCATCTGTGAAAGGAGAGAGTGGGTAGTTTGCAGCAGCTTCACTGCGTAGGAATGTACAATTACATCCGGGCAGTGAGAATAGATAGGTTACAACAGTTTGAGGGGCAGATGTACGAGCCCTTTGTGCCACTTTTGTATCACTTTTAACATGGGAAAGTGGTGCAAGGAACTTCTAAATCTGCCTCTGACTTCCCAAGAAAACCACTCACCTCCGGACTCTGTGAGTCAATGAGGTGGAACAGTCTAGATACCCAATATTGAGAACTCACTGCTATGCAGTGGGAATACATGGGATATAGTACTTTGGAAAAAACAGCGCACATACACCTCCTTACAGTGGAACTTGTTGTAATACAGTATCCTCAGTGTACAAATAAATAAACCAAAAATATACGTGTACATTTGTATGTACTATGCTATTACTAACTCTATATACTATCTTTCAGATCACTACACTGGAAGGTGCACTATGAACCAGCACGTGCTTGGACACACAACAGAGGCAAAAGGGGAGCTAAGAGTATTTTCTCCAGTATTAACTGCTCCATCTATAACTTTCTCTCTCTCACTCTTTCTCACTGCGTTTTTCTTTCTCTTTTAAAGTTATGGACACTGCTGTCTACTCTGACGTGTAGAACCAAAGCTGAGTTCAAGTTGTGAACTGTGTTGGTCACAGTGTTTACAAAAGGTAAGCAGAGCGGCCTAGATATACAATACCTCAGATTAAATGCATTATAAGTAAAAGAGCTTATTTACAAGCCCCTTGCGCCACTTTTGTGTCACTTTGAACATGGGAAAAGTAACACAAAAGTGGCGCAAGAGTCTTGTAAATAAGCTTTAAAGAATATTGTCCTGCATAATGACTTGATCTCTCACCTAATTCTGCCTCATCTCTGAATCATTTTAAAGACCTGTTGGTCCATACTGTAAATCTGACGCAGTAGGCACTTCCATACAGACACCTCTTGAACGCGGGCCTATAAGACAAAGGAAATGTATCAGGCACACTGCAGACATAAAAATAAGAAAATATCGCCAAGTGTTTCCTTGACTTGTAATGTTTGACCTCATTTAGTAAATATAAGTATTTGTTTTGTATACCTGATGTCCAAGATCGATCCAGCACCGAGGATTAAAACAAACCTGATTTAACTTGAACGGACATTAATTCACTTAAAAAAATGAGCGGTATCTTGAACTGTTTTGGGAACCCTGATTTAATTATGTCATTTTATAAAAACGATTGAGGTTCACATTTGAGTTTTTTGTTCATGTTCAGGAATACGTATAGCGGATTAACACGTGACAACAGAGGGTGTGGCACTGGGTATACAAGCTGTAGTGAGGTAAAAACTGGGTAGGAACCCGTCACCATTTGTTTAATGGGAGAGCAACGGGAACAATGTTGAGTTTGAATGCTAAAGGTAGGAATGAGACACGTTGTAGCACACGTGCTATGTTTAACGAGGGGTAACAACTAAATGATGATGTTTGACGCTAAAGAGGTCGTAATGGGATGGTTTTAAATGAGTAGATAATCTTGGTGTTTTAATTTAATAAGGAATTATTTCATTAAAGAGGGTATTTTATGTTTACATGGTTATGTTCATCAATTGAATATGTTTATTTAGAGATACCAAAAACATTTTGTGATACAATGTTTTTTCTTTACTTCAGATATACCCCCGACGAAGGCCGAAGGGCTGAAATGCATTGGGTTAAATTTATAATCATATAACATGGGAACCCGACATGCTGTATTAAAGGCTTTGGCATTATACCTGCATCTGTACATTGGAGTTACCGTGATTTACTTACCTGTCTATATGGGCAATAAAGTCCTGAATGAAGATAAAATTGGACTAAGACTTACAACATGGTGGCTGCATCTTGGGACTGATATATTTCTAATATCAGCTAATGCAATATGACCTCATTTAGTCACATCGATCTAATTTTAAACACTAATTTTCATTTTTGTTTTGCAGATTACCTACCGTACTTCTATTGGAGTCCATATCACATTTGTTATTATATTGTTTTGTTAAAGTTATGTTTCTAGTTATTTATTATATTGTTATCTTTAAGTTACGTTTCCAGTTATTTATTGTTGTTTCAATAAAAATTAATTTAAAAAAAAGTATTTACGTCTTCTTTTTTTGGGGGGTGGCGGTCCCCAATAGAAATGATATTTATAATTTGAAATATAATTCTGAGGCGAACTCTTTACCAGATCTTTACCAGAGTCTATAGCTATGACTAACGGTTCCTACGGAAAAGTTTTAAAACTCCAGCACAGTAACTATTTCCATTAGCAACATAGTGTGGTGAACTTCTAACTTCTGTGCTCATGTAAGTGCTCGATGAACTGTTACTATGGTAACAGGCAGAAAGCCGTTTGGGGCTAGGGTTCAAAGGTACTGGCTGTACAGAAATCGTTATATTTACCCTGAATCCTCTACATTACAGAAAGGAAAGCAAAGTAAAATAGAACACTGTGTACCAGATTTACAACCCCCTTGTGCCACTTTCACGTCACTTTTCACATCTTAAAAGTAATGCAATAGTAACGCAATGAACTTGTAAATCTGCCCCTATGCACATTACGAGCAAAACAAGTACACAACTCATTCAATTCTTTATCGATCACAATTAGATAGTGTTGTTTCACGATTCACAATGAAGTTCAATAAATACTTCCTGCATATTTAAATGGAAGACGAGATTGTCGACATTACAAAACTAAGTGGCATATTTACAAAGACGGAGTTAAAATTGTCGTCTCTTTAACGCCTGCAAACTAGAACAAAAACGCCAAAAATAGACTTCAAAATCTTTTGTTATCTTACCGAAAGATTTTCTCAACATTACTGTTTCCTATACAAGACTGAGAGCCACCCCCAGGGCTATACAACAAATGGTTGTGGGGACCTCAACAACCCTCCTCAAGCCCCGGGAACCACCACCCCGGGTATTTGTTTATTGTGGGAAGCAGACTGCGTGGATCTCCGTCTGGACCCCTCGAAGGCCCTGGACACCGCCACACACCAGGACCGGCTCCTGCAGTGTCCGGGGGTGCCTACTCCCGGGACACTGCTGTTTGCTATGAGAAGGCGGGAGTCTCATGGCTCCCGCCCTCCAATAGCAAACTTGGTTTGCATTTTGAAAGACACAGCAGTGAAATCTGTTCTCACTTTCAAAATCCAAACCAGATTGCATTTCCACGTGGAAGTTAGCATCCCCCCATGCGGAAAAGCAATGCCGGCTCCCAAAGAACGCGGGGAGCCGTGGTGGCATTGTGGCTCCCCCCACGGTCGGCAACATTTTTTATAAGACCCTGAGGATACGGGTCCCTGGGAATATTAGACATTACTGATAGGGGCTATTTTTTAAGGTAAAATTAAAAGTTGCTCACCCAACGCAGCGCTCAGTGTGGCCCCCTGGTGTGCACACGCTGGATGCACGACTCATAATATGTAGGGTGCGCGACTCCAGTGCCTTTGGTGCACAACTTCTACGCGTTTGGGAGCCGGCATTGCTTTTCCACATGGGGAGCTCCTAACATACAGCTCCCCATGTGGAAAAGCATTCTCATTTCAATTTTGAAAGAGAGAACAGATTTCCTTGCTATGGGAGGGCGGGATGGACACCCTGGGACACTGCAGGAGCAGGCCCTCCCACAATACATAAAGCCCCAGGGAGTGGTGGTCCCTGAGGCTTTGGAGACCTTGCAGCCCGCCCCTCAACAATTTTTTTTGTAGCCCCAGGGGTTAACGGGCCCTTGAATGCTCCCGGAGGGGGGCCACGCAGTCCCCCTCCCACAATACATAAAGCTCCGGGGGGGTGATGGTCCCCGCAGCTTTGGGGACCTTCGACCCCTCCCCCTACCATTTTCTTCTTTTTAGCCCCGGGGGTGACAATCCCCGAGGCTGGGGGGCTCCTCTGGGCCCCACATAAAATGTAATCATTTTGCCTCTGGTTTAACCCACCGGGGACTAATTGTTAAAAAACTCAGTTTTATTTTATTTATTTTGCGACACAGTCTGTGCACCCTACACGCACCTGCTGGGTTTAAAAACAAAAGAACTTGTGGGACCTGGGGGTCCTTCTGGGAACCCCTAAGCAGGTCTAGAGGGTAAAATTATATCTAGCCTGCCCCCTTTCTCCGTTTTGCACACATATTCCACTGACTTCCTCAGCCTCACTTCTAATGAGGCACAAAATGGCGACCAACAGTTCCTGGTTTCGAATGTTGACAACCACTTGACAGCAAATTAGCATTCAGCGTGTGATCGGAAGGGTGCGCTTATGGTACGATGACAATCCTCGCACACTTCGCGGATCCACCACGCCCATAGATATATAAATGACTTTAACTGTAATTTTCTCAGGAACTACTGAACAGGTTGACACCATATAAGCAAAAGGCACAAGTCTGAACTGAGAACTACCTCTTTGCCAAATTTGGCGTAATTCCGTTCAGCCGTACGGGTTGTAGATGTGGCTAAAGGTCCAATGGGAAATTGCATGGGGAAAACACATTTTGGGACTCCCCTTTTTTCTCGGCCCCCACTTGACGAATCACCCTGAAACTTTCAGAATAGGAGCGGACCAGAGCTGGCCAAAAGTTTGGAAAACTTCGCAAAGTTTCATCAATCTGTGCTAAAGTTACTGGGAATAGAATGTTGCGGATTTCCTATGCATAATAGGTCCCAACTATAACTACCTACTGGCGACCGCCAGTAGGTAATATATATACGGGAGAGGCAGACAGTATTCAAATGTGGGGGTGGAGCAGTACCCTTTACATAGCGGCATCTGAAGAAGGCTCGTTAGCCAAAATGCATTATGCCAGTTTTGTTTGCCTTATTAAATGTCTTCCATTGTTCCCCTGTGAGGCCTCTTCTTCTTCGTTGGGAGGAGTTTTGTTTTCTACATGTTCGCGCTAACCAGTGGCGTGTGGGAGGCCCATTCTGTTTGTGGCCGGAGAGATGCTGGTATCAGCTGCCGCAGCTTTTGCTTCCATCCGAGTTATCGGAAAAACTCCGGCCCGCCTCGCATTGCAGAACCAGCCACGGGCTGCTGTCATGTGCAGCTCGTGACTTCACGAGTAATCAGGTTTACTTAAACCTTGATTTATGGCATGGCGGTCTCTGCATTTGGGGCTTGAATGTTTGGGGACCCGAAGAAGCCCTACAGCAGATATCACAACAGGGACTTTAAATTGGACACCCAGAACTTTGAATCATCTTCAAATCCCACAGGAGCTGACATTGGATTAGCTCTCTCCATGCAGCACTCACCTGATGATTCTGGGAACTGTAGGCTGGAGCACGGTTGCCATCATGTGACCTGTGGTCAAGTGGACTACCGCCTATGGGAGAGGCAGACAGTATTCAAATGTGGGGGTGGAGCGGTGCCCTTAACATGGTGGCATCTGAAGAAGGCTCGTAAGCCGAAATGCATTATGTCCGTTTTGTTTGCCTTATTAACCCCTTCGCTGCTAGGCCTTTTCCCCTCCTGTGCTAAGCCTTTTTTTGGCGATTTGGGGTAGTGCGCGCTTAGGCCCCTGTAACTTTTTGACCACATAAGGTATGCACGCCATTTTTGCATCCTTTTCTTCCAACATCATGTGGATTCTAAAGGTACCCAGGGTTTGTGGATTCCCTTGGAGGGGTCCCGGAAAATAACCAAAATATAGTGAAATCTTTGTTTTTTTCAGAAAAATTGGAAAAACGGGCTGCAAATGAAAGCTTTTGAGTTTTTCCCTGCAAATTGTATCAAAAAAGGGTTTGTGGGGCTGAAATTTCCATTTTCTCAGCTTTTAGGGAATGACAGTCTTTTGTCAGAGAACCAACATTTTTCACAGAGTTTTGGCATTTTTCTGGGACATAGCCTATGTTTGCTATTTTTAGAGCTTTTCACCACCTTCCAGTTAATGGTAGAAATGAGTATGAAAGCAATAAGGGATCCTGGAAAGCTATACATTTTTGATAAGTAGACAGAATTCTGAATTCAAAAAGGGGTCATTTGTCTAAATCCATGAAGGTTTCCCTATATAAACTAACAGTTAAATATTGGAATAATTGAAAATTTGTTGAAAAAAACAGCCTTTTGTCTCAACGTTTTCACCTATAACTTGTAATTTTGACAGCTCTTGGAAAGCAATGTACCATTACATTTGTTAGACCTTCCTGGTTGTGGGGATATATAGGACTTGTAGTTTCTCCAAGAACCCGACGAACCCAGATCCAAAAACTGAGCAGCAACTTGCAATGTTTTTTTTTTTATTTACTGGGTATAGAGCAATTATTCTTGGAAAATGTATATGTGGAAAAATCGGTATGAAAGACACCTATGTATTTCTGAATTGGGTACAAATTACAGAGTTTAGAAACAGTATATAATTGCACATTTTCAAAATTGGGAATACTCATACTAGCATGAGAATTATTGGTCATTTTTGAAAAAGATTTTTTTTTTACACAATGTCTTTCATTGGGAAGGGAGAAATGCATAAAAACTCAATTGGTAATAACAGTTGATTTACAAATCTGAATTACCCTAAGTCTACCGATAAAAACGTTACCTCACTTGTGTGGGTAGGCCTTGTGCCTGCGACAGGAAACGGCGCAAAATGCAACGTGGTCACACCTCAATTTTGCAGTAAAAAATTGATCCTTTTATGGCAAAGTGCCTACCTGTAGTTTTTGCACCCTAGCTCTGCCGGCACCTAGGGAAACCTAACAAACCTATACATTTTTGAAAAGTAGACACGAAGGGAAATTCAGGATGGGGTAACTCGACTGCCTACCACCAGGTTTTGTTACCCAGAATCCCTTGCAAAGCTAAGAATATGCCAAAAAAACACATTTTCCTCACATTTCTGTGGTGGAAAGTTCTGGAATCTGCGTGGATCACAAATTTCTACCCACCAAGCGTTCCCCCAGGTCTCCCGGAAAAAATGGTACCTCACTTGCGTGAGTAGGCATAGTGGCTGCGACATGAAACAGCGCAAAACGCAACCTGGTCGCACCTCAATTTCCCAGTGAAATCTTGCCATTTTTGGACAAAGAGACTACTTTTTGTTTTTGAGCCCTAGCTCTGCCAGCACCTAGGGAAACCTAGCAAACCTATATATTTTTGAAAACTAAACACCCAGGGGAATTCAGGATGGGGTGACTTGACTGCCTACCACCAGGTTTTGTTACCCAGAATCTCTTGCAAAGCAAAGAATTTGAGAAAAAAAACACATTTTCCTCACATTTCTGTGGTGTAAAGTTCTGGAATATGCGTGGATCAACAAATTTCCACCCACCCAGCGTTCCCCCAGGTCTCCCAAAAAATGGTACCTCACTTGCATGGGTAGGCATAGTGGCTGCGACATGAAACAGCGCAAAACGCAACAAGGTCGCACCGCAATTTCCCAGTGAAATCTTGCCATTTTTGGACAAAGAGACTACCTTTTGTTTTTGAGCCCTAGCTCCCCCAGCACTTAGGGAAACCTAGCAAACCTATACATTTCTGAATAATAGACACCCAGGGGAATTCAGGATGGGGTGACTCGACTGCCTACCACCAGGTTTTGTTACCCAGAATCCCTTGCAAATCTAAGAATTTGACAAAAAACACATTTTCCTCACATTTCTGTGGTGGAAAGTTCTGGAATCTTCGTGGACCAACAAATTTCCACCCACCCAGCGTTCCCCCAGGTCTCCCCAAAAAAATGGTACCTCACTTGCGTGGGTAGGCATAGTGGCTGCGACATGAAACAGCGCAAAATACAACGTGGTCGCACCTCAATTTTCCAGTGAAATCTTGCCCTTTTTGGACAAAGAGACTACCTTTTGTTTTTGAGCCCTAGCTCTGCCAGCACCTAGGAAAAGCTAGCAAACCTATACATTTTTGAAAACTAGACACCCATGGAAGTTCAGGATGGGGTGACTCGAATGCCTACCACCAGGTTTTGTTACCCAGAATCCCTTGCAAAGCTAAGAATTTGACAAAAAAACAAATTTTCCTCGCATTTCTGTGGTGGAAAGTGCTGGAATCTGCGTGGATCAACAAATTTCCACCCACCCAGAGTTCCCCCAGGTCTCCTGAAAAAAATGGTACCTCACTTGCGTGGGTAGGCAATGTGGCTGTGACATGAAACAGCGCAAAACGCAACATGGTCGCACCTCAATTTCCCAGTGAAATCCTGCCCTTTTTGGACAAAGAGACTACCTTTTGTTTTTGAGCCCTAGCTCTGCCAGCCCCTAGGGAAACCTACCAAACCTATACATTTTTGAAAACTAGACACCCAGGGGAATTCAGGATGGGGTGCCTCGACTGCCTACCACCAGGTTTTGTTACCCAGAATCCCTTGCAAATCTAAGAATTTGACAAAAAAACAAATTTTCCTCACATTTCTGTGGTGGAAAGTTCTGGAATCTGCGTGGATCAACAAATTTCCACCCACCCAGCGTTCCCCCAGGTCTCCCGAAAAAAAATGGTACCTCACTTGCGTGGGTAGGCATAGTGGCTGCGACATGAAATAGCGCAAAACGCAACGTGGTCGCACCTCAATTTCCCAGTGAAATCTTGCCCTTTTTGGACAAAGAGACTACCTTTTGTTTTTGAGCCCTAGCTCTGTCAGCACCTATGGAAACCTAGCAAACCTATACATTTTTGAAAACTAGACACCCATGGAAATTCAGGATGGGGTGACTCGTCTGCCTACCACCAGGTTTTGTTACCCAGAATCCCTTGCAAAGCTAAGAATTTGACAAAAAAACACATTTTCCTCACATTTCTGTGGTGGAAAGTGCTGGTATCTGCGTGGATCAACAAATTTCCACCCACCCAGCGTTCCCCCCGGTCTCCTGAAAAAAACTGGTACCTCACTTGGGTGGGTAGGCATAGTGGCTGCGACATGAAACAGCGCAAAACGCAACGTGGTCGCACCTCAATTTCCCAGTGAAATCATGCCATTTTTGGACAAAGATACTACCTTTTGTTTTTGAGCCCTAGCTCTGCCAGCACCCAGGGAAACCTAGCAAACCTATACATTTTTGAAAACTAGACACCCAGAGAAATTCAGCATGGGGTGACTCGACTGCCTACCACCAGGTTTTGTTACCCAGAATCCCTTGCAAAGCTAAGAATGTGACAAAAAAACACATTTTCCTCACATTTCTGTGGTGGAAAGTTCTGGAATCTGCGTGGATCAACAAATTTCCACCCACCCAGCGTTTCCCCAGGTCTCCTGAAAAAAATGACACCTCACTTGCGTGGGTAGGCATTGTGGCTGTGACATGAAACAGCGCAAAACGCAACGTGGTCGCACCTCAATTTCCCAGTGAAATCCTGCCCTTTTTGGACAAAGAGACTACCTTTTGTTTTTGAGCCCTAGCTCTGCCAGCACCTAGTGAAACCTAGCAAACCTATACATTTTTAAAAAATAGACACCCAGGGGAATTCAGGATGGGGTGCCTCGACTGCCTACCACCAGGTTTTGTTACCCAGAATCCCTTGCAAAGCTAAGAATTTGACAAAAAAACATTTTTCCTTAAATTTCTGTGGGGGAAATTCTGGAATCTCCGTGGATCAACAAATTTCCAACCACCCAGCGTTTCCCCAGGTCTCCCGAAAAAATTGGTACCTCACTTTCGTGGGTAGGCATAGTGGCTGCGACATGAAACAGCGCAAAACACAACGTGGTCGCACCTCAATTTTCCAGTGAAATCTTGCCCTTTTTGGACAAAGAGACTACCTTTTGTTTTTGAGCCCTAGCTCTGCCAGCACCTAGGGAAACCTAGCAAACCTATCCATTTTTGAAAACTAGACACGCAGGGGAATTCAGGATGGGGTGCCTCAACTGCCTACCACCAGGTTTTGTTACCCAGAATCCCTTGCAAAGCTAAGAATTTGACAAAAAAACTAATTTTCCCCACATTTCTGTGGTGGAAAGTTCTGGAATCTGCGTGGATCAACAAATTTCCACCCACCCAGCGTTCCCCCAGGTCTCCCGAAAAAAAAATGGTACCTCACTTGCGTGGTAGGCATAGTGGCTGCGACATGAAACAGCGCAAAACGCAACGTGGTTGCACCTCAATTTCCCAGTGAAATCTTGCCCTTTTTGGACAAAGAGATTACCTTTTGTTTTTGAGCCCTAGCTCTGCCAGCACCCAGGGAAACCTAGCAAACCTATAAATTTTTGAAAACTAGACACCCATGGAAATTCAGGATGGGGTGACTCGACTGCCTACAACCAGGTTTTGTTACCCAGAATCCTTTGCAAAGCTAACAATTTGACAAAAAAACACATTTTCCTCACATTTCTGTGGTGGAAAGTGCTGGAATCTGCGTGGATCAACAAATTTCCACCCACCCAGCGTTCCCCCCGGTCTCCTGAAAAAAATGGTACCTCACTTGGGTGGGTAGGCATAGTGGCTGCGACATGAAACAGCGCAAAACGCAACGTGGTTGCACCTCAATTTCCCAGTGAAATCATGCCATTTTTGGACAAAGAGACTACTTTTGTTTTTGAGCCCTAGCTCTGCCAGCACCTAGGGAAACCTAGCAAACCTATACACTTTTGAAAACTAGACACCCAGAGGAATTCAGCATGGGGTGACTCGACTGCCTACCACCAGGTTTTGATTCCCAGAATCCCTTGCAAAGCTAAGAATGTGACAAAAAAACACATTTTCCTCACATTTCTGTGGTGGAAAGTTCTGGAATCTGCGTGGATCAACAAATTTCCACCCACTCAGCGTTCCCCCAGGTCTCCTGAAAAAAATGGTACCTCACTTGCGTGGGTAGGCATTGTGGCTGTGACATGAAACAGCGCAAAACGCAACGTGGTCGCACCTCAATTTCCCAGTGAAATCCTGCCCTTTTTGGACAAAGAGACTACCTTTTGTTTTTGAGCCCTAGCTCTGCCAGCACCTAGTGAAACCTAGCAAACCTATACATTTTTAAAAAATAGACACCCAGGGGAATTCAGGATGGGGTGCCTCGACTGCCTACCACCAGGTTTTGTTACCCAGAATCCCTTGCAAAGCTAAGAATTTGACAAAAAAACATTTTTCCTTAAATTTCTGTGGGGGAAATTCTGGAATCTCCGTGGATCAACAAATTTCCAACCACCCAGCGTTTCCCCAGGTCTCCCGAAAAAATTGGTACCTCACTTTCGTGGGTAGGCATAGTGGCTGCGACATGAAACAGCGCAAAACACAACGTGGTCGCACCTCAATTTTCCAGTGAAATCTTGCCCTTTTTGGACAAAGAGACTACCTTTTGTTTTTGAGCCCTAGCTCTGCCAGCACCTAGGGAAACCTAGCAAACCTATCCATTTTTGAAAACTAGACACGCAGGGGAATTCAGGATGGGGTGCCTCAACTGCCTACCACCAGGTTTTGTTACCCAGAATCCCTTGCAAAGCTAAGAATTTGACAAAAAAACTAATTTTCCCCACATTTCTGTGGTGGAAAGTTCTGGAATCTGCGTGGATCAACAAATTTCCACCCACCCAGCGTTCCCCCAGGTCTCCCGAAAAAAAAATGGTACCTCACTTGCGTGGTAGGCATAGTGGCTGCGACATGAAACAGCGCAAAACGCAACGTGGTTGCACCTCAATTTCCCAGTGAAATCTTGCCCTTTTTGGACAAAGAGATTACCTTTTGTTTTTGAGCCCTAGCTCTGCCAGCACCCAGGGAAACCTAGCAAACCTATACATTTTTGAAAACTAGACACCCATGGAAATTCAGGATGGGGTGACTCGACTGCCTACAACCAGGTTTTGTTACCCAGAATCCTTTGCAAAGCTAAGAATTTGACAAAAAAACACATTTTCCTCACATTTCTGTGGTGGAAAGTGCTGGAATCTGCGTGGATCAACAAATTTCCACCCACCCAGCGTTCCCCCCGGTCTCCTGAAAAAAATGGTACCTCACTTGGGTGGGTAGGCATAGTGGCTGCGACATGAAACAGCGCAAAACGCAACGTGGTTGCACCTCAATTTCCCAGTGAAATCATGCCATTTTTGGACAAAGAGACTACTTTTGTTTTTGAGCCCTAGCTCTGCCAGCACCTAGGGAAACCTAGCAAACCTATACACTTTTGAAAACTAGACACCCAGAGGAATTCAGCATGGGGTGACTCGACTGCCTACCACCAGGTTTTGATTCCCAGAATCCCTTGCAAAGCTAAGAATGTGACAAAAAAACACATTTTCCTCACATTTCTGTGGTGGAAAGTTCTGGAATCTGCGTGGATCAACAAATTTCCACCCACTCAGCGTTCCCCCAGGTCTCCTGAAAAAAATGGTACCTCACTTGCGTGGGTAGGCATTGTGGCTGTGACATGAAACAGCGCAAAACGCAACGTGGTCGCACCTCAATTTCCCAGTGAAATCCTGCCCTTTTTGGACAAAGAGACTACCTTTTGTTTTTGAGCCCTAGCTCTGCCAGCACCTATGGAAACCTAGCAAACCTATACATTTTTGAAAACTAGACACCCAGGGGAATTCAGGATGGGGTGCCTCGACTGCCTACCACCAGGTTTTGTTACTCAGAATCCCTTGCAAAGCTAAGAATTTGACAAAAAAAAAAAATTCTTACTTTTCTGTGGTGGAAAGTTCTGGAATCTGCGTGGATCAACAAATTTCCAACCACCCAGCGTTCCCCCAGGTCTCCCGAAAAAAAATGGTACCTCACTTGCGTGGGTAGGCATAGTGGCTGCGACATGAAACAGCGCAAAACACAACGTGGTCGCACCTCAATTTTCCAGTGAAATCTTGCCATTTTTGGACAAAGAGACTACCTTTTGTTTTTGAGGCCTAGCTCTTCCAGCACCTAGGGAAACCTAGCAAACCTATACATTTGTGAAAACTAGACATCCAGGGGAATTCAGGATGGGGTGCCTCGACTGCCTACCACCAGGTTTTGTTACCCAGAATCCCTTGCAAAGCTAAGAATTTGACAAAAAAACTAATTTTCCTCACATTTCTGTGGTGGAAAGTTCTGGAATCTGCGTGGATCAACAAATTTCCACCCACCCAGCGTTCCCCCAGGTCTCCCGAAAAAAAATGCTACCTCACTTGCGTGGGTAGGCATAGTGGCTGCGACATGAAACAGCGCAAAACGCAACGTGGTCGCACCTCAATTTCCCCGTGAAATCTTGCCCTTTTTGGACAAAGAGACTACCTTTTGTTTTTGAGCCCTAGCTCTGCCAGCACCTATGGAAACCTAGCAAACCTATACATTTTTGAAAACTAGACACCCATGGAAATTAAGGATGGGGTGACTCGTCTGCCTACCACCAGGTTTTGTTACCCAGAATCCCTTGCAAAGCTAAGAATTTGACAAAAAAACACATTTTCCTCACATTTCTGTGGTGGAAAGTGCTGAAATCTGCGTGGATCAACAAATTTCCACCCACCCAGCGTTCCCCCCGGTCTCCTGAAAAAAATGGTACCTCACTTGGGTGGGTAGGCATAGTGGCTGCGACATGAAACAGAGCAAAACGCAACGTGGTCGCACCTCAATTTCCCAGTGAAATAATGCCATTTTTGGACAAAGATACTACCTTTTGTTTTTGAGCCCTAGCTCTGCCAGCACCTAGGGAAACCTAGCAAACCTATACATTTTTGAAAACTAGACACCCAGAGAAATTCAGCATGGGGTGACTCGACTGCCTACCACCAGGTTTTGTTACTCAGAATCCCTTGCAAAGCTAAGAATTTGACCCAAAAAAAAAATTCCTTACTTTTCTGTGGTGGAAAGTTCTGGAATCTGCGTGGATCAACAAATTTCCAACCACCCAGCGTTCCCCCAGGTCTCCCGAAAAAAAATGGTACCTCACTTGCGTGGGTAGGCATAGTGGCTGCGACATGAAACAGCGCAAAACACAACGTGGTCGCACCTCAATTTTCCAGTGAAATCTTGCCATTTTTGGACAAAGAGACTACCTTTTGTTTTTGAGGCCTAGCTCTTCCAGCACCTAGGGAAACCTAGCAAACCTATACATTTGTGAAAACTAGACATCCAGGGGAATTCAGGATGGGGTGACTCGACTGCCTACCACCAGGTTTTGGTACCCAGAATCCCTTGCAAAGCTAAGAATTTGACAAAAAAACACATTTTCCTCACATTTCTGTGGTGGAAAGTGCTGGAATCAGCGTGGATCAACAAATTTCAACCCACCCATCGTTTCCCCAGGTCTCCTGAAAAAAATGGTACCTCACTTGCGTGGGTAGGCATTGTGGCTGTGACATGAAACAGCGCAAAACGCAACGTGGTCGCACCTCAATTTTCCAGTGAAATCCTGCCCTTTTTGGACAAAGAGACTACCTTTTGTTTTTTAGCCCTAGCTCTGCCAGCACCTAGGGAAACCTAGCAAACCTATACATTTTTGAAAGCTAGACACCCAGGGAAATTCAGGATGGGGTGCCTCGACTGCCTACCACCAGGTTTTGTTACCCAGAATCCCTTGCAAAGCTAAGAATTTGACAAAAAAACTAATTTTCCTCACATTTCTGTGGTGGAAAGTTCTGGAATCTGCGTGGATCAACAAATTTCCACCCACCCAGCGTTCCCCCAGGTCTCCCGAAAAAAAATGGTACCTCACTTGCGTGGGTAGGCATAGTGGCTGCGACATGAAACAGCGCAAAACGCAACGTGGTCGCACCTCAATTTCCCAGTGAAATCTTGCCCTTTTTTGGCAAAGAGACTACCTTTTGTTTTTGAGCCCTAGCTCTGCCAGCACCTATGGAAACCTAGCAAACCTATACATTTTTGAAAACTAGACACCCATGGAAATTCAGGATGGGGTGACTCGTCTGCCTACCACCAGGTTTTGTTACCCAGAATCCCTTGCAAAGCTAAGAATTTGACAAAAAAACACATTTTTCTCACATTTCTGTGGTGGAAAGTGCTGAAATCTGTGTGGATCCACAAATTTCCACCCACCCAGCGTTCCCCCCGGTCTCCTGAAAAAAATGGTACCTCACTTGGGTGGGTAGGCATAGTGGCTGCGACATGAAACAGCGCAAAACGCAACGTGGTCGCACCTCAATTTCCCAGTGAAATCATGCCATTTTTGGACAAAGATACTACCTTTTGTTTTTGAGCCCTAGCTCTGCCAGCTCCTAGGGAAACCTAGCAAACCTATACATTTTTGAAAACTAGACACCCAGAGAAATTCAGCATGGGGTGACTCGACTGCCTACCACCAGGTTTTGTTACCCAGAATCCCTTGCAAAGCTAAGAATGTGACAAAAAAACACATTTTCCTCACATTTCTGTGGTGGAAAGTTCTGGAATCTGCGTGGATCAACAAATTTCCACCCACCCAGCGTTCCTCCAGGTCTCCTGAAGAAAATGGCACCTCACTTTCGTGGGTATGCATAGTGGCTGCGACATAAAACAGCGCAAAACACAACGTGGTCGCACCTCAATTTTCCAGTGAAATCTTGCCCTTTTTGGACAAAGAGACTACCTTTTGTTTTTGAGCCCTAGCTCTGCCAGCACCTAGGGAAACCTAGCAAACCTATACATTTTTGAAAACTAGACACGCAGGGGAAATCAGGATGGGGTGCCTCAACTGCCTACCACCAGGTTTTGTTACCCAGAATCCCTTGCAAAGCTAAGAATTTGACAAGAAAACAAGTTCTACGAAAAGACACGAGACATAATAAGACAGTAATCTTAAAAGAGATGCGTTTAAGAGATAGAGAAGAATTATCTCCCCATGACGATAAAGTCCTAAGAACAAGAGTGACGTCCCACAATGTGGTGTATTTAGGTCCAGGAGGATTTATAACCCTCCTGCTTCTCATTACTTTTTTAGTAAGAAGATTTTGTCCAACAGAAATTCCGTTAATTAAAGAATGACCGGCAGAAATAGCGGACCTATAAACGTTAACAGTTCTATAAGAAAGACCTGAGGTAAAAAGATCCGAAAGATAGTTGATAACATTGACTAGATCAGTTGAAATGGGATCGTAACTTCGTTGAAAGCACCAGCGAACCCATTTGTTCCATGCCAGTCTATAAGCTTTCCTTGTGCCAGATGCCCATGATTCTGAAATGAGTCTGAAAGCATTTGACGAAAGTCCAGGGACATTCCACTGTCTCCTGAAATCTTCCATGCCGTCAGAATTAGAAGGTCTTGTTCCACAAGGGGGTGTGTATGACCTTCTGGATCTAGAAGGATTTCCGTGAAGGAAGGAATTAGAATTGGAAAATCTATGCTAATTTTAGGATGATAGGAAACCACGCTTGGGATCTCCAGAGAGGGGCAATCACGACCATGTTCTGATTGTAACGTCGAGCGTGAAGAAGATGTCGAGGGAGCATTGAAAAGGGGGGAAAAGCATAAGGTGCTAGGTTCGTCCAGTCTTGTAGAAAGGCATCTACTTTCGTGGCTTGAGGGTCCGGCCTCCAACTGAAGAATTGTTTCAGGTGGGTGTTTATACGGTCTGCAAATAGATCCGTTTTGAATGGACCCCATCTCGACTGGATGAATAGGAACACATCTCTGTTCAATCTCCAGTTGCTGGAGTCCCTGAAATTCCTGGAGTACCAATCTGCAACTTCGTTTTTCAGTCCGGGAATATGTTCTGCTACAACTGAAATACCTTTGTTCAAACAATAGCTCCATAGGCCCTTCGCCAAGTCTGTCAAGTCTTTGGAGTGAGGGCCGCCCAGTTTGCTGACATAGCGGACTGCGGACACATTGTCCATTCGTAAAGTTACAGAGCATTTCATTGAATCTTGAGTAAAACAGCGAATCGCAAATGAACCTGCTAGTAATTCTAAGCAATTGATATGCAGTTCTTTTTCTTGTTGGGTCCAGCGACCCCCTGTTGATAAGTTCCCGCATCTTGCACCCCAGCCTTCTAAACTCGCATCGGATTCTATTATCAGATCTGGTAGATCTCCGAAAATGGCTTTGCCATTCCATGCTTCTAAATTCTTGAGCCACCAAAGTAGTTCGGTTTATGATTCTTGGTCTAGGGAGATCAGTTGGCAGTTGGGAGACAAAGATCTCGTGGCAGAAACTTCAGAGGGGAGAGAAGACAACGTTCCTTCTCTATAGGTAAGAACCTTGTCAGACCCTTTAGATACCCCTCCAAAGGTGGGAGGGAGACTTCTCCAGTTTGCTGGGAACTGGAACCTAGTGACCAAAGACCCCTGGGTACTCAATACCGTAAAAGGCTACAAAATAGATTTTGTAGACTCTCCCTTTCAGATAAGGACATCAAGACAGATCACCTTCTCTGCCAAAAACAAAATATTAGTTTCTCAAGAAGTCCAAGAACTCTTGAACAAAGGCGCAATAGTAGAGGCCTTTTCTCCGGGTTTCCTAAGCAACATTTTTCTGGTGGAAAAGAAAAACAAAGAACAAAGACCTGTGATAAATCTGAAAGAATTAAACCAATGGGTGGTTTACCACCACTTCAAAATGGAGGGAATCCACCTCCTAAGAGATGTCCTAAGGGGAGGAGACTGGCTAACAAGACTCGACCTAAAAGATGCATATCTGACGATCCCTATCTGGAAACCCCATCAGAGGTTCCTCCAATTTACATGGGAAGGCCACCTGTACCAGTTTTGCAGCCTCCCTTTCGGTCTCTCATCCTCCCCCTGGTGTTTCACCAAGGTACTTCGACCTGTCGCAACTTGGCTGAGACAGAGAGGAGTGAGGATGATCATTTACCTAGACGATATCCTCTTAATGGCCCAATCGAAAAACACTGTCTCGTTCCACACGGATCTTACAATACGCCTCCTACAACACCTGGGTTTTGTTATAAATTTAAAAAAGTCATGTATAGTTCCTTCTCAACAAACACAATTCCTAGGCTTTCTAGTAGACACTGTGAAAACAGAACTCCGCCTTCCGAGCGACAAAATAAGGAAAGTGAGGAAAGAATTGAGGAAAACACTTCGTATGGAAGTCTTCCCCCTAAGGTACCTAGCCAAGATCCTGGGCCTCCTTTCCTCCACGATTCAAGCAATATTCCCAGGACCCCTTCACTATCGGGCATTGCAAAGACTCAAGTCAAGACACTTGAGATCCAACGGATCTTACTCCCAACTAATCTCCCTAGACCAGGAGTCCAAAACAGAACTACTTTGGTGGCTCAAAAATCTAGAGGCTTGGAATGGAAGAGCCATCTTCGGAGAATTACCGGATTTAATAATAGAATCAGATGCGAGTTTAGAAGGCTGGGGTGCCAGATGTGGAAACTCGTCAACAGGGGGCCGTTGGACCCAACAAGAAAAAGAGTTATATATCAACTGCTTAGAATTACTAGCAGGTTCATTTGCAGTCCGGTGTTTCACCCAAGACTCAATGAAATGTTGTGTAACTCTTCGAATGGACAACGTGTCAGCAGTTCGCTATGTCAGCAAACTGGGCGGCCCGCATTCCAAAGATCTGTCAGACTTAGCGAAGGGCCTATGATACTACTGCTTGAACAAAGGTATTTCAGTTGTTGCGGAACATATTCCCGGACTGAAGAACGAAGTTGCAGATTGGTACTCCAGGAATTTCAGGGACTCCAGCAATTGGAGACTGAACAGAGATGTGTTCCTATCCATCCAATCAATCTGGGGCCCATTCACAACGGATCTGTTTGCAGACCGTATAAACACCCACCTGAAAGACTTCTTCAGCTGGAGACCAGACCCTCAGGCCACGAAAGTAGATGCCTTTTTACAAGATTGGACAAACCAAGCACCTTATGCCTTCCCTCCCTTCTCAATGCTCCCTCGACTTCTCCTCCATGCCCGACGTTACAATCAGAGCATGGTCGTGATAGCCCCTCTTTGGAGATCCCAAGCGTGGTTTCCAATTATTCTGGAAATGAGCATAGATTTCCCGATTTTAATTCCCTCTTTCAAGGAAATCCTTCTAGATCCAGAGGGTCATACTCATCCCCTTGTAGAGCAGGGCCTTCTAACTCTGACGGCATGGAAGATTTCAGGAGACAATGGAGAGTCCCTGGACTTTCGTCAAATGCTTTCAGACTCATTTCTGAATCGTGGGCACCTGGAACAAGAAAGGCATATAGACTGGCATGGAACAAATGGGTTCGCTGGTGCATTCAACGGCATTACGATCCCGTTTCAACTGATCTAGTCAATGCTATTAATTATCTTTCAGATCTCTTCACTTCAGGGCTCTCTTACAGAACTGTCAATGTTTACAGATTGGCAATCTCAGCCGGTCACTCCTTGATTAATGGTCTTTCTGTTGGACAAAACCTTCTTACTAAAAAGATAATGAGAAGTATGAGGGTTCTAAACCCTCCCGTCCCAAAATATACCACTCTGTGGGACGTCACTCTTGTTCTCAGGACTTTAGAGTCATGGGGAGATAACTCTTCTCTATCTCTTAAACGCATTTCCTTCAAGATTACTGTCTTATTGTGTCTGGTGTCTTTTCGTAGAACTTCTGACGTTAAGGCTCTGGACATTTCTGGTAGGGCTTTCCAACCCGAAGGAGTTTGCTTCTTCCTTATAAAAAGGACAAAGACCTTGTCTTCCTCAATTTTCTATCCCTTTTTCCCTACGAACGATAGACTCTGTGTGGTCAAATGCTTAAAAGAATATGAAAAAAGAACTAAATATCTTAGAATGAATGAATCACAACTACTGATTTCTTATAGACCTCTTCATAAAGGAGTCTCTTCTCCAACCTTAGCCAGATGGGTTAAGAACGTTATGCATGAAAGTGGTGTTGATATTTCTGTTTTTGGTGCTCATTCTTTGAGAGGTGCTTCAGCCTCTAAAGCCTTCTGCCTAGGAGGAGGATTACAAGACATCCTTAGGGCTGCAGATTGGTCCAATGATAGTATGTTTAGAGCATGTTATTTCAAACCAATACCTAATGTGATTGATAATGTTCTTAATGCACTTTAAACTTGCATAATATGGCCTCCGTGTCGTGCCATAAAATTTAGATTTTTCACAGCCTGCTGGGCAGAAAATCTGGATTTTATTAAGGACACGGAGGCTAATATTATCCCACCTCCTTGTTATACCCTCCCATTTATGATGTTTACTTTTTCTTTCAGAATAATGGGATTCTGGATTTTAACTATGGATTTTGGATCTTCGAGTTTTGGATCCTCCAGTTTGTCTCAAATTGATCTTTCCTCGCAGTCCTAACAAAGAAGGATGGGAGATGGTTTCTAAGGGACTTTATTCCTACTAAGAATGTTCATTGATGTTCTACATTCTATTGTTGCTACTGAGCTGTGGTAATAAAGGAGATTTGCATAATATTAGCCTCCGTGTCCTTAATAAAATCCAGATTTTCTGCCCAGCAGGCTGTGAAAAATCTAAATTTTCCTCACATTTCTGTGGTGGAAAGTTCTGGAATCTGCGTGGATCAACACATTTCCACCCACCCAGCAATCCCCCAGGTCTCCCGAAAAAAAAATGGTACCTCACTTGCGTGGGTAGGCATAGTGGCTGCGACGTGAAACAGCGCAAAACGCAACGTGGTCGCACCTCAATTTCCCAGTGAAATCTTGCCCTTTTTGTACAAAGAGATTACCTTTTGTTTTTGAGCCCTAGCTCTGCCAGCACCCAGGGAAACCTAGCAAACCTATACATTTTTGAAAACTAGACACCCATGGAAATTCAGGATGGGGTGACTCGACTGCCTACAACCAGGTTTTGTTACCCAGAATCCCTTGCAAAGCTAAGAATTTGACAAAAAAACAAATTTTCCTCACATTTCTGTGGTGGAAAGTGCTGGAATCTGCGTGGATCAACAAATTTCCACCCACCCAGCGTTTCCCCAGGTCTCCTGAAAAAAATGGTACCTCACTTGGGTGGGTAGGCATAGTGGCTGCGACATGAAACAGCGCAAAACGCAACGTGGTCGCACCTCAATTTCCCAGTGAAATCATACCATATTTGGACAAAGAGACTACTTTTGTTTTTGAGCCCTAGCTCTGCCAGCACCTATGGAAACCTAGCAAACCTATACGTTTTTGAAAACTAGACACCCAGAGGAATTCAGCATGGGGTGACTCGACTGCCTACCACCAGGTTTTGTTACTCAGAATCCCTTGCAAAGCTAAGAATTTGACAAAAAAACACATTTCCTCACATTTCTGTGGTGGAAAGTGCTGGAATCTGCGTGGATCAACAAATTTCCACCCACCCAGCGTTTCCCCAGGTCTCCTGAAAAAAATGGTACCTCACTTGCGTGGGTAGGCATTGTGGCTGTGACATGAAACAGCGCCAAACGCAACGTGGTCGCACCTCAATTTTCCAGTGAAATCCTGCCCTTTTTGGACAAAGAGACTATTTTGTTTTTGAGCCCTAGCTCTGCCAGCACCTAGGGAAACCTAGCAAACCTATACATTTTTGAAAACTAGACACCCAGGGGAATTCAGGATGGGGTGCCTCGACTGCCTACCACCAGGTTTTGTTACCCAGAATCCCTTGCAAAGCTAAGAATTTGACAAAAAACCACATTTTCCTCACATTTCTGTGGTGGAAAGTGCTGGAATCTGCGTGGATCAACAAATTTCCACCCACACAGCGTTCCCCCCGTCTCCTGAAAAAAATGGTACCTCACTTGGGTGGGTAGGCATAGTGGCTGCGACATGAAACAGCGCAAAACGCAACGTGGTCGCACCTCAATTTCCCAGTGAAATCATGCCATTTTTGGACAAAGATACTACCTTTTGTTTTTGAGCCCTAGCTCTGCCAGCACCTATGGAAACCTAGCAAACCTATACATTTTTGAAACCTAGACACCCAGAGAAATTCAGCATGGGGTGACTCGACTGCCTACCACCAGGTTTTGTTACCCAGAATCCCTTGCAAAGCTAAGAATGTGACAAAAAAACACATTTTCCTCACATTTCTGTGGTGGAAAGTTCTGGAATCTGCGTGGATCAACAAATTTCCACCCACCCAGCGTTCCCCCAGGTCTCCTGAAAAAAATGGCACCTCACTTGCGTGGGTAGGCATTGTGGCTGTGACATGAAACAGCGCAAAATGCAACGTGGTCGCACCTCAATTTCCCAGTGAAATCCTTCCCTTTTTGGACAAAGAGACTACCTTTTGTTTTTGAGCCCTAGCTCTGCCAGCACCTAGGGAAACCTAGCAAACCTATACATTTCTGAAAACTAGACACCCAGGGGAATTTAGGATGGGGTGCCTCGACTGCCTACCACCAGGTTTTGTTATCCAGAATCCCTTGCAAAGCTAAGAATTTGACAAAAAAAATTTCCTTAAATTTCTGTGCGGGAAAGTTCTGGAATCTCCGTGGATCAACAAATTTCCACCCACCCAGCGTTTCCCCAGGTCTCCCGAAAAAATTGGTACCTCACTTTCGTGGGTAGGCATAGTGGCTGCGACATGAAACAGCGCAAAACGCAACATGGTCGCACCTCAATTTCCCAGTGAAATCTTGCCCTTTTTGGACAAAGAGATTACCTTTTGTTTTTGAGCCCTAGCTCTGCCAGCACCCAGGGAAACCTAGCAAACCTATACATTTTTGAAAACTAGACACCCATGGAAATTCAGGATGGGGTGACTCGACTTCCTACAACCAGGTTTTGTTACCCAGAATCCCTTGCAAAGCTAAGAATTTGACAAAAAAAAAAATCCTTACATTTCTGTTGTGGAAAGTTCTGGAATCTGCGTGGATCAACAAATTTCCAACCTCCCAGCGTTCCCCCAGGTCTCCCGCAAAAAATAAATGGTACCTCACTTGCGTGGGTAGGCATAGTGGCTGCGACATGAAACAGCGCAAAACACAACGTGGTCGCACCTCAATTTTCCAGTGAAATCTTGCCATTTTTGGACAAAGAGACTACCTTTTGTTTTTGAGGCCTAGCTCTTCCAGCACCTAGGGAAACCTAGCAAACCTATACATTTGTGAAAACTAGACATCCAGGAGAATTCAGGATGGGGTGACTCGACTGCCTACCACCAGGTTTTGGTACCCCGAATCCCTTGCAAAGCTAAGAATTTGACAAAAAAACACATTTTCCTCACATTTCTGTGGTGGAAAGTGCTGGAATCTGCGTGGAACAACAAATTTCCACCCACCCAGCGTTTCCCCAGGTCTCCTGAAAAAAATGGTACCTCACTTGCGTGGGTAGGCATTGTGGCTGTGACATGAAACAGCGCAAAACGCAATGTGGTCGCACCTCAATTTTCCAGTGAAATCCTGCCCTTTTTGGACAAAGAGACTACCTTTTGTTTTTGAGCCCTAGCTCTGCCAGCACCTAGGGAAACCTAGCAAACCTATACATTTTTTAAAACTAGACACCCAGGGGAATTCAGGATGGGGTGCCTCGACTGCCTACCACCAAGTTTTGTTACCCAGAATCCCTTGCAAAGCTAAGAATTTGACAAAAAACAAATTTTCCTCATATTTCTGTGGTGGAAAGTTCTGGAATCTGCGTGGATCAACAAATTTCCACCCACCCAGCGTTCCCCCAGGTCTCCCGAAAAAGAAATGGTACCTCACTTGGGTGGGTAGGCATAGTGGCTGCGACATGAAACAGCGCAAAACGCAACGTGGTCGCACCTCAATTTCCCAGTGAAATCTTGCCCTTTTTGGACAAAGAGACTACCTTTTGTTTTTGAGCCCTAGCTCTGCCAGCACCTATGGAAACCTAGCAAACCTATACATTTTTGAAAACTAGACACCCATGGAAATTCAGGATGGGGTGACTCGTCTGCCTACCACCAGGTTTTGTTACCCAGAATCCCTTGCAAAGCTAAGAATTTGACAAAAAAACACATTTTCCTCACATTGCTGTGGTGGAAAGTGCTGGAATCTGCGTGGATCAACCAATTTCCACCCACCCAGCGTTCCCCCAGGTCTCCTGAAAAAAATGGTACCTCACTTGGGTGGGTAGGCATTGTGGCTGTGACATGAAACAGCGCAAAACACAACGTGGTCGCACCTCAATTTTCCAGTGAAATCTTGCCCTTTTTGGACAAAGAGACTACCTTTTGTTTTTGAGGCCTAGCTCTTCCAGCACCTAGGGAAACCTAGCAAACCTATACATTTGTGAAAACTAGACATCCAGGGGAATTCAGGATGGGGTGACTTGACTGCCTACCACCAGGTTTTGGTACCCCGAATCCCTTGCAAAGCTAAGAATTTGACAAAAAACACATTTTCCTCACATTTCTGTGGTGGAAAGTGCTGGAATCTGCGTGGAACAACAAATTTGCACCCACCCAGCGTTCCCCCAGGTCTCCCGCAAAAAATAAATGGTACCTCACTTGCGTGGGTAGGCATAGTGGCTGCGACATGAAACAGCGCAAAACACAACGTGGTCGCACCTCAATTTTCCAGTGAAATCTTGCCATTTTTGGACAAAGAGACTACCTTTTGTTTTTGAGGCCTAGCTCTTCCAGCACCTAGGGAAACCTAGCAAACCTATACATTTGTGAAAACTAGACATCCAGGAGAATTCAGGATGGGGTGACTCGACTGCCTACCACCAGGTTTTGGTACCCCGAATCCCTTGCAAAGCTAAGAATTTGACAAAAAAACACATTTTCCTCATATTTCTGTGGTGGAAAGTGCTGGAATCTGCGTGGAACAACAAATTTCCACCCACCCAGCGTTTCCCCAGGTCTCCTGAAAAAAATGGTACCTCACTTGCGTGGGTAGGCATTGTGGCTGTGACATGAAACAGCGCAAAACGCAATGTGGTCGCACCTCAATTTTCCAGTGAAATCCTGCCCTTTTTGGACAAAGAGACTACCTTTTGTTTTTGAGCCCTAGCTCTGCCAGCACCTAGGGAAACCTAGCAAACCTATACATTTTTAAAAACTAGACACCCAGGGGAATTCAGGATGGGGTGCCTCGACTGCCTACCACCAAGTTTTGTTACCCAGAATCCCTTGCAAAGCTAAGAATTTGACAAAAAAACAAATTTTCCTCATATTTCTGTGGTGGAAAGTTCTGGAATCTGCGTGGATCAACAAATTTCCACCCACCCAGCGTTCCCCCAGGTCTCCCGAAAAAGAAATGGTACCTCACTTGGGTGGGTAGGCATAGTGGCTGCGACATGAAACAGCGCAAAACGCAACGTGGTCGCACCTCAATTTCCCAGTGAAATCTTGCCCTTTTTGGACAAAGAGACTACCTTTTGTTTTTGAGCCCTAGCTCTGCCAGCACCTATGGAAACCTAGCAAACCTATACATTTTTGAAAACTAGACACCCATGGAAATTCAGGATGGGGTGACTCGTCTGCCTACCACCAGGTTTTGTTACCCAGAATCCCTTGCAAAGCTAAGAATTTGACAAAAAAACACATTTTCCTCACATTTCTGTGGTGGAAAGTGCTGGAATCTGCGTGGATCAACCAATTTCCACCCACCCAGCGTTCCCCCAGGTCTCCTGAAAAAAATGGTACCTCACTTGGGTGGGTAGGCATTGTGGCTGTGACATGAAACAGCGCAAAACGCAACGTGGTCGCACCTCAATTTCCCAGTGAAATCTTGCCCTTTTTTGGACAAAGAGACTACCTTTTGTTTTTGAGCCCTAGCTCTGCCAGCACCTATGGAAACCTAGCAAACCTATACATTTTTGAAAACTAGACACCCATGGAAATTCAGGATGGGGTGACTCGTCTGCCTACCACCAGGTTTTGTTACCCAGAATCCCTTGCAAAGCTAAGAATTTGACAAAAAAACACATTTTCCTCACATTTCTGTGGTGGAAAGTGCTGGAATCTGCGTGGATCAACCAATTTCCACCCACCCAGCGTTCCCCCAGGTCTCCTGAAAAAAATGGTACCTCACTTGGGTGGGTAGGCATTGTGGCTGTGACATGAAACAGCGCAAAACGCAACGTGGTCGCACCTCAATTTCCCAGTGAAATCTTGCCCTTTTTGGACAAAGAGACTACCTTTTGTTTTTGAGCCCTAGCTCTGCCAGCACCTATGGAAACCTAGCAAACCTATACATTTTTGAAAACTAGACACCCATGGAAATTCAGGATGGGGTGACTCGTCTGCCTACCACCAGGTTTTGTTACCCAGAATCCCTTGCAAAGCTAAGAATTTGACAAAAAACCACATTTCCTCACATTTCTGTGGTGGAAAGTGCTGGAATCTGCGTGGATCAACAAATTTCCACCCACCCAGCGTTCCCCCCGGTCTCCTGAAAAAAATGGTACCTCACTTGGGTGGGTAGACATAGTGGCTGCGACATGAAACAGCGCAAAACACAACGTGGTCGCACCTCAATTTTCCAGTGAAATCTTGCCATTTTTGGACAAAGAGACTACCTTTTGTTTTTGAGGCCTAGCTCTTCCAGCACCTAGGGAAACCTAGCAAACCTATACATTTGTGAAAACTAGACATCCAGGGGAATTCAGGATGGGGTGACTCGACTGCCTACCACCAGGTTTTGGTACCCCGAATCCCTTGCAAAGCTAAGAATTTGACAAAAAACACATTTTCCTCACATTTCTGTGGTGGAAAGTGCTGGAATCTGCGTGGAACAACAAATTTCCACCCACCCAGAGTTTCCCCAGGTCTCCTGAAAAGAATGGTACCTCACTTGCATGGGTAGGCATTGTGGCTGTGACATGAAACAGCGCAAAACGCAATGTGGTCGCACCTCAATTTTCCAGTGAAATCCTGCCCTTTTTGGACAAAGAGACTACCTTTTGTTTTTGAGCCCTAGCTCTGCCAGCACCTAGGGAAACCTAGCAAACCTATACATTTTTGAAAACTAGACACCCAGGGGAATTCAGGATGGGGTGCCTCGACTGCCTACCACCAAGTTTTGTTACCCAGAATCCCTTGCAAAGCTAAGAATTTGACAAAAAAACAAATTTTCCTCACATTTCTGTGGTGGAAAGTTCTGGAATCTGCGTGGATCAACAAATTTCCACCCACCTAGCGTTCCCCCAGGTCTCCCAAAAAAAAATGGTACCTCACTTGCGTGGGTAGGCATAGTGGCTGCGACATGAAACAGCGCAAAACGCAACGTGGTCGCACCTCAATTTCCCAGTGAAATCTTGCCCTTTTTGGACAAAGAGACTACCTTTTGTTTTTGAGCCCTAGCTCTGCCAGCACCTATGGAAACCTAGCAAACCTATACATTTTTGAAAACTAGACACCCATGGAAATTCAGGATGGGGTGACTCGTCTGCCTACCACCAGGTTTTGTTACCCAGAATCCCTTGCAAAGCTAAGAATTTGACAAAAAAACACATTTTCCTCACATTTCTGTGGTGGAAAGTGCTGGAATCTGCGTGGATCAACAAATTTCCACCCACCCAGCGTTTCCCCAGGTCTCCTGAAAAAAATGGTACCTCACTTGCGTGGGTAGGCATTGTGGCTGTGACATGAAACAGCGCCAAACGCAACGTGGTCGCACCTCAATTTTCCAGTGAAATCCTGCCCTTTTTGGACAAAGAGACTATTTTGTTTTTGAGCCCTAGCTCTGCCAGCACCTAGGGAAACCTAGCAAACCTATACATTTTTGAAAACTAGACACCCAGGGGAATTCAGGATGGGGTGCCTCGACTGCCTACCACCAGGTTTTGTTACCCAGAATCCCTTGCAAAGCTAAGAATTTGACAAAAAAACTAATTTTCCTCACATTTCTGTGGTGGAAAGTTCTGGAATCTGCGTGGATCAACAAATTTCCACCCACCCAGCGTTCCCCCAGGTCTCCCGAAAAAAAATGGTACCTCACTTGCGTGGGTAGGCATAGTGGCTGCGACATGAAACAGCGCAAAACGCAACGTGGTCGCACCTCAATTTCCCAGTGAAATCTTGCCCTTTTTGGACAAAGAGACTACCTTTTGTTTTTGAGCCCTAGCTCTGCCAGCACCTATGGAAACCTAGCAAACCTATACATTTTTGAAAACTAGACACCCATGGAAATTCAGGATGGGGTGACTCGTCTGCCTACCACCAGGTTTTGTTACCCAGAATCCCTTGCAAAGCTAAGAATTTGACAAAAAAACACATTTTCCTCACATTTCTGTGGTGGAAAGTGCTGGAATCTGCGTGGATCAACAAATTTCCACCCACCCAGCGTTCCCCCCGGTCTCCTGAAAAAATTGTACCTCACTTGGGTGGGTAGGCATAGTGGCTGCGACATGAAACAGCGCAAAACGCAACGTGGTCGCACCTCAATTTCCCAGTGAAATCATGCCATTTTTGGACAAAGAGACTACCTTTTGTTTTTGAGCCCTAGCTCTGCCAGCACCTATGGAAACCTAGCAAACCTATACATTTTTGAAAACTAGACACCCATGGAAATTCAGGATGGGGTGACTCGTCTGCCTACCACCAGGTTTTGTTACCCAGAATCCCTTGCAAAGCTAAGAATTTGACAAAAAAACACATTTTCCTCACATTTCTGTGGTGGAAAGTGCTGGAATCTGCGTGGATCAACAAATTTCCACCCACCCAGCGTTCCCCCAGGTCTCCCGAAAAAAAATGGTACCTCACTTGCGTGGGTAGGCATAGTGGCTGCGACATGAAACAGCGCAAAACGCAACGTGGTCGCACCTCAATTTCCCAGTGAAATCTTGCCCTTTTTGGACAAAGAGACTACCTTTTGTTTTTGAGCCCTAGCTCTGCCAGCACCTATGGAAACCTAGCAAACCTATACATTTTTGAAAACTAGACACCCATGGAAATTCAGGATGGGGTGACTCGTCTGCCTACCACCAGGTTTTGTTACCCAGAATCCCTTGCAAAGCTAAGAATTTGACAAAAAAACACATTTTCCTCACATTTCTGTGGTGGAAAGTGCTGGAATCTGCGTGGATCAACAAATTTCCACCCACCCAGCGTTCCCCCCGGTCTCCTGAAAAAATTGTACCTCACTTGGGTGGGTAGGCATAGTGGCTGCGACATGAAACAGCGCAAAACGCAACGTGGTCGCACCTCAATTTCCCAGTGAAATCATGCCATTTTTGGACAAAGAGACTACCTTTTGTTTTTGAGCCCTAGCTCTGCCAGCACCTATGGAAACCTAGCAAACCTATACATTTTTGAAAACTAGACACCCATGGAAATTCAGGATGGGGTGACTCGTCTGCCTACCACCAGGTTTTGTTACCCAGAATCCCTTGCAAAGCTAAGAATTTGACAAAAAAACACATTTTCCTCACATTTCTGTGGTGGAAAGTGCTGGAATCTGCGTGGATCAACAAATTTCCACCCACCCAGCGTTCCCCCCTGTCTCCTGAAAAAAATGGTACCTCACTTGGGTGGGTAGGCATAGTGGCTGCGACATGAAACAGCGCAAAACGCAACGTGGTCGCACCTCAATTTCCCAGTGAAATCTTGCCCTTTTTGGACAAAGAGACTACCTTTTGTTTTTGAGCCCTAGCTCTGCCAGCACCTATGGAAACCTAGCAAACCTATACATGTTTGAAAACTAGACACCCATGGAAATTCAGGATGGGGTGACTCGTCTGCCTACCACCAGGTTTTGTTACCCAGAATCCCTTGCAAAGCTAAGAATTTGACAAAAAAACACATTTTCCTCACATTTCTGTGGTGGAAAGTTCTGGAATCTGCGTGGATCAACAAATTTCCACCCACCCAGCGTTCCCCCAGGTCTCCTGAAAAAAATGGCACCTCACTTGCGTGGGTAGGCATTGTGGCTGTGACATGAAACAGCGCAAAACGCAACGTGGTCGCACCTCAATTTCCCAGTGAAATCCTTCCCTTTTTGGACAAAGAGACTACCTTTTGTTTTTGAGCCCTAGCTCTGCCAGCACCTAGGGAAACCTAGCAAACCTATACATTTCTGAAAACTAGACACCCAGGGGAATTTAGGATGGGGTGCCTCGACTGCCTACCACCAGGTTTTGTTATCCAGAATCCCTTGCAAAGCTAAGAATTTGACAAAAAAAATTTCCTTAAATTTCTGTGCGGGAAAGTTCTGGAATCTCCGTGGATCAACAAATTTCCACCCACCCAGCGTTTCCCCAGGTCTCCCGAAAAAATTGGTACCTCACTTTCGTGGGTAGGCATAGTGGCTGCGACATGAAACAGCGCAAAACGCAACATGGTCGCACCTCAATTTCCCAGTGAAATCTTGCCCTTTTTGGACAAAGAGATTACCTTTTGTTTTTGAGCCCTAGCTCTGCCAGCACCCAGGGAAACCTAGCAAACCTATACATTTTTGAAAACTAGACACCCATGGAAATTCAGGATGGGGTGACTCGACTTCCTACAACCAGGTTTTGTTACCCAGAATCCCTTGCAAAGCTAAGAATTTGACAAAAAAAAAAAATCCTTACATTTCTGTTGTGGAAAGTTCTGGAATCTGCGTGGATCAACAAATTTCCAACCTCCCAGCGTTCCCCCAGGTCTCCCGCAAAAAATAAATGGTACCTCACTTGCGTGGGTAGGCATAGTGGCTGCGACATGAAACAGCGCAAAACACAACGTGGTCGCACCTCAATTTTCCAGTGAAATCTTGCCATTTTTGGACAAAGAGACTACCTTTTGTTTTTGAGGCCTAGCTCTTCCAGCACCTAGGGAAACCTAGCAAACCTATACATTTGTGAAAACTAGACATCCAGGAGAATTCAGGATGGGGTGACTCGACTGCCTACCACCAGGTTTTGGTACCCCGAATCCCTTGCAAAGCTAAGAATTTGACAAAAAAACACATTTTCCTCACATTTCTGTGGTGGAAAGTGCTGGAATCTGCGTGGAACAACAAATTTCCACCCACCCAGCGTTTCCCCAGGTCTCCTGAAAAAAATGGTACCTCACTTGCGTGGGTAGGCATTGTGGCTGTGACATGAAACAGCGCAAAACGCAATGTGGTCGCACCTCAATTTTCCAGTGAAATCCTGCCCTTTTTGGACAAAGAGACTACCTTTTGTTTTTGAGCCCTAGCTCTGCCAGCACCTAGGGAAACCTAGCAAACCTATACATTTTTTAAAACTAGACACCCAGGGGAATTCAGGATGGGGTGCCTCGACTGCCTACCACCAAGTTTTGTTACCCAGAATCCCTTGCAAAGCTAAGAATTTGACAAAAAACAAATTTTCCTCATATTTCTGTGGTGGAAAGTTCTGGAATCTGCGTGGATCAACAAATTTCCACCCACCCAGCGTTCCCCCAGGTCTCCCGAAAAAGAAATGGTACCTCACTTGGGTGGGTAGGCATAGTGGCTGCGACATGAAACAGCGCAAAACGCAACGTGGTCGCACCTCAATTTCCCAGTGAAATCTTGCCCTTTTTGGACAAAGAGACTACCTTTTGTTTTTGAGCCCTAGCTCTGCCAGCACCTATGGAAACCTAGCAAACCTATACATTTTTGAAAACTAGACACCCATGGAAATTCAGGATGGGGTGACTCGTCTGCCTACCACCAGGTTTTGTTACCCAGAATCCCTTGCAAAGCTAAGAATTTGACAAAAAAACACATTTTCCTCACATTGCTGTGGTGGAAAGTGCTGGAATCTGCGTGGATCAACCAATTTCCACCCACCCAGCGTTCCCCCAGGTCTCCTGAAAAAAATGGTACCTCACTTGGGTGGGTAGGCATTGTGGCTGTGACATGAAACAGCGCAAAACACAACGTGGTCGCACCTCAATTTTCCAGTGAAATCTTGCCCTTTTTGGACAAAGAGACTACCTTTTGTTTTTGAGGCCTAGCTCTTCCAGCACCTAGGGAAACCTAGCAAACCTATACATTTGTGAAAACTAGACATCCAGGGGAATTCAGGATGGGGTGACTTGACTGCCTACCACCAGGTTTTGGTACCCCGAATCCCTTGCAAAGCTAAGAATTTGACAAAAAACACATTTTCCTCACATTTCTGTGGTGGAAAGTGCTGGAATCTGCGTGGAACAACAAATTTGCACCCACCCAGCGTTCCCCCAGGTCTCCCGCAAAAAATAAATGGTACCTCACTTGCGTGGGTAGGCATAGTGGCTGCGACATGAAACAGCGCAAAACACAACGTGGTCGCACCTCAATTTTCCAGTGAAATCTTGCCATTTTTGGACAAAGAGACTACCTTTTGTTTTTGAGGCCTAGCTCTTCCAGCACCTAGGGAAACCTAGCAAACCTATACATTTGTGAAAACTAGACATCCAGGAGAATTCAGGATGGGGTGACTCGACTGCCTACCACCAGGTTTTGGTACCCCGAATCCCTTGCAAAGCTAAGAATTTGACAAAAAAACACATTTTCCTCATATTTCTGTGGTGGAAAGTGCTGGAATCTGCGTGGAACAACAAATTTCCACCCACCCAGCGTTTCCCCAGGTCTCCTGAAAAAAATGGTACCTCACTTGCGTGGGTAGGCATTGTGGCTGTGACATGAAACAGCGCAAAACGCAATGTGGTCGCACCTCAATTTTCCAGTGAAATCCTGCCCTTTTTGGACAAAGAGACTACCTTTTGTTTTTGAGCCCTAGCTCTGCCAGCACCTAGGGAAACCTAGCAAACCTATACATTTTTAAAAACTAGACACCCAGGGGAATTCAGGATGGGGTGCCTCGACTGCCTACCACCAAGTTTTGTTACCCAGAATCCCTTGCAAAGCTAAGAATTTGACAAAAAAACAAATTTTCCTCATATTTCTGTGGTGGAAAGTTCTGGAATCTGCGTGGATCAACAAATTTCCACCCACCCAGCGTTCCCCCAGGTCTCCCGAAAAAGAAATGGTACCTCACTTGGGTGGGTAGGCATTGTGGCTGTGACATGAAACAGCGCAAAACGCAACGTGGTCGCACCTCAATTTCCCAGTGAAATCTTGCCCTTTTTTGGACAAAGAGACTACCTTTTGTTTTTGAGCCCTAGCTCTGCCAGCACCTATGGAAACCTAGCAAACCTATACATTTTTGAAAACTAGACACCCATGGAAATTCAGGATGGGGTGACTCGTCTGCCTACCACCAGGTTTTGTTACCCAGAATCCCTTGCAAAGCTAAGAATTTGACAAAAAAACACATTTTCCTCACATTTCTGTGGTGGAAAGTGCTGGAATCTGCGTGGATCAACCAATTTCCACCCACCCAGCGTTCCCCCAGGTCTCCTGAAAAAAATGGTACCTCACTTGGGTGGGTAGGCATTGTGGCTGTGACATGAAACAGCGCAAAACGCAACGTGGTCGCACCTCAATTTCCCAGTGAAATCTTGCCCTTTTTGGACAAAGAGACTACCTTTTGTTTTTGAGCCCTAGCTCTGCCAGCACCTATGGAAACCTAGCAAACCTATACATTTTTGAAAACTAGACACCCATGGAAATTCAGGATGGGGTGACTCGTCTGCCTACCACCAGGTTTTGTTACCCAGAATCCCTTGCAAAGCTAAGAATTTGACAAAAAACCACATTTCCTCACATTTCTGTGGTGGAAAGTGCTGGAATCTGCGTGGATCAACAAATTTCCACCCACCCAGCGTTCCCCCCGGTCTCCTGAAAAAAATGGTACCTCACTTGGGTGGGTAGACATAGTGGCTGCGACATGAAACAGCGCAAAACACAACGTGGTCGCACCTCAATTTTCCAGTGAAATCTTGCCATTTTTGGACAAAGAGACTACCTTTTGTTTTTGAGGCCTAGCTCTTCCAGCACCTAGGGAAACCTAGCAAACCTATACATTTGTGAAAACTAGACATCCAGGGGAATTCAGGATGGGGTGACTCGACTGCCTACCACCAGGTTTTGGTACCCCGAATCCCTTGCAAAGCTAAGAATTTGACAAAAAACACATTTTCCTCACATTTCTGTGGTGGAAAGTGCTGGAATCTGCGTGGAACAACAAATTTCCACCCACCCAGAGTTTCCCCAGGTCTCCTGAAAAGAATGGTACCTCACTTGCATGGGTAGGCATTGTGGCTGTGACATGAAACAGCGCAAAACGCAATGTGGTCGCACCTCAATTTTCCAGTGAAATCCTGCCCTTTTTGGACAAAGAGACTACCTTTTGTTTTTGAGCCCTAGCTCTGCCAGCACCTAGGGAAACCTAGCAAACCTATACATTTTTGAAAACTAGACACCCAGGGGAATTCAGGATGGGGTGCCTCGACTGCCTACCACCAAGTTTTGTTACCCAGAATCCCTTGCAAAGCTAAGAATTTGACAAAAAAACAAATTTTCCTCACATTTCTGTGGTGGAAAGTTCTGGAATCTGCGTGGATCAACAAATTTCCACCCACCCAGCGTTCCCCCAGGTCTCCCAAAAAAAAATGGTACCTCACTTGCGTGGGTAGGCATAGTGGCTGCGACATGAAACAGCGCAAAACGCAACGTGGTCGCACCTCAATTTCCCAGTGAAATCTTGCCCTTTTTGGACAAAGAGACTACCTTTTGTTTTTGAGCCCTAGCTCTGCCAGCACCTATGGAAACCTAGCAAACCTATACATTTTTGAAAACTAGACACCCATGGAAATTCAGGATGGGGTGACTCGTCTGCCTACCACCAGGTTTTGTTACCCAGAATCCCTTGCAAAGCTAAGAATTTGACAAAAAAACACATTTTCCTCACATTTCTGTGGTGGAAAGTGCTGGAATCTGCGTGGATCAACAAATTTCCACCCACCCAGCGTTTCCCCAGGTCTCCTGAAAAAAATGGTACCTCACTTGCGTGGGTAGGCATTGTGGCTGTGACATGAAACAGCGCCAAACGCAACGTGGTCGCACCTCAATTTTCCAGTGAAATCCTGCCCTTTTTGGACAAAGAGACTATTTTGTTTTTGAGCCCTAGCTCTGCCAGCACCTAGGGAAACCTAGCAAACCTATACATTTTTGAAAACTAGACACCCAGGGGAATTCAGGATGGGGTGCCTCGACTGCCTACCACCAGGTTTTGTTACCCAGAATCCCTTGCAAAGCTAAGAATTTGACAAAAAAACTAATTTTCCTCACATTTCTGTGGTGGAAAGTTCTGGAATCTGCGTGGATCAACAAATTTCCACCCACCCAGCGTTCCCCCAGGTCTCCCGAAAAAAAATGGTACCTCACTTGCGTGGGTAGGCATAGTGGCTGCGACATGAAACAGCGCAAAACGCAACGTGGTCGCACCTCAATTTCCCAGTGAAATCTTGCCCTTTTTGGACAAAGAGACTACCTTTTGTTTTTGAGCCCTAGCTCTGCCAGCACCTATGGAAACCTAGCAAACCTATACATTTTTGAAAACTAGACACCCATGGAAATTCAGGATGGGGTGACTCGTCTGCCTACCACCAGGTTTTGTTACCCAGAATCCCTTGCAAAGCTAAGAATTTGACAAAAAAACACATTTTCCTCACATTTCTGTGGTGGAAAGTGCTGGAATCTGCGTGGATCAACAAATTTCCACCCACCCAGCGTTCCCCCCGGTCTCCTGAAAAAATTGTACCTCACTTGGGTGGGTAGGCATAGTGGCTGCGACATGAAACAGCGCAAAACGCAACGTGGTCGCACCTCAATTTCCCAGTGAAATCATGCCATTTTTGGACAAAGAGACTACCTTTTGTTTTTGAGCCCTAGCTCTGCCAGCACCTATGGAAACCTAGCAAACCTATACATTTTTGAAAACTAGACACCCATGGAAATTCAGGATGGGGTGACTCGTCTGCCTACCACCAGGTTTTGTTACCCAGAATCCCTTGCAAAGCTAAGAATTTGACAAAAAAACACATTTTCCTCACATTTCTGTGGTGGAAAGTGCTGGAATCTGCGTGGATCAACAAATTTCCACCCACCCAGCGTTCCCCCCTGTCTCCTGAAAAAAATGGTACCTCACTTGGGTGGGTAGGCATAGTGGCTGCGACATGAAACAGCGCAAAACGCAACGTGGTCGCACCTCAATTTCCCAGTGAAATCTTGCCCTTTTTGGACAAAGAGACTACCTTTTGTTTTTGAGCCCTAGCTCTGCCAGCACCTATGGAAACCTAGCAAACCTATACATGTTTGAAAACTAGACACCCATGGAAATTCAGGATGGGGTGACTCGTCTGCCTACCACCAGGTTTTGTTACCCAGAATCCCTTGCAAAGCTAAGAATTTGACAAAAAAACACATTTTCCTCACATTTCTGTGGTGGAAAGTGCTGGAATCTGCGTGGATCAACAAATTTCCACCCACCCAGCGTTCCCCCGGGTCTCCTGAAAAAAATGGTACCTCACTTGGGTGGGTAGGCATTGTGGCTGCGACATGAAACAGCGCAAAACGCAACGTGGTCGCACCTCAATTTCCCAGTGAAATCATGCCATTTTTGGACAAAGATACTACCTTTTGTTTTTGAGCCCTAGCTCTGCCAGCACCTATGGAAACCTAGCAAACCTATACATTTTTGAAACCTAGACACCCAGAGAAATTCAGCATGGGGTGACTCGACTGCCTACCACCAGGTTTTGTTACCCAGAATCCCTTGCAAAGCTAAGAATGTGACAAAAAAACACATTTTCCTCACATTTCTGTGGTGGAAAGTTCTGGAATCTGCGTGGATCAACAAATTTCCACCCACCCAGCGTTCCCCCAGGTCTCCTGAAAAAAATGGCACCTCACTTGCGTGGGTAGGCATTGTGGCTGTGACATGAAACAGCGCAAAACGCAACGTGGTCGCACCTCAATTTCCCAGTGAAATCCTGCCCTTTTTGGACAAAGAGACTACCTTTTGTTTTTGAGCCCTAGCTCTGCCAGCACCTAGGGAAACCTAGCAAACCTATACATTTCTGAAAACTAGACACCCAGGGGAATTTAGGATGGGGTGCCTCGACTGCCTACCACCAGGTTTTGTTATCCAGAATCCCTTGCAAAGCTAAGAATTTGACAAAAAAAATTCCTTAAATTTCTGTGCGGGAAAGTTCTGGAATCTCCGTGGATCAACAAATTTCCACCCACCCAGCGTTTCCCCAGGTCTCCCGAAAAAAGTTGGTACCTCACTTTCGTGGGTAGGCATTGTGGCTGTGACATGAAACAGCGCAAAACGCAACGTGGTCGCACCTCAATTTTCCAGTGAAATCCTGCCCTTTTTGGACAAAGAGACTACCTTTTGTTTTTGAGCCCTAGCTCTGCCAGCACCTAGGGAAACCTAGCAAACCTTTACATTTTTAAAAACTAGACACCCAGGGGAATTCAGGATGGGGTGCCTCGACTGCCTACCACCAAGTTTTGTTACCCAGAATCCCTTGCAAAGCTAAGAATTTGACAAAAAAACAAATTTTCCTCATATTTCTGTGGTGGAAAGTTCTGGAATCTGCGTGGATCAACAAATTTCCACACACCCAGCGTTCCCCCAGGTCTCCCGAAAAAGAAATGGTACCTCACTTGGGTGGGTAGGCATAGTGGCTGCGACATGAAACAGCGCAAAACGCAACGTGGTCGCACCTCAATTTCCCAGTGAAATCCTGCCCTTTTTGGACAAAGAGACTACCTTTTGTTTTTGAGCCCTAGCTCTGCCAGCACCTAGGGAAACCTAGCAAACCTATACATTTTTAAAAACTAGACACCCAGGGGAATTCAGGATGGGGTGCCTCGACTGCCTACCACCAAGTTTTGTTACCCAGAATCCCTTGCAAAGCTAAGAATTTGACAAAAAAACAAATTTTCCTCATATTTCTGTGGTGGAAAGTTCTGGAATCTGCGTGGATCAACAAATTTCCACACACCCAGCGTTCCCCCAGGTCTCCCGAAAAAGAAATGGTACCTCACTTGGGTGGGTAGGCATAGTGGCTGCGACATGAAACAGCGCAAAACGCAACGTGGTCGCACCTCAATTTCCCAGTGAAATCTTGCCCTTTTTGGACAAAGAGACTACCTTTTGTTTTTGAGCCCTAGCTCTGCCAGCACCTATGGAAACCTAGCAAACCTATACATTTTTGAAAACTAGACAGCCATGGAAATTCAGGATGGGGTGACTCGTCTGCCTACCACCAGGTTTTGTTACCCAGAATCCCTTGCAAAGCTAAGAATTTGACAAAAAAACACATTTTCCTCACATTTCTGTGGTGGAAAGTGCTGAAATCTGCGTGGATCAACCAATTTCCACCCACCCAGCGTTCCCCCAGGTCTCCTGAAAAAAATGGTACCTCACTTGGGTGGGTAGGCATTGTGGCTGTGACATGAAACAGCGCAAAACGCAACGTGGTCGCACCTCAATTTCCCAGTGAAATCTTGCCCTTTTTGGACAAAGAGACTACCTTTTGTTTTTGAGCCCTAGCTCTGCCAGCACCTATGGAAACCTAGCAAACCTATACATTTTTGAAAACTAGACATCCAGGGGAATTCAGGATGGGGTGCCTCGACTGCCTACCACCAAGTTTTGTTACCCAGAATCCCTTGCAAAGCTAAGAATTTGACAAAAAAACAAATTTTCCTCACATTTCTGTGGTGGAAAGTTCTGGAATCTGCGTGGATCAACAAATTTCCACCCACCCAGCGTTCCCTCATGTCTCCCGAAAAAAAATGGTACCTCACTTGCGTGGGTAGGCATAGTGGCTGCGACATGAAACAGCGCAAAACGCAACGTGGTCGCACCTCAATTTCCCAGTGAAATCCTGCCCTTTTTGGACAAAGAGACTATTTTGTTTTTGAGCCCTAGCTCTGGCAGCACCTAGGGAAACCTAGCAAACCTATACATTTTTGAAAACTAGACACCCAGGGGAATTCAGGATGGGGTGCCTCGACTGCCTACCACCAGGTTTTGTTACCCAGAATCCCTTGCAAAGCAAAGAATTTGACAAAAAAACTAATTTTCCTCACATTTCTGTGGTGGAAAGTTCTGGAATCTGCGTGGATCAACAAATTTCCACCCACCCAGCGTTCCCCCAGGTCTCCCGAAAAAAAATGGTACCTCACTTGCGTGGGTAGGCATAATGGCTGCGACATGAAACAGCGCAAAACGCAACGTGGTCGCACCTCAATTTCCCAGTGAAATCTTGCCCTTTTTGGACAAAGAGACTACCTTTTGTTTTTGAGCCCTAGCTCTGCCAGCACCTATGGAAACCTAGCAAACCTATACATTTTTGAAAACTAGACACCCATGGAAATTCAGGATGGGGTGACTCGTCTGCCTACCACTAGGTTTTGTTACCCAGAATCCCTTGCAAAGCTAAGAATTTGACAAAAAAACACATTTTCCTCACATTTCTGTGGTGGAAAGTGCTGGAATCTGCGTGGATCAACAAATTTCCACCCACCCAGCGTTCCCCCCGGTCTCCTGAAAAAATTGTACCTCACTTGGGTGGGTAGGCATAGTGGCTGCGACATGAAACAGCGCAAAACGCAACGTGGTCGCACCTCAATTTCCCAGTGAAATCATGCCATTTTTGGACAAAGAGACTACCTTTTGTTTTTGAGCCCTAGCTCTGCCAGCACCTATGGAAACCTAGCAAACCTATACATTTTTGAAAACTAGACACCCATGGAAATTCAGGATGGGGTGACTCGTCTGCCTACCACCAGGTTTTGTTACCCAGAATCCCTTGCAAAGCTAAGAATTTGACAAAAAAACACATTTTCCTCACATTTCTGTGGTGGAAAGTGCTGGAATCTGCGTGGATCAACAAATTTCCACCCACCCAGCGTTCCGCCCTGTCTCCTGAAAAAAATGGTACCTCACTTGGGTGGGTAGGCATAGTGGCTGCGACATGAAACAGCGCAAAACGCAACGTGGTCGCACCTCAATTTCCCAGTGAAATCTTGCCCTTTTTGGACAAAGAGACTACCTTTTGTTTTTGAGCCCTAGCTCTGCCAGCACCTATGGAAACCTAGCAAACCTATACATTTTTGAAAACTAGACACCCATGGAAATTCAGGATGGGGTGACTCGTCTGCCTACCACCAGGTTTTGTTACCCAGAATCCCTTGCAAAGCTAAGAATTTGACAAAAAAACACATTTTCCTCAAATTTCTGTGGTGGAAAGTGCTGGAATCTGCGTGGATCAACAAATTTCCACCCACCCAGCGTTCCCCCGGGTCTCCTGAAAACAATGGTACCTCACTTGGGTGGGTAAGCATTGTGGCTGCGACATGAAACAGCGCAAAACGCAACGTGGTCGCACCTCAATTTCCCAGTGAAATCATGCCATTTTTGGACAAAGATACTACCTTTTGTTTTTGAGCCCTAGCTCTGCCAGCACCTATGGAAACCTAGCAAACCTATACATTTTTGAAACCTAGACACCCAGAGAAATTCAGCATGGGGTGACTCGACTGCCTACCACCAGGTTTTGTTACCCAGAATCCCTTGCAAAGCTAAGAATGTGACAAAAAAACACATTTTCCTCACATTTCTGTGGTGGAAAGTTCTGGAATCTGCGTGGATCAACAAATTTCCACCCACCCAGCGTTCCCCCAGGTCTCCTGAAAAAAATGGCACCTCACTTGCGTGGGTAGGCATTGTGGCTGTGACATGAAACAGCGCAAAACGCAACGTGGTCGCACCTCAATTTCCCAGTGAAATCCTGCCCTTTTTGGACAAAGAGACTACCTTTTGTTTTTGAGCCCTAGCTCTGCCAGCACCTAGGGAAACCTAGCAAACCTATACATTTCTGAAAACTAGACACCCAGGGGAATTTAGGATGGGGTGCCTCGACTGCCTACCACCAGGTTTTGTTATGCAGAATCCCTTGCAAAGCTAAGAATTTGACAAAAAAAATTCCTTAAATTTCTGTGCGGGAAAGTTCTGGAATCTCCGTGGATCAACAAATTTCCACCCACCCAGCGTTTCCCCAGGTCTCCCGAAAAAATTGGTACCTCACTTTCGTGGGTAGGCATTGTGGCTGTGACATGAAACAGCGCAAAACGCAACGTGGTCGCACCTCAATTTTCCAGTGAAATCCTGCCCTTTTTGGACAAAGAGACTACCTTTTGTTTTTGAGCCCTAGCTCTGCCAGCACCTAGGGAAACCTAGCAAACCTATACATTTTTAAAAACTAGACACCCAGGGGAATTCAGGATGGGGTGCCTCGACTGCCTACCACCAAGTTTTGTTACCCAGAATCCCTTGCAAAGCTAAGAATTTGACAAAAAAACAAATTTTCCTCACATTTCTGTGGTGGATAGTTCTGGAATCTGCGTGGATCAACAAATTTCCACCCACCCAGCGTTCCCCCAGGTCTCCCGAAAAAGAAATGGTACCTCACTTGGGTGGGTAGGCATAGTGGCTGCGACATGAAACAGCGCAAAACTCAACGTGGTCGCACCTCAATTTCCCAGTGAAATCTTGCCCTTTTTGGACAAAGAGACTACCTTTTGTTTTTGAGCCCTAGCTCTGCCAGCACCTATGGAAACCTAGCAAACCTATACATTTTTGAAAACTAGACACCCATGGAAATTCAGGATGGGGTGACTCGTCTGCCTACCACCAGGTTTTGTTACCCAGAATCCCTTGCAAAGCTAAGAATTTGACAAAAAAACACATTTTCCTCACATTTCTGTGGTGGAAAGTACTGGAATCTGCGTGGATCAACCAATTTCCACCCACCCAGCGTTCCCCCAGGTCTCCTGAAAAAAATGGTACCTCACTTGGGTGGGTAGGCATTGTGGCTGTGACATGAAACAGCGCAAAACGCAACGTGGTCGCACCTCAATTTCCCAGTGAAATCTTGCCCTTTTTGGACAAAGAGACTACCTTTTGTTTTTGAGCCCTAGCTCTGCCAGCACCTATGGAAACCTAGCAAACCTATACATTTTTGAAAACTAGACACCCATGGAAATTCAGGATGGGGTGACTCGTCTGCCTACCACCAGGTTTTGTTACCCAGAATCCCTTGCAAAGCTAAGAATTTGACAAAAAAACACATTTTCCTCACATTTCTGTGGTGGAAAGTGCTGGAATCTGCGTGGATCAACAAATTTCCACCCACCCAGCGTTCCCCCCGGTCTCCTGAAAAAAATGGTACCTCACTTGGGTGGGTAGACATAGTGGCTGCGACATGAAACAGCGCAAAACACAACGTGGTCGCACCTCAATTTTCCAGTGAAATCTTGCCATTTTTGGTGGACAAAGAGACTACCTTTTGTTTTTGAGCCCTAGCTCTGCCAGCACCTATGGAAACCTAGCAAACCTATACATTTTTGAAAACTAGACACCCATGGAAATTCAGGATGGGGTGACTCGTCTGCCTACCACCAGGTTTTGTTACCCAGAATCCCTTGCAAAGCTAAGAATTTGACAAAAAAACACATTTTCCTCACATTTCTGTGGTGGAATGTGCTGGAATCTGCGTGGATCAACAAATTTCCACCCACCCAGGGTTCCCCCCTGTCTCCTGAAAAAAATGGTACCTCACTTGGGTGGGTAGGCATAGTGGCTGCGGCATGAAACAGCGCAAAACGCAACGTGGTCGCACCTCAATTTCCCAGTGAAATCTTGCCCTTTTTGGACAAAGAGACTACCTTTTGTTTTTGAGCCCTAGCTCTGCCAGCACCTATGGAAACCTAGCAAACCTATACATTTTTGAAAACTAGACACCCATGGAAATTCAGGATGGGGTGACTCGTCTGCCTACCACCAGGTTTTGTTACCCAGAATCCCTTGCAAAGCTAAGAATTTGACAAAAAAACACATTTTGCTCACATTTCTGTGGTGGAAAGTGCTGGAATCTGCGTGGATCAACAAATTTCCACCCACCCAGCGTTCCCCCGGGTCTCCTGAAAAAAATGGTACCTCACTTGGGTGGGTAGGCATTGTGGCTGCGACATGAAACAGCGCAAAACGCAACGTGGTCGCACCTCAATTTCCCAGTGAAATCATGCCATTTTTGGACAAAGATACTACCTTTTGTTTTTGAGCCCTAGCTCTGCCAGCACCTATGGAAACCTAGCAAACCTATACATTTTTGAAACCTAGACACCCAGAGAAATTCAGCATGGGGTGACTCGACTGCCTACCACCAGGTTTTGTTACCCAGAATCCCTTGCAAAGCTAAGAATGTGACAAAAAAACACATTTTCCTCACATTTCTGTGGTGGAAAGTTCTGGAATCTGCGTGGATCAACAAATTTCCACCCACCCAGCGTTCCCCCAGGTCTCCTGAAAAAAATGGCACCTCACTTGCGTGGGTAGGCATTGTGGCTGTGACATGAAACAGCGCAAAACGCAACGTGGTCGCACCTCAATTTCCCAGTGAAATCCTGCCCTTTTTGGACAAAGAGACTACCTTTTGTTTTTGAGCCCTAGCTCTGCCAGCACCTAGGGAAACCTAGCAAACCTATACATTTCTGAAAACTAGACACCCAGGGGAATTTAGGATGGGGTGCCTCGACTGCCTACCACCAGGTTTTGTTATCCAGAATCCCTTGCAAAGCTAAGAATTTGACAAAAAAAATTCCTTAAATTTCTGTGCGGGAAAGTTCTGGAATCTCCGTGGATCAACAAATTTCCACCCACCCAGCGTTTCCCCAGGTCTCCCGAAAAAATTGGTACCTCACTTTCGTGGGTAGGCATTGTGGCTGTGACATGAAACAGCGCAAAACGCAACGTGGTCGCACCTCAATTTTCCAGTGAAATCCTGCCCTTTTTGGACAAAGAGACTACCTTTTGTTTTTGAGCCCTAGCTCTGCCAGCACCTAGGGAAACCTAGCAAACCTATACATTTTTAAAAACTAGACACCCAGGGGAATTTAGGATGGGGTGCCTCGACTGCCTACCACCAAGTTTTGTTACCCAGAATCCCTTGCAAAGCTAAGAATTTGACAAAAAAACAAATTTTCCTCACATTTCTGTGGTGGATAGTTCTGGAATCTGCGTGGATCAACAAATTTCCACCCACCCAGCGTTCCCCCAGGTCTCCCGAAAAAGAAATGGTACCTCACTTGGGTGGGTAGGCATAGTGGCTGCGACATGAAACAGCGCAAAACTCAACGTGGTCGCACCTCAATTTCCCAGTGAAATCTTGCCCTTTTTGGACAAAGAGACTACCTTTTGTTTTTGAGCCCTAGCTCTGCCAGCACCTATGGAAACCTAGCAAACCTATACATTTTTGAAAACTAGATACCCATGGAAATTCAGGATGGGGTGACTCGTCTGCCTACCACCAGGTTTTGTTACCCAGAATCCCTTGCAAAGCTAAGAATTTGACAAAAAAACACATTTTCCTCACATTTCTGTGGTGGAAAGTACTGGAATCTGCGTGGATCAACCAATTTCCACCCACCCAGCGTTCCCCCAGGTCTCCTGAAAAAAATGGTACCTCACTTGGGTGGGTAGGCATTGTGGCTGTGACATGAAACAACGCAAAACGCAACGTGGTCGCACCTCAATTTCCCAGTGAAATCTTGCCCTTTTTGGACAAAGAGACTACCTTTTGTTTTTGAGCCCTAGCTCTGCCAGCACCTATGGAAACCTAGCAAACCTATACATTTTTGAAAACTAGACACCCATGGAAATTCAGGATGGGGTGACTCGTCTGCCTACCACCAGGTTTTGTTACCCAGAATCCCTTGCAAAGCTAAGAATTTGACAAAAAACCACATTTTCCTCACATTTCTGTGGTGGAAAGTGCTAGAATCTGCGTGGATCAACAAATTTCCACCCACCCAGCGTTCCCCCCGGTCTCCTGAAAAAAATGGTACCTCACTTGGGTGGGTAGACATAGTGGCTGCGACATGAAACAGCGCAAAACACAACGTGGTCGCACCTCAATTTTCCAGTGAAATCTTGCCATTTTTGGACAAAGAGACTACCTTTTGTTTTTGAGGCCTAGCTCTTCCAGCACCTAGGGAAACCTAGCAAACCTATACATTTGTGAAAACTAGACATCCAGGGGAATTCAGGATGGGGTGACTCGACTGCCTACCACCAGGTTTTGGTACCCCGAATCCCTTGCAAAGCTAAGAATTTGACAAAAAACACATTTTCCTCACATTTCTGTGGTGGAAAGTGCTGGAATCTGCGTGGAACAACAAATTTCCACCCACCCAGCGTTCCCCCAGGTCTCCCGCAAAAAATAAATGGTACCTCACTTGCGTGGGTAGGCATAGTGGCTGCGACATGAAACAGCGCAAAACACAACGTGGTCGCACCTCAATTTTCCAGTGAAATCTTACCATTTTTGGACAAAGAGACTACCTTTTGTTTTTGAGCCCTAGCTCTGCCAGCACCTATGGAAACCTAGCAAACCTATACATTTTTGAAAACTAGACACCCATGGAAATTCAGGATGGGGTGACTCGTCTGCCTACCACCAGGTTTTGTTACCCAGAATCCCTTGCAAAGCTAAGAATTTGACAAAAAAACACATTTTCCTCACATTTCTGTGGTGGAAAGTGCTGGAATCTGCGTGGATCAACCAATTTCCACCCACCCAGCGTTCCCCCAGGTCTCCTGAAAAAAATGGTACCTCACTTGGGTGGGTAGGCATTGTGGCTGTGACATGAAACAGCGCAAAACGCAACGTGGTCGCACCTCAATTTCCCAGTGAAATCTTGCCCTTTTTGGACAAAGAGACTACCTTTTGTTTTTGAGCCCTAGCTCTGCCAGCACCTATGGAAACCTAGCAAACCTATACATTTTTGAAAACTAGACACCCATGGAAATTCAGGATGGGGTGACTCGTCTGCCTACCACCAGGTTTTGTTACCCAGAATCCCTTGCAAAGCTAAGAATTTGACAAAAAACCACATTTCCTCACATTTCTGTGGTGGAAAGTGCTGGAATCTGCGTGGATCAACAAATTTCCACCCACTCAGCGTTCCCCCCGGTCTCCTGAAAAAAATGGTACCTCACTTGGGTGGGTAGACATAGTGGCTGCGACATGAAACAGCGCAAAACACAACGTGGTCGCACCTCAATTTTCCAGTGAAATCTTGCCATTTTTGGACAAAGAGACTACCTTTTGTTTTTGAGGCCTAGCTCTTCCAGCACCTAGGGAAACCTAGCAAACCTATACATTTGTGAAAACTAGACATCCAGGGGAATTCAGGATGGGGTGACTCGACTGCCTACCACCAGGTTTTGGTACCCCGAATCCCTTGCAAAGCTAAGAATTTGACAAAAAACACATTTTCCTCACATTTCTGTGGTGGAAAGTGCTGGAATCTGCGTGGAACAACAAATTTCCACCCACCCAGAGTTTCCCCAGGTCTCCTGAAAAGAATGGTACCTCACTTGCATGGGTAGGCATTGTGGCTGTGACATGAAACAGCGCAAAACGCAACGTGGTCGCACCTCAATTTTCCAGTGAAATCCTGCCCTTTTTGGACAAAGAGACTACCTTTTGTTTTTGAGCCCTAGCTCTGCCAGCACCTAGGGAAACCTAGCAAACCTATACATTTTTGGAAACTAGACACCCAGGGGAATTCAGGATGGGGTGCCTCGACTGCCTACCACCAAGTTTTGTAACCCAGAATCCCTTGCAAAGCTAAGAATTTGACAAAAAAACAAATTTTCCTCATATTTCTGTGGTGGAAAGTTCTGGAATCTGCGTGGATCAACAAATTTCCACCCACCCAGCGTTCCCCCCGGTCTCCTGAAAAAAATGGTACCTCACTTGGGTGGGTAGACATAGTGGCTGCGACATGAAACAGCGCAAAACACAACGTGGTCGCACCTCAATTTTCCAGTGAAATCTTGCCATTTTTGGACAAAGAGACTACCTTTTGTTTTTGAGGCCTAGCTCTTCCAGCACCTAGGGAAACCTAGCAAACCTATACATTTGTGAAAACTAGACATCCAGGGGAATTCAGGATGGGGTGACTCGACTGCCTACCACCAGGTTTTGGTACCCCGAATCCCTTGCAAAGCTAAGAATTTGACAAAAAACACATTTTCCTCACATTTCTGTGGTGGAAAGTGCTGGAATCTGCGTGGAACAACAAATTTCCACCCACCCAGAGTTTCCCCAGGTCTCCTGAAAAGAATGGTACCTCACTTGCATGGGTAGGCATTGTGGCTGTGACATGAAACAGCGCAAAACGCAACGTGGTCGCACCTCAATTTTCCAGTGAAATCCTGCCCTTTTTGGACAAAGAGACTACCTTTTGTTTTTGAGCCCTAGCTCTGCCAGCACCTAGGGAAACCTAGCAAACCTATACATTTTTGAAAACTAGACACCCATGGAAATTCAGGATGGGGTGACTCGTCTGCCTACCACCAGGTTTTGTTACCCAGAATCCCTTGCAAAGCTAAGAATTTGACAAAAAAACAAATTTTCCTCATATTTCTGTGGTGGAAAGTTCTGGAATCTGCGTGGATCAACAAATTTCCACCCACCCAGCGTTCCCCCAGGTCTCCCGAAAAAGAAATGGTACCTCACTTGGGTGGGTAGGCATAGTGGCTGCGACATGAAACAGCGCAAAAAGCAACGTGGTCGCACCTCAATTTCCCAGTGAAATCTTGCCCTTTTTGGACAAAGAGACTACCTTTTGTTTTTGAGCCCTAGCTCTGCCAGCACCTATGGAAACCTAGCAAACCTATACATTTTTGAAAACTAGACACCCATGGAAATTCAGGATGGGGTGACTCGTCTGCCTACCACCAGGTTTTGTTACCCAGAATCCCTTGCAAAGCTAAGAATTTGACAAAAAAACACATTTTCCTCACATTTCTGTGGTGGAAAGTGCTGGAATCTGCGTGGATCAACCAATTTCCACCCACCCAGCGTTCCCCCAGGTCTCCTGAAAAAAATGGTACCTCACTTGGGTGGGTAGGCATTGTGGCTGTGACATGAAACAGCGCAAAACGCAACGTGTTCGCACCTCAATTTCCCAGTGAAATCTTGCCCTTTTTGGACAAAGAGACTACCTTTTGTTTTTGAGCCCTAGCTCTGCCAGCACCTATGGAAACCTAGCAAACCTATACATTTTTGAAAACTAGACATCCAGGGGAATTCAGGATGGGGTGCCTCGACTGCCTACCACCAAGTTTTGTTACCCAGAATCCCTTGCAAAGCTAAGAATTTGACAAAAAAACAAATTTTCCTCACATTTCTGTGGTGGAAAGTTCTGGAATCTGCGTGGATCAACAAATTTCCACCCACCCAGCGTTCCCCCAGGTCTCCCGAAAAAAATGGTACCTCACTTGCGTGGGTAGGCATAGTGGCTGCGACATGAAACAGCGCAAAACGCAACGTGGTCGCACCTCAATTTCCCAGTGAAATCTTGCCCTTTTTGGACAAAGAGACTACCTTTTGTTTTTGAGCCCTAGCTCTGCCAGCACCTATGGAAACCTAGCAAACCTATACATTTTTGAAAACTAGACACCCATGGAAATTCAGGATGGGGTGACTCGTCTGCCTACCACCAGGTTTTGTTACCCAGAATCCCTTGCAAAGCTAAGAATTTGACAAAAAAACACATTTTCCTCACATTTCTGTGGTGGAAAGTGCTGGAATCTGCGTGGATCAACAAATTTCCACCCACCCAGCGTTTCCCCAGGTCTCCTGAAAAAAATGGTACCTCACTTGCGTGGGTAGGCATTGTGGCTGTGACATGAAACAGCGCCAAACGCAATGTGGTCGCACCTCAATTTTCCAGTGAAATCCTGCCCTTTTTGGACAAAGAGACTATTTTGTTTTTGAGCCCTAGCTCTGCTAGCACCTAGGGAAACCTAGCAAACCTATACATTTTTGAAAACTAGACACCCAGGGGAATTCAGGATGGGGTGCCTCGACTGCCTACCACCAGGTTTTGTTACCCAGAATCCCTTGCAAAGCAAAGAATTTGACAAAAAAACTAATTTTCCTCACATTTCTGTGGTGGAAAGTTCTGGAATCTGCGTGGATCAACAAATTTCCACCCACCCAGCGTTCCCCCAGGTCTCCCGAAAAAAAATGGTACCTCACTTGCGTGGGTAGGCATAATGGCTGCGACATGAAACAGCGCAAAACGCAACGTGGTCGCACCTCAATTTCCCAGTGAAATCTTGCCCTTTTTTGACAAAGAGACTACCTTTTGTTTTTGAGCCCTAGCTCTGCCAGCACCTATGGAAACCTAGCAAACCTATACATTTTTGAAAACTAGACACCCATGGAAATTCAGGATGGGGTGACTCGTCTGCCTACCACCAGGTTTTGTTACCCAGAATCCCTTGCAAAGCTAAGAATTTGACAAAAAAACACATTTTCCTCACATTTCTGTGGTGGAAAGTGCTGGAATCTGCGTGGATCAACAAATTTCCACCCACCCAGCGTTCCCCCCGGTCTCCTGAAAAAATTGTACCTCACTTGGGTGGGTAGGCATAGTTGCTGCGACATGAAACAGCGCAAAACGCAACGTGGTCGCACCTCAATTTCCCAGTGAAATCATGCCATTTTTGGACAAAGAGACTACCTTTTGTTTTTGAGCCCTAGCTCTGCCAGCACCTATGGAAACCTAGCAAACCTATACATTTTTGAAAACTAGACACCCATGGAAATTCAGGATGGGGTGACTCGTCTGCCTACCACCAGGTTTTGTTACCCAGAATCCCTTGCAAAGCTAAGAATTTGACAAAAAAACACATTTTCCTCACATTTCTGTGGTGGAATGTGCTGGAATCTGCGTGGATCAACAAATTTCCACCCACCCAGGGTTCCCCCCTGTCTCCTGAAAAAAATGGTACCTCACTTGGGTGGGTAGGCATAGTGGCTGCGACATGAAACAGCGCAAAACGCAACGTGGTCGCACCTCAATTTCCCAGTGAAATCTTGCCCTTTTTGGACAAAGAGACTACCTTTTGTTTTTGAGCCCTAGCTCTGCCAGCACCTATGGAAACCTAGCAAACCTATACATTTTTGAAAACTAGACACCCATGGAAATTCAGGATGGGGTGACTCGTCTGCCTACCACCAGGTTTTGTTACCCAGAATCCCTTGCAAAGCTAAGAATTTGACAAAAAAACACATTTTGCTCACATTTCTGTGGTGGAAAGTGCTGGAATCTGCGTGGATCAACAAATTTCCACCCACCCAGCGTTCCCCCGGGTCTCCTGAAAAAAATGGTACCTCACTTGGGTGGGTAGGCATTGTGGCTGCGACATGAAACAGCGCAAAACGCAACGTGGTCGCACCTCAATTTCCCAGTGAAATCATGCCATTTTTGGACAAAGATACTACCTTTTGTTTTTGAGCCCTAGCTCTGCCAGCACCTATGGAAACCTAGCAAACCTATACATTTTTGAAACCTAGACACCCAGAGAAATTCAGCATGGGGTGACTCGACTGCCTACCACCAGGTTTTGTTACCCAGAATCCCTTGCAAAGCTAAGAATGTGACAAAAAAACACATTTTCCTCACATTTCTGTGGTGGAAAGTTCTGGAATCTGCGTGGATCAACAAATTTCCACCCACCCAGCGTTCCCCCAGGTCTCCTGAAAAAAATGGCACCTCACTTGCGTGGGTAGGCATTGTGGCTGTGACATGAAACAGCGCAAAACGCAACGTGGTCGCACCTCAATTTCCCAGTGAATTCCTGCCCTTTTTGGACAAAGAGACTACCTTTTGTTTTTGAGCCCTAGCTCTGCCAGCACCTAGGGAAACCTAGCAAACCTATACATTTCTGAAAACTAGACACCCAGGGGAATTTAGGATGGGGTGCCTCGACTGCCTACCACCAGGTTTTGTTATCCAGAATCCCTTGCAAAGCTAAGAATTTGACAAAAAAAATTCCTTAAATTTCTGTGCGGGAAAGTTCTGGAATCTCCGTGGATCAACAAATTTCCACCCACCCAGCGTTTCCCCAGGTCTCCCGAAAAAATTGGTACCTCACTTTCGTGGGTAGGCATTGTGGCTGTGACATGAAACAGCGCAAAACGCAACGTGGTCGCACCTCAATTTTCCAGTGAAATCCTGCCCTTTTTGGACAAAGAGACTACCTTTTGTTTTTGAGCCCTAGCTCTGCCAGCACCTAGGGAAACCTAGCAAACCTATAAATTTTTAAAAACTAGACACCCAGGGGAATTTAGGATGGGGTGCCTCGACTGCCTACCACCAAGTTTTGTTACCCAGAATCCCTTGCAAAGCTAAGAATTTGACAAAAAAACAAATTTTCCTCACATTTCTGTGGTGGATAGTTCTGGAATCTGCGTGGATCAACAAATTTCCACCCACCCAGCGTTCCCCCAGGTCTCCCGAAAAAGAAATGGTACCTCACTTGGGTGGGTAGGCATAGTGGCTGCGACATGAAACAGCGCAAAACTCAACGTGGTCGCACCTCAATTTCCCAGTGAAATCTTGCCCTTTTTGGACAAAGAGACTACCTTTTGTTTTTGAGCCCTAGCTCTGCCAGCACCTATGGAAACCTAGCAAACCTATACATTTTTGAAAACTAGATACCCATGGAAATTCAGGATGGGGTGACTCGTCTGCCTACCACCAGGTTTTGTTACCCAGAATCCCTTGCAAAGCTAAGAATTTGACAAAAAAACACATTTTCCTCACATTTCTGTGGTGGAAAGTACTGGAATCTGCGTGGATCAACCAATTTCCACCCACCCAGCGTTCCCCCAGGTCTCCTGAAAAAAATGGTACCTCACTTGGGTGGGTAGGCATTGTGGCTGTGACATGAAACAGCGCAAAACGCAACGTGGTCGCACCTCAATTTCCCAGTGAAATCTTGCCCTTTTTGGACAAAGAGACTACCTTTTGTTTTTGAGCCCTAGCTCTGCCAGCACCTATGGAAACCTAGCAAACCTATACATTTTTGAAAACTAGACACCCATGGAAATTCAGGATGGGGTGACTCGTCTGCCTACCACCAGGTTTTGTTACCCAGAATCCCTTGCAAAGCTAAGAATTTGACAAAAAACCACATTTTCCTCACATTTCTGTGGTGGAAAGTGCTGGAATCTGCGTGGATCAACAAATTTCCACCCACCCAGCGTTCCCCCCGGTCTCCTGAAAAAAATGGTACCTCACTTGGGTGGGTAGACATAGTGGCTGCGACATGAAACAGCGCAAAACACAACGTGGTCGCACCTCAATTTTCCAGTGAAATCTTGCCATTTTTGGACAAAGAGACTACCTTTTGTTTTTGAGGCCTAGCTCTTCCAGCACCTAGGGAAACCTAGCAAACCTATACATTTGTGAAAACTAGACATCCAGGGGAATTCAGGATGGGGTGACTCGACTGCCTACCACCAGGTTTTGGTACCCCGAATCCCTTGCAAAGCTAAGAATTTGACAAAAAACACATTTTCCTCACATTTCTGTGGTGGAAAGTGCTGGAATCTGCGTGGAACAACAAATTTCCACCCACCCAGCGTTCCCCCAGGTCTCCCGCAAAAAATAAATGGTACCTCACTTGCGTGGGTAGGCATAGTGGCTGCGACATGAAACAGCGCAAAACACAACGTGGTCGCACCTCAATTTTCCAGTGAAATCTTACCATTTTTGGACAAAGAGACTACCTTTTGTTTTTGAGCCCTAGCTCTGCCAGCACCTATGGAAACCTAGCAAACCTATACATTTTTGAAAACTAGACAACCATGGAAATTCAGGATGGGGTGACTCGTCTGCCTACCACCAGGTTTTGTTACCCAGAATCCCTTGCAAAGCTAAGAATTTGACAAAAAAACACATTTTCCTCACATTTCTGTGGTGGAAAGTGCTGGAATCTGCGTGGATCAACCAATTTCCACCCACCCAGCGTTCCCCCAGGTCTCCTGAAAAAAATGGTACCTCACTTGGGTGGGTAGGCATTGTGGCTGTGACATGAAACAGCGCAAAACGCAACGTGGTCGCACCTCAATTTCCCAGTGAAATCTTGCCCTTTTTGGACAAAGAGACTACCTTTTGTTTTTGAGCCCTAGCTCTGCCAGCACCTATGGAAACCTAGCAAACCTATACATTTTTGAAAACTAGACACCCATGGAAATTCAGGATGGGGTGACTCGTCTGCCTACCACCAGGTTTTGTTACCCAGAATCCCTTGCAAAGCTAAGAATTTGACAAAAAACCACATTTCCTCACATTTCTGTGGTGGAAAGTGCTGGAATCTGCGTGGATCAACAAATTTCCACCCACTCAGCGTTCCCCCCGGTCTCCTGAAAAAAATGGTACCTCACTTGGGTGGGTAGACATAGTGGCTGCGACATGAAACAGCGCAAAACACAACGTGGTCGCACCTCAATTTTCCAGTGAAATCTTGCCATTTTTGGACAAAGAGACTACCTTTTGTTTTTGAGGCCTAGCTCTTCCAGCACCTAGGGAAACCTAGCAAACCTATACATTTGTGAAAACTAGACATCCAGGGGAATTCAGGATGGGGTGACTCGACTGCCTACCACCAGGTTTTGGTACCCCGAATCCCTTGCAAAGCTAAGAATTTGACAAAAAACACATTTTCCTCACATTTCTGTGGTGGAAAGTGCTGGAATCTGCGTGGAACAACAAATTTCCACCCACCCAGAGTTTCCCCAGGTCTCCTGAAAAGAATGGTACCTCACTTGCATGGGTAGGCATTGTGGCTGTGACATGAAACAGCGCAAAACGCAACGTGGTCGCACCTCAATTTTCCAGTGAAATCCTGCCCTTTTTGGACAAAGAGACTACCTTTTGTTTTTGAGCCCTAGCTCTGCCAGCACCTAGGGAAACCTAGCAAACCTATACATTTTTGAAAACTAGACACCCAGGGGAATTCAGGATGGGGTGCCTCGACTGCCTACCACCAAGTTTTGTTACCCAGAATCCCTTGCAAAGCTAAGAATTTGACAAAAAAACAAATTTTCCTCATATTTCTGTGGTGGAAAGTTCTGGAATCTGCGTGGATCAACAAATTTCCACCCACCCAGCGTTCCCCCCGGTCTCCTGAAAAAAATGGTACCTCACTTGGGTGGGTAGACATAGTGGCTGCGACATGAAAGAGCGCAAAACACAACGTGGTCGCACCTCAATTTTCCAGTGAAATCTTGCCATTTTTGGACAAAGAGACTACCTTTTGTTTTTGAGGCCTAGCTCTTCCAGCACCTAGGGAAACCTAGCAAACCTATACATTTGTGAAAACTAGACATCCAGGGGAATTCAGGATGGGGTGACTCGACTGCCTACCACCAGGTTTTGGTACCCCGAATCCCTTGCAAAGCTAAGAATTTGACAAAAAACACATTTTCCTCACATTTCTGTGGTGGAAAGTGCTGGAATCTGCGTGGAACAACAAATTTCCACCCACCCAGAGTTTCCCCAGGTCTCCTGAAAAGAATGGTACCTCACTTGCATGGGTAGGCATTGTGGCTGTGACATGAAACAGCGCAAAACGCAACGTGGTCGCACCTCAATTTTCCAGTGAAATCCTGCCCTTTTTGGACAAAGAGACTACCTTTTGTTTTTGAGCCCTAGCTCTGCCAGCACCTAGGGAAACCTAGCAAACCTATACATTTTTGAAAACTAGACACCCAGGGGAATTCAGGATGGGGTGCCTCGACTGCCTACCACCAAGTTTTGTTACCCAGAATCCCTTGCAAAGCTAAGAATTTGACAAAAAAACAAATTTTCCTCATATTTCTGTGGTGGAAAGTTCTGGAATCTGCGTGGATCAACAAATTTCCACCCACCCAGCGTTCCCCCAGGTCTCCCGAAAAAGAAATGGTACCTCACTTGGGTGGGTAGGCATTGTGGCTGTGACATGAAACAGCGCAAAACGCAACGTGTTCGCACCTCAATTTCCCAGTGAAATCTTGCCCTTTTTGGACAAAGAGACTACCTTTTGTTTTTGAGCCCTAGCTCTGCCAGCACCTATGGAAACCTAGCAAACCTATACATTTTTGAAAACTAGACATCCAGGGGAATTCAGGATGGGGTGCCTCGACTGCCTACCACCAAGTTTTGTTACCCAGAATCCCTTGCAAAGCTAAGAATTTGACAAAAAAACAAATTTTCCTCACATTTCTGTGGTGGAAAGTTCTGGAATCTGCGTGGATCAACAAATTTCCACCCACCCAGCGTTCCCCCAGGTCTCCCGAAAAAAAATGGTACCTCACTTGCGTGGGTAGGCATAGTGGCTGCGACATGAAACAGCGCAAAACGCAACGTGGTCGCACCTCAATTTCCCAGTGAAATCTTGCCCTTTTTGGACAAAGAGACTACCTTTTGTTTTTGAGCCCTAGCTCTGCCAGCACCTATGGAAACCTAGCAAACCTATACATTTTTGAAAACTAGACACCCATGGAAATTCAGGATGGGGTGACTCGTCTGCCTACCACCAGATTTTGTTACCCAGAATCCCTTGCAAAGCTAAGAATTTGACAAAAAAACACATTTTCCTCACATTTCTGTGGTGGAAAGTGCTGGAATCTGCGTGGATCAACAAATTTCCACCCACCCAGCGTTTCCCCAGGTCTCCTGAAAAAAATGGTACCTCACTTGCGTGGGTAGGCATTGTGGCTGTGACATGAAACAGCGCCAAACGCAATGTGGTCGCACCTCAATTTTCCAGTGAAATCCTGCCCTTTTTGGACAAAGAGACTATTTTGTTTTTGAGCCCTAGCTCTGCCAGCACCTAGGGAAACCTAGCAAACCTATACATTTTTGAAAACTAGACACCCAGGGGAATTCAGGATGGGGTGCCTCGACTGCCTACCACCAGGTTTTGTTACCCAGAATCCCTTGCAAAGCAAAGAATTTGACAAAAAAACTAATTTTCCTCACATTTCTGTGGTGGAAAGTTCTGGAATCTGCGTGGATCAACAAATTTCCACCCACCCAGCGTTCCCCCAGGTCTCCCGAAAAAAAATGGTACCTCACTTGCGTGGGTAGGCATAATGGCTGCGACATGAAACAGCGCAAAACGCAACGTGGTCGCACCTCAATTTCCCAGTGAAATCTTGCCCTTTTTTGACAAAGAGACTACCTTTTGTTTTTGAGCCCTAGCTCTGCCAGCACCTATGGAAACCTAGCAAACCTATACATTTTTGAAAACTAGACACCCATGGAAATTCAGGATGGGGTGACTCGTCTGCCTACCACCAGGTTTTGTTACCCAGAATCCCTTGCAAAGCTAAGAATTTGACAAAAAAACACATTTTCCTCACATTTCTGTGGTGGAAAGTGCTGGAATCTGCGTGGATCAACAAATTTCCACCCACCCAGCGTTCCCCCCGGTCTCCTGAAAAAATTGTACCTCACTTGGGTGGGTAGGCATAGTGGCTGCGACATGAAACAGCGCAAAACGCAACGTGGTCGCACCTCAATTTCCCAGTGAAATCATGCCATTTTTGGACAAAGAGACTACCTTTTGTTTTTGAGCCCTAGCTCTGCCAGCACCTATGGAAACCTAGCAAACCTATACATTTTTGAAAACTAGACACCCATGGAAATTCAGGATGGGGTGACTCGTCTGCCTACCACCAGGATTTGTTACCCAGAATCCCTTGCAAAGCTAAGAATTTGACAAAAAAACACATTTTCCTCACATTTCTGTGGTGGAATGTGCTGGAATCTGCGTGGATCAACAAATTTCCACCCACCCAGCGTTCCCCCCTGTCTCCTGAAAAAAATGGTACCTCACTTGGGTGGGTAGGCATAGTGGCTGCGACATGAAACAGCGCAAAACGCAACGTGGTCGCACCTCAATTTCCCAGTGAAATCTTGCCCTTTTTGGACAAAGAGACTACCTTTTGTTTTTGAGCCCTAGCTCTGCCAGCACCTATGGAAACCTAGCAAACCTATACATTTTTGGAAACTAGACACCCATGGAAATTCAGGATGGGGTGACTCGTCTGCCTACCACCAGGTTTTGTTACCCAGAATCCCTTGCAAAGCTAAGAATTTGACAAAAAAACACATTTTGCTCACATTTCTGTGGTGGAAAGTGCTGGAATCTGCGTGGATCAACAAATTTCCACCCACCCAGCGTTCCCCCGGGTCTCCTGAAAAAAATGGTACCTCACTTGGGTGGGTAGGCATTGTGGCTGCGACATGAAACAGCGCAAAACGCAACGTGGTCGCACCTCAATTTCCCAGTGAAATCATGCCATTTTTGGACAAAGATACTACCTTTTGTTTTTGAGCCCTAGCTCTGCCAGCACCTATGGAAACCTAGCAAACCTATACATTTTTGAAACCTAGACACCCAGAGAAATTCAGCATGGGGTGACTCGACTGCCTACCACCAGGTTTTGTTACCCAGAATCCCTTGCAAAGCTAAGAATGTGACAAAAAAACACATTTTCCTCACATTTCTGTGGTGGAAAGTTCTGGAATCTGCGTGGATCAACAAATTTCCACCCACCCAGCGTTCCCCCAGGTCTCCTGAAAAAAATGGCACCTCACTTGCGTGGGTAGGCATTGTGGCTGTGACATGAAACAGCGCAAAACGCAACGTGGTCGCACCTCAATTTCCCAGTGAAATCCTGCCCTTTTTGGACAAAGAGACTACCTTTTGTTTTTGAGCCCTAGCTCTGCCAGCACCTAGGGAAACCTAGCAAACCTATACATTTCTGAAAACTAGACACCCAGGGGAATTTAGGATGGGGTGCCTCGACTGCCTACCACCAGGTTTTGTTATCCAGAATCCCTTGCAAAGCTAAGAATTTGACAAAAAAAATTCCTTAAATTTCTGTGCGGGAAAGTTCTGGAATCTCCGTGGATCAACAAATTTCCACCCACCCAGCGTTTCCCCAGGTCTCCCGAAAAAATTGGTACCTCACTTTCGTGGGTAGGCATTGTGGCTGTGACATGAAACAGCGCAAAACGCAACGTGGTCGCACCTCAATTTTCCAGTGAAATCCTGCCCTTTTTGGACAAAGAGACTACCTTTTGTTTTTGAGCCCTAGCTCTGCCAGCACCTAGGGAAACCTAGCAAACCTATACATTTTTAAAAACTAGACACCCAGGGGAATTCAGGATGGGGTGCCTCGACTGCCTACCACCAAGTTTTGTTACCCAGAATCCCTTGCAAAGCTAAGAATTTGACAAAAAAACAAATTTTCCTCATATTTCTGTGGTGGAAAGTTCTGGAATCTGCGTGGATCAACAAATTTCCACCCACCCAGCGTTCCCCCAGGTCTCCCGAAAAAGAAATGGTACCTCACTTGGGTGGGTAGGCATAGTGGCTGCGACATGAAACAGCGCAAAACTCAACGTGGTCGCACCTCAATTTCCCAGTGAAATCTTGCCCTTTTTGGACAAAGAGACTACCTTTTGTTTTTGAGCCCTAGCTCTGCCAGCACCTATGGAAACCTAGCAAACCTATACATTTTTGAAAACTAGACACCCATGGAAATTCAGGATGGGGTGACTCGTCTGCCTACCACCAGGTTTTGTTACCCAGAATCCCTTGCAAAGCTAAGAATTTGACAAAAAAACACATTTTCCTCACATTTCTGTGGTGGAAAGTACTGGAATCTGCGTGGATCAACCAATTTCCACCCACCCAGCGTTCCCCCAGGTCTCCTGAAAAAAATGGTACCTCACTTGGGTGGGTAGGCATTGTGGCTGTGACATGAAACAGCGCAAAACGCAACGTGGTCGCACCTCAATTTCCCAGTGAAATCTTGCCCTTTTTGGACAAAGAGACTACCTTTTGTTTTTGAGCCCTAGCTCTGCCAGCACCTATGGAAACCTAGCAAACCTATACATTTTTGAAAACTAGACACCCATGGAAATTCAGGATGGGGTGACTCGTCTGCCTACCACCAGGTTTTGTTACCCAGAATCCCTTGCAAAGCTAAGAATTTGACAAAAAACCACATTTTCCTCACATTTCTGTGGTGGAAAGTGCTGGAATCTGCGTGGATCAACAAATTTCCACCCACCCAGCGTTCCCCCCGGTCTCCTGAAAAAAATGGTACCTCACTTGGGTGGGTAGACATAGTGGCTGCGACATGAAACAGCGCAAAACACAACGTGGTCGCACCTCAATTTTCCAGTGAAATCTTGCCATTTTTGGACAAAGAGACTACCTTTTGTTTTTGAGGCCTAGCTCTTCCAGCACCTAGGGAAACCTAGCAAACCTATACATTTGTGAAAACTAGACATCCAGGGGAATTCAGGATGGGGTGACTCGACTGCCTACCACCAGGTTTTGGTACCCCGAATCCCTTGCAAAGCTAAGAATTTGACAAAAAACACATTTTCCTCACATTTCTGTGGTGGAAAGTGCTGGAATCTGCGTGGAACAACAAATTTCCACCCACCCAGCGTTCCCCCAGGTCTCCCGCAAAAAATAAATGGTACCTCACTTGCGTGGGTAGGCATAGTGGCTGCGACATGAAACAGCGCAAAACACAACGTGGTCGCACCTCAATTTTCCAGTGAAATCTTACCATTTTTGGACAAAGAGACTACCTTTTGTTTTTGAGCCCTAGCTCTGCCAGCACCTATGGAAACCTAGCAAACCTATACTTTTTTGAAAACTAGACACCCATGGAAATTCAGGATGGGGTGACTCGTCTGCCTACCACCAGGTTTTGTTACCCAGAATCCCTTGCAAAGCTAAGAATTTGACAAAAAAACACATTTTCCTCACATTTCTGTGGTGGAAAGTGCTGGAATCTGCGTGGATCAACCAATTTCCACCCACCCAGCGTTCCCCCAGGTCTCCTGAAAAAAATGGTACCTCACTTGGGTGGGTAGGCATTGTGGCTGTGACATGAAACAGCGCAAAACGCAACGTGGTCGCACCTCAATTTCCCAGTGAAATCTTGCCCTTTTTGGACAAAGAGACTACCTTTTGTTTTTGAGCCCTAGCTCTGCCAGCACCTATGGAAACCTAGCAAACCTATACATTTTTGAAAACTAGACACCCATGGAAATTCAGGATGGGGTGACTCGTCTGCCTACCACCAGGTTTTGTTACCCAGAATCCCTTGCAAAGCTAAGAATTTGACAAAAAACCACATTTCCTCACATTTCTGTGGTGGAAAGTGCTGGAATCTGCGTGGATCAACAAATTTCCACCCAACCAGCGTTCCCCCCGGTCTCCTGAAAAAAATGGTACCTCACTTGGGTGGGTAGACATAGTGGCTGCGACATGAAACAGCGCAAAACACAACGTGGTCGCACCTCAATTTTCCAGTGAAATCTTGCCATTTTTGGACAAAGAGACTACCTTTTGTTTTTGAGGCATAGCTCTTCCAGCACCTAGGGAAACCTAGCAAACCTATACATTTGTGAAAACTAGACATCCAGGGGAATTCAGGATGGGGTGACTCGACTGCCTACCACCAGGTTTTGGTACCCCGAATCCCTTGCAAAGCTAAGAATTTGACAAAAAACACATTTTCCTCACATTTCTGTGGTGGAAAGTGCTGGAATCTGCGTGGAACAACAAATTTCCACCCACCCAGAGTTTCCCCAGGTCTCCTGAAAAGAATGGTACCTCACTTGCATGGGTAGGCATTGTGGCTGTGACATGAAACAGCGCAAAACGCAACGTGGTCGCACCTCAATTTTCCAGTGAAATCCTGCCCTTTTTGGACAAAGAGACTACCTTTTGTTTTTGAGCCCTAGCTCTGCCAGCACCTAGGGAAACCTAGCAAACCTATACATTTTTGAAAACTAGACACCCAGGGGAATTCAGGATGGGGTGCCTCGACTGCCTACCACCAAGTTTTGTTACCCAGAATCCCTTGCAAAGCTAGGAATTTGACAAAAAAACAAATTTTCCTCACATTTCTGTGGTGGAAAGTTCTGGAATCTGCGTGGATCAACAAATTTCCACCCACCCAGCGTTCCCCCAGGTCTCCCGAAAAAAAATGGTACCTCACTTGCGTGGGTAGACATAGTGGCTGCGACATGAAACAGCGCAAAACGCAACGTGGTCGCACCTCAATTTCCCAGTGAAATCTTGCCCTTTTTGGACAAAGAGACTACCTTTTGTTTTTGAGCCCTAGCTCTGCCAGCACCTATGGAAACCTAGCAAACCTATACATTTTTGAAAACTAGACACCCATGGAAATTCAGGATGGGGTGACTCGTCTGCCTACCACCAGGTTTTGTTACCCAGAATCCCTTGCAAAGCTAAGAATTTGACAAAAAACCACATTTTCCTCACATTTCTGTGGTGGAAAGTGCTGGAATCTGCGTGGATCAACAAATTTCCACCCACCCAGCGTTCCCCCCGGTCTCCTGAAAAAAATGGTACCTCACTTGGGTGGGTAGACATAGTGGCTGCGACATGAAACAGCGCAAAACACAACGTGGTCGCACCTCAATTTTCCAGTGAAATCTTGCCATTTTTGGACAAAGAGACTACCTTTTGTTTTTGAGGCCTAGCTCTTCCAGCACCTAGGGAAACCTAGCAAACCTATACATTTGTGAAAACTAGACATCCAGGGGAATTCAGGATGGGGTGACTCGACTGCCTACCACCAGGTTTTGGTACCCCGAATCCCTTGCAAAGCTAAGAATTTGACAAAAAACACATTTTCCTCACATTTCTGTGGTGGAAAGTGCTGGAATCTGCGTGGAACAACAAATTTCCACCCACCCAGCGTTCCCCCAGGTCTCCCGCAAAAAATAAATGGTACCTCACTTGCGTGGGTAGGCATAGTGGCTGCGACATGAAACAGCGCAAAACACAACGTGGTCGCACCTCAATTTTCCAGTGAAATCTTACCATTTTTGGACAAAGAGACTACCTTTTGTTTTTGAGCCCTAGCTCTGCCAGCACCTATGGAAACCTAGCAAACCTATACATTTTTGAAAACTAGACACCCATGGAAATTCAGGATGGGGTGACTCGTCTGCCTACCACCAGGTTTTGTTACCCAGAATCCCTTGCAAAGCTAAGAATTTGACAAAAAAACACATTTTCCTCACATTTCTGTGGTGGAAAGTGCTGGAATCTGCGTGGATCAACCAATTTCCACCCACCCAGCGTTCCCCCAGGTCTCCTGAAAAAAATGGTACCTCACTTGGGTGGGTAGGCATTGTGGCTGTGACATGAAACAGCGGAAAACGCAACGTGGTCGCACCTCAATTTCCCAGTGAAATCTTGCCCTTTTTGGACAAAGAGACTACCTTTTGTTTTTGAGCCCTAGCTCTGCCAGCACCTATGGAAACCTAGCAAACCTATACATTTTTGAAAACTAGACACCCATGGAAATTCAGGATGGGGTGACTCGTCTGCCTACCACCAGGTTTTGTTACCCAGAATCCCTTGCAAAGCTAAGAATTTGACAAAAAACCACATTTCCTCACATTTCTGTGGTGGAAAGTGCTGGAATCTGCGTGGATCAACAAATTTCCACCCACCCAGCGTTCCCCCCGGTCTCCTGAAAAAAATGGTACCTCACTTGGGTGGGTAGACATAGTGGCTGCGACATGAAACAGCGCAAAACACAAGGTGGTCGCACCTCAATTTTCCAGTGAAATCTTGCCATTTTTGGACAAAGAGACTACCTTTTGTTTTTGAGGCCTAGCTCTTCCAGCACCTAGGGAAACCTAGCAAACCTATACATTTGTGAAAACTAGACATCCAGGGGAATTCAGGATGGGGTGACTCGACTGCCTACCACCAGGTTTTGGTACCCCGAATCCCTTGCAAAGCTAAGAATTTGACAAAAAACACATTTTCCTCACATTTCTGTGGTGGAAAGTGCTGGAATCTGCGTGGAACAACAAATTTCCACCCACCCAGAGTTTCCCCAGGTCTCCTGAAAAGAATGGTACCTCACTTGCATGGGTAGGCATTGTGGCTGTGACATGAAACAGCGCAAAACGCAACGTGGTCGCACCTCAATTTTCCAGTGAAATCCTGCCCTTTTTGGACAAAGAGACTACCTTTTGTTTTTGAGCCCTAGCTCTGCCAGCACCTAGGGAAACCTAGCAAACCTATACATTTTTGAAAACTAGACACCCAGGGGAATTCAGGATGGGGTGCCTCGACTGCCTACCACCAAGTTTTGTTACCCAGAATCCCTTGCAAAGCTAAGAATTTGACAAAAAAACAAATTTTCCTCACATTTCTGTGGTGGAAAGTTCTGGAATCTGCGTGGATCAACAAATTTCCACCCACCCAGCGTTCCCCCAGGTCTCCCGAAAAAAAATGGTACCTCACTTGCGTGGGTAGGCATAGTGGCTGCGACATGAAACAGCGCAAAACGCAACGTGGTCGCACCTCAATTTCCCAGTGAAATCTTGCCCTTTTTGGACAAAGAGACTACCTTTTGTTTTTGAGCCCTAGCTCTGCCAGCACCTATGGAAACCTAGCAAACCTATACATTTTTGAAAACTAGACACCCATGGAAATTCAGGATGGGGTGACTCGTCTGCCTACCACCAGGTTTTGTTACCCAGAATCCCTTGCAAAGCTAAGAATTTGACAAAAAAACACATTTTCCTCACATTTCTGTGGTGGAAAGTGCTGGAATCTGCGTGGATCAACAAATTTCCACCCACCCAGCGTTTCCCCAGGTCTCCTGAAAAAAATGGTACCTCACTTGCGTGGGTAGGCATTGTGGCTGTGACATGAAACAGCGCCAAACGCAACGTGGTCGCACCTCAATTTTCCAGTGAAATCCTGCCCTTTTTGGACAAAGAGACTATTTTGTTTTTGAGCCCTAGCTCTGCCAGCACCTAGGGAAACCTAGCAAACCTATACATTTTTGAAAACTAGACACCCAGGGGAATTCAGGATGGGGTGCCTCGACTGCCTACCACCAGGTTTTGTTACCCAGAATCCCTTGCAAAGCTAAGAATTTGACAAAAAAACTAATTTTCCTCACATTTCTGTGGTGGAAAGTTCTGGAATCTGCGTGGATCAACAAATTTCCACCCACCCAGCGTTCCCCCAGGTCTCCCGAAAAAAAATGGTACCTCACTTGCGTGGGTAGGCATAGTGGCTGCGACATGAAACAGCGCAAAACGCAACGTGGTCGCACCTCAATTTCCCAGTGAAATCTTGCCCTTTTTGGACAAAGAGACTACCTTTTGTTTTTGAGCCCTAGCTCTGCCAGCACCTATGGAAACCTAGCAAACCTATACATTTTTGAAAACTAGACACCCATGGAAATTCAGGATGGGGTGACTCGTCTGCCTACCACCAGGTTTTGTTACCCAGAATCCCTTGCAAAGCTAAGAATTTGACAAAAAAACACATTTTCCTCACATTTCTGTGGTGGAAAGTGCTGGAATCTGCGTGGATCAACAAATTTCCACCCACCCAGCGTTCCCCCCGGTCTCCTGAAAAAATTGTACCTCACTTGGGTGGGTAGGCATAGTGGCTGCGACATGAAACAGCGCAAAACGCAACGTGGTCGCACCTCAATTTCCCAGTGAAATCATGCCATTTTTGGACAAAGAGACTACCTTTTGTTTTTGAGCCCTAGCTCTGCCAGCACCTATGGAAACCTAGCAAACCTATACATTTTTGAAAACTAGACACCCATGGAAATTCAGGATGGGGTGACTCGTCTGCCTACCACCAGGTTTTGTTACCCAGAATCCCTTGCAAAGCTAAGAATTTGACAAAAAAACACATTTTCCTCACATTTCTGTGGTGGAAAGTGCTGGAATCTGCGTGGATCAACAAATTTCCACCCACCCAGCGTTCCCCCCTGTCTCCTGAAAAAAATGGTACCTCACTTGGGTGGGTAGGCATAGTGGCTGCGACATGAAACAGCGCAAAAAGCAACGTGGTCGCACCTCAATTTACCAGTGAAATCTTGCCCTTTTTGGACAAAGAGACTACCTTTGGTTTTTGAGCCCTAGCTCTGCCAGCACCTATGGAAACCTAGCAAACCTATACATTTTTGAAAACTAGACACCCATGGAAATTCAGGATGGGGTGACTCGTCTGCCTACCACCAGGTTTTGTTACCCAGAATCCCTTGCAAAGCTAAGAATTTGACAAAAAAACACATTTTCCTCACATTTCTGTGGTGGAAAGTGCTGGAATCTGCGTGGATCAACAAATTTCCACCCACCCAGCGTTCCCCCGGGTCTCCTGAAAAAAATGGTACCTCACTTGGGTGGGTAGGCATTGTGGCTGCGACATGAAACAGCGCAAAACGCAACGTGGTCGCACCTCAATTTCCCAGTGAAATCATGCCATTTTTGGACAAAGATACTACCTTTTGTTTTTGAGCCCTAGCTCTGCCAGCACCTATGGAAACCTAGCAAACCTATACATTTTTGAAACCTAGACACCCAGAGAAATTCAGCATGGGGTGACTCGACTGCCTACCACCAGGTTTTGTTACCCAGAATCCCTTGCAAAGCTAAGAATGTGACAAAAAACACATTTTCCTCACATTTCTGTGGTGGAAAGTTCTGGAATCTGCATGGATCAACAAATTTCCACCCACCCAGCGTTCCCCCAGGTCTCCTGAAAAAAAATGGCACCTCACTTGCGTGGGTAGGCATTGTGGCTGTGACATGAAACAGCGCAAAACGCAACGTGGTCGCACCTCAATTTCCCAGTGAAATCCTGCCCTTTTTGGACAAAGAGACTACCTTTTGTTTTTGAGCCCTAGCTCTGCCAGCACCTAGGGAAACCTAGCAAACCTATACATTTCTGAAAACTAGACACCCAGGGGAATTTAGGATGGGGTGCCTCGACTGCCTACCACCAGGTTTTGTTATCCAGAATCCCTTGCAAAGCTAAGAATTTGACAAAAAAAATTCCTTAAATTTCTGTGCGGGAAAGTTCTGGAATCTCCGTGGATCAACAAATTTCCACCCACCCAGCGTTTCCCCAGGTCTCCCGAAAAAAGTTGGTACCTCACTTTCGTGGGTAGGCATTGTGGCTGTGACATGAAACAGCGCAAAACGCAACGTGGTCGCACCTCAATTTTCCAGTGAAATCCTGCCCTTTTTGGACAAAGAGACTACCTTTTGTTTTTGAGCCCTAGCTCTGCCAGCACCTAGGGAAACCTAGCAAACCTATACATTTTTAAAAACTAGACACCCAGGGGAATTCAGGATGGGGTGCCTCGACTGCCTACCACCAAGTTTTGTTACCCAGAATCCCTTGCAAAGCTAAGAATTTGACAAAAAAACAAATTTTCCTCATATTTCTGTGGTGGAAAGTTCTGGAATCTGCGTGGATCAACAAATTTCCACCCACCCAGCGTTCCCCCAGGTCTCCCGAAAAAGAAATGGTACCTCACTTGGGTGGGTAGGCATAGTGGCTGCGACATGAAACAGCGCAAAACGCAACGTGGTCGCACCTCAATTTCCCAGTGAAATCTTGCCCTTTTTGGACAAAGAGACTACCTTTTGTTTTTGAGCCCTAGCTCTGCCAGCACCTATGGAAACCTAGCAAACCTATACATTTTTGAAAACTAGACACCCATGGAAATTCAGGATGGGGTGACTCGTCTGCCTACCACCAGGTTTTGTTACCCAGAATCCCTTGCAAAGCTAAGAATTTGACAAAAAAACACATTTTCCTCACATTTCTGTGGTGGAAAGTGCTGGAATCTGCGTGGATCAACCAATTTCCACCCACCCAGCGTTCCCCCAGGTCTCCTGAAAAAAATGGTACCTCACTTGGGTGGGTAGGCATTGTGGCTGTGACATGAAACAGCGCAAAACGCAACGTGGTCGCACCTCAATTTCCCAGTGAAATCTTGCCCTTTTTGGACAAAGAGACTACCTTTTGTTTTTGAGCCCTAGCTCTGCCAGCACCTATGGAAACCTAGCAAACCTATACATTTTTGAAAACTAGACACCCATGGAAATTCAGGATGGGGTGACTCGTCTGCCTACCACCAGGTTTTGTTACCCAGAATCCCTTGCAAAGCTAAGAATTTGACAAAAAAACACATTTTCCTCACATTTCTGTGGTGGAAAGTGCTGGAATCTGCGTGGATCAACAAATTTCCACCCACCCAGCGTTCCCCCCGGTCTCCTGAAAAAATTGTACCTCACTTGGGTGGGTAGGCATAGTGGCTGCGACATGAAACAGCGCAAAACGCAACGTGGTCGCACCTCAATTTCCCAGTGAAATCATGCCATTTTTGGACAAAGAGACTACCTTTTGTTTTTGAGCCCTAGCTCTGCCAGCACCTATGGAAACCTAGCAAACCTATACATTTTTGAAAACTAGACACCCATGGAAATTCAGGATGGGGTGACTCGTCTGCCTACCACCAGGTTTTGTTACCCAGAATCCCTTGCAAAGCTAAGAATTTGACAAAAAAACACATTTTCCTCACATTTCTGTGGTGGAAAGTGCTGGAATCTGCGTGGATCAACAAATTTCCACCCACCCAGCGTTCCCCCCTGTCTCCTGAAAAAAATGGTACCTCACTTGGGTGGGTAGGCATAGTGGCTGCGACATGAAACAGCGCAAAACGCAACGTGGTCGCACCTCAATTTCCCAGTGAAATCTTGCCCTTTTTGGACAAAGAGACTACCTTTTGTTTTTTAGCCCTAGCTCTGCCAGCACCTATGGAAACCTAGCAAACCTATACATTTTTGAAAACTAGACACCCATGGAAATTCAGGATGGGGTGACTCGTCTGCCTACCACCAGGTTTTGTTACCCAGAATCCCTTGCAAAGCTAAGAATTTGACAAAAAAACACATTTTCCTCACATTTCTGTGGTGGAAAGTGCTGGAATCTGCGTGGATCAACAAATTTCCACCCACCCAGCGTTCCCCCGGGTCTCCTGAAAAAAATGGTACCTCACTTGGGTTGGTAGGCATTGTGGCTGCGACATGAAACAGCGCAAAACGCAACGTGGTCGCACCTCAATTTCCCAGTGAAATCATGCCATTTTTGGACAAAGATACTACCTTTTGTTTTTGAGCCCTAGCTCTGCCAGCACCTATGGAAACCTAGCAAACCTATACATTTTTGAAACCTAGACACCCAGAGAAATTCAGCATGGGGTGACTCGACTGCCTACCACCAGGTTTTGTTACCCAGAATCCCTTGCAAAGCTAAGAATGTGACAAAAAAACACATTTTCCTCACATTTCTGTGGTGGAAAGTTCTGGAATCTGCGTGGATCAACAAATTTCCACCCACCCAGCGTTCCCCCAGGTCTCCTGAAAAAAATGGCACCTCACTTGCGTGGGTAGGCATTGTGGCTGTGACATGAAACAGCGCAAAACGCAACGTGGTCGCACCTCAATTTCCCAGTGAAATCCTGCCCTTTTTGGACAAAGAGACTACCTTTTGTTTTTGAGCCCTAGCTCTGCCAGCACCTAGGGAAACCTAGCAAACCTATACATTTCTGAAAACTAGACACCCAGGGGAATTTAGGATGGGGTGCCTCGACTGCCTACCACCAGGTTTTGTTATCCAGAATCCCTTGCAAAGCTAAGAATTTGACAAAAAAAATTCCTTAAATTTCTGTGCGGGAAAGTTCTGGAATCTCCGTGGATCAACAAATTTCCACCCACCCAGCGTTTCCCCAGGTCTCCTGAAAAAATTGGTACCTCACTTTCGTGGGTAGGCATTGTGGCTGTGACATGAAACAGCGCAAAACGCAACGTGGTCGCACCTCAATTTTCCAGTGAAATCCTGCCCTTTTTGGACAAAGAGACTACCTTTTGTTTTTGAGCCCTAGCTCTGCCAGCACCTAGGGAAACCTAGCAAACCTATACATTTTTAAAAACTAGACACCCAGGGGAATTCAGGATGGGGTGCCTCGACTGCCTACCACCAAGTTTTGTTACCCAGAATCCCTTGCAAAGCTAAGAATTTGACAAAAAAACAAATTTTCCTCATATTTCTGTGGTGGAAAGTTCTGGAATCTGCGTGGATCAACAAATTTCCACCCACCCAGCGTTCCCCCAGGTCTCCCGAAAAAGAAATGGTACCTCACTTGGGTGGGTAGGCATAGTGGCTGCGACATGAAACAGCGCAAAACGCAACGTGGTCGCACCTCAATTTCCCAGTGAAATCTTGCCCTTTTTGGACAAAGAGACTACCTTTTGTTTTTGAGCCCTAGCTCTGCCAGCACCTATGGAAACCTAGCAAACCTATACATTTTTGAAAACTAGACACCCATGGAAATTCAGGATGGGGTGACTCGTCTGCCTACCACCAGGTTTTGTTACCCAGAATCCCTTGCAAAGCTAAGAATTTGACAAAAAAACACATTTTCCTCACATTTCTGTGGTGGAAAGTGCTGGAATCTGCGTGGATCAACCAATTTCCACCCACCCAGCGTTCCCCCAGGTCTCCTGAAAAAAATGGTACCTCACTTGGGTGGGTAGGCATTGTGGCTGTGACATGAAACAGCGCAAAACGCAACGTGTTCGCACCTCAATTTCCCAGTGAAATCTTGCCCTTTTTGGACAAAGAGACTACCTTTTGTTTTTGAGCCCTAGCTCTGCCAGCACCTATGGAAACCTAGCAAACCTATACATTTTTGAAAACTAGACATCCAGGGGAATTCAGGATGGGGTGCCTCGACTGCCTACCACCAAGTTTTGTTACCCAGAATCCCTTGCAAAGCTAAGAATTTGACAAAAAAACAAATTTTCCTCACATTTCTGTGGTGGAAAGTTCTGGAATCTGCGTGGATCAACAAATTTCCACCCACCCAGCGTTCCCCCAGGTCTCCCGAAAAAAAATGGTACCTCACTTGCGTGGGTAGGCATAGTGGCTGCGACATGAAACAGCGCAAAACGCAACGTGGTCGCACCTCAATTTCCCAGTGAAATCTTGCCCTTTTTGGACAAAGAGACTACCTTTTGTTTTTGAGCCCTAGCTCTGCCAGCACCTATGGAAACCTAGCAAACCTATACATTTTTGAAAACTAGACACCCATGGAAATTCAGGATGGGGTGACTCGTCTGCCTACCACCAGGTTTTGTTACCCAGAATCCCTTGCAAAGCTAAGAATGTGACAAAAAAACACATTTTCCTCACATTTCTGTGGTGGAAAGTGCTGGAATCTGCGTGGATCAACAAATTTCCACCCACCCAGCGTTTCCCCAGGTCTCCTGAAAAAAATGGTACCTCACTTGCGTGGGTAGGCATTGTGGCTGTGACATGAAACAGCGCCAAACGCAATGTGGTCGCACCTCAATTTTCCAGTGAAATCCTGCCCTTTTTGGACAAAGAGACTATTTTGTTTTTGAGCCCTAGCTCTGCCAGCACCTAGGGAAACCTAGCAAACCTATACATTTTTGAAAACTAGACACCCAGGGGAATTCAGGATGGGGTGCCTCGACTGCCTACCACCAGGTTTTGTTACCCAGAATCCCTTGCAAAGCAAAGAATTTGACAAAAAAACTAATTTTCCTCACATTTCTGTGGTGGAAAGTTCTGGAATCTGCGTGGATCAACAAATTTCCACCCACCCAGCGTTCCCCCAGGTCTCCCGAAAAAAAATGGTACCTCACTTGCGTGGGTAGGCATAATGGCTGCGACATGAAACAGCGCAAAACGCAACGTGGTCGCACCTCAATTTCCCAGTGAAATCTTGCCTTTTTTGGACAAAGAGACTACCTTTTGTTTTTGAGCCCTAGCTCTGCCAGCACCTATGGAAACCTAGCAAACCTATACATTTTTGAAAACTAGACACCCATGGAAATTCAGGATGGGGTGACTCGTCTGCCTACCACCAGGTTTTGTTACCCAGAATCCCTTGCAAAGCTAAGAATTTGACAAAAAAACACATTTTCCTCACATTTCTGTGGTGGAAAGTGCTGGAATCTGCGTGGATCAACAAATTTCCACCCACCCAGCGTTCCCCCCGGTCTCCTGAAAAAATTGTACCTCACTTGGGTGGGTAGGCATAGTGGCTGCGACATGAAACAGCGCAAAACGCAACGTGGTCGCACCTCAATTTCCCAGTGAAATCATGCCATTTTTGGACAAAGAGACTACCTTTTGTTTTTGAGCCCTAGCTCTGCCAGCACCTATGGAAACCTAGCAAACCTATACATTTTTGAAAACTAGACACCCATGGAAATTCAGGATGGGGTGACTCGTCTGCCTACCACCAGGTTTTGTTACCCAGAATCCCTTGCAAAGCTAAGAATTTGACAAAAAAACACATTTTCCTCACATTTCTGTGGTGGAAAGTGCTGGAATCTGCGTGGATCAACAAATTTCCACCCACCCAGCGTTCCCCCCTGTCTCCTGAAAAAAATGGTACCTCACTTGGGTGGGTAGGCATAGTGGCTGCGACATGAAACAGCGCAAAACGCAACGTGGTCGCACCTCAATTTCCCAGTGAAATCTTGCCCTTTTTGGACAAAGAGACTACCTTTTGTTTTTGAGCCCTAGCTCTGCCAGCACCTATGGAAACCTAGCAAACCTATACATTTTTGAAAACTAGACACCCATGGAAATTCAGGATGGGGTGACTCGTCTGCCTACCACCAGGTTTTGTTACCCAGAATCCCTTGCAAAGCTAAGAATTTGACAAAAAAACACATTTTCCTCACATTTCTGTGGTGGAAAGTGCTGGAATCTGCGTGGATCAACAAATTTCCACCCACCCAGCGTTCCCCCGGGTCTCCTGAAAAAAATGGTACCTCACTTGGGTTGGTAGGCATTGTGGCTGCGACATGAAACAGCGCAAAACGCAACGTGGTCGCACCTCAATTTCCCAGTGAAATCATGCCATTTTTGGACAAAGATACTACCTTTTGTTTTTGAGCCCTAGCTCTGCCAGCACCTATGGAAACCTAGCAAACCTATACATTTTTGAAACCTAGACACCCAGAGAAATTCAGCATGGGGTGACTCGACTGCCTACCACCAGGTTTTGTTACCCAGAATCCCTTGCAAAGCTAAGAATGTGACAAAAAAACACATTTTCCTCACATTTCTGTGGTGGAAAGTTCTGGAATCTGCGTGGATCAACAAATTTCCACCCACCCAGCGTTCCCCCAGGTCTCCTGAAAAAAATGGCACCTCACTTGCGTGGGTAGGCATTGTGGCTGTGACATGAAACAGCGCAAAACGCAACGTGGTCGCACCTCAATTTCCCAGTGAAATCCTGCCCTTTTTGGACAAAGAGACTACCTTTTGTTTTTGAGCCCTAGCTCTGCCAGCACCTAGGGAAACCTAGCAAACCTATACATTTCTGAAAACTAGACACCCAGGGGAATTTAGGATGGGGTGCCTCGACTGCCTACCACCAGGTTTTGTTATCCAGAATCCCTTGCAAAGCTAAGAATTTGACAAAAAAAATTCCTTAAATTTCTGTGCGGGAAAGTTCTGGAATCTCCGTGGATCAACAAATTTCCACCCACCCAGCGTTTCCCCAGGTCTCCTGAAAAAATTGGTACCTCACTTTCGTGGGTAGGCATTGTGGCTGTGACATGAAACAGCGCAAAACGCAACGTGGTCGCACCTCAATTTTCCAGTGAAATCCTGCCCTTTTTGGACAAAGAGACTACCTTTTGTTTTTGAGCCCTAGCTCTGCCAGCACCTAGGGAAACCTAGCAAACCTATACATTTTTAAAAACTAGACACCCAGGGGAATTCAGGATGGGGTGCCTCGACTGCCTACCACCAAGTTTTGTTACCCAGAATCCCTTGCAAAGCTAAGAATTTGACAAAAAAACAAATTTTCCTCATATTTCTGTGGTGGAAAGTTCTGGAATCTGCGTGGATCAACAAATTTCCACCCACCCAGCGTTCCCCCAGGTCTCCCGAAAAAGAAATGGTACCTCACTTGGGTGGGTAGGCATAGTGGCTGCGACATGAAACAGCGCAAAACGCAACGTGGTCGCACCTCAATTTCCCAGTGAAATCTTGCCCTTTTTGGACAAAGAGACTACCTTTTGTTTTTGAGCCCTAGCTCTGCCAGCACCTATGGAAACCTAGCAAACCTATACATTTTTGAAAACTAGACACCCATGGAAATTCAGGATGGGGTGACTCGTCTGCCTACCACCAGGTTTTGTTACCCAGAATCCCTTGCAAAGCTAAGAATTTGACAAAAAAACACATTTTCCTCACATTTCTGTGGTGGAAAGTGCTGGAATCTGCGTGGATCAACCAATTTCCACCCACCCAGCGTTCCCCCAGGTCTCCTGAAAAAAATGGTACCTCACTTGGGTGGGTAGGCATTGTGGCTGTGACATGAAACAGCGCAAAACGCAACGTGTTCGCACCTCAATTTCCCAGTGAAATCTTGCCCTTTTTGGACAAAGAGACTACCTTTTGTTTTTGAGCCCTAGCTCTGCCAGCACCTATGGAAACCTAGCAAACCTATACATTTTTGAAAACTAGACATCCAGGGGAATTCAGGATGGGGTGCCTCGACTGCCTACCACCAAGTTTTGTTACCCAGAATCCCTTGCAAAGCTAAGAATTTGACAAAAAAACAAATTTTCCTCACATTTCTGTGGTGGAAAGTTCTGGAATCTGCGTGGATCAACAAATTTCCACCCACCCAGCGTTCCCCCAGGTCTCCCGAAAAAAAATGGTACCTCACTTGCGTGGGTAGGCATAGTGGCTGCGACATGAAACAGCGCAAAACGCAACGTGGTCGCACCTCAATTTCCCAGTGAAATCTTGCCCTTTTTGGACAAAGAGACTACCTTTTGTTTTTGAGCCCTAGCTCTGCCAGCACCTATGGAAACCTAGCAAACCTATACATTTTTGAAAACTAGACACCCATGGAAATTCAGGATGGGGTGACTCGTCTGCCTACCACCAGGTTTTGTTACCCAGAATCCCTTGCAAAGCTAAGAATTTGACAAAAAAACACATTTTCCTCACATTTCTGTGGTGGAAAGTGCTGGAATCTGCGTGGATCAACAAATTTCCACCCACCCAGCGTTTCCCCAGGTCTCCTGAAAAAAATGGTACCTCACTTGCGTGGGTAGGCATTGTGGCTGTGACATGAAACAGCGCCAAACGCAATGTGGTCGCACCTCAATTTTCCAGTGAAATCCTGCCCTTTTTGGACAAAGAGACTATTTTGTTTTTGAGCCCTAGCTCTGCCAGCACCTAGGGAAACCTAGCAAACCTATACATTTTTGAAAACTAGACACCCAGGGGAATTCAGGATGGGGTGCCTCGACTGCCTACCACCAGGTTTTGTTACCCAGAATCCCTTGCAAAGCAAAGAATTTGACAAAAAAACTAATTTTCCTCACATTTCTGTGGTGGAAAGTTCTGGAATCTGCGTGGATCAACAAATTTCCACCCACCCAGCGTTCCCCCAGGTCTCCCGAAAAAAAATGGTACCTCACTTGCGTGGGTAGGCATAATGGCTGCGACATGAAACAGCGCAAAACGCAACGTGGTCGCACCTCAATTTCCCAGTGAAATCTTGCCTTTTTTGGACAAAGAGACTACCTTTTGTTTTTGAGCCCTAGCTCTGCCAGCACCTATGGAAACCTAGCAAACCTATACATTTTTGAAAACTAGACACCCATGGAAATTCAGGATGGGGTGACTCGTCTGCCTACCACCAGGTTTTGTTACCCAGAATCCCTTGCAAAGCTAAGAATTTGACAAAAAAACACATTTTCCTCACATTTCTGTGGTGGAAAGTGCTGGAATCTGCGTGGATCAACAAATTTCCACCCACCCAGCGTTCCCCCCGGTCTCCTGAAAAAATTGTACCTCACTTGGGTGGGTAGGCATAGTGGCTGCGACATGAAACAGCGCAAAACGCAACGTGGTCGCACCTCAATTTCCCAGTGAAATCATGCCATTTTTGGACAAAGAGACTACCTTTTGTTTTTGAGCCCTAGCTCTGCCAGCACCTATGGAAACCTAGCAAACCTATACATTTTTGAAAACTAGACACCCATGGAAATTCAGGATGGGGTGACTCGTCTGCCTACCACCAGGTTTTGTTACCCAGAATCCCTTGCAAAGCTAAGAATTTGACAAAAAAACACATTTTCCTCACATTTCTGTGGTGGAAAGTGCTGGAATCTGCGTGGATCAACAAATTTCCACCCACCCAGCGTTCCCCCCTGTCTCCTGAAAAAAATGGTACCTCACTTGGGTGGGTAGGCATAGTGGCTGCGACATGAAACAGCGCAAAACGCAACGTGGTCGCACCTCAATTTCCCAGTGAAATCTTGCCCTTTTTGGACAAAGAGACTACCTTTTGTTTTTGAGCCCTAGCTCTGCCAGCACCTATGGAAACCTAGCAAACCTATACATTTTTGAAAACTAGACACCCATGGAAATTCAGGATGGGGTGACTCGTCTGCCTACCACCAGGTTTTGTTACCCAGAATCCCTTGCAAAGCTAAGAATTTGACAAAAAAACACATTTTCCTCACATTTCTGTGGTGGAAAGTGCTGGAATCTGCGTGGATCAACAAATTTCCACCCACCCAGCGTTCCCCCGGGTCTCCTGAAAAAAATGGTACCTCACTTGGGTGGGTAGGCATTGTGGCTGCGACATGAAACAGCGCAAAACGCAACGTGGTCGCACCTCAATTTCCCAGTGAAATCATGCCATTTTTGGACAAAGATACTACCTTTTGTTTTTGAGCCCTAGCTCTGCCAGCACCTATGGAAACCTAGCAAACCTATACATTTTTGAAACCTAGACACCCAGAGAAATTCAGCATGGGGTGACTCGACTGCCTACCACCAGGTTTTGTTACCCAGAATCCCTTGCAAAGCTAAGAATGTGACAAAAAAACACATTTTCCTCACATTTCTGTGGTGGAAAGTTCTGGAATCTGCGTGGATCAACAAATTTCCACCCACCCAGCGTTCCCCCAGGTCTCCTGAAAAAAATGGCACCTCACTTGCGTGGGTAGGCATTGTGGCTGTGACATGAAACAGCCCAAAACGCAACGTGGTCGCACCTCAATTTCCCAGTGAAATCCTGCCCTTTTTGGACAAAGAGACTACCTTTTGTTTTTGAGCCCTAGCTCTGCCAGCACCTAGGGAAACCTAGCAAACCTATACATTTCTGAAAACTAGACACCCAGGGGAATTTAGGATGGGGTGCCTCGACTGCCTACCACCAGGTTTTGTTATCCAGAATCCCTTGCAAAGCTAAGAATTTGACAAAAAAAATTCCTTAAATTTCTGTGCGGGAAAGTTCTGGAATCTCCGTGGATCAACAAATTTCCACCCACCCAGCGTTTCCCCAGGTCTCCCGAAAAAATTGGTACCTCACTTTCGTGGGTAGGCATTGTGGCTGTGACATGAAACAGCGCAAAACGCAACGTGGTCGCACCTCAATTTTCCAGTGAAATCCTGCCCTTTTTGGACAAAGAGACTACCTTTTGTTTTTGAGCCCTAGCTCTGCCAGCACCTAGGGAAACCTAGCAAACCTATACATTTTTAAAAACTAGACACCCAGGGGAATTCAGGATGGGGTGCCTCGACTGCCTACCACCAAGTTTTGTTACCCAGAATCCCTTGCAAAGCTAAGAATTTGACAAAAAAACAAATTTTCCTCATATTTCTGTGGTGGAAAGTTCTGGAATCTGCGTGGATCAACAAATTTCCACCCACCCAGCGTTCCCCCAGGTCTCCCGAAAAAGAAATGGTACCTCACTTGGGTGGGTAGGCATAGTGGCTGCGACATGAAACAGCGCAAAACTCAACGTGGTCGCACCTCAATTTCCCAGTGAAATCTTGCCCTTTTTGGACAAAGAGACTACCTTTTGTTTTTGAGCCCTAGCTCTGCCAGCACCTATGGAAACCTAGCAAACCTATACATTTTTGAAAACTAGACACCCATGGAAATTCAGGATGGGGTGACTCGTCTGCCTACCACCAGGTTTTGTTACCCAGAATCCCTTGCAAAGCTAAGAATTTGACAAAAAAACACATTTTCCTCACATTTCTGTGGTGGAAAGTACTGGAATCTGCGTGGATCAACCAATTTCCACCCACCCAGCGTTCCCCCAGGTCTCCTGAAAAAAATGGTACCTCACTTGGGTGGGTAGGCATTGTGGCTGTGACATGAAACAGCGCAAAACGCAACGTGGTCGCACCTCAATTTCCCAGTGAAATCTTGCCCTTTTTGGACAAAGAGACTACCTTTTGTTTTTGAGCCCTAGCTCTGCCAGCACCTATGGAAACCTAGCAAACCTATACATTTTTGAAAACTAGACACCCATGGAAATTCAGGATGGGGTGACTCGTCTGCCTACCACCAGGTTTTGTTACCCAGAATCCCTTGCAAAGCTAAGAATTTGACAAAAAACCACATTTTCCTCACATTTCTGTGGTGGAAAGTGCTGGAATCTGCGTGGATCAACAAATTTCCACCCACCCAGCGTTCCCCCCGGTCTCCTGAAAAAAATGGTACCTCACTTGGGTGGGTAGACATAGTGGCTGCGACATGAAACAGCGCAAAACACAACGTGGTCGCACCTCAATTTTCCAGTGAAATCTTGCCATTTTTGGACAAAGAGACTACCTTTTGTTTTTGAGGCCTAGCTCTTCCAGCACCTAGGGAAACCTAGCAAACCTATACATTTGTGAAAACTAGACATCCAGGGGAATTCAGGATGGGGTGACTCGACTGCCTACCACCAGGTTTTGGTACCCCGAATCCCTTGCAAAGCTAAGAATTTGACAAAAAACACATTTTCCTCACATTTCTGTGGTGGAAAGTGCTGGAATCTGCGTGGAACAACAGATTTCCACCCACCCAGCGTTCCCCCAGGTCTCCCGCAAAAAATAAATGGTACCTCACTTGCGTGGGTAGGCATAGTGGCTGCGACATGAAACAGCGCAAAACACAACGTGGTCGCACCTCAATTTTCCAGTGAAATCTTACCATTTTTGGACAAAGAGACTACCTTTTGTTTTTGAGGCCTAGCTCTTCCAGCACCTAGGGAAACCTAGCAAACCTATACATTTGTGAAAACTAGACATCCAGGAGAATTCAGGATGGGGTGACTCGACTGCCTACCACCAGGTTTTGGTACCCCGAATCCCTTGCAAAGCTAAGAATTTGACAAAAAAACACATTTTCCTCATATTTCTGTGGTGGAAAGTGCTGGAATCTGCGTGGAACAACAGATTTCCACCCACCCAGCGTTCCCCCAGGTCTCCCGCAAAAAATAAATGGTACCTCACTTGCGTGGGTAGGCATTGTGGCTGTGACATGAAACAGCGCAAAACTCAATGTGGTCGCACCTCAATTTTCCAGTGAAATCCTGCCCTTTTTGGACAAAGAGACTACCTTTTGTTTTTGAGCCCTAGCTCTGCCAGCACCTAGGGAAACCTAGCAAACCTATACATTTTTAAAAACTAGACACCCAGGGGAATTCAGGATGGGGTGCCTCGACTGCCTACCACCAGGTTTTGTTATCCAGAATCCCTTGCAAAGCTTAGAATTTGACAAAAAAAAATTCCTTAAATTTCTGTGCGGGAAAGTTCTGGAATCTCCGTGGATCAACAAATTTCCACCCACCCAGCGTTTCCCCAGGTCTCCCGAAAAAATTGGTACCTCACTTTCGTGGGTAGGCATAGTGGCTGCGACATGAAACAGCGCAAAACGCAACATGGTCGCACCTCAATTTCCCAGTGAAATCTTGCCCTTTTTGGACAAAGAGATTACCTTTTGTTTTTGAGCCCTAGCTCTGCCAGCACCCAGGGAAACCTAGCAAACCTATACATTTTTGAAAACTAGACACCCATGGAAATTCAGGATGGGGTGACTCGACTGCCTACAACCAGGTTTTGTTACCCAGAATCCCTTGCAAAGCTAAGAATTTGACAAAAAAAAAATTCCTTACATTTCTGTTGTGGAAAGTTCTGGAATCTGCGTGGATCAACAAATTTCCAACCACCCAGCGTTCCCCCAGGTCTCCCGCAAAAAATAAATGGTACCTCACTTGCGTGGGTAGGCATAGTGGCTGCGACATGAAACAGCGCAAAACACAACGTGGTCGCACCTCAATTTTCCAGTGAAATCTTGCCATTTTTGGACAAAGAGACTACCTTTTGTTTTTGAGGCCTAGCTCTTCCAGCACCTAGGGAAACCTAGCAAACCTATACATTTGTGAAAACTAGACATCCAGGAGAATTCAGGATGGGGTGACTCGACTGCCTACCACCAGGTTTTGGTACCCCGAATCCCTTGCAAAGCTAAGAATTTGACAAAAAAACAAATTTTCCTCATATTTCTGTGGTGGAAAGTTCTGGAATCTGCGTGGATCAACAAATTTCCACCCACCCAGCGTTCCCCCAGGTCTCCCGAAAAAGAAATGGTACCTCACTTGGGTGGGTAGGCATAGTGGCTGCGACATGAAACAGCGCAAAACGCAACGTGGTCGCACCTCAATTTCCCAGTGAAATCTTGCCCTTTTTGGACAAAGAGACTACCTTTTGTTTTTGAGCCCTAGCTCTGCCAGCACCTATGGAAACCTAGCAAACCTATACATTTTTGAAAACTAGACACCCATGGAAATTCAGGATGGGGTGACTCGTCTGCCTACCACCAGGTTTTGTTACCCAGAATCCCTTGCAAAGCTATGAATTTGACAAAAAAACACATTTTCCTCACATTTCTGTGGTGGAAAGTGCTGGAATCTGCGTGGATCAACCAATTTCCACCCACCCAGCGTTCCCCCAGGTCTCCTGAAAAAAATGGTACCTCACTTGGGTGGGTAGGCATTGTGGCTGTGACATGAAACAGCGCAAAACGCAACGTGGTCGCACCTCAATTTCCCAGTGAAATCTTGCCCTTTTTGGACAAAGAGACTACCTTTTGTTTTTGAGCCCTAGCTCTGCCAGCACCTATGGAAACCTAGCAAACCTATACATTTTTGAAAACTAGACATCCAGGGGAATTCAGGATGGGGTGCCTCGACTGCCTACCACCAAGTTTTGTTACCCAGAATCCCTTGCAAAGCTAAGAATTTGACAAAAAAACAAATTTTCCTCACATTTCTGTGGTGGAAAGTTCTGGAATCTGCGTGGATCAACAAATTTCCACCCACCCAGCGTTCCCCCAGGTCTCCCGAAAAAAAATGGTACCTCACTTGCGTGGGTAGGCATAGTGGCTGCGACATGAAACAGCGCAAAACGCAACGTGGTCGCACCTCAATTTCCCAGTGAAATCTTGCCCTTTTTGGACAAAGAGACTACCTTTTGTTTTTGAGCCCTAGCTCTGCCAGCACCTATGGAAACCTAGCAAACCTATACATTTTTGAAAACTAGACACCCATGGAAATTCAGGATGGGGTGACTCGTCTGCCTACCACCAGGTTTTGTTACCCAGAATCCCTTGCAAAGCTAAGAATTTGACAAAAAAACACATTTTCCTCACATTTCTGTGGTGGAAAGTGCTGGAATCTGCGTGGATCAACAAATTTCCACCCACCCAGCGTTTCCCCAGGTCTCCTGAAAACAATGGTACCTCACTTGCGTGGGTAGGCATTGTGGCTGTGACATGAAACAGCGCCGAAAGCAATGTGGTCGCACCTCAATTTTCCAGTGAAATCCTGCCCTTTTTGGACAAAGAGACTATTTTGTTTTTGAGCCCTAGCTCTGCCAGCACCTAGGGAAACCTAGCAAACCTATACATTTTTGAAAACTAGACACCCAGGGGAATTCAGGATGGGGTGCCTCGACTGCCTACCACCAGGTTTTGTTACCCAGAATCCCTTGCAAAGCAAAGAATTTGACAAAAAAACTAATTTTCCTCACATTTCTGTGGTGGAAAGTTCTGGAATCTGCGTGGATCAACAAATTTCCACCCACCCAGCGTTCCCCCAGGTCTCCCGAAAAAAAATGGTACCTCACTTGCGTGGGTAGGCATAATGGCTGCGACATGAAACAGCGCAAAACGCAACGTGGTCGCACCTCAATTTCCCAGTGAAATCTTGCCCTTTTTGGACAAAGAGACTACCTTTTGTTTTTGAGCCCTAGCTCTGCCAGCACCTATAGAAACCTAGCAAACCTATACATTTTTGAAAACTAGACACCCATGGAAATTCAGGATGGGGTGACTCGTCTGCCTACCACCAGGTTTTGTTACCCAAAATCCCTTGCAAAGCTAAGAATTTGACAAAAAAACACATTTTCCTCACATTTCTGTGGTGGAAAGTGCTGGAATCTGCGTGGATCAACAAATTTCCACCCACCCAGCGTTCCCCCCGGTCTCCTGAAAAAATTGTACCTCACTTGGGTGGGTAGGCATAGTGGCTGCGACATGAAACAGCGCAAAACGCAACGTGGTCGCACCTCAATTTCCCAGTGAAATCATGCCATTTTTGGACAAAGAGACTACCTTTTGTTTTTGAGCCCTAGCTCTGCCAGCACCTATGGAAACCTAGCAAACCTATACATTTTTGAAAACTAGACACCCATGGAAATTCAGGATGGGGTGACTCGTCTGCCTACCACCAGGTTTTGTTACCCAGAATCCCTTGCAAAGCTAAGAATTTGACAAAAAAACACATTTTCCTCACATTTCTGTGGTGGAAAGTGCTGGAATCTGCGTGGATCAACAAATTTCCACCCACCCAGCGTTCCCCCCTGTCTCCTGAAAAAAATGGTACCTCACTTGGGTGGGTAGGCATAGTGGCTGCGACATGAAACAGCGCAAAACGCAACGTGGTCGCACCTCAATTTCCCAGTGAAATCTTGCCCTTTTTGGACAAAGAGACTACCTTTTGTTTTTGAGCCCTAGCTCTGCCAGCACCTATGGAAACCTAGCAAACCTATACATTTTTGAAAACTAGACACCCATGGAAATTCAGGATGGGGTGACTCGTCTGCCTACCACCAGGTTTTGTTACCCAGAATCCCTTGCAAAGCTAAGAATTTGACAAAAAAACACATTTTCCTCACATTTCTGTGGTGGAAAGTGCTGGAATCTGCGTGGATCAACAAATTTCCACCCACCCAGCGTTCCCCCGGGTCTCCTGAAAAAAATGGTACCTCACTTGGGTTGGTAGGCATTGTGGCTGCGACATGAAACAGCGCAAAACGCAACGTGGTCGCACCTCAATTTCCCAGTGAAATCATGCCATTTTTGGACAAAGATACTACCTTTTGTTTTTGAGCCCTAGCTCTGCCAGCACCTATGGAAACCTAGCAAACCTATACATTTTTGAAACCTAGACACCCAGAGAAATTCAGCATGGGGTGACTCGACTGCCTACCACCAGGTTTTGTTACCCAGAATCCCTTGCAAAGCTAAGAATGTGACAAAAAAACACATTTTCCTCACATTTCTGTGGTGGAAAGTTCTGGAATCTGCGTGGATCAACAAATTTCCACCCACCCAGCGTTCCCCCAGGTCTCCTGAAAAAAATGGCACCTCACTTGCGTGGGTAGGCATTGTGGCTGTGACATGAAACAGCGCAAAACGCAACGTGGTCGCACCTCAATTTCCCAGTGAAATCCTGCCCTTTTTGGACAAAGAGACTACCTTTTGTTTTTGAGCCCTAGCTCTGCCAGCACCTAGGGAAACCTAGCAAACCTATACATTTCTGAAAACTAGACACCCAGGGGAATTTAGGATGGGGTGCCTCGACTGCCTACCACCAGGTTTTGTTATCCAGAATCCCTTGCAAAGCTAAGAATTTGACAAAAAAAATTCCTTAAATTTCTGTGCGGGAAAGTTCTGGAATCTCCGTGGATCAACAAATTTCCACCCACCCAGCGTTTCCCCAGGTCTCCCGAAAAAATTGGTACCTCACTTTCGTGGGTAGGCATTGTGGCTGTGACATGAAACAGCGCAAAACGCAACGTGGTCGCACCTCAATTTTCCAGTGAAATCCTGCCCTTTTTGGACAAAGAGACTACCTTTTGTTTTTGAGCCCTAGCTCTGCCAGCACCTAGGGAAACCTAGCAAACCTATACATTTTTAAAAACTAGACACCCAGGGGAATTCAGGATGGGGTGCCTCGACTGCCTACCACCAAGTTTTGTTACCCAGAATCCCTTGCAAAGCTAAGAATTTGACAAAAAAACAAATTTTCCTCATATTTCTGTGGTGGAAAGTTCTGGAATCTGCGTGGATCAACAAATTTCCACCCACCCAGCGTTCCCCCAGGTCTCCCGAAAAAGAAATGGTACCTCACTTGGGTGGGTAGGCATAGTGGCTGCGACATGAAACAGCGCAAAACTCAACGTGGTCGCACCTCAATTTCCCAGTGAAATCTTGCCCTTTTTGGACAAAGAGACTACCTTTTGTTTTTGAGCCCTAGCTCTGCCAGCACCTATGGAAACCTAGCAAACCTATACATTTTTGAAAACTAGACACCCATGGAAATTCAGGATGGGGTGACTCGTCTGCCTACCACCAGGTTTTGTTACCCAGAATCCCTTGCAAAGCTAAGAATTTGACAAAAAAACACATTTTCCTCACATTTCTGTGGTGGAAAGTACTGGAATCTGCGTGGATCAACCAATTTCCACCCACCCAGCGTTCCCCCAGGTCTCCTGAAAAAAATGGTACCTCACTTGGGTGGGTAGGCATTGTGGCTGTGACATGAAACAGCGCAAAACGCAACGTGGTCGCACCTCAATTTCCCAGTGAAATCTTGCCCTTTTTGGACAAAGAGACTACCTTTTGTTTTTGAGCCCAAGCTCTGCCAGCACCTATGGAAACCTAGCAAACCTATACATTTTTGAAAACTAGACACCCATGGAAATTCAGGATGGGGTGACTCGTCTGCCTACCACCAGGTTTTGTTACCCAGAATCCCTTGCAAAGCTAAGAATTTGACAAAAAACCACATTTTCCTCACATTTCTGTGGTGGAAAGTGCTGGAATCTGCGTGGATCAACAAATTTCCACCCACCCAGCGTTCCCCCCGGTCTCCTGAAAAAAATGGTACCTCACTTGGGTGGGTAGACATAGTGGCTGCGACATGAAACAGCGCAAAACACAACGTGGTCGCACCTCAATTTTCCAGTGAAATCTTGCCATTTTTGGACAAAGAGACTACCTTTTGTTTTTGAGGCCTAGCTCTTCCAGCACCTAGGGAAACCTAGCAAACCTATACATTTGTGAAAACTAGACATCCAGGGGAATTCAGGATGGGGTGACTCGACTGCCTACCACCAGGTTTTGGTACCCCGAATCCCTTGCAAAGCTAAGAATTTGACAAAAAACACATTTTCCTCACATTTCTGTGGTGGAAAGTGCTGGAATCTGCGTGGAACAACAAATTTCCACCCACCCAGCGTTCCCCCAGGTCTCCCGCAAAAAATAAATGGTACCTCACTTGCGTGGGTAGGCATAGTGGCTGCGACATGAAACAGCGCAAAACACAACGTGGTCGCACCTCAATTTTCCAGTGAAATCTTACCATTTTTGGACAAAGAGACTACCTTTTGTTTTTGAGGCCTAGCTCTTCCAGCACCTAGGGAAACCTAGCAAACCTATACATTTGTGAAAACTAGACATCCAGGGGAATTCAGGATGGGGTGACTCGACTGCCTACCACCAGGTTTTGGTACCCCGAATCCCTTGCAAAGCTAAGAATTTGACAAAAAAACACATTTTCCTCATATTTCTGTGGTGGAAAGTGCTGGAATCTGCGTGGAACAACAAATTTCCACCCACCCAGCATTTCCCCAGGTCTCCTGAAAAAAATGGTACCTCACTTGCGTGGGTAGGCATTGTGGCTGTGACATGAAACAGCGCAAAACTCAATGTGGTCGCACCTCAATTTTCCAGTGAAATCCTGCCCTTTTTGGACAAAGAGACTACCTTTTGTTTTTGAGCCCTAGCTCTGCCAGCACCTAGGGAAACCTAGCAAACCTATACATTTTTAAAAACTAGACACCCAGGGGAATTCAGGATGGGGTGCCTCGACTGCCTACCACCAGGTTTTGTTATCCAGAATCCCTTGCAAAGCTAAGAATTTGACAAAAAAAATTCCTTAAATTTCTGTGCGGGAAAGTTCTGGAATCTCCGTGGATCAACAAATTTCCACCCACCCAGCGTTTCCCCAGGTCTCCCGAAAAAATTGGTACCTCACTTTCGTGGGTAGGCATAGTGGCTGCGACATGAAACAGCGCAAAACACAACATGGTCGCACCTCAATTTCCCAGTGAAATCTTGCCCTTTTTGGACAAAGAGATTACCTTTTGTTTTTGAGCCCTAGCTCTGCCAGCACCCAGGGAAACCTAGCAAACCTATACATTTTTGAAAACTAGACACCCATGGAAATTCAGGATGGGGTGACTCGACTGCCTACAACCAGGTTTTGTTACCCAGAATCCCTTGCAAAGCTAAGAATTTGACAAAAAAAAAATTCCTTACATTTCTGTTGTGGAAAGTTCTGGAATCTGCGTGGATCAACAAATTTCCAACCACCCAGCGTTCCCCCAGGTCTCCCGCAAAAAATAAATGGTACCTCACTTGCGTGGGTAGGCATAGTGGCTGCGACATGAAACAGCGCAAAACACAACGTGGTCGCACCTCAATTTTCCAGTGAAATCTTGCCATTTTTGGACAAAGAGACTACCTTTTGTTTTTGAGGCCTAGCTCTTCCAGCACCTAGGGAAACCTAGCAAACCTATACATTTGTGAAAACTAGACATCCAGGAGAATTCAGGATGGGGTGACTCGACTGCCTACCACCAGGTTTTGGTACCCCGAATCCCTTGCAAAGCTAAGAATTTGACAAAAAAACAAATTTTCCTCATATTTCTGTGGTGGAAAGTTCTGGAATCTGCGTGGATCAACAAATTTCCACCCACCCAGCGTTCCCCCAGGTCTCCCGAAAAAGAAATGGTACCTCACTTGGGTGGGTAGGCATAGTGGCTGCGACATGAAACAGCGCAAAACGCAACGTGGTCGCACCTCAATTTCCCAGTGAAATCTTGCCCTTTTTGGACAAAGAGACTACCTTTTGTTTTTGAGCCCTAGCTCTGCCAGCACCTATGGAAACCTAGCAAACCTATACATTTTTGAAAACTAGACACCCATGGAAATTCAGGATGGGGTGACTCGTCTGCCTACCACCAGGTTTTGTTACCCAGAATCCCTTGCAAAGCTATGAATTTGACAAAAAAACACATTTTCCTCACATTTCTGTGGTGGAAAGTGCTGGAATCTGCGTGGATCAACCAATTTCCACCCACCCAGCGTTCCCCCAGGTCTCCTGAAAAAAATGGTACCTCACTTGGGTGGGTAGGCATTGTGGCTGTGACATGAAACAGCGCAAAACGCAACGTGGTCGCACCTCAATTTCCCAGTGAAATCTTGCCCTTTTTGGACAAAGATACTACCTTTTGTTTTTGAGCCCTAGCTCTGCCAGCACCTATGGAAACCTTGCAAACCTATACATTTTTGAAAACTAGACACCCATGGAAATTCAGGATGGGGTGACTCGTCTGCCTACCACCAGGTTTTGTTACCCAGAATCCCTTGCAAAGCTAAGAATTTGACAAAAAACCACATTTCCTCACATTTCTGTGGTGGAAAGTGCTGGAATCTGCATGGATCAACAAATTTCCACCCACCCAGCGTTCCCCCCGGTCTCCTGAAAAAAATGGTACCTCACTTGGGTGGGTAGACATAGTGGCTGCGACATGAAACAGCGCAAAACACAACGTGGTCGCACCTCAATTTTCCAGTGAAATCTTGCCATTTTTGGACAAAGAGACTACCTTTTGTTTTGGAGGCCTAGCTCTTCCAGCACCTAGGGAAACCTAGCAAACCTATACATTTGTGAAAACTAGACATCCAGGGGAATTCAGGATGGGGTGACTCGACTGCCTACCACCAGGTTTTGGTACCCCGAATCCCTTGCAAAGCTAAGAATTTGACAAAAAACACATTTTCCTCACATTTCTGTGGTGGAAAGTGCTGGAATCTGCGTGGAACAACAAATTTCCACCCACCCAGAATTTCCCCAGGTCTCCTGAAAAAAATGGTACCTCACTTGCATGGGTAGGCATTGTGGCTGTGACATGAAACAGCGCAAAACGCAACGTGGTCGCACCTCAATTTTCCAGTGAAATCCTGCCCTTTTTGGACAAAGAGACTACCTTTTGTTTTTTAGCCCTAGCTCTGCCAGCACCTAGGGAAACCTAGCAAACCTATACATTTTTGAAAACTAGACACCCAGGGGAATTCAGAATGGGGTGCCTCGACTGCCTACCACCAAGTTTTGTTACCCAGAATCCCTTGCAAAGCTAAGAATTTGACAAAAAAACAAATTTTCCTCACATTTCTGTGGTGGAAAGTTCTGGAATCTGCGTGGATCAACAAATTTCCACCCACCCAGCGTTCCCCCAGGTCTCCCGAAAAAAAATGGTACCTCACTTGCGTGGGTAGGCATAGTGGCTGCGACATGAAACAGCGCAAAACGCAACGTGGTCGCACCTCAATTTCCCAGTGAAATCTTGCCCTTTTTGGACAAAGATACTACCTTTTGTTTTTGAGCCCTAGCTCTGCCAGCACCTATGGTAACCTAGCAAACCTATACATTTTTGAAACCTAGACACCCAGAGAAATTCAGCATGGGGTGACTCGACTGCCTACCACCAGGTTTTGTTACCCAGAATCCCTTGCAAAGCTAAGAATGTGACAAAAAAACACATTTTCCTCACATTTCTGTGGTGGAAAGTTCTGGAATCTGCGTGGATCAACAAATTTCCACCCACCCAGCGTTCCCCCAGGTCTCCTGAAAAAAATGGCACCTCACTTGCGTGGGTAGGCATTGTGGCTGTGACATGAAACAGCGCAAAACGCAACTTGGTCGCACCTCAATTTCCCAGTGAAATCCTGCCCTTTTTGGACAAAGAGACTACCTTTTGTTTTTGAGCCCTAGCTCTGCCAGCACCTAGGGAAACCTAGCAAACCTATACATTTCTGAAAACTAGACACCCAGGGGAATTTAGGATGGGGTGCCTCGACTGCCTACCACCAGGTTTTGTTATCCAGAATCCCTTGCAAAGCTAAGAATTTGACAAAAAAAATTCCTTAAATTTCTGTGCGGGAAAGTTCTGGAATCTCCGTGGATCAACAAATTTCCACCCACCCAGCGTTCCCCCCGGTCTCCTGAAAAAAATGGTACCTCACTTTGGTGGGTAGACATAGTGGCTGCGACATGAAACAGCGCAAAACACAACGTGGTCGCACCTCAATTTTCCAGTGAAATCTTGCCATTTTTGGACAAAGAGACTACCTTTTGTTTTTGAGGCCTAGCTCTTCCAGCACCTAGGGAAACCTAGCAAACCTATACATTTGTGAAAACTAGACATCCAGGGGAATTCAGGATGGGGTGACTCGACTGCCTACCACCAGGTTTTGGTACCCCGAATCCCTTGCAAAGCTAAGAATTTGACAAAAAACACATTTTCCTCACATTTCTGTGGTGGAAAGTGCTGGAATCTGCGTGGAACAACAAATTTCCACCCACCCAGAATTTCCCCAGGTCTCCTGAAAAAAATGGTACCTCACTTGCATGGGTAGGCATTGTGGCTGTGACATGAAACAGCGCAAAACGCAACGTGGTCGCACCTCAATTTTCCAGTGAAATCCTGCCCTTTTTGGACAAAGAGACTACCTTTTGTTTTTTAGCCCTAGCTCTGCCAGCACCTAGGGAAACCTAGCAAACCTATACATTTTTGAAAACTAGACACCCAGGGGAATTCAGAATGGGGTGCCTCGACTGCCTACCACCAAGTTTTGTTACCCAGAATCCCTTGCAAAGCTAAGAATTTGACAAAAAAACAAATTTTCCTCACATTTCTGTGGTGGAAAGTTCTGGAATCTGCGTGGATCAACAAATTTCCACCCACCCAGCGTTCCCCCAGGTCTCCCGAAAAAAAATGGTACCTCACTTGCGTGGGTAGGCATAGTGGCTGCGACATGAAACAGCGCAAAACGCAACATGGTCGCACCTCAATTTCCCAGTGAAATCTTGCCCTTTTTGGACAAAGATACTACCTTTTGTTTTTGAGCCCTAGCTCTGCCAGCACCTATGGAAACCTAGCAAACCTATACATTTTTGAAACCTAGACACCCAGAGAAATTCAGCATGGGGTGACTCGACTGCCTACCACCAGGTTTTGTTACCCAGAATCCCTTGCAAAGCTAAGAATGTGACAAAAAAACACATTTTCCTCACATTTCTGTGGTGGAAAGTTCTGGAATCTGCGTGGATCAACAAATTTCCACCCACCCAGCGTTCCCCCAGGTCTCCTGAAAAAAATGGCACCTCACTTGCGTGGGTAGGCATTGTGGCTGTGACATGAAACAGCGCAAAACGCAACGTGGTCGCACCTCAATTTCCCAGTGAAATCCTGCCCTTTTTGGACAAAGAGACTACCTTTTGTTTTTGAGCCCTAGCTCTGCCAGCACCTAGGGAAACCTAGCAAACCTATACATTTCTGAAAACTAGACACCCAGGGGAATTTAGGATGGGGTGCCTCGACTGCCTACCACCAGGTTTTGCTATCCAGAATCCCTTGCAAAGCTAAGAATTTGACAAAAAAATTCCTTAAATTTCTGTGCGGGAAAGTTCTGGAATCTCCGTGGATCAACAAATTTCCACCCACCCAGCGTTTCGCCAGGTCTCCCGAAAAAATTGGTACCTCACTTTCGTGGGTAGGCATTGTGGCTGTGACATGAAACAGCGCAAAACGCAACGTGGTCGCACCTCAATTTTCCAGTGAAATCCTGCCCTTTTTGGACAAAGAGACTACCTTTTGTTTTTGAGCCCTAGCTCTGCCAGCACCTAGGGAAACCTAGCAAACCTATACATTTTTAAAAACTAGACACCCAGGGGAATTCAGGATGGGGTGCCTCGACTGCCTACCACCAAGTTTTGTTACCCAGAATCCCTTGCAAAGCTAAGAATTTGACAAAAAAACAAATTTTCCTCATATTTCTGTGGTGGAAAGTTCTGGAATCTGCGTGGATCAACAAATTTCCACCCACCCAGCGTTCCCCCAGGTCTCCCGAAAAAGAAATGGTACCTCACTTGGGTGGGTAGGCATAGTGGCTGCGACATGAAACAGCGCAAAACTCAACGTGGTCGCACCTCAATTTCCCAGTGAAATCTTGCCCTTTTTGGACAAAGAGACTACCTTTTGTTTTTGAGCCCTAGCTCTGCCAGCACCTATGGAAACCTAGCAAACCTATACATTTTTGAAAACTAGACACCCATGGAAATTCAGGATGGGGTGACTCGTCTGCCTACCACCAGGTTTTGTTACCCAGAATCCCTTGCAAAGCTAAGAATTTGACAAAAAAACACATTTTCCTCACATTTCTGTGGTGGAAAGTACTGGAATCTGCGTGGATCAACCAATTTCCACCCACCCAGCGTTCCCCCAGGTCTCCTGAAAAAAATGGTACCTCACTTGGGTGGGTAGGCATTGTGGCTGTGACATGAAACAGCGCAAAACGCAACGTGGTCGCACCTCAATTTCCCAGTGAAATCTTGCCCTTTTTGGACAAAGAGACTACCTTTTGTTTTTGAGCCCTAGCTCTGCCAGCACCTATGGAAACCTAGCAAACCTATACATTTTTGAAAACTAGACACCCATGGAAATTCAGGATGGGGTGACTCGTCTGCCTACCACCAGGTTTTGTTACCCAGAATCCCTTGCAAAGCTAAGAATTTGACAAAAAAACACATTTTCCTCACATTTCTGTGGTGGAAAGTGCTGGAATCTGCGTGGATCAACAAATTTCCACCCACCCAGCGTTCCCCCCGGTCTCCTGAAAAAAATGGTACCTCACTTGGGTGGGTAGACATAGTGGCTGCGACATGAAACAGCGCAAAACACAACGTGGTCGCACCTCAATTTTCCAGTGAAATCTTGCCATTTTTGGACAAAGAGACTACCTTTTGTTTTTGAGGCCTAGCTCTTCCAGCACCTAGGGAAACCTAGCAAACCTATACATTTGTGAAAACTAGACATCCAGGGGAATTCAGGATGGGGTGACTCGACTGCCTACCACCAGGTTTTGGTACCCCGAATCCCTTGCAAAGCTAAGAATTTGACAAAAAACACATTTTCCTCACATTTCTGTGGTGGAAAGTGCTGGAATCTGCGTGGAACAACAAATTTCCACCCACCCAGCGTTCCCCCAGGTCTCCCGCAAAAAATAAATGGTACCTCACTTGCGTGGGTAGGCATAGTGGCTGCGACATGAAACAGCGCAAAACACAACATGGTCGCACCTCAATTTTCCAGTGAAATCTTACCATTTTTGGACAAAGAGACTACCTTTTGTTTTTGAGGCCTAGCTCTTCCAGCACCTAGGGAAACCTAGCAAACCTATACATTTGTGAAAACTAGACATCCAGGAGAATTCAGGATGGGGTGACTCGACTGCCTACCACCAGGTTTTGGTACCCCGAATCCCTTGCAAAGCTAAGAATTTGACAAAAAAACACATTTTCCTCATATTTCTGTGGTGGAAAGTGCTGGAATCTGCGTGGAACAACAAATTTCCACCCACCCAGCATTTCCCCAGGTCTCCCGAAAAAATTGGTACCTCACTTTCGTGGGTAGGCATTGTGGCTGTGACATGAAACAGCGCAAAACGCAACGTGGTCGCACCTCAATTTTCCAGTGAAATCCTGCCCTTTTTGGACAAAGAGACTACCTTTTGTTTTTGAGCCCTAGCTCTGCCAGCACCTAGGGAAACCTAGCAAACCTATACATTTTTAAAAACTAGACACCCAGGGGAATTCAGGATGGGGTGCCTCGACTGCCTACCACCAAGTTTTGTTACCCAGAATCCCTTGCAAAGCTAAGAATTTGACAAAAAAACAAATTTTCCTCATATTTCTGTGGTGGAAAGTTCTGGAATCTGCGTGGATCAACAAATTTCCACCCACCCAGCGTTCCCCCAGGTCTCCCGAAAAAGAAATGGTACCTCACTTGGGTGGGTAGGCATAGTGGCTGCGACATGAAACAGCGCAAAACTCAACGTGGTCGCACCTCAATTTCCCAGTGAAATCTTGCCCTTTTTGGACAAAGAGACTACCTTTTGTTTTTGAGCCCTAGCTCTGCCAGCACCTATGGAAACCTAGCAAACCTATACATTTTTGAAAACTAGACACCCATGGAAATTCAGGATGGGGTGACTCGTCTGCCTACCACCAGATTTTGTTACCCAGAATCCCTTGCAAAGCTAAGAATTTGACAAAAAAACACATTTTCCTCACATTTCTGTGGTGGAAAGTACTGGAATCTGCGTGGATCAACCAATTTCCACCCACCCAGCGTTCCCCCAGGTCTCCTGAAAAAAATGGTACCTCACTTGGGTGGGTAGGCATTGTGGCTGTGACATGAAACAGCGCAAAACGCAACGTGGTCGCACCTCAATTTCCCAGTGAAATCTTGCCCTTTTTGGACAAAGAGACTACCTTTTGTTTTTGAGCCCTAGCTCTGCCAGCACCTATGGAAACCTAGCAAACCTATACATTTTTGAAAACTAGACACCCATGGAAATTCAGGATGGGGTGACTCGTCTGCCTACCACCAGGTTTTATTACCCAGAATCCCTTGCAAAGCTAAGAATTTGACAAAAAAACACATTTTCCTCACATTTCTGTGGTGGAAAGTGCTGGAATCTGCGTGGATCAACAAATTTCCACCCACCCAGCGTTCCCCCCGGTCTCCTGAAAAAAATGGTACCTCACTTGGGTGGGTAGACATAGTGGCTGCGACATGAAACAGCGCAAAACACAACGTGGTCGCACCTCAATTTTCCAGTGAAATCTTGCCATTTTTGGACAAAGAGACTACCTTTTGTTTTTGAGGCCTAGCTCTTCCAGCACCTAGGGAAACCTAGCAAACCTATACATTTGTGAAAACTAGACATCCAGGGGAATTCAGGATGGGGTGACTCGACTGCCTACCACCAGGTTTTGGTACCCCGAATCCCTTGCAAAGCTAAGAATTTGACAAAAAACACATTTTCCTCACATTTCTGTGGTGGAAAGTGCTGGAATCTGCGTGGAACAACAAATTTCCACCCACCCAGCGTTCCCCCAGGTCTCCCGCAAAAAATAAATGGTACCTCACTTGCGTGGGTAGGCATAGTGGCTGCGACATGAAACAGCGCAAAACACAACATGGTCGCACCTCAATTTTCCAGTGAAATCTTACCATTTTTGGACAAAGAGACTACCTTTTGTTTTTGAGGCCTAGCTCTTCCAGCACCTAGGGAAACCTAGCAAACCTATACATTTGTGAAAACTAGACATCCAGGAGAATTCAGGATGGGGTGACTCGACTGCCTACCACCAGGTTTTGGTACCCCGAATCCCTTGCAAAGCTAAGAATTTGACAAAAAAACACATTTTCCTCATATTTCTGTGGTGGAAAGTGCTGGAATCTGCGTGGAACAACAAATTTCCACCCACCCAGCATTTCCCCAGGTCTCCTGAAAAAAATGGTACCTCACTTGCGTGGGTAGGCATTGTGGCTGTGACATGAAACAGCGCAAAACTCAATGTGGTCGCACCTCAATTTTCCAGTGAAATCCTGCCCTTTTTGGACAAAGAGACTACCTTTTGTTTTTGAGCCCTAGCTCTGCCAGCACCTAGGGAAACCTAGCAAACCTATACATTTTTAAAAACTAGACACCCAGGGGAATTCAGGATGGGGTGCCTCGACTGCCTACCACCAAGTTTTGTTACCCAGAATCCCTTGCAAAGCTAAGAATTTGACAAAAAAACAAATTTTCCTCATATTTCTGTGGTGGAAAGTTCTGGAATCTGCGTGGATCAACAAATTTCCACCCACCCAGCGTTCCCCCAGGTCTCCCGAAAAAGAAATGGTACCTCACTTGGGTGGGTAGGCATAGTGGCTGCGACATGAAACAGCGCAAAACTCAACGTGGTCGCACCTCAATTTCCCAGTGAAATCTTGCCCTTTTTGGACAAAGAGACTACCTTTTGTTTTTGAGCCCTAGCTCTGCCAGCACCTATGGAAACCTAGCAAACCTATACATTTTTGAAAACTAGACACCCATGGAAATTCAGGATGGGGTGACTCGTCTGCCTACCACCAGGTTTTGTTACCCAGAATCCCTTGCAAAGCTAAGAATTTGACAAAAAAACACATTTTCCTCACATTTCTGTGGTGGAAAGTACTGGAATCTGCGTGGATCAACCAATTTCCACCCACCCAGCGTTCCCCCAGGTCTCCTGAAAAAAATGGTACCTCACTTGGGTGGGTAGGCATTGTGGCTGTGACATGAAACAGCGCAAAACGCAACGTGGTCGCACCTCAATTTCCCAGTGAAATCTTGCCCTTTTTGGACAAAGAGACTACCTTTTGTTTTTGAGCCCTAGCTCTGCCAGCACCTATGGAAACCTAGCAAACCTATACATTTTTGAAAACTAGACACCCATGGAAATTCAGGATGGGGTGACTCGTCTGCCTACCACCAGGTTTTGTTACCCAGAATCCCTTGCAAAGCTAAGAATTTGACAAAAAAACACATTTTCCTCACATTTCTGTGGTGGAAAGTGCTGGAATCTGCGTGGATCAACAAATTTCCACCCACCCAGCGTTCCCCCCGGTCTCCTGAAAAAAATGGTACCTCACTTGGGTGGGTAGACATAGTGGCTGCGACATGAAACAGCGCAAAACACAACGTGGTCGCACCTCAATTTTCCAGTGAAATCTTGCCATTTTTGGACAAAGAGACTACCTTTTGTTTTTGAGGCCTAGCTCTTCCAGCACCTAGGGAAACCTAGCAAACCTATACATTTGTGAAAACTAGACATCCAGGGGAATTCAGGATGGGGTGACTCGACTGCCTACCACCAGGTTTTGGTACCCCGAATCCCTTGCAAAGCTAAGAATTTGACAAAAAACACATTTTCCTCACATTTCTGTGGTGGAAAGTGCTGGAATCTGCGTGGAACAACAAATTTCCACCCACCCAGCGTTCCCCCAGGTCTCCCGCAAAAAATAAATGGTACCTCACTTGCGTGGGTAGGCATAGTGGCTGCGACATGAAACAGCGCAAAACACAACATGGTCGCACCTCAATTTTCCAGTGAAATCTTACCATTTTTGGACAAAGAGACTACCTTTTGTTTTTGAGGCCTAGCTCTTCCAGCACCTAGGGAAACCTAGCAAACCTATACATTTGTGAAAACTAGACATCCAGGAGAATTCAGGATGGGGTGACTCGACTGCCTACCACCAGGTTTTGGTACCCCGAATCCCTTGCAAAGCTAAGAATTTGACAAAAAAACACATTTTCCTCATATTTCTGTGGTGGAAAGTGCTGGAATCTGCGTGGAACAACAAATTTCCACCCACCCAGCATTTCCCCAGGTCTCCTGAAAAAAATGGTACCTCACTTGCGTGGGTAGGCATTGTGGCTGTGACATGAAACAGCGCAAAACTCAATGTGGTCGCACCTCAATTTTCCAGTGAAATCCTGCCCTTTTTGGACAAAGAGACTACCTTTTGTTTTTGAGCCCTAGCTCTGCCAGCACCTAGGGAAACCTAGCAAACCTATACATTTTTAAAAACTAGACACCCAGGGGAATTCAGGATGGGGTGCCTCGACTGCCTACCACCAGGTTTTGTTATCCAGAATCCCTTGCAAAGCTAAGAATTTGACAAAAAAAAATTCCTTAAATTTCTGTGCGGGAAAGTTCTGGAATCTCCGTGGATCAACAAATTTCCACCCACCCAGCGTTTCCCCAGGTCTCCCGAAAAAATTGGTACCTCACTTTCGTGGGTAGGCATAGTGGCTGCGACATGAAACAGCGCAAAACGCAACATGGTCGCACCTCAATTTCCCAGTGAAATCTTGCCCTTTTTGGACAAAGAGATTACCTTTTGTTTTTGAGCCCTAGCTCTGCCAGCACCCAGGGAAACCTAGCAAACCTATACATTTTTGAAAACTAGACACCCATGGAAATTCAGGATGGGGTGACTCGACTGCCTACAACCAGGTTTTGTTACCCAGAATCCCTTGCAAAGCTAAGAATTTGACAAAAAAAAAAATTCCTTACATTTCTGTTGTGGAAAGTTCTGGAATCTGCGTGGATCAACAAATTTCCAACCACCCAGCGTTCCCCCAGGTCTCCCGCAAAAAATAAATGGTACCTCACTTGCGTGGGTAGGCATAGTGGCTGCGACATGAAACAGCGCAAAACACAACGTGGTCGCACCTCAATTTTCCAGTGAAATCTTGCCATTTTTGGACAAAGAGACTACCTTTTGTTTTTGAGGCCTAGCTCTTCCAGCACCTAGGGAAACCTAGCAAACCTATACATTTGTGAAAACTAGACATCCAGGAGAATTCAGGATGGGGTGACTCGACTGCCTACCACCAGGTTTTGGTACCCCGAATCCCTTGCAAAGCTAAGAATTTGACAAAAAAACAAATTTTCCTCATATTTCTGTGGTGGAAAGTTCTGGAATCTGCGTGGATCAACAAATTTCCACCCACCCAGCGTTCCCCCAGGTCTCCCGAAAAAGAAATGGTACCTCACTTGGGTGGGTAGGCATAGTGGCTGCGACATGAAACAGCGCAAAACGCAACGTGGTCGCACCTCAATTTCCCAGTGAAATCTTGCCCTTTTTGGACAAAGAGACTACCTTTTGTTTTTGAGCCCTAGCTCTGCCAGCACCTATGGAAACCTAGCAAACCTATACATTTTTGAAAACTAGACACCCATGGAAATTCAGGATGGGGTGACTCGTCTGCCTACCACCAGGTTTTGTTACCCAGAATCCCTTGCAAAGCTAAGAATTTGACAAAAAAACACATTTTCCTCACATTTCTGTGGTGGAAAGTGCTGGAATCTGCGTGGATCAACCAATTTCCACCCACCCAGCGTTCCCCCAGGTCTCCTGAAAAAAATGGTACCTCACTTGGGTGGGTAGGCATTGTGGCTGTGACATGAAACAGCGCAAAACGCAACGTGGTCGCACCTCAATTTCCCAGTGAAATCTTGCCCTTTTTGGACAAAGAGACTACCTTTTGTTTTTGAGCCCTAGCTCTGCCAGCACCTATGGAAACCTTGCAAACCTATACATTTTTGAAAACTAGACACCCATGGAAATTCAGGATGGGGTGACTCGTCTGCCTACCACCAGGTTTTGTTACCCAGAATCCCTTGCAAAGCTAAGAATTTGACAAAAAACCACATTTCCTCACATTTCTGTGGTGGAAAGTGCTGGAATCTGCATGGATCAACAAATTTCCACCCACCCAGCGTTCCCCCCGGTCTCCTGAAAAAAATGGTACCTCACTTGGGTGGGTAGACATAGTGGCTGCGACATGAAACAGCGCAAAACACAACGTGGTCGCACCTCAATTTTCCAGTGAAATCTTGCCATTTTTGGACAAAGAGACTACCTTTTGTTTTTGAGGCCTAGCTCTTCCAGCACCTAGGGAAACCTAGCAAACCTATACATTTGTGAAAACTAGACATCCAGGGGAATTCAGGATGGGGTGACTCGACTGCCTACCACCAGGTTTTGGTACCCCGAATCCCTTGCAAAGCTAAGAATTTGACAAAAAACACATTTTCCTCACATTTCTGTGGTGGAAAGTGCTGGAATCTGCGTGGAACAACAAATTTCCACCCACCCAGAATATCCCCAGGTCTCCTGAAAAAAATGGTACCTCACTTGCATGGGTAGGCATTGTGGCTGTGACATGAAACAGCGCAAAACGCAACGTGGTCGCACCTCAATTTTCCAGTGAAATCCTGCCCTTTTTGGACAAAGAGACTACCTTTTGTTTTTTAGCCCTAGCTCTGCCAGCACCTAGGGAAACCTAGCAAACCTATACATTTTTGAAAACTAGACACCCAGGGGAATTCAGAATGGGGTGCCTCGACTGCCTACCACCAAGTTTTGTTACCCAGAATCCCTTGCAAAGCTAAGAATTTGACAAAAAAACAAATTTTCCTGACATTTCTGTGGTGGAAAGTTCTGGAATCTGCGTGGATCAACAAATTTCCACCCACCCAGCGTTCCCCCAGGTCTCCCGAAAAAAAATGGTACCTCACTTGCGTGGGTAGGCATAGTGGCTGCGACATGAAACAGCGCAAAACGCAACGTGGTCGCACCTCAATTTCCCAGTGAAATCTTGCCCTTTTTGGACAAAGAGACTACCTTTTGTTTTTGAGCCCTAGCTCTGCCAGCACCTATGGAAACCTAGCAAACCTATACATTTTTGAAAACTAGACACCCATGGAAATTCAGGATGGGGTGACTCGTCTGCCTACCACCAGGTTTTGTTACCCAGAATCCCTTGCAAAGCTAAGAATTTGACAAAAAAACACATTTTCCTCACATTTCTGTGGTGGAAAGTGCTGGAATCTGCGTGGATCAACAAATTTCCACCCACCCAGCGTTTCCCCAGGTCTCCTGAAAAAAATGGTACCTCACTTGCGTGGGTAGGCATTGTGGCTGTGACATGAAACAGCGCCAAACGCAACGTGGTCGCACCTCAATTTTCCAGTGAAATCCTGCCCTTTTTGGACAAAGAGACTATTTTGTTTTTGAGCCCTAGCTCTGCCAGCACCTAGGGAAACCTAGCAAACCTATACATTTTTGAAAACTAGACACCCAGGGGAATTCAGGATGGGGTGCCTCGACTGCCTACCACCAGGTTTTGTTACCCAGAATCCCTTGCAAAGCTAAGAATTTGACAAAAAAACTAATTTTCCTCACATTTCTGTGATGGAAAGTTCTGGAATCTGCGTGGATCAACAAATTTCCACCCACCCAGCGTTCCCCCAGGTCTCCCGAAAAAAAATGGTACCTCACTTGCGTGGGTAGGCATAATGGCTGCGACATGAAACAGCGCAAAACGCAACATGGTCGCACCTCAATTTCCCAGTGAAATCTTGCCCTTTTTGGGCAAAGAGACTACCTTTTGTTTTTGAGCCCTAGCTCTGCCAGCACCTATGGAAACCTAGCAAACCTATACATTTTTGAAAACTAGACACCCATGGCAATTCAGGATGGGGTGACTCGTCTGCCTACCACCAGGTTTTGTTACCCAGAATCCCTTGCAAAGCTAAGAATTTGACAAAAAAACACATTTTCCTCACATTTCTGTGGTGGAAAGTGCTGGAATCTGCGTGGATCAACAAATTTCCACCCACCCAGCGTTCCCCCCGGTCTCCTGAAAAAATTGTACCTCACTTGGGTGGGTAGGCATAGTGGCTGCGACATGAAACAGCGCAAAACGCAACGTGGTCGCACCTCAATTTCCCAGTGAAATCATGCCATTTTTGGACAAAGAGACTACCTTTTGTTTTTGAGCCCTAGCTCTGCCAGCACCTATGGAAACCTAGCAAACCTATACATTTTTGAAAACTAGACACCCATGGAAATTCAGGATGGGGTGACTCGTCTGCCTACCACCAGGTTTTGTTACCCAGAATCCCTTGCAAAGCTAAGAATTTGACAAAAAAACACATTTTCCTCACATTTCTGTGGTGGAAAGTGCTGGAATCTGCGTGGATCAACAAATTTCCACCCACCCAGCGTTCCCCCCTGTCTCCTGAAAAAAATGGTACCTCACTTGGGTGGGTAGGCATAGTGGCTGCGACATGAAACAGCGCAAAACGCAACGTGGTCGCACCTCAATTTCCCAGTGAAATCTTGCCCTTTTTGGACAAAGAGACTACCTTTTGTTTTTGAGCCCTAGCTCTGCCAGCACTTATGGAAACCTAGCAAACCTATACATTTTTGAAAACTAGACACCCATGGAAATTCAGGATGGGGTGACTCGTCTGCCTACCACCAGGTTTTGTTACCCAGAATCCCTTGCAAAGCTAGGAATTTGACAAAAAAACACATTTTCCTCACATTTCTGTGGTGGAAAGTGCTGGAATCTGCGTGGATCAACAAATTTCCACCCACCCAGCGTTCCCCCGGGTCTCCTGAAAAAAATGGTACCTCACTTGGGTGGGTAGGCATTGTGGCTGCGACATGAAACAGCGCAAAACGCAACGTGGTCGCACCTCAATTTCCCAGTGAAATCATGCCATTTTTGGACAAAGATACTACCTTTTGTTTTTGAGCCCTAGCTCTGCCAGCACCTATGGAAACCTAGCAAACCTATACATTTTTGAAACCTAGACACCCAGAGAAATTCAGCATGGGGTGACTCGACTGCCTACCACCAGGTTTTGTTACCCAGAATCCCTTGCAAAGCTAAGAATGTGACAAAAAAACACATTTTCCTCATATTTCTGTGGTGGAAAGTTCTGGAATCTGCGTGGATCAACAAATTTCCACCCACCCAGCGTTCCCCCAGGTCTCCTGAAAAAAATGGCACCTCACTTGCGTGGGTAGGCATTGTGGCTGTGACATGAAACAGCGCAAAACGCAACGTGGTCGCACCTCAATTTCCCAGTGAAATCCTGCCCTTTTTGGACAAAGAGACTACCTTTTGTTTTTGAGCCCTAGCTCTGCCAGCACCTAGGGAAACCTAGCAAACCTATACATTTCTGAAAACTAGACACCCAGGGGAATTTAGGATGGGGTGCCTCGACTGCCTACCACCAGGTTTTGTTATCCAGAATCCCTTGCAAAGCTAAGAATTTGACAAAAAAAGTTTCCTTAAATTTCTGTGCGGGAAAGTTCTGGAATCTCCGTGGATCAACAAATTTACACCCACCCAGCGTTTCCCCAGGTCTCCCGAAAAAATTGGTACCTCACTTTCGTGGGTAGGCATTGTGGCTGTGACATGAAACAGCGCAAAACGCAATGTGGTCGCACCTCAATTTTCCAGTGAAATCCTGCCCTTTTTGGACAAAGAGACTACCTTTTGTTTTTGAGCCCTAGCTCTGCCAGCACCTAGGGAAACCTAGCAAACCTATACATTTTTAAAAACTAGACACCCAGGGGAATTCAGGATGGGGTGCCTCGACTGCCTACCACCAAGTTTTGTTACCCAGAATCCCTTGCAAAGCTAAGAATTTGACAAAAAAACAAATTTTCCTCATATTTCTGTGGTGGAAAGTTCTGGAATCTGCGTGGATCAACAAATGTCCACCCACCCAGCGTTCCCCCAGGTCTCCCGAAAAAGAAATGGTACCTCACTTGGGTGGGTAGGCATAGTGGCTGCGACATGAAACAGCGCAAAATGCAACGTGGTCGCACCTCAATTTCCCAGTGAAATCTTGCCCTTTTTGGACAAAGAGACTACCTTTTGTTTTTGAGCCCTAGCTCTGCCAGCACCTATGGAAACCTAGCAAACCTATACATTTTTGAAAACTAGACACCCATGGAAATTCAGGATGGGGTGACCCGTCTGCCTACCACCAGGTTTTGTTACCCAGAATCCCTTGCAAAGCTAAGAATTTGACAAAAAAACACATTTTCCTCACATTTCTGTGGTGGAAAGTGCTGGAATCTGCGTGGATCAACCAATTTCCACCCACCCAGCGTTCCCCCAGGTCTCCTGAAAAAAATGGTACCTCACTTGGGTGGGTAGGCATTGTGGCTGTGACATGAAACAGCGCAAAACGCAACGTGGTCGCACCTCAATTTCCCAGTGAAATCTTGCCCTTTTTGGACAAAGAGACTACCTTTTGTTTTTGAGCCCTAGCTCTGCCAGCACCCATGGAAACCTAGCAAACCTATACATTTTTGAAAACTAGACACCCATGGAAATTCAGGATGGGGTGACTCGTCTGCCTACCACCAGGTTTTGTTACCCAGAATCCCTTGCAAAGCTAAGAATTTGACAAAAAAACACATTTTCCTCACATTTCTGTGGTGGAAAGTGCTGGAATCTGCGTGGATCAACAAATTTCCACCCACCCAGCGTTCCCCCCGGTCTCCTGAAAAAAATGGTACCTCACTTGGGTGGGTAGACATAGTGGCTGCGACATGAAACAGCGCAAAACACAACGTGGTCGCACCTCAATTTTCCAGTGAAATCTTGCCATTTTTGGACAAAGAGACTACCTTTTGTTTTTGAGGCCTAGCTCTTCCAGCACCTAGGGAAACCTAGCAAACCTATACATTTGTGAAAACTAGACATCCAGGGGAATTCAGGATGGGGTGACTCGACTGCCTACCACCAGGTTTTGGTACCCCGAATCCCTTGCAAAGCTAAGAATTTGACAAAAAACACATTTTCCTCACATTTCTGTGGTGGAAAGTGCTGGAATCTGCGTGGAACAACAAATTTCCACCCACCCAGCGTTCCCCCAGGTCTCCCGCAAAATATAAATGGTACCTCACTTGCGTGGGTAGGCATAGTGGCTGCGACATGAAACAGCGCAAAACACAACGTGGTCGCACCTCAATTTTCCAGTGAAATCTTGCCATTTTTGGACAAAGAGACTACCTTTGGTTTTTGAGGCCTAGCTCTTCCAGCACCTAGGGAAACCTAGCAAACCTATACATTTGTGAAAACTAGACATCCAGGAGAATTCAGGATGGGGTGACTCGACTGCCTACCACCAGGTTTTGGTACCCCGAATCCCTTGCAAAGCTAAGAATTTGACAAAAAAACACATTTTCCTCATATTTCTGTGGTGGAAAGTGCTGGAATCTGCGTGGAACAACAAATTTCCACCCACCCAGCGTTTTCCCAGGTCTCCTGAAAAAAATGGTACCTCACTTGTGTGGGTAGGCATTGTGGCTGTGACATGAAACAGCGCAAAACGCAATGTGGTCGCACCTCAATTTTCCAGTGAAATCCTGCCCTTTTTGGACAAAGAGACTACCTTTTGTTTTTTAGCCCTAGCTCTGCCAGCACCTAGGGAAACCTAGCAAACCTATACATTTTTAAAAACTAGACACCCAGGGGAATTCAGGATGGGGTGCCTCGACTGCCTACCACCAAGTTTTGTTACCCAGAATCCCTTGCAAAGCTAAGAATTTGACAACAAAACAAATTTGCCTCATATTTCTGTGGTGGAAAGTTCTGGAATCTGCGTGGATCAACAAATTTCCACCCACCCAGCGTTCCCCCAGGTCTCCCGAAAAAGAAATGGTACCTCACTTGGGTGGGTAGGCATAGTGGCTGCGACATGAAACAGCGCAAAACGCAACGTGGTCGCACCTCAATTTCCCAGTGAAATCTTGCCCTTTTTGGACAAAGAGACTACCTTTTGTTTTTGAGCCCTAGCTCTGCCAGCACCTATGGAAACCTAGCAAACCTATACATTTTTGAAAACTAGACACCCATGGAAATTCAGGATGGGGTGACTCGTCTGCCTACCACCAGGTTTTGTTACCCAGAATCCCTTGCAAAGCTAAGAATTTGACAAAAAACCACATTTCCTCACATTTCTGTGGTGGAAAGTGCTGGAATCTGCGTGGATCAACAAATTTCCACCCACCCAGCGTTCCCCCCGGTCTCCTGAAAAAAATGGTACCTCACTTGGGTGGGTAGACATAGTGGCTGCGACATGAAACAGCGCAAAACACAACGTGGTCGCACCTCAATTTTCCAGTGAAATCTTGCCATTTTTGGACAAAGAGACTACCTTTTGTTTTTGAGGCCTAGCTCTTCCAGCACCTAGGGAAACCTAGCAAACCTATACATTTGTGAAAACTAGACATCCAGGGGAATTCAGGATGGGGTGACTCGACTGCCTACCACCAGGTTTTGGTACCCCGAATCCCTTGCAAAGCTAAGAATTTGACAAAAAACACATTTTCCTCACATTTCTGTGGTGGAAAGTGCTGGAATCTGCGTGGAACAACAAATTTCCACCCACCCAGAGTTTCCCCAGGTCTCCTGAAAAAAATGGTACCTCACTTGCATGGGTAGGCATTGTGGCTGTGACATGAAACAGTGCAAAACGCAACGTGGTCGCACCTCAATTTTCCAGTGAAATCCTGCCCTTTTTGGACAAAGAGACTACCTTTTGTTTTTGAGCCCTAGCTCTGCCAGCACCTAGGGAAACCTAGCAAACCTATACATTTTTGAAAACTAGACACCCAGGGGAATTCAGGATGGGGTGACTCGTCTGCCTACCACCAGGTTTTGTTACCCAGAATCCCTTGCAAAGCTAAGAATTTGACAAAAAAACACATTTTCCTCACATTTCTGTGGTGGAAAGTGCTGGAATCTGCGTGGATCAACCAATTTCCACCCACCCAGCGTTCCCCCAGGTCTCCTGAAAAAAATGGTACCTCACTTGGGTGGGTAGGCATTGTGGCTGTGACATGAAACAGCGCAAAACGCAACGTGGTCGCACCTCAATTTCCCAGTGAAATCTTGCCCTTTTTGGACAAAGAGACTACCTTTTGTTTGTGAGCCCTAGCTCTGCCAGCACCTATGGAAACCTAGCAAACCTATACATTTTTGAAAACTAGACACCCATGGAAATTCAGGATAGGGTGACTCGTCTGCCTACCACCAGGTTTTGTTACCCAGAATCCCTTGCAAAGCTAAGAATTTGACAAAAAAACACATTTTCCTCACATTTCTGTGGTGGAAAGTGCTGGAATCTGCGTGGATCAACAAATTTCTACCCACCCAGCGTTCCCCCCGGTCTCCTGAAAAAAATGGTACCTCACTTGGGTGGGTAGACATAGTGGCTGCGACATGAAACAGCGCAAAACACAACGTGGTCGCACCTCAATTTTCCAGTGAAATCTTGCCATTTTTGGACAAAGAGACTACCTTTTGTTTTTGAGGCCTAGCTCTTCCAGCACCTAGGGAAACCTAGCAAACCTATACATTTGTGAAAACTAGACATCCAGGGGAATTCAGGATGGGGTGACTCGTCTGCCTACCACCAGGTTTTGTTACCCAGAATCCCTTGCAAAGCTAAGAATTTGACAAAAAAACACATTTTCCTCACATTTCTTTGGTGGAAAGTGCTGGAATCTGCGTGGATCAACCAATTTCCACCCACCCAGCGTTCCCCCAGGTCTCCTGAAAAAAATGGTACCTCACTTGGGTGGGTAGGCATTGTGGCTGTGACATGAAACAGCGCAAAACGCAATGTGGTCGCACCTCAATTTCCCAGTGAAATCTTGCCCTTTTTGGACAAAGAGACTACCTTTTGTTTTTGAGCCCTAGCTCTGCCAGCACCTAGGGAAACCTAGCAAACCTATACATTTGTGAAAACTAGACATCCAGGGGAATTCAGGATGGGGTGACTCGACTGCCTACCACCAGGTTTTGGTACCCCGAATCCCTTGCAAAGCTAAGAATTTGACAAAAAACACATTTTCCTCACATTTCTGTGGTGGAAAGTGCTGGAATCTGCGTGGAACAACAAATTTCCACCCACCCAGCGTTCCCCCAGGTCTCCCGCAAAATATAAATGGTACCTCACTTGCGTGGGTAGGCATAGTGGCTGCGACATGAAACAGCGCAAAACACAACGTGGTCGCACCTCAATTTTCCAGTGAAATCTTGCCATTTTTGGACAAAGAGACTACCTTTGGTTTTTGAGGCCTAGCTCTTCCAGCACCTAGGGAAACCTAGCAAACCTATACATTTGTGAAAACTAGACATCCAGGAGAATTCAGGATGGGGTGACTCGACTGCCTACCACCAGGTTTTGGTACCCCGAATCCCTTGCAAAGCTAAGAATTTGACAAAAAAACACATTTTCCTCATATTTCTGTGGTGGAAAGTGCTGGAATCTGCGTGGAACAACAAATTTCCACCCACCCAGCGTTTTCCCAGGTCTCCTGAAAAAAATGGTACCTCACTTGTGTGGGTAGGCATTGTGGCTGTGACATGAAACAGCGCAAAACGCAATGTGGTCGCACCTCAATTTTCCAGTGAAATCCTGCCCTTTTTGGACAAAGAGACTACCTTTTGTTTTTTAGCCCTAGCTCTGCCAGCACCTAGGGAAACCTAGCAAACCTATACATTTTTAAAAACTAGACACCCAGGGGAATTCAGGATGGGGTGCCTCGACTGCCTACCACCAAGTTTTGTTACCCAGAATCCCTTGCAAAGCTAAGAATTTGACAACAAAACAAATTTGCCTCATATTTCTGTGGTGGAAAGTTCTGGAATCTGCGTGGATCAACAAATTTCCACCCACCCAGCGTTCCCCCAGGTCTCCCGAAAAAGAAATGGTACCTCAATTGGGTGGGTAGGCATAGTGGCTGCGACATGAAACAGCGCAAAACGCAACGTGGTCGCACCTCAATTTCCCAGTGAAATCTTGCCCTTTTTGGACAAAGAGACTACCTTTTGTTTTTGAGCCCTAGCTCTGCCAGCACCTATGGAAACCTAGCAAACCTATACATTTTTGAAAACTAGACACCCATGGAAATTCAGGATGGGGTGACTCGTCTGCCTACCACCAGGTTTTGTTACCCAGAATCCCTTGCAAAGCTAAGAATTTGACAAAAAACCACATTTCCTCACATTTCTGTGGTGGAAAGTGCTGGAATCTGCGTGGATCAACAAATTTCCACCCACCCAGCGTTCCCCCCGGTCTCCTGAAAAAAATGGTACCTCACTTGGGTGGGTAGACATAGTGGCTGCGACATGAAACAGCGCAAAACACAACGTGGTCGCACCTCAATTTTCCAGTGAAATCTTGCCATTTTTGGACAAAGAGACTACCTTTTGTTTTTGAGGCCTAGCTCTTCCAGCACCTAGGGAAACCTAGCAAACCTATACATTTGTGAAAACTAGACATCCAGGGGAATTCAGGATGGGGTGACTCGACTGCCTACCACCAGGTTTTGGTACCCCGAATCCCTTGCAAAGCTAAGAATTTGACAAAAAACACATTTTCCTCACATTTCTGTGGTGGAAAGTGCTGGAATCTGCGTGGAACAACAAATTTCCACCCACCCAGAGTTTCCCCAGGTCTCCTGAAAAAAATGGTACCTCACTTGCATGGGTAGGCATTGTGGCTGTGACATGAAACAGTGCAAAACGCAACGTGGTCGCACCTCAATTTTCCAGTGAAATCCTGCCCTTTTTGGACAAAGAGACTACCTTTTGTTTTTGAGCCCTAGCTCTGCCAGCACCTAGGGAAACCTAGCAAACCTATACATTTTTGAAAACTAGACACCCAGGGGAATTCAGGATGGGGTGACTCGTCTGCCTACCACCAGGTTTTGTTACCCAGAATCCCTTGCAAAGCTAAGAATTTGACAAAAAAACACATTTTCCTCACATTTCTGTGGTGGAAAGTGCTGGAATCTGCGTGGATCAACCAATTTCCACCCACCCAGCGTTCCCCCAGGTCTCCTGAAAAAAATGGTACCTCACTTGGGTGGGTAGGCATTGTGGCTGTGACATGAAACAGCGCAAAACGCAACGTGGTCGCACCTCAATTTCCCAGTGAAATCTTGCCCTTTTTGGACAAAGAGACTACCTTTTGTTTGTGAGCCCTAGCTCTGCCAGCACCTATGGAAACCTAGCAAACCTATACATTTTTGAAAACTAGACACCCATGGAAATTCAGGATAGGGTGACTCGTCTGCCTACCACCAGGTTTTGTTACCCAGAATCCCTTGCAAAGCTAAGAATTTGACAAAAAAACACATTTTCCTCACATTTCTGTGGTGGAAAGTGCTGGAATCTGCGTGGATCAACAAATTTCTACCCACCCAGCGTTCCCCCCGGTCTCCTGAAAAAAATGGTACCTCACTTGGGTGGGTAGACATAGTGGCTGCGACATGAAACAGCGCAAAACACAACGTGGTCGCACCTCAATTTTCCAGTGAAATCTTGCCATTTTTGGACAAAGAGACTACCTTTTGTTTTTGAGGCCTAGCTCTTCCAGCACCTAGGGAAACCTAGCAAACCTATACATTTGTGAAAACTAGACATCCAGGGGAATTCAGGATGGGGTGACTCGTCTGCCTACCACCAGGTTTTGTTACCCAGAATCCCTTGCAAAGCTAAGAATTTGACAAAAAAACACATTTTCCTCACATTTCTTTGGTGGAAAGTGCTGGAATCTGCGTGGATCAACCAATTTCCACCCACCCAGCGTTCCCCCAGGTCTCCTGAAAAAAATGGTACCTCACTTGGGTGGGTAGGCATTGTGGCTGTGACATGAAACAGCGCAAAACGCAATGTGGTCGCACCTCAATTTCCCAGTGAAATCTTGCCCTTTTTGGACAAAGAGACTACCTTTTGTTTTTGAGCCCTAGCTCTGCCAGCACCTAGGGAAACCTAGCAAACCTATACATTTGTGAAAACTAGACATCCAGGGGAATTCAGGATGGGGTGACTCGACTGCCTACCACCAGGTTTTGGTACCCCGAATCCCTTGCAAAGCTAAGAATTTGACAAAAAACACATTTTCCTCACATTTCTGTGGTGGAAAGTGCTGGAATCTGCGTGGAACAACAAATTTCCACCCACCCAGTGTTCCCCCAGGTCTCCCGCAAAAAATAAATGGTACCTCACTTGCGTGGGTAGGCATAGTGGCTGCGACATGAAACAGCGCAAAACACAACGTGGTCGCACCTCAATTTTCCAGTGAAATCTTGCCATTTTTGGACAAAGAGACTACCTTTTGTTTTTGAGGCCTAGCTCTTCCAGCACCTAGGGAAACCTAGCAAACCTATACATTTGTGAAAACTAGACATCCAGGAGAATTCAGGATGGGGTGACTCGACTGCCTACCACCAGGTTTTGGTACCCCGAATCCCTTGCAAAGCTAAGAATTTGACAAAAAAACACATTTTCCTCATATTTCTGTGGTGGAAAGTGCTGGAATCTGCGTGAAACAACAAATTTCCACCCACCCAGCGTTTCCCCAGGTCTCCTGAAAAAAAGTGGTACCTCACTTGCGTGGGTAGGCATTGTGGCTGTGACATGAAACAGCGCAAAACGCAATGTGGTCGCACCTCAATTTTCCAGTGAAATCCTGCCCTTTTTGGACAAAGAGACTACCTTTTGTTTTTGAGCCCTAGCTCTGCCAGCACCTAGGGAAACCTAGCAAACCTATACATTTTTAAAAACTAGACACCCAGGGGAATTCAGGATGGGGTGCCTCGACTGCCTACCACCAAGTTTTGTTACCCAGAATCCCTTGCAAAGCTAAGAATTTGACAAAAAAACAAATTTTCCTCATATTTCTGTGGTGGAAAGTTCTGGAATCTGCGTGGATCAACAAATTTCCACCCACCCAGCGTTCCCCCAGGTCTCCTGAAAAAAATGGTACCTCACTTGCGTGGGTAGGCATTGTGGCTGTGACATGAAACAGCGCAAAACGCAATGTGGTCGCACCTCAATTTTCCAGTGAAATCTTGCCATTTTTGGACAAAGAGACTACCTTTTGTTTTTGAGGCCTAGCTCTTCCAGCACCTAGGGAAACCTAGCAAACCTATACATTTGTGAAAACTAGACATCCAGGGGAATTCAGGATGGGGTGACTCGACTGCCTACCACCAGGTTTTGGTACCCCGAATCCCTTGCAAAGCTAAGAATTTGACAAAAAACACATTTTCCTCACATTTCTGTGGTGGAAAGTGCTGGAATCTGCGTGGAACAACAAATTTCCACCCACCCAGCGTTCCCCCCGGTCTCCTGAAAAAAATGGTACCTCACTTGGGTGGGTAGACATAGTGGCTGCGACATGAAACAGCGCAAAACACAACGTGGTCGCACCTCAATTTTCCAGTGAAATCTTGCCATTTTTGGACAAAGAGACTACCTTTTGTTTTTGAGGCCTAGCTCTTCCAGCACCTAGGGAAACCTAGCAAACCTATACATTTGTGAAAACTAGACATCCAGGGGAATTCAGGATGGGGTGACTCGACTGCCTACCACCAGGTTTTGGTACCCCGAATCCCTTGCAAAGCTAAGAATTTGACAAAAAACACATTTTCCTCACATTTCTGTGGTGGAAAGTGCTGGAATCTGCGTGGAACAACAAATTTCCACCCACCCAGAGTTTCCCCAGGTCTCCTGAAAAAAATGGTACCTCACTTGCATGGGTAGGCATTGTGGCTGTGACATGAAACAGTGCAAAACGCAACGTGGTCGCACCTCAATTTTCCAGTGAAATCCTGCCCTTTTTGGACAAAGAGACTACCTTTTGTTTTTGAGCCCTAGCTCTGCCAGCACCTAGGGAAACCTAGCAAACCTATACATTTTTGAAAACTAGACACCCAGGGGAATTCAGGATGGGGTGACTCGTCTGCCTACCACCAGGTTTTGTTACCCAGAATCCCTTGCAAAGCTAAGAATTTGACAAAAAAACACATTTTCCTCACATTTCTGTGGTGGAAAGTGCTGGAATCTGCGTGGATCAACCAATTTCCACCCACCCAGCGTTCCCCCAGGTCTCCTGAAAAAAATGGTACCTCACTTGGGTGGGTAGGCATTGTGGCTGTGACATGAAACAGCGCAAAACGCAACGTGGTCGCACCTCAATTTCCCAGTGAAATCTTGCCCTTTTTGGACAAAGAGACTACCTTTTGTTTGTGAGCCCTAGCTCTGCCAGCACCTATGGAAACCTAGCAAACCTATACATTTTTGAAAACTAGACACCCATGGAAATTCAGGATGGGGTGACTCGTCTGCCTACCACCAGGTTTTGTTACCCAGAATCCCTTGCAAAGCTAAGAATTTGACAAAAAAACACATTTTCCTCACATTTCTGTGGTGGAAAGTGCTGGAATCTGCGTGGATCAACAAATTTCTACCCACCCAGCGTTCCCCCCGGTCTCCTGAAAAAAATGGTACCTCACTTGGGTGGGTAGACATAGTGGCTGCGACATGAAACAGCGCAAAACACAACGTGGTCGCACCTCAATTTTCCAGTGAAATCTTGCCATTTTTGGACAAAGAGACTACCTTTTGTTTTTGAGGCCTAGCTCTTCCAGCACCTAGGGAAACCTAGCAAACCTATACATTTGTGAAAACTAGACATCCAGGGGAATTCAGGATGGGGTGACTCGTCTGCCTACCACCAGGTTTTGTTACCCAGAATCCCTTGCAAAGCTAAGAATTTGACAAAAAAACACATTTTCCTCACATTTCTTTGGTGGAAAGTGCTGGAATCTGCGTGGATCAACCAATTTCCACCCACCCAGCGTTCCCCCAGGTCTCCTGAAAAAAATGGTACCTCACTTGGGTGGGTAGGCATTGTGGCTGTGACATGAAACAGCGCAAAACGCAATGTGGTCGCACCTCAATTTCCCAGTGAAATCTTGCCCTTTTTGGACAAAGAGACTACCTTTTGTTTTTGAGCCCTAGCTCTGCCAGCACCTAGGGAAACCTAGCAAACCTATACATTTGTGAAAACTAGACATCCAGGGGAATTCAGGATGGGGTGACTCGACTGCCTACCACCAGGTTTTGGTACACCGAATCCCTTGCAAAGCTAAGAATTTGACAAAAAACACATTTTCCTCACATTTCTGTGGTGGAAAGTGCTGGAATCTGCGTGGAACAACAAATTTCCACCCACCCAGTGTTCCCCCAGGTCTCCCGCAAAAAATAAATGGTACCTCACTTGCGTGGGTAGGCATAGTGGCTGCGACATGAAACAGCGCAAAACACAACGTGGTCGCACCTCAATTTTCCAGTGAAATCTTGCCATTTTTGGACAAAGAGACTACCTTTTGTTTTTGAGGCCTAGCTCTTCCAGCACCTAGGGAAACCTAGCAAACCTATACATTTGTGAAAACTAGACATCCAGGAGAATTCAGGATGGGGTGACTCGACTGCCTACCACCAGGTTTTGGTACCCCGAATCCCTTGCAAAGCTAAGAATTTGACAAAAAAACACATTTTCCTCATATTTCTGTGGTGGAAAGTGCTGGAATCTGCGTGGAACAACAAATTTCCACCCACCCAGCGTTTCCCCAGGTCTCCTGAAAAAAAGTGGTACCTCACTTGCGTGGGTAGGCATTGTGGCTGTGACATGAAACAGCGCAAAACGCAATGTGGTCGCACCTCAATTTTCCAGTGAAATCCTGCCCTTTTTGGACAAAGAGACTACCTTTTGTTTTTGAGCCCTAGCTCTGCCAGCACCTAGGGAAACCTAGCAAACCTATACATTTTTAAAAACTAGACACCCAGGGGAATTCAGGATGGGGTGCCTCGACTGCCTACCACCAAGTTTTGTTACCCAGAATCCCTTGCAAAGCTAAGAATTTGACAAAAAAACAAATTTTCCTCATATTTCTGTGGTGGAAAGTTCTGGAATCTGCGTGGATCAACAAATTTCCACCCACCCAGCGTTCCCCCAGGTCTCCTGAAAAAAATGGTACCTCACTTGCGTGGGTAGGCATTGTGGCTGTGACATGAAACAGCGCAAAACGCAATGTGGTCGCACCTCAATTTTCCAGTGAAATCCTGCCCTTTTTGGACAAAGAGACTACCTTTTGTTTTTGAGCCCTAGCTCTGCCAGCACCTAGGGAAACCTAGCAAACCTATACATTTTTAAAAACTAGACACCCAGGGGAATTCAGGATGGGGTGCCTCGACTGCCTACCACCAAGTTTTGTTACCCAGAATCCCTTGCAAAGCTAAGAATTTGACAAAAAAACACATTTTCCTCACATTTCTTTGGTGGAAAGTGCTGGAATCTGCGTGGATCAACCAATTTCCACCCACCCAGCGTTCCCCGAGGTCTCCTGAAAAAAATGGTACCTCACTTGGGTGGGTAGGCATTGTGGCTGTGACATGAAACAGCGCAAAACGCAACGTGGTCGCACCTCAATTTCCCAGTGAAATCTTGCCCTTTTTGGACAAAGAGACTACCTTTTGTTTTTGAGCATTAGCTCTGCCAGCACCTATGGAAACCTAGCAAACCTATACATTTTTGAAAACTAGACACCCATGGAAATTCAGGATGGGGTGACTCGTCTGCCTACCACCAGGTTTTGTTACCCAGAATCCCTTGCAAAGCTAAGAATTTGACAAAAAAACACATTTCCTCACATTTCTGTGGTGGAAAGTGCTGGAATCTGCGTGGATCAACAAATTTCCACCCACCCAGCGTTCCCCCCGGTCTCCTGAAAAAAATGGTACCTCACTTGGGTGGGTAGACATAGTGGCTGCGACATGAAACAGCGCAAAACACAACATGGTCGCACCTCAATTTTCCAGTGAAATCTTGCCATTTTTGGACAAAGAGACTACCTTTTGTTTTTGAGGCCTAGCTCTTCCAGCACCTAGGGAAACCTAGCAAACCTATACATTTGTGAAAACTAGACATCCAGGGGAATTCAGGATGGGTGACTCGACTGCCTACCACCAGGTTTTGGTACCCCGAATCCCTTGCAAAGCTAAGAATTTGACAAAAAACACATTTTCCTCACATTTCTGTGGTGGAAAGTGCTGGAATCTGCGTGGAACAACAAATTTCCACCCACCCAGAGTTTCCCCAGGTCTCCTGAAAAAAATGGTACCTCACTTGCATGGGTAGGCATTGTGGCTGTGACATGAAACAGCGCAAAACGCAACGTGGTCACACCTCAATTTCCCAGTGAAATCTTGCCCTTTTTGGACAAAGAGACTACCTTTTGTTTTTGAGCCCTAGCTCTGCCAGCACCTATGGAAACCTAGCAAACCTATACATTTTTGAAAACTAGACACCCATGGAAATTCAGGATGGGGTGACTCGTCTGCCTACCACCAGGTTTTGTTACCCAGAATCCCTTGCAAAGCTAAGAATTTGACAAAAAAACACATTTTCCTCACATTTCTGTGGTGGAAAGTGCTGGAATCTGCGTGGATCAACCAATTTCCACCCACCCAGCGTTCCCCCAGGTCTCCTGAAAAAAATGGTACCTCACTTGGGTGGGTAGGCATTGTGGCTGTGACATGAAACAGCGCAAAACGCAACGTGGTCGCACCTCAATTTCCCAGTGAAATCTTGCCCTTTTTGGACAAAGAGACTACCTTTTGTTTGTGAGCCCTAGCTCTGCCAGCACCTATGGAAACCTAGCAAACCTATACATTTTTGAAAACTAGACACCCATGGAAATTCAGGATAGGGTGACTCGTCTGCCTACCACCAGGTTTTGTTACCCAGAATCCCTTGCAAAGCTAAGAATTTGACAAAAAAACACATTTTCCTCACATTTCTGTGGTGGAAAGTGCTGGAATCTGCGTGGATCAACAAATTTCTACCCACCCAGCGTTCCCCCCGGTCTCCTGAAAAAAATGGTACCTCACTTGGGTGGGTAGACATAGTGGCTGCGACATGAAACAGCGCAAAACACAACGTGGTCGCACCTCAATTTTCCAGTGAAATCTTGCCATTTTTGGACAAAGAGACTACCTTTTGTTTTTGAGGCCTAGCTCTTCCAGCACCTAGGGAAACCTAGCAAACCTATACATTTGTGAAAACTAGACATCCAGGGGAATTCAGGATGGGGTGACTCGTCTGCCTACCACCAGGTTTTGTTACCCAGAATCCCTTGCAAAGCTAAGAATTTGACAAAAAAACACATTTTCCTCACATTTCTTTGGTGGAAAGTGCTGGAATCTGCGTGGATCAACCAATTTCCACCCACCCAGCGTTCCCCCAGGTCTCCTGAAAAAAATGGTACCTCACTTGGGTGGGTAGGCATTGTGGCTGTGACATGAAACAGCGCAAAACGCAATGTGGTCGCACCTCAATTTCCCAGTGAAATCTTGCCCTTTTTGGACAAAGAGACTACCTTTTGTTTTTGAGCCCTAGCTCTGCCAGCACCTAGGGAAACCTAGCAAACCTATACATTTGTGAAAACTAGACATCCAGGGGAATTCAGGATGGGGTGACTCGACTGCCTACCACCAGGTTTTGGTACCCCGAATCCCTTGCAAAGCTAAGAATTTGACAAAAAACACATTTTCCTCACATTTCTGTGGTGGAAAGTGCTGGAATCTGCGTGGAACAACAAATTTCCACCCACCCAGTGTTCCCCCAGGTCTCCCGCAAAAAATAAATGGTACCTCACTTGCGTGGGTAGGCATAGTGGCTGCGACATGAAACAGCGCAAAACACAACGTGGTCGCACCTCAATTTTCCAGTGAAATCTTGCCATTTTTGGACAAAGAGACTACCTTTTGTTTTTGAGGCCTAGCTCTTCCAGCACCTAGGGAAACCTAGCAAACCTATACATTTGTGAAAACTAGACATCCAGGAGAATTCAGGATGGGGTGACTCGACTGCCTACCACCAGGTTTTGGTACCCCGAATCCCTTGCAAAGCTAAGAATTTGACAAAAAAACACATTTTCCTCATATTTCTGTGGTGGAAAGTGCTGGAATCTGCGTGGAACAACAAATTTCCACCCACCCAGCGTTCCCCAGGTCTCCTGAAAAAAAGTGGTACCTCACTTGCGTGGGTAGGCATTGTGGCTGTGACATGAAACAGCGCAAAACGCAATGTGGTCGCACCTCAATTTTCCAGTGAAATCCTGCCCTTTTTGGACAAAGAGACTACCTTTTGTTTTTGAGCCCTAGCTCTGCCAGCACCTAGGGAAACCTAGCAAACCTATACATTTTTAAAAACTAGACACCCAGGGGAATTCAGGATGGGGTGCCTCGACTGCCTACCACCAAGTTTTGTTACCCAGAATCCCTTGCAAAGCTAAGAATTTGACAAAAAAACAAATTTTCCTCATATTTCTGTGGTGGAAAGTTCTGGAATCTGCGTGGATCAACAAATTTCCACCCACCCAGCGTTCCCCCAGGTCTCCTGAAAAAAATGGTACCTCACTTGCGTGGGTAGGCATTGTGGCTGTGACATGAAACAGCGCAAAACGCAATGTGGTCGCACCTCAATTTTCCAGTGAAATCTTGCCATTTTTGGACAAAGAGACTACCTTTTGTTTTTGAGGCCTAGCTCTTCCAGCACCTAGGGAAACCTAGCAAACCTATACATTTGTGAAAACTAGACATCCAGGGGAATTCAGGATGGGGTGACTCGACTGCCTACCACCAGGTTTTGGTACCCCGAATCCCTTGCAAAGCTAAGAATTTGACAAAAAACACATTTTCCTCACATTTCTGTGGTGGAAAGTGCTGGAATCTGCGTGGAACAACAAATTTCCACCCACCCAGCGTTCCCCCCGGTCTCCTGAAAAAAATGGTACCTCACTTGGGTGGGTAGACATAGTGGCTGCGACATGAAACAGCGCAAAACACAACGTGGTCGCACCTCAATTTTCCAGTGAAATCTTGCCATTTTTGGACAAAGAGACTACCTTTTGTTTTTGAGGCCTAGCTCTTCCAGCACCTAGGGAAACCTAGCAAACCTATACATTTGTGAAAACTAGACATCCAGGGGAATTCAGGATGGGGTGACTCGACTGCCTACCACCAGGTTTTGGTACCCCGAATCCCTTGCAAAGCTAAGAATTTGACAAAAAACACATTTTCCTCACATTTCTGTGGTGGAAAGTGCTGGAATCTGCGTGGAACAACAAATTTCCACCCACCCAGAGTTTCCCCAGGTCTCCTGAAAAAAATGGTACCTCACTTGCATGGGTAGGCATTGTGGCTGTGACATGAAACAGTGCAAAACGCAACGTGGTCGCACCTCAATTTTCCAGTGAAATCCTGCCCTTTTTGGACAAAGAGACTACCTTTTGTTTTTGAGCCCTAGCTCTGCCAGCACCTAGGGAAACCTAGCAAACCTATACATTTTTGAAAACTAGACACCCAGGGGAATTCAGGATGGGGTGACTCGTCTGCCTACCACCAGGTTTTGTTACCCAGAATCCCTTGCAAAGCTAAGAATTTGACAAAAAAACACATTTTCCTCACATTTCTGTGGTGGAAAGTGCTGGAATCTGCGTGGATCAACCAATTTCCACCCACCCAGCGTTCCCCCAGGTCTCCTGAAAAAAATGGTACCTCACTTGGGTGGGTAGGCATTGTGGCTGTGACATGAAACAGCGCAAAACGCAACGTGGTCGCACCTCAATTTCCCAGTGAAATCTTGCCCTTTTTGGACAAAGAGACTACCTTTTGTTTGTGAGCCCTAGCTCTGCCAGCACCTATGGAAACCTAGCAAACCTATACATTTTTGAAAACTAGACACCCATGGAAATTCAGGATGGGGTGACTCGTCTGCCTACCACCAGGTTTTGTTACCCAGAATCCCTTGCAAAGCTAAGAATTTGACAAAAAAACACATTTTCCTCACATTTCTGTGGTGGAAAGTGCTGGAATCTGCGTGGATCAACAAATTTCTACCCACCCAGCGTTCCCCCCGGTCTCCTGAAAAAAATGGTACCTCACTTGGGTGGGTAGACATAGTGGCTGCGACATGAAACAGCGCAAAACACAACGTGGTCGCACCTCAATTTTCCAGTGAAATCTTGCCATTTTTGGACAAAGAGACTACCTTTTGTTTTTGAGGCCTAGCTCTTCCAGCACCTAGGGAAACCTAGCAAACCTATACATTTGTGAAAACTAGACATCCAGGGGAATTCAGGATGGGGTGACTCGTCTGCCTACCACCAGGTTTTGTTACCCAGAATCCCTTGCAAAGCTAAGAATTTGACAAAAAAACACATTTTCCTCACATTTCTTTGGTGGAAAGTGCTGGAATCTGCGTGGATCAACCAATTTCCACCCACCCAGCGTTCCCCCAGGTCTCCTGAAAAAAATGGTACCTCACTTGGGTGGGTAGGCATTGTGGCTGTGACATGAAACAGCGCAAAACGCAATGTGGTCGCACCTCAATTTCCCAGTGAAATCTTGCCCTTTTTGGACAAAGAGACTACCTTTTGTTTTTGAGCCCTAGCTCTGCCAGCACCTAGGGAAACCTAGCAAACCTATACATTTGTGAAAACTAGACATCCAGGGGAATTCAGGATGGGGTGACTCGACTGCCTACCACCAGGTTTTGGTACACCGAATCCCTTGCAAAGCTAAGAATTTGACAAAAAACACATTTTCCTCACATTTCTGTGGTGGAAAGTGCTGGAATCTGCGTGGAACAACAAATTTCCACCCACCCAGTGTTCCCCCAGGTCTCCCGCAAAAAATAAATGGTACCTCACTTGCGTGGGTAGGCATAGTGGCTGCGACATGAAACAGCGCAAAACACAACGTGGTCGCACCTCAATTTTCCAGTGAAATCTTGCCATTTTTGGACAAAGAGACTACCTTTTGTTTTTGAGGCCTAGCTCTTCCAGCACCTAGGGAAACCTAGCAAACCTATACATTTGTGAAAACTAGACATCCAGGAGAATTCAGGATGGGGTGACTCGACTGCCTACCACCAGGTTTTGGTACCCCGAATCCCTTGCAAAGCTAAGAATTTGACAAAAAAACACATTTTCCTCATATTTCTGTGGTGGAAAGTGCTGGAATCTGCGTGGAACAACAAATTTCCACCCACCCAGCGTTTCCCCAGGTCTCCTGAAAAAAAGTGGTACCTCACTTGCGTGGGTAGGCATTGTGGCTGTGACATGAAACAGCGCAAAACGCAATGTGGTCGCACCTCAATTTTCCAGTGAAATCCTGCCCTTTTTGGACAAAGAGACTACCTTTTGTTTTTGAGCCCTAGCTCTGCCAGCACCTAGGGAAACCTAGCAAACCTATACATTTTTAAAAACTAGACACCCAGGGGAATTCAGGATGGGGTGCCTCGACTGCCTACCACCAAGTTTTGTTACCCAGAATCCCTTGCAAAGCTAAGAATTTGACAAAAAAACAAATTTTCCTCATATTTCTGTGGTGGAAAGTTCTGGAATCTGCGTGGATCAACAAATTTCCACCCACCCAGCGTTCCCCCAGGTCTCCTGAAAAAAATGGTACCTCACTTGCGTGGGTAGGCATTGTGGCTGTGACATGAAACAGCGCAAAACGCAATGTGGTCGCACCTCAATTTTCCAGTGAAATCCTGCCCTTTTTGGACAAAGAGACTACCTTTTGTTTTTGAGCCCTAGCTCTGCCAGCACCTAGGGAAACCTAGCAAACCTATACATTTTTAAAAACTAGACACCCAGGGGAATTCAGGATGGGGTGCCTCGACTGCCTACCACCAAGTTTTGTTACCCAGAATCCCTTGCAAAGCTAAGAATTTGACAAAAAAACACATTTTCCTCACATTTCTTTGGTGGAAAGTGCTGGAATCTGCGTGGATCAACCAATTTCCACCCACCCAGCGTTCCCCGAGGTCTCCTGAAAAAAATGGTACCTCACTTGGGTGGGTAGGCATTGTGGCTGTGACATGAAACAGCGCAAAACGCAACGTGGTCGCACCTCAATTTCCCAGTGAAATCTTGCCCTTTTTGGACAAAGAGACTACCTTTTGTTTTTGAGCATTAGCTCTGCCAGCACCTATGGAAACCTAGCAAACCTATACATTTTTGAAAACTAGACACCCATGGAAATTCAGGATGGGGTGACTCGTCTGCCTACCACCAGGTTTTGTTACCCAGAATCCCTTGCAAAGCTAAGAATTTGACAAAAAAACACATTTCCTCACATTTCTGTGGTGGAAAGTGCTGGAATCTGCGTGGATCAACAAATTTCCACCCACCCAGCGTTCCCCCCGGTCTCCTGAAAAAAATGGTACCTCACTTGGGTGGGTAGACATAGTGGCTGCGACATGAAACAGCGCAAAACACAACATGGTCGCACCTCAATTTTCCAGTGAAATCTTGCCATTTTTGGACAAAGAGACTACCTTTTGTTTTTGAGGCCTAGCTCTTCCAGCACCTAGGGAAACCTAGCAAACCTATACATTTGTGAAAACTAGACATCCAGGGGAATTTAGGATGGGTGACTCGACTGCCTACCACCAGGTTTTGGTACCCCGAATCCCTTGCAAAGCTAAGAATTTGACAAAAAACACATTTTCCTCACATTTCTGTGGTGGAAAGTGCTGGAATCTGCGTGGAACAACAAATTTCCACCCACCCAGAGTTTCCCCAGGTCTCCTGAAAAAAATGGTACCTCACTTGCATGGGTAGGCATTGTGGCTGTGACATGAAACAGCGCAAAACGCAACGTGGTCACACCTCAATTTCCCAGTGAAATCTTGCCCTTTTTGGACAAAGAGACTACCTTTTGTTTTTGAGCCCTAGCTCTGCCAGCACCTATGGAAACCTAGCAAACCTATACATTTTTGAAAACTAGACACCCATGGAAATTCAGGATGGGGTGACTCGTCTGCCTACCACCAGGTTTTGTTACCCAGAATCCCTTGCAAAGCTAAGAATTTGACAAAAAAACACATTTTCCTCACATTTCTGTGGTGGAAAGTGCTGGAATCTGCATGGATCAACCAATTTCCACCCACCCAGCGTTCCCCCAGGTCTCCTGAAAAAAATGGTACCTCACTTGGGTGGGTAGGCATTGTGGCTGTGACATGAAACAGCGCAAAACGCAACGTGGTCGCACCTAAATTTCCCAGTGAAATCTTGCCCTTTTTGGACAAAGAGACTACCTTTTGTTTGTGAGCCCTAGCTCTGCCAGCACCTATGGAAACCTAGCAAACCTATACATTTTTGAAAACTAGACACCCATGGAAATTCAGGATGGGGTGACTCGTCTGCCTACCACCAGGTTTTGTTACCCAGAATCCCTTGCAAAGCTGAGAATTTGACAAAAAAACACATTTTCCTCACATTTCTGTGGTGGAAAGTGCTGGAATCTGCGTGGATCAACAAATTTCTACCCACCCAGCGTTCCCCCCGGTCTCCTGAAAAAAATGGTACCTCACTTGCATGGGTAGGCATTGTGGCTGTGACATGAAACAGCGCAAAACGCAACGTGGTCGCACCTCAATTTTCCAGTGAAATCCTGCCCTTTTTGGACAAAGAGACTACCTTTTGTTTGTGAGCCCTAGCTCTGCCAGCACCTATGGAAACCTAGCAAACCTATACATTTGTGAAAACTAGACATCCAGGGGAATTCAGGATGGGGTGACTCGACTGCCTACCACCAGGTTTTGGTATCCCGAATCCCTTGCAAAGCTAAGAATTTGACAAAAAAACACATTTTCCTCACATTTCTGTGGTGGAAAGTTCTGGAATCTGCGTGGATCAACAAATTTCCACCCACCCAGCGTTCCCCCAGGTCTCCCGAAAAAAAAATGGTACCTCACTTGCGTGGGTAGGCATAGTGGATGCGACATGAAACAGCGCAAAACGCAACGTGGTCGCACCTCAATTTCCTTGTGAAATCTTGCCCTTTTTGGACAAAGAGACTACCTTTTGTTTTTGAGCCCTAGCTCTGCCAGCACCTATGGAAACCTAGCAAACCTATACATTTTTGAAAACTAGACACCCATGGAAATTCAGGATGGGGTGACTCGTCTGCCTACCACCAGGTTTTGTTACCCAGAATCCCTTGCAAAGCTAAGAATTTGACAAAAAAACACATTTTCCTCACATTTCTGTGGTGGAAAGTGCTGGAATCTGCGTGGATCAACTAATTTCCACCCACCCAGCGTTCCCCCAGGTCTCCTGAAAAAAATGGTACCTCACTTGGGTGGGTAGGAATTGTGGCTGTGACATGAAACAGCGCAAAACGCAACGTGGTCGCACCTCAATTTCCCAGTGAAATCTTGCCCTTTTTGGACAAAGAGACTACCTTTTGTTTTTGAGCCCTAGCTCTGCCAGCACCTATGGAAACCTAGCAAACCTATACATTTTTGAAAACTAGACACCCATGGAAATTCAGGATAGGGTGACTCGTCTGCCTACCACCAGGTTTTGTTACCCAGAATCCCTTGCAAAGCTAAGAATTTGACAAAAAAACACATTTTCCTCACATTTCTGTGGTGGAAAGAGCTGGAATCTGCGTGGATCAACAAATTTCCACCCACCCAGCGTTCCCCCCGGTCTCCTGAAAAAAATGGTACCTCACTTGGGTGGGTAGGCATAGTGGCTGCGACATGAAACAGCGCAAAACGCAACATGGTCGCACCTCAATTTCCCAGTGAAATCATGCCATTTTTGGACAAAGAGTCTACCTTTTGTTTTTGAGCCCTAGCTCTGCCAGCACCTAATCAAACCTAGCAAACCTATAAATTTTCGAAAACTAGACACCCAGAGGAATTCAGCATGGGGTGACTCGACTGCCTACCACCAGGCTTTGTTACCCAGAATCCCTTGCAAAGCTAAGAATTTGACAAAAAAACACATTTTCCTCACATTTCTGTGGTGGAAAGTGCTGGAATCTGCGTGGATCAACAAATTTCCACCCACCCAGCGTTCTCCCTGGTCTCCTGAAAAAAATGGTACCTCACTTGGGTGGGTAGGCATAGTGGCTGCGACATGAAACAGTGCAAAACGCAACGTGGTCGCACCTCAATTTCCTAGTGAAATCATGCCATTTTTGGACAAAGAGACTACCTTTTGTTTTTGAGCCCTAGCTCTGCCAGCACCTAGGGAAACCTAGCAAACCTATACATTTTTGAAAACTAGACACCCAGAGGAATTCAGCATGGGGTGACTCGACTGCCTACCACCAGGTTTTGTTACCCAGAACCCCTTGCAAAGCTAAGAATGTGACAAAAAACCACATTTTCCTCACATTTCTGTGGTGGAAAGTTCTGGAATCTGCGTGGATCAACAAATTTCCACCCACCCAGCGTTCCCCCAGGTCTCCTGAAAAAAATGGTACCTCACTTGAGTGGGTAGGCATTGTGGCTGTGACATGAAACAGCGCAAAACGCAACGTGGTCGCACCTCAATTTCCCAGTGAAATCCTGCCCTTTTTGGACAAAGAGACTACCTTTTGTTTTTGAGCCCTAGCTCTGCCAGCACCTAGGGAAACCTAGCAAACCTATACATTTTTTAACACTAGACACCCAGGGGAATTCAGGATGGGGTGCCTCGACTGCCTACCACCAGGTTTTGTTACTCAGAATCCCTTGCAAAGCTAAGAATTTGACCCCAAAAAAAATGTCCTTACATTTCTGTGGTGGAAATTTCTGGAATCTGCGTGGATCAACAAATTTCCAACCACCCAGCGTTCCCCCAGGTCGCCCGAAAAAAAATGGTACCTCACTTGCGTGGGTAGGCATAGTGGCTGCGACATGAAACAGCGCAAAACACAACGTGGTCTCACCTCAATTTTCCAGTGAAATCTTGCCATTTTTGGACAAAGAGACTACCTTTTGTTTTTGAGGCCTAGCTCTTCCAGCACCTAGGGAAACCTAGCAAACCTATACATTTGTGAAAACTAGACATCCAGGAGAATTCAGGATGGGGTGACTCGACTGCCTACCACCAGGTTTTGGTACCCCGAATCCCTTGCAAAGCTAAGAATTTGACAAAAAAACACATTTTCCTCATATTTCTGTGGTGGAAAGTGCTGGAATCTGCGTGGAACAACAAATTTCCACCCACCCAGCATTTCCCCAGGTCTCCTGAAAAAAATGGTACCTCACTTGCGTGGGTAGGCATTGTGGCTGTGACATGAAACAGCGCAAAACGCAATGTGGTCGCACCTCAATTTTCCAGTGAAATCCTGCCCTTTTTGGTGAAAGAGACTACCTTTTGTTTTTGAGCCCTAGCTCTGCCAGCACCTAGGGAAACCTAGCAAACCTATACATTTTTAAAAACTAGACACCCAGGGGAATTCAGGATGGGGTGCCTCGACTGCCTACCACCAAGTTTTGTTACCCAGAATCCCTTGCAAAGCTAAGAATTTGACAAAAAAAAAATTTTCCTCATATTTCTGTGGTGGAAAGTTCTGGAATCTGCGTGGATCAACAAATTTCCACCCACCCAGCGTTCCCCCAGGTCTCCCGAAAAAGAAATGGTACCTCACTTGGGTGGGTAGGCATAGTGGCTGCGACATGAAACAGCGCAAAACGCAACGTGGTCGCACCTCAATTTCCCAGTGAAATCTTGCCCTTTTTGGACAAAGAGACTACCTTTTGTTTTTGAGCCCTAGCTCTGCCAGCACCTATGGAAACCTAGCAAACCTATACATTTTTGAAAACTAGACACCCATGGAAATTCAGCATGGGGTGACTCGTCTGCCTACCACCAGGTTTTGTTACCCAGAATCCCTTGCAAAGCTAAGAATTTGACAAAAAAACACATTTTCCTCACATTTCTTTGGTGGAAAGTGCTGGAATCTGCGTGGATCAACCAATTTCCACTCACCCAGCGTTCCCCCAGGTCTCCTGAAAAAAATGGTACCTCACTTGGGTGGGTAGGCATTGTGGCTGTGACATGAAACAGCGCAAAACGCAACGTGGTCGCACCTCAATTTCCCAGTGAAATCTTGCCCTTTTTGGACAAAGAGACTACCTTTTGTTTTTGAGCCCTAGCTCTGCCAGCACCTATGGAAACCTAGCAAACCTATACATTTTTGAAAACTAGACACCCATGGAAATTCAGGATGGGGTGACTCGTCTGCCTACCACCAGGTTTTGTTACCCAGAATCCCTTGCAAAGCTAAGAATTTGACAAAAAACCACATTTCCTCACATTTCTGTGGTGGAAAGTGCTGGAATCTGCGTGGATCAACAAATTTCCACCCACCCAGCGTTCCCCCCGGTCTCCTGAAAAAAATGGTACCTCACTTGGGTGGGTAGACATAGTGGCTGCGACATGAAACAGCGCAAAACACAACGTGGTCGCACCTCAATTTTCCAGTGAAATCTTGCCCTTTTTGGACAAAGAGACTACCTTTTGTTTTTGAGCCCTAGCTCTGCCAGCACCTAGGGAAACCTAGCAAACCTATACATTTTTGAAAACTAGACACCCAGGGGAATTCAGGATGGGGTGCCTCGACTGCCTACCACCAAGTTTTGTTACCCAGAATCCCTTGCAAAGCTAAGAATTTGACAAAAAAACAAATTTTCCTCACATTTCTGTGGTGGAAAGTTCTGGAATCTGCGTGGATCAACAAATTTCCACCCACCCAGCGTTCCCCCAGGTCTCCCGAAAAAAAATGGTACCTCACTTGCGTGGGTAGGCATAGTGGCTGCGACATGAAACAGCGCAAAACGCAACGTGGTCGCACCTCAATTTCCCAGTGAAATCTTGCCCTTTTTGGACAAAGAGACTACCTTTTGTTTTTGAGCCCTAGCTCTGCCAGCACCTATGGAAACCTAGCAAACCTATACATTTTTGAAAACTAGACACCCATGAAAATTCAGGATGGGGTGACTCGTCTGCCTACCACCAGGTTTTGTTACCCAGAATCCCTTGCAAAGCTAAGAATTTGACAAAAAAACACATTTTCCTCACATTTCTGTGGTGGAAAGTGCTGGAATCTGCGTGGATCAACCAATTTCCACCCACCCAGCGTTCCCCCAGGTCTCCTGAAAAAAATGGTACCTCACTTGGGTGGGTAGGCATTGTGGCTGTGACATGAAACAGCGCAAAACGCAACGTGGTCACACCTCAATTTCCCAGTGAAATCTTGCCCTTTTTGGACAAAGAGACTACCTTTTGTTTTTGAGCCCTAGCTCTGCCAGCACCTATGGAAACCTAGCAAACCTATACATTTTTGAAAACTAGACACCCATGGAAATTCAGGATGGGGTGACTCGTCTGCCTACCACCAGGTTTTGTTACCCAGAATCCCTTGCAAAGCTAAGAATTTGACAAAAAAACACATTTTCCTCACATTTCTGTGGTGGAAAGTGCTGGAATCTGCGTGGATCAACCAATTTCCACCCACCCAGCGTTCCCCCAGGTCTCCTGAAATAAATGGTACCTCACTTGGGTGGGTAGGCATTGTGGCTGTGACATGAAACAGCGCAAAACGCAACGTGGTCGCACCTCAATTTCCCAGTGAAATCTTGCCCTTTTTGGACAAAGAGACTACCTTTTGTTTGTGAGCCCTAGCTCTGCCAGCACCTATGGAAACCTAGCAAACCTATACATTTTTGAAAACTAGACACCCATGGAAATTCAGGATGGGTTGACTCGTCTGCCTACCACCAGGTTTTGTTACCCAGAATCCCTTGCAAAGCTAAGAATTTGACAAAAAAACACATTTTCCTCACATTTCTGTGGTGGAAAGTGCTGGAATCTGCGTGGATCAACAAATTTCCACCCACCCAGCGTTCCCCCCGGTCTCCTGAAAAAAATGGTACCTCACTTGGGTGGGTAGACATAGTGGCTGCGACATGAAACAGCGCAAAACACAACGTGGTCGCACCTCAATTTTCCAGTGAAATCTTGCCATTTTTGGACAAAGAGACTACCTTTTGTTTTTGAGGCCTAGCTCTTCCAGCACCTAGGGAAACCTAGCAAACCTATACATTTGTGAAAACTAGACATCCAGGGGAATTCAGGATGGGGTGACTCGACTGCCTACCACCAGGTTTTGGTACCCCGAATCCCTTGCAAAGCTAAGAATTTGACAAAAAAACACATTTTCCTCACATTTCTGTGGTGGTAAGTGCTGGAATCTGTGTGGAACAACAAATTTCCACCCACCCAGCGTTTGCCCAGGTCTCCTGAAAAAAATGGTACCTCACTTGCATGGGTAGGCATTGTGGCTGTGACATGAAACAGCGCCAAAACGCAACGTGGTCGCACCTCAATTTTCCAGTGAAATCCTGCCCTTTTTGGACAAAGAGACTACCTTTTGTTTTTGAGCCCTAGCTCTGCCAGCACCTAGGGAAACCTAGCAAACCTATACATTTTTGAAAACTAGACACCCAGGGGAATTCAGGATGGGGTGCCTCGTCTGCCTACCACCAAGTTTTGTTACCCAGAATCCCTTGCAAAGCTAAGAATTTGACAAAAAAACAAATTTTCCTCACATTTCTGTGGTGGAAAGTTCTGGAATCTGCGTGGATCAACAAATTTCCACCCACCCAGCGTTCCCCCAGGTCTCCCGAAAAAAAATGGTACCTCACTTGCGTGGGTAGGCATAGTGGATGCGACATGAAACAGCGCAAAACGCAACGTGGTCGCACCTCAATTTCCTTGTGAAATCTTGCCCTTTTTGGACAAAGAGACTACCTTTTGTTTTTGAGCCCTAGCTCTGCCAGCACCTATGGAAACCTAGCAAACCTATACATTTTTGAAAACTAGACACCCATGGAAATTCAGGATGGGGTGACTCGTCTGCCTACCACCAGGTTTTGTTACCCAGAATCCCTTGCAAAGCTAAGAATTTGACAAAAAAACACATTTTCCTCACATTTCTGTGGTGGAAAGTGCTGGAATCTGCGTGGATCAACCAATTTCCACCCACCCAGCGTTCCCCCAGGTCTCCTGAAAAAAATGGTACCTCACTTGGGTGGGTAGGAATTGTGGCTGTGACATGAAACAGCGCAAAACGCAACGTGGTCGCACCTCAATTTCCCAGTGAAATCTTGCCCTTTTTGGACAAAGAGACTACCTTTTGTTTTTGAGCCCTAGCTCTGCCAGCACCTATGGAAACCTAGCAAACCTATACATTTTTGAAAACTAGACACCCATGGAAATTCAGGATGGGGTGACTCGTCTGCCTACCACCAGGTTTTGTTACCCAGAATCCCTTGCAAAGCTAAGAATTTGACAAAAAAACACATTTTCCTCACATTTCTGTGGTGGAAAGAGCTGGAATCTGCGTGGATCAACAAATTTCCACCCACCCAGCGTTCCCCCCGGTCTCCTGAAAAAAATGGTACCTCACTTGGGTGGGTAGGCATAGTGGCTGCGACATGAAACAGCGCAAAACGCAACATGGTCGCACCTCAATTTCCCAGTGAAATCATGCCATTTTTGGACAAAGAGTCTACCTTTTGTTTTTGAGCCCTAGCTCTGCCAGCACCTAATCAAACCTAGCAAACCTATACATTTTCGAAAACTAGACACCCAGAGGAATTCAGCATGGGGTGACTCGACTGCCTACCACCAGGCTTTGTTACCCAGAATCCCTTGCAAAGCTAAGAATTTGACAAAAAAACACATTTTCCTCACATTTCTGTGGTGGAAAGTGCTGGAATCTGCGTGGATCAACAAATTTCCACCCACCCAGCGTTCTCCCTGGTCTCCTGAAAAAAATGGTACCTCACTTGGGTGGGTAGGCATAGTGGCTGCGACATGAAACAGTGCAAAACGCAACGTGGTCGCACCTCAATTTCCTAGTGAAATCATGCCATTTTTGGACAAAGAGACTACCTTTTGTTTTTGAGCCCTAGCTCTGCCAGCACCTAGGGAAACCTAGCAAACCTATACATTTTTGAAAACTAGACACCCAGAGGAATTCAGCATGGGGTGACTCGACTGCCTACCACCAGGTTTTGTTACCCAGAATCCCTTGCAAAGCTAAGAATGTGACAAAAAACCACATTTTCCTCACATTTCTGTGGTGGAAAGTTCTGGAATCTGCGTGGATCAACAAATTTCCACCCACCCAGCGTTCCCCCAGGTCTCCTGAAAAAAATGGTACCTCACTTGAGTGGGTAGGCATTGTGGCTGTGACATGAAACAGCGCAAAACGCAACGTGGTCGCACCTCAATTTCCCAGTGAAATCCTGCCCTTTTTGGACAAAGAGACTACCTTTTGTTTTTGAGCCCTAGCTCTGCCAGCACCTAGGGAAACCTAGCAAACCTATACATTTTTTAACACTAGACACCCAGGGGAATTCAGGATGGGGTGCCTCGACTGCCTACCACCAGGTTTTGTTACTCAGAATCCCTTGCAAAGCTAAGAATTTGACCCAAAAAAAAAATGTCCTTACATTTCTGTGGTGGAAATTTCTGGAATCTGCGTGGATCAACAAATTTCCAACCACCCAGCGTTCCCCCAGGTCGTCCGAAAAAAAATGGTACCTCACTTGCGTGGGTAGGCATAGTGGCTGCGACATGAAACAGCGCAAAACACAACGTGGTCGCACCTCAATTTTCCAGTGAAATCTTGCCATTTTTGGACAAAGAGACTACCTTTTGTTTTTGAGGCCTAGCTCTTCCAGCACCTAGGGAAACCTAGCAAACCTATACATTTGTGAAAACTAGACATCCAGGAGAATTCAGGATGGGGTGACTCGACTGCCTACCACCAGGTTTTGGTACCCCGAATCCCTTGCAAAGCTAAGAATTTGACAAAAAAACACATTTTCCTCATATTTCTGTGGTGGAAAGTGCTGGAATTTGCGTGGAACAACAAATTTCCACCCACCCAGCGTTTCCCCAGGTCTCCTGAAAAAAATGGTACCTCACTTGCGTGGGTAGGCATTGTGGCTGTGACATGAAACAGCGCAAAACGCAATGTGGTCGCACCTCAATTTTCCAGTGAAATCCTGCCCTTTTTGGACAAAGAGACTACCTTTTGTTTTTGAGCCCTAGCTCTGCCAGCACCTAGGGAAACCTAGCAAACCTATACATTTTTAAAAACTAGACACCCATGGGAATTCAGGATGGGGTGCCTCGACTGCCTACCACCAAGTTTTGTTACCCAGAATCCCTTGCAAAGCTAAGAATTTGACAAAAAAACAAATTTTCCTCATATTTCTGTGGTGGAAAGTTCTGGAATCTGCGTGGATCAACAAATTTCCACCCACCCAGCGTTCCCCCAGGTCTCCCGAAAAAGAAATGGTACCTCACTTGGGTGGGTAGGCATAGTGGCTGCGACATGAAACAGCGCAAAACGCAACGTGGTCGCACCTCAATTTCCCAGTGAAATCTTGCCCTTTTTGGACAAAGAGACTACCTTTTGTTTTTGAGCCCTAGCTCTGCCAGCACCTATGGAAACCTAGCAAACCTATACATTTTTGAAAACTAGACACCCATGGAAATTCAGCATGGGGTGACTCGTCTGCCTACCACCAGGTTTTGTTACCCAGAATCCCTTGCAAAGCTAAGAATTTGACAAAAAAACACATTTTCCTCACATTTCTTTGGTGGAAAGTGCTGGAATCTGCGTGGATCAACCAATTTCCACCCACCCAGCGTTCCCCCAGGTCTCCTGAAAAAAATGGTACCTCACTTGGGTGGGTAGGCATTGTGGCTGTGACATGAAACAGCGCAAAACGCAACGTGGTCGCACCTCAATTTCCCAGTGAAATCTTGCCCTTTTTGGACAAAGAGACTACCTTTTGTTTTTGAGCCTTAGCTCTGCCAGCACCTATGGAAACCTAGCAAACCTATACATTTTTGAAAACTAGACACCCATGGAAATTCAGGATGGGGTGACTCGTCTGGCTACCACCAGGTTTTGTTACCCAGAATCCCTTGCAAAGCTAAGAATTTGACAAAAAACCACATTTCCTCACATTTCTGTGGTGGAAAGTGCTGGAATCTGCGTGGATCAACAAATTTCCACCCACCCAGCGTTCCCCCAGGTTTCCCGAAAAAAATGGTACCTCACTTGGGTGGGTAGACATAGTGGCTGCGACATGAAACAGCGCAAAACACAACGTGGTCGCACCTCAATTTTCCAGTGAAATCTTGCCATTTTTGGACAAAGAGACTACCTTTTGTTTTTGAGGCCTAGCTCTTCCAGCACCTAGGGAAACCTAGCAAACCTATACATTTGTGAAAACTAGACATCCAGGGGAATTCAGGATGGGGTGACTCGACTGCCTACCACCAGGTTTTGGTACCCCGAATCCCTTGCAAAGCTACGAATTTGACAAAAAACACATTTTCCTCACATTTCTGTGGTGGAAAGTGCTGGAATCTGCGTGGAACAACAAATTTCCACCCACCCAGAGTTTCCCCAGGTCTCCTGAAAAAAATGGTACCTCACTTGCATGGGTAGGCATTGTGGCTGTGACATGAAACAGCGCAAAACGCAACGTGGTCGCACCTCAATTTTCCAGTGAAATCCTGCCCTTTTTGGACAAAGAGACTATCTTTTGTTTTTGAGCCCTAGCTCTGCCAGCACCTAGGGAAACCTAGCAAACCTATACATTTTTGAAAACTAGACACCCAGGGGAATTCAGGATGGGGTGCCTCGACTGCCTACCACCAAGTTTTGTTACCCAGAATCCCTTGCAAAGCTAAGAATTTGACAAAAAAACAAATTTTCCTCACATTTCTGTGGTGGAAAGTTCTGGAATCTGCGTGGATCAACAAATTTCCACCCACCCAGCGTTCCCCCAGGTCTCCCGAAAAAAAATGGTACCTCACTTGCGTGGGTAGGCATAGTGGCTGCGACATGAAACAGCGCAAAACGCAACGTGGTCGCACCTCAATTTCCCAGTGAAATCTTGCCCTTTTTGGACAAAGAGACTACCTTTTGTTTTTGAGCCCTAGCTCTGCCAGCACCTATGGAAACCTAGCAAACCTATACATTTTTGAAAACTAGACACCCATGAAAATTCAGGATGGGATGACTCCTCTGCCTACCACCAGGTTTTGTTACCCAGAATCCCTTGCAAAGCTAAGAATTTGACAAAAAAACACATTTTCCTCACATTTCTGTGGTGGAAAGTGCTGGAATCTGCGTGGATCAACCAATTTCCACCCACCCAGCGTTCCCCCAGGTCTCCTGAAAAAAATGGTACCTCACTTGGGTGGGTAGGCATTGTGGCTGTGACATAAACCAGCGCAAAACGCAACGTGGTCACACCTCAATTTCCCAGTGAAATCTTGCCCTTTTTGGACAAAGAGACTACCTTTTGTTTTTGAGCCCTAGCTCTGCCAGCACCTATGGAAACCTAGCAAACCTATACATTTTTTAAAACTAGACACCCATGGAAATTCAGGATGGGGTGACTCGTCTGCCTACCACCAGGTTTTGTTACCCAGAATCCCTTGCAAAGCTAAGAATTTGACAAAAAACACATTTTCCTCACATTTCTGTGGTGGAAAGTGCTGGAATCTGCGTGGATCAACCAATTTCCACCCACCCAGCGTTCCCCCAGGTCTCCTGAAAAAAATGGTACCTCACTTGGGTGGGTAGGCATTGTGGCTGTGACATGAAACAGCGCAAAACGCAACGTGGTCGCACCTCAATTTCCCAGTGAAATCTTGCCCTTTTTGGACAAAGAGACTACCTTTTGTTTGTGAGCCCTAGCTCTGCCAGCACCTATGGAAACCTAGCAAACCTATACATTTTTGAAAACTAGACACCCATGGAAATTCAGGATGGGGTGACTCGTCTGCCTACCACCAGGTTTTGTTACCCAGAATCCCTTGCAAAGCTAAGAATTTGACAAAAAAACACATTTTCCTCACATTTCTGTGGTGGAAAGTGCTGGAATCTGCGTGGATCAACAAATTTCCACCCACCCAGCGTTCCCCCCGGTCTCCTGAAAAAAATGGTACCTCACTTGGGTGGGTAGACATAGTGGCTGCGACATGAAACAGCGCAAAACACAACGTGGTCGCACCTCAATTTTCCAGTGAAATCTTGCCATTTTTGGACAAAGAGACTACCTTTTGTTTTTGAGGCCTAGCTCTTCCAGCACCTAGGGAAACCTAGCGAACCTATACATTTGTGAAAACTAGACATCCAGGGGAATTCAGGATGGGGTGACTCGACTGCCTACCACCAGGTTTTGGTACCCCGAATCCCTTGCAAAGCTAAGAATTTGACAAAAAAACACATTTTCCTCACATTTCTGTGGTGGTAAGTGCTGGAATCTGCGTGGAACAACAAATTTCCACCCACCCAGCATTTGCCCAGGTCTCCTGAAAAAAATGGTACCTCACTTGCATGGGTAGGCATTGTGGCTGTGACATGAAACAGCGCAAAACGCAACGTGGTCGCACCTCAATTTTCCAGTGAAATCCTGCCCTTTTTGGACAAAGAGACTACCTTTTGTTTTTGAGCCCTAGCTCTGCCAGCACCTAGGGAAACCTAGCAAACCTATACATTTTTGAAAACTAGACACCCAGGGGAATTCAGGATGGGGTGCCTCGTCTGCCTACCACCAAGTTTTGTTACCCAGAATCCCTTGCAAAGCTAAGAATTTGACAAAAAAACAAATTTTCCTCACATTTCTGTGGTGGAAAGTTCTGGAATCTGCGTGGATCAACAAATTTCCACCCACCCAGCGTTCCCCCAGGTCTCCCGAAAAAAAATGGTACCTCACTTGCGTGGGTAGGCATAGTGGATGCGACATGAAACAGCGCAAAACGCAACGTGGTCGCACCTCAATTTCCCAGTGAAATCTTGCCCTTTTTGGACAAAGAGACTACCTTTTGTTTTTGAGCCCTAGCTCTGCCAGCACCTATGGAAACCTAGCAAACCTATACATTTTTGAAAACTAGACACCCATGGAAATTCAGGATGGGGTGACTCGTCTGCCTACCACCAGGTTTTGTTACCCAGAATCCCTTGCAAAGCTAAGAATTTGACAAAAAAACACATTTTCCTCACATTTCTGTGGTGGAAAGTGCTGGAATCTGCGTGGATCAACCAATTTCCACCCACCCAGCGTTCCCCCAGGTCTCCTGAAAAAAATGGTACCTCACTTGGGTGGGTAGGAATTGTGGCTGTGACATGAAACAGCGCAAAACGCAACGTGGTCGCACCTCAATTTCCCAGTGAAATCTTGCCCTTTTTGGACAAAGAGACTACCTTTTGTTTTTGAGCCCTAGCTCTGCCAGCACCTATGGAAACCTAGCAAACCTATACATTTTTGAAAACTAGACACCCATGGAAATTCAGGATGGGGTGACTCGTCTGCCTACCACCAGGTTTTGTTACCCAGAATCCCTTGCAAAGCTAGGAATTTGACAAAAAAACACATTTTCCTCACATTTCTGTGGTGGAAAGAGCTGGAATCTGCGTGGATCAACAAATTTCCACCCACCCAGCGTTCCCCCCAGTCTCCTGAAAAAAATGGTACCTCACTTGGGTGGGTAGGCATAGTGGCTGCGACATGAAACAGCGCAAAACGCAACATGGTCGCACCTCAATTTCCCAGTGAAATCATGCCATTTTTGGACAAAGAGTCTACCTTTTGTTTTTGAGCCCTAGCTCTGCCAGCACCTAATCAAACCTAGCAAACCTATACATTTTCGAAAACTAGACACCCAGAGGAATTCAGCATGGGGTGACTCGACTGCCTACCACCAGGCTTTGTTACCCAGAATCCCTTGCAAAGGTAAGAATTTGACAAAAAAACACATTTTCCTCACATTTCTGTGGTGGAAAGTGCTGGAATCTGCGTGGATCAACAAATTTCCACCCACCCAGCGTTCTCCCTGGTCTCCTGAAAAAAATGGTACCTCACTTGGGTGGGTAGGCATAGTGGCTGCGACATGAAACAGTGCAAAACGCAACGTGGTCGCACCTCAATTTCCTAGTGAAATCATGCCATTTTTGGACAAAGAGACTACCTTTTGTTTTTGAGCCCTAGCTCTGCCAGCACCTAGGGAAACCTAGCAAACCTATACATTTTTGAAAACTAGACACCCAGAGGAATTCAGCATGGGGTGACTCGACTGCCTACCACTAGGTTTTGCTACCCAGAATCCCTTGCAAAGCTAAGAATGTGACAAAAAACCACATTTTCCTCACATTTCTGTGGTGGAAAGTTCTGGAATCTGCGTGGATCAACAAATTTCCACCCACCCAGCGTTCCCCCAGGTCTCCTGAAAAAAATGGTACCTCACTTGAGTGGGTAGGCATTGTGGCTGTGACATGAAACAGCGCAAAACGCAACGTGGTCGCACCTCAATTTCCCAGTGAAATCCTGCCCTTTTTGGACAAAGAGACTACCTTTTGTTTTTGAGCCCTAGCTCTGCCAGCACCTAGGGAAACCTAGCAAACCTATACATTTTTGAACACTAGACACCCAGGGGAATTCAGGATGGGGTGCCTCGACTGCCTACCACCAGGTTTTGTTACTCAGAATCCCTTGCAAAGCTAAGAATTTGACCCCAAAAAAAAATTTCCTTACATTTCTGTGGTGGAAATTTCTGGAATCTGCGTGGATCAACAAATTTCCAACCACCCAGCGTTCCCCCAGGTCGCCCGAAAAAAAATGGTACCTCACTTGCGTGGGTAGGCATAGTGGCTGCGACATGAAACAGCGCAAAACACAACGTGGTCGCACCTCAATTTTCCAGTGAAATCTTGCCATTTTTAAACAAAGAGACTGCCTTTTGTTTTTGAGGCCTAGCTCTTCCAGCACCTAGGGAAACATAGCAAACCTATACATTTTTGTAAACTAGACACCCATGGAAATTCAGGATGGGGTGACTCGTCTGCCTACCACCAGGTTTTGTTACCCAGAATCCCTTGCAAATCTAAGAATTTGACAAAAAAACACATTTTCCTCACATTTCTGTGGTGGAAAGAGCTGGAATCTGCGTGGATCAACAAATTTCCACCCACCCAGCGTTCTCCCTGGTCTCCTGAAAAAAATGGTACCTCACTTGGGTGGGTAGGCATAGTGGCTGCGACATGAAACAGTGCAAAACGCAACATGGTCACACCTCAATTTCCCAGTGAAATCATGCCATTTTTGGACAAAGAGTCTACCTTTTGTTTTTGAGCCCTAGCTCTGCCAGCACCTAATCAAACCTAACAAACCTATACATTTTCGAAAACTAGACACCCAGAGGAATTCAGCATGGGGTGACTCGACTGCCTACCACCAGGTTTTGTTACCCAGAATCCCTTGCAAAGCTAAGAATGTGACAAAAAACCACATTTTCCTCACATTTCTGTGGTGGAAAGTTCTGGAATCTGCGTGGATCAACAAATTTCCACCCACCCAGCGTTCCCCCAGGTCTCCTGAAAAAAATGGTACCTCACTTGAGTGGGTAGGCATTGTGGCTGTGACATGAAACAGCGCAAAACGCAACGTGGTCGCACCTCAATTTCCCAGTGAAATCCTGCCCTTTTTGGACAAAGAGACTACCTTTTGTTTTTGAGCCCTAGCTCTGCCAGCACCTAGGGAAACCTAGCAAACCTATACATTTTTGAACACTAGACACCCAGGGGAATTCAGGATGGGGTGCCTCGACTGCCTACCACCAGGTTTTGTTACTCAGAATCCCTTGCAAAGCTAAGAATTTGACCCAAAAAAAAAATGTCCTTACATTTCTGTGGTGGAAATTTCTGGAATCTGCGTGGATCAACAAATTTCCAACCACCCAGCGTTCCCCCAGGTCGCCCGAAAAAAAATGGTACCTCACTTGCGTGGGTAGGCATAGTGGCTGCGACATGAAACAGCGCAAAACACAACGTGGTCGCACCTCAATTTTCCAGTGAAATCTTGCCATTTTTAAACAAAGAGACTGCCTTTTGTTTTTGAGGCCTAGCTCTTCCAGCACCTAGGGAAACATAGCAAACCTATACATTTTTGAAAACTAGACACCCATGGAAATTCAGGATGGGGTGACTCGTCTGCCTACCACCAGGTTTTGTTACCCAGAATCCCTTGCAAATCTAAGAATTTGACAAAAAAACACATTTTCCTCACATTTCTGTGGTGGAAAGAGCTGGAATCTGCGTGGATCAACAAATTTCCACCCACCCAGCGTTCCCCCCGGTCTCCTGAAAAAAATGGTACCTCACTTGGGTGGGTAGGCATAGTGGCTGCAACATGAAACAGCGCAAAACGCAACGTGGTCGCACCCCAATTTCCCAGTGAAATCTTGCCCTTTTTGGACAAAGAGATTACCTTTTGTTTTTGAGCCCTAGCTCTGCCAGCACCTAGGGAAACCTAGCAAACCTATACATTTTTAAAAACTAGACACCCATGGAAATTCAGGATGGGGTGACTCGACTGCCTACCACCAGGTTTTGTTACCCAGAATCCCTTGCAAAGCTAAGAAGTTGACAAAAAAAACATTTTCCTCACATTTCTGTGGTGGAAAGTGCTGGAATCTGCGTGGATCAACAAATTTCCACCCACCCAGCGTTCCCCCCGGTCTCCTGAAAAAAATGGTACCTCACTTGGGTGGGTAGGCATAGTGGCTGCGACATGAAACAGCGCAAAACGCAACGTGGTCGCACCTCAATTTTCCAGTGAAATCTTGCCATTTTTGGACAAAGAGACTACCTTTTGTTTTTGAGCCCTAGCTCGCCAGCACCTAGGGAAACCTAGCACACCTATACATTTTTGAAAACTAGACATCCACGGGAATTCAGGATGGGGTGACTTGGCTGCCTACCACCAGGTTTTGGTACCCTAAAATCCCTTGCAAAGCTAAGAATTTGACAAAAAAACACATTTTCCTCACATTTCTGTGGTGGAAAGTTCTGGAATCTGCGTGGATCAACAAATTTCCACCCACCCAGCGTTCCCCAAGGTCTCCCGAAAAAAATGATACCTCACTTGCGTGGGTGCGACATGAAACAGTGCAAACCACAACGTGGTCGCACCTCAATTTTCCAGTGAAATCTTGCCATTTTTGGACAAAGAGACTACCTTTTGTTTTTGAGCCCTAGCTCTGCCAGCACCTAGGGAAACCTAGCACACCTATACATTTTTGAAAACTAGACATCCAGGGAAATTTAGGATGGGGTGACTCGACTGCCTACCACCAGATTTTGGTACCCAGAATCCCTTGCAAATCTAAGAATTTGACAAAAAAACACATTTTCCTCACATTTCTGTGGTGGAAAGTTCTGGAATCTGCGTGGATCAACAAATTTCCACCCACCCAGCGTTCCCCCAGGTTTCCCGAAAAAAATGGTACCTCACTTGCGTGGGTAGGCATAGTGGCTGCGACACAAAACAGCGCAAAACGCAACGTGGTCGCACCTCAATTTCCCAGTGAAATCTTGCCATTTTTGGACAAAGAGAAAACCTTTTGTTTTTGAGCCCTAGCTCTGCCAGCACCTAGGGAAACCTAGCAAACCTATACATTTTTGAACAATAGACACCCAGGGAAATTCAGGATAGCGTGACTCGACTGCCTACCACCAGGTTTTGTTACCCAGAATCCCTTGCAAAGCTAAGAATTTGACAAAAAAAAACATTTTCCTCACATTTCTGTGGTGGAAAGTTCTGGAATCTGCGTGGATCAACAAATTTCCACCCACCCAGCGTTCCCCAAGGTCTCCCAAAAAAAAGGTACCTCACTTGCGTGGGTAGGCATAGTGGCTGCGACATGAAACAGCGCAAAACGCAACGTGGTCGCACCTCAATTTCCCAGTGAAATCTTGCCATTTTTGGACAAAGAGATTACCTTTTGTATTTGAGCCCTAGCTCTGCCAGCACCTAGGGAAACCTAGCAAACCTATACATTTTTGAAAACTAGACACCCATGGAAATTCAGGATGGGTGACTTGACTGCCTACCACCAGGTTTTGTTACCCAGAATCCCTTGCAAAGCTAAGAATTTGACAAAAAAACACATTTTCCTCACATTTCTGTGGTGGAAAGTTCTGGAATCTGCGTGGATCAACAAATTTCCACCCACCCAGCGTTCCCCCAGGTCTCCCGAAAAAAATGATACCTCACTTGCGTGGGTGCGACATGAAACAGTGCAAACCACAACGTGGTTGTACCTCAATTTTCCAGTGAAATCTTGCCATTTTTGGACAAAGAGACTACCTTTTGTTTTTGAGCCCTAGCTCTGCCAGCAACTAGGGAAACCTAGCACACCTATACATTTTTGAAAACTAGACATCCAGGGAAATTCAGGATGGGGTGACTCGACTGCCTACCACCAGGTTTTGGTACCCAGAATCCCTTGCAAATCTAAGAATTTAACAAAAAAACACATTTTCCTCACATTTCTGTGGTGGAAAGTTCTGGAATCTGCGTGGATCAACAAATTTCCACCCACCCAGCGTTCCCCCAGGTTTCCCCAAAAAAATGGTACCTCACTTGCGTGGGTAGGCATAGTGGCTGCGACACGAAACAGCGCAAAACGCAACGTGGTCGCACCTCAATTTCCCAGTGAAATCTTGCCATTTTTGGACAAAGAGACAACCTTTTGTTTTTGAGCCCTAGCTCTGCCAGCACCTACGGAAACCTAGCAAACCTATCCTTTTCTGAAAACTAGACACCCATGGAAATTCAGGATGGGGTGACTCGACTGCCTACCACCAGGTTTTGTTACCCAGAATTCCTTGCAAAGCTAAGAATTTGACAAAAAAACACATTTTCCTCACATTTCTGTGATGGAAAGTGCTGGAATCTGCGTGGATCAACAAATTTCCACCCACCCAGCGTTCCCCCCGGTCTCCTGAAAAAAATGGTACCTCACTTGGGTGGGTAGGCATAGTGGCTGCGACATGAAACAGCGCAAAACGCAACGTGGTCGCACCTCAATTTCCTAGTGAAATCATGCCATTTTTGGACAAAGAGACTACCTTTTGTTTTTGAGCCCTAGCTCTGCCAGCACCTAGGGAAACCTAGCAAACCTATACATTTTTGAAAACTAGACACCCAGAGGAATTCAGCATGGGGTGACTCGACTGCCTACCACCAGGTTTTGTTACCCAGAATCCCTTGCAAAGCTAAGAATTTGACAAAAAAAACATTTTCCTCACATTTCTGTGGTGGAAAGTGCTGGAATCTGCGTGGATCAACAAATTTCCACCCACCCAGCGTTCCCCCCGGTCTCCTGAAAAAAATGGTACCTCACTTGGGTGGGTAGGCATAGTGGCTGCGACATGAAACAGCGCAAAACGCAACGTGGTCGCACCTCAATTTTCCAGTGAAATCTTGCCATTTTTGGACAAAGAGACTACCTTTTGTTTTTGAGCCCTAGCTCGCCAGCACCTAGGGAAACCTAGCACACCTATACATTTTTGAAAACTAGACATCCACGGTAATTCAAGATGGGGTGACTTGGCTGCCTACCACCAGGTTTTGGTACCCTAAAATCCCTTGCAAAGCTAAGAATTTGACAAAAAAACACATTTTCCTCACATTTCTGTGGTGGAAAGTTCTGGAATCTGCGTGGATCAACAAATTTCCACCCACCCAGCGTTCCCCCAGGTCTCCCGAAAAAAATGATACCTCACTTGCGTGGGTGCGACATGAAACAGTGCAAACCACAACGTGGTCGCACCTCAATTTTCCAGTGAAATCTTGCCATTTTTGGACAAAGAGACTACCTTTTGTTTTTGAGCCCTAGCTCTGCCAGCACCTAGGGAAACCTAGCACACCTATACATTTTTGAAAACTAGACATCCAGGGAAATTTAGGATGGGGTGACTCGACTGCCTACCACCAGATTTTGGTACCCAGAATCCCTTGCAAATCTAAGAATTTGACAAAAAAACACATTTTCCTCACATTTCTGTGGTGGAAAGTTCTGGAATCTGCGTGGATCAACAAATTTCCACCCACCCAGCGTTCCCCCAGGTTTCCCGAAAAAAATGGTACCTCACTTGCGTGGGTAGGCATAGTGGCTGCGACACGAAACAGCGCAAAACGCAACGTGGTCGCACCTCAATTTCCCAGTGAAATCTTGCCATTTTTGGACAAAGAGAAAACCTTTTGTTTTTGAGCCCTAGCTCTGCCAGCACCTAGGGAAACCTAGCAAACCTATACATTTTTGAACAATAGACACCCAGGGAAATTCAGGATAGCGTGACTCGACTGCCTACCACCAGGTTTTGTTACCCAGAATCCCTTGCAAAGCTAAGAATTTGACAAAAAAAAACATTTTCCTCACATTTCTGTGGTGGAAAGTTCTGGAATCTGCGTGGATCAACAAATTTCCACCCACCCAGCGTTCCCCAAGGTCTCCCAAAAAAAAGGTACCTCACTTGCGTGGGTAGGCATAGTGGCTGCGACACGAAACAGCGCAAAACGCAACGTGGTCGCACCTCAATTTCCCAGTGAAATCTTGCCATTTTTGGACAAAGAGATTACCTTTTGTATTTGAGCCCTAGCTCTGCCAGCACCTAGGGAAACCTAGCAAACCTATACATTTTTGAAAACTAGACACCCATGGAAATTCAGGATGGGTGACTCGACTGCCTACCACCAGGTTTTGTTACCCAGAATCCCTTGCAAAGCTAAGAATTTGACAAAAAAACACATTTTCCTCACATTTCTGTGGTGGAAAGTGCTGGAATCTGCGTGGATCAACAAATTTCCACCACCCAGCGTTCCTCCCGGTCTCCTGAAAAAAATGGTACCTTACTTGGGTGGGTAGGCATAGTGGCTGCGACATGAAACAGCGCAAAACGCAACGTGGTCGCACCTCAATTTTCCAGTGAAATCTTGCCATTTTTGGACAAAGAGACTACCTTTTGTTTTTGAGCCCTAGCTCTGCCAGCACCTAGGGAAACCTAGCACACCTCTACATTTTTGAAAACTAGACATCCACGGGAATTCAGGATGGGGTGACTTGACTGCCTACCACCAGGTTTTGGTACCCTAGAATACCTTGCAAAGCTAAGAATTTGACAAAAAAACAAATTTTCCTCACATTTCTGTGGTGGAAAGTTCTGGAATCTGCGTGGATCAACAAATTTCCACCCACCCAGCGTTCCCCCAGGTCTCCCGAAAAAAATGATACCTCACTTGCGTGGGTGCGACATGAAACAGTGCAAACCACAACGTGGTTGCACCTCAATTTCCCAGTGAAATCTTGCCATTTTTGGACAAAGAGACTACCTTTTGTTTTTGAGCCCTAGCTCTGCCAGCAACTAGGGAAACCTAGCACACCTATACATTTTTGAAAACTAGACATCCAGGGAAATTTAGGATGGGGTGACTCGACTGCCTACCACCAGGTTTTGGTACCCAGAATCCCTTGCAAATCTAAGAATTTAACAAAAAAACACATTTTCCTCACATTTCTGTGGTGGAAAGTTCTGGAATCTGCGTGGATCAACAAATTTCCACCCACCCAGCGTTCCCCCAGGTTTCCCAAAAAAAATGGTACCTCACTTGCGTGGGTAGGCATAGTGGCTGCGACACGAAACAGCGCAAAACGCAACGTGGTCGCACCTCAATTTCCCAGTGAAATCTTGCCATTTTTGGACAAAGAGACAACCTTTTGTTTTTGAGCCCTAGCTCTGCCAGCACCTACGGAAACCTAGCAAACCTATACATTTTTGAAAATTAGACACCCATGTAAATTCAGGATGGGGTGACTCGACTGCCTACCACCAGGTTTTGTTACCCAGAATTCCTTGCAAAGCTAAGAATTTGACAAAAAAACACATTTTCCTCACATTTCTGTGATGGAAAGTGCTGGAATCTGCGTGGATCAACAAATTTCCACCCACCCAGCGTTCCCCCCGGTCTCCTGAAAAAAATGGTACCTCACTTGGGTGGGTAGGCATAGTGGCTGCGACATGAAACAGCGCAAAACGCAACGTGGTCGCACCTCAATTTCCTAGTGAAATCATGCCATTTTTGGACAAAGAGACTACCTTTTGTTTTTGAGCCCTAGCTCTGCCAGCACCTAGGGAAACCTAGCAAACCTATACATTTTTGAAAACTAGACACCCAGAGGAATTCAGCATGGGGTGACTCGACTGCCTACCACCAGGTTTTGTTACCCAGAATCCCTTGCAAAGCTAAGAATGTGACAAAAAACCACATTTTCCTCACATTTCTGTGGTGGAAAGTACTGGAATCTGCGTGGATCAACAAATTTCCACCCACCCAGCGTTCCCCCAGGTCTCCTGAAAAAAATGGTACCTCACTTGAGTGGGTAGGCATTGTGGCTGTGACATGAAACAGCGCAAAACGCAACGTGGTCGCACCTCAATTTCCCAGTGTAATCCTGCCCTTTTTGGACAAAGAGACTACCTTTTGTTTTTGAGCCCTAGCTCTGCCAGCACCTAGGGAAACCTAGCAAACCTATACATTTTTGAACACTAGACACCCAGGGGAATTCAGGATGGAGTGCCTCGACTGCCTACCACCAGGTTTTGTTACTCAGAATCCCTTGCAAAGCTAAGAATTTGACCCCAAAAAAAAAAAAAAATCCTTAGATTTCTGTGGTGGAAAGTTCTGGAAACTGCGTGGATCAACAAATTTCCAACCACCCAGCGTTCCCCCAGGTCGCCCGAAAAAAAATGGTACCTCACTTGCGTGGGTAGGCATAGTGGCTGCGACATGAAACAGCGCAAAACACAACGTGGTCGCACCTCAATTTTCCAGTGAAATCTTGCCATTTTTAAACAAAGAGACTACCTTTTGTTTTTGAGGCCTAGCTCTTCCAGCACCTAGGGAAACATAGCAAACCTATACATTTTTGAAAACTAGACATCCAGGGGATTTCAGGATGGGGTGACTCGACTGCCTACCACCAGGTTTTGGTACCCAGAATCCCTTGCAAAGCTAAGGATTTGACAAAAAAACACATTTTCCTCACATTTCTGTGGTGGAAAGTGCTGGAATCTGCGTTGATCAACAAATTTCCACCCACCCAGCGTTCCCCCCGGTCTCCTGAAAAAAATGGTACCTCACTTGGGTGGGTAGGCATAGTGGCTGCGACATGAAACAGCGCAAAACGCAACATGGTCGCACCTCAATTTCCCAGTGAAATCATGCCATTTTTGGACAAAGAGTCTACCTTTTGTTTTTGAGCCCTAGCTCTGCCAGCACCTAATCAAACCTAGCAAACCTATACATTTTCGAAAACTAGACACCCAGAGGAATTCAGCATGGGGTGACTCGACTGCCTACCACCAGGCTTTGTTACCCAGAATCCCTTGCAAAGCTAAGAATTTGACAAAAAAACACATTTTCCTCACATTTCTGTGGTGGAAAGTGCTGGAATCTGCGTGAATCAACAAATTTCCACCCACCCAGCGTTCTCCCTGGTCTCCTGAAAAAAATGGTACCTCACTTGGGTGGGTAGGCATAGTGGCTGCGACATGAAACAGTGCAAAACGCAACGTGGTCGCACCTCAATTTCCTAGTGAAATCATGCCATTTTTGGACAAAGAGACTACCTTTTGTTTTTGAGCCCTAGCTCTGCCAGCACCTAGGGAAACCTAGCAAACCTATACATTTTTGAAAACTAGACACCCAGAGGAATTCAGCATGGGGTGACTCGACTGCCTACCACCAGGTTTTGTTACCCAGAATCCCTTGCAAAGCTAAGAATGTGACAAAAAACCACATTTTCCTCACATTTCTGTGGTGGAAAGTTCTGGAATCTGCGTGGATCAACAAATTTCCACCCACCCAGCGTTCCCCCAGGTCTCCTGAAAAAAATGGTACCTCACTTGAGTGGGTAGGCATTGTGGCTGTGACATGAAACAGCGCAAAACGCAACGTGGTCGCACCTCAATTTCCCAGTGAAATCCTGCCCTTTTTGGACAAAGAGACTACCTTTTGTTTTTGAGCCCTAGCTCTGCCAGCACCTAGGGAAACCTAGCAAACCTATACATTTTTGAACACTAGACACCCAGGGGAATTCAGGATGGGGTGCCTCGACTGCCTACCACCAGGTTTTGTTACTCAGAATCCCTTGCAAAGCTAAGAATTTGACCCCAAAAAAAAATGTCCTTACATTTCTGTGGTGGAAATTTCTGGAATCTGCGTGGATCAACAAATTTCCAACCACCCAGCGTTCCCCCAGGTCGCCCGAAAAAAAATGGTACCTCACTTGCGTGGGTAGGCATAGTGGCTGCGACATGAAACAGCGCAAAACACAACGTGGTCGCACCTCAATTTTCCAGTGAAATCTTGCCATTTTTAAACAAAGAGACTGCCTTTTGTTTTTGAGGCCTAGCTCTTCCAGCACCTAGGGAAACATAGCAAACCTATACATTTTTGAAAACTAGACACCCATGGAAATTCAGGATGGGGTGACTCGTCTGCCTACCACCAGGTTTTGTTACCCAGAATCCCTTGCAAATCTAAGAATTTGACAAAAAAACACATTTTCCTCACATTTCTGTGGTGGAAAGAGCTGGAATCTGCGTGGATCAACAAATTTCCACCCACCCAGCGTTCTCCCTGGTCTCCTGAAAAAAATGGTACCTCACTTGGGTGGGTAGGCATAGTGGCTGCGACATGAAACAGTGCAAAACGCAACATGGTCGCACCTCAATTTCCCAGTGAAATCATGCCATTTTTGGACAAAGAGTCTACCTTTTGTTTTTGAGCCCTAGCTCTGCCAGCACCTAATCAAACCTAGCAAACCTATACATTTTCGAAAACTAGACACCCAGAGGAATTCAGCATGGGGTGACTCGACTGACTACCACCAGGCTTTGTTACCCAGAATCCCTTGCAAAGCTAAGAATTTGACAAAAAAACACATTTTCCTCACATTTCTGTGGTAGAAAGTGCTGGAATCTGCGTGGATCAACAAATTTCCACCCACCCAGCGTTCTCCCTGGTCTCCTGAAAAAAATGGTACCTCACTTGGGTGGGTAGGCATAGTGGCTGCGACATGAAACAGTGCAAAACGCAACGTGGTCGCACCTCAATTTCCTAGTGAAATCATGCCATTTTTGGACAAAGAGACTACCTTTTGTTTTTGAGCCCTAGCTCTGCCAGCACCTAGGGAAACCTAGCAAACCTATACATTTTTGAAAACTAGACACCCAGAGGAATTCAGCATGGGGTGACTCGACTGCCTACCACCAGGTTTTGTTACCCAGAATCCCTTGCAAAGCTAAGAATGTGACAAAAAACCACATTTTCCTCACATTTCTGTGGTGGAAAGTTCTGGAATCTGCGTGGATCAACAAATTTCCACCCACCCAGCGTTCCCCCAGGTCTCCTGAAAAAAATGGTACCTCACTTGAGTGGGTAGGCATTGTGGCTGTGACATGAAACAGCGCAAAACGCAACGTGGTCGCACCTCAATTTCCCAGTGAAATCCTGCCCTTTTTGGACAAAGAGACTACCTTTTGTTTTTGAGCCCTAGCTCTGCCAGCACCTAGGGAAACCTAGCAAACCTATACATTTTTGAACACTAGACACCCAGGGGAATTCAGGATGGGGTGCCTCGACTGCCTACCACCAGGTTTTGTTACTCAGAATCCCTTGCAAAGCTAAGAATTTGACCCCAAAAAAAAATGTCCTTACATTTCTGTGGTGGAAATTTCTGGAATCTGCGTGGATCAACAAATTTCCAACCACCCAGCGTTCCCCCAGGTCGCCCGAAAAAAAATGGTACCTCACTTGCGTGGGTAGGCATAGTGGCTGCGACATGAAACAGCGCAAAACACAACGTGGTCGCACCTCAATTTTCCAGTGAAATCTTGCCATTTTTAAACAAAGAGACTGCCTTTTCTTTTTGAGGCCTAGCTCTTCCAGCACCTAGGGAAACATAGCAAACCTATACATTTTTGAAAACTAGACACCCATGGAAATTCAGGATGGGGTGACTCGTCTGCCTACCACCAGGTTTTGTTACCCAGAATCCCTTGCAAATCTAAGAATTTGACAAAAAAACACATTTTCCTCACATTTCTGTGGTGGAAAGAGCTGGAATCTGCGTGGATCAACAAATTTCCACCCACCCAGCGTTCTCCCTGGTCTCCTGAAAAAAATGGTACCTCACTTGGGTGGGTAGGCATAGTGGCTGCGACATGAAACAGTGCAAAACGCAACATGGTCGCACCTCAATTTCCCAGTGAAATCATGCCATTTTTGGACAAAGAGTCTACCTTTTGTTTTTGAGCCCTAGCTCTGCCAGCACCTAATCAAACCTAGCAAACCTATACATTTTCGAAAACTAGACACCCAGAGGAATTCAGCATGGGGTGACTCGACTGACTACCACCAGGCTTTGTTACCCAGAATCCCTTGCAAAGCTAAGAATTTGACAAAAAAACAAATTTTCCTCACATTTCTGTGGTAGAAAGTTCTGGAATCTGCGTGGATCAACAAATTTCCACCCACCCAGCGTTCCCCCAGGTCTCCTGAAAAAAATGGTACCTCACTTGAGTGGGTAGGCATTGTGGCTGTGACATGAAACAGCGCAAAACGCAACGTGGTCGCACCTCAATTTCCCAGTGAAATCCTGCCCTTTTTGGACAAAGAGACTACCTTTTGTTTTTGAGCCCTAGCTCTGCCAGCACCTAGGGAAACCTAGCAAACCTATACATTTTTGAACACTAGACACCCAGGGGAATTCAGGATGGGGTGCCTCGACTGCCTACCACCAGGTTTTGTTACTCAGAATCCCTTGCAAAGCTAAGAATTTGACCCAAAAAAAAAATGTCCTTACATTTCTGTGGTGGAAATTTCTGGAATCTGCGTGGATCAACAAATTTCCAACCACCCAGCGTTCCCCCAGGTCGCCCGAAAAAAAATGGTACCTCACTTGCGTGGGTAGGCATAGTGGCTGCGACAAGAAACAGCGCAAAACACAACGTGGTCGCACCTCAATTTTCCAGTGAAATCTTGCCATTTTTAAACAAAGAGACTGCCTTTTGTTTTTGAGGCCTAGCTCTTCCAGCACCTAGGGAAACATAGCAAACCTATACATTTTTGAAAACTAGACACCCATGGAAATTCAGGATGGGGTGACTCGTCTGCCTACCACCAGGTTTTGTTACCCAGAATCCCTTGCAAATCTAAGAATTTGACAAAAAAACACATTTTCCTCACATTTCTGTGGTGGAAAGAGCTGGAATGTGCGTGGATCAACAAATTTCCACCCACCCAGCGTTCCCCCCAGTCTCCTGAAAAAAATGGTACCTCACTTGGGTGGGTAGGCATAGTGGCTGCAACATGAAACAGCGCAAAACGCAACGTGGTCGCACCCCAATTTCCCAGTGAAATCTTGCCCTTTTTGGACAAAGAGATTACCTTTTGTTTTTGAGCCCTAGCTCTGCCAGCACCTAGGGAAACCTAGCAAACCTATACATTTTTAAAAACTAGACACCCATGGAAATTCAGGATGGGGTGACTCGACTGCCTACCACCAGGTTTTGTTACCCAGAATCCCTTGCAAAGCTAAGAATTTGACAAAAAAAACATTTTCCTCACATTTCTGTGGTGGAAAGTGCTGGAATCTGCGTGGATCAACAAATTTCCACCCACCCAGCGTTTCCCCCGGTCTCCTGAAAAAAATGGTACCTCACTTGGGTGGGTAGGCATAGTGGCTGCGACATGAAACAGCGCAAAACGCAACGTGGTCGCACCTCAATTTTCCAGTGAAATCTTGCCATTTTTGGACAAAGAGACTACCTTTTGTTTTTGAGCCCTAGCTCGCCAGCACCTAGGGAAACCTAGCACACCTATACATTTTTGAAAACTAGACATCCACGGGAATTCAGGATGGGGTGACTTGGCTGCCTACCACCAGGTTTTGGTACCCTAAAATCCCTTGCAAAGCTAAGAATTTGACAAAAAAACACATTTTCCTCACATTTCTGTGGTGGAAAGTTCTGGAATCTGCGTGGATCAACAAATTTCCACCCACCCAGCGTTCCCCCAGGTCTCCCGAAAAAAATGATACCTCACTTGCGTGGGTGCGACATGAAACAGTGCAAACCACAACGTGGTCGCACCTCAATTTTCCAGTGAAATCTTGCCATTTTTGGACAAAGAGACTACCTTTTGTTTTTGAGCCCTAGCTCTGCCAGCACCTAGGGAAACCTAGCACACCTATACATTTTTGAAAACTAGACATCCAGGGAAATTTAGGATGGGGTGACTCGACTGCCTACCACCAGATTTTGGTACCCAGAATCCCTTGCAAATCTAAGAATTTGACAAAAAAACACATTTTCCTCACATTTCTGTGGTGGAAAGTTCTGGAATCTGCGTGGATCAACAAATTTCCACCCACCCAGCGTTCCCCCAGGTTTCCCGAAAAAAATGGTACCTCACTTGCGTGGGTAGGCATAGTGGCTGCGACACGAAACAGCGCAAAACGCAACGTGGTCGCACCTCAATTTCCCAGTGAAATCTTGCCATTTTTGGACAAAGAGAAAACCTTTTGTTTTAAAGCCCTAGCTCTGCCAGCACCTAGGGAAACCTAGCAAACCTATACATTTTTGAACAATAGACACCCAGGGAAATTCAGGATAGCGTGACTCGACTGCCTACCACCAGGTTTTGTTACCCAGAATCCCTTGCAAAGCTAAGAATTTGACAAAAAAAAACATTTTCCTCACATTTCTGTGGTGGAAAGTTCTGGAATCTGCGTGGATCAACAAATTTCCACCCACCCAGCGTTCCCCAAGGTCTCCCAAAAAAAAGGTACCTCACTTGCGTGGGTAGGCATAGTGGCTGCGACATGAAACAGCGCAAAACGCAACGTGGTCGCACCTCAATTTCCCAGTGAAATCTTGCCATTTTTGGACAAAGAGATTACCTTTTGTATTTGAGCCCTAGCTCTGCCAGCACCTAGGGAAACCTAGCAAACCTATACATTTTTGAAAACTAGACACCCATGGAAATTCAGGATGGGTGACTCGACTGCCTACCACCAGGTTTTGTTACCCAGAATCCCTTGCAAAGCTAAGAATTTGACAAAAAAACACATTTTCCTCACATTTCTGTGGTGGAAAGTGCTGGAATCTGCGTGGATCAACAAATTTCCACCACCCAGCGTTCCTCCCGGTCTCCTGAAAAAAATGGTACCTCACTTGGGTGGGTAGGCATAGTGGCTGCGACATGAAACAGCGCAAAACGCAACGTGGTCGCACCTCAATTTTCCAGTGAAATCTTGCCATTTTTGGACAAAGAGACTACCTTTTGTTTTTGAGCCCTAGCTCTGCCAGCACCTAGGGAAACCTAGCACACCTCTACATTTTTGAAAACTAGACATCCACGGGAATTCAGGATGGGGTGACTTGACTGCCTACCACCAGGTTTTGGTACCCTAGAATACCTTGCAAAGCTAAGAATTTGACAAAAAAACACATTTTCCTCACATTTCTGTGGTGGAAAGTTCTGGAATCTGCGTGGATCAACAAATTTCCACCCACCCAGCGTTCCCCCAGGTCTCCCGAAAAAAATGATACCTCACTTGCGTGGGTGCGACATGAAACAGTGCAAACCACAACGTGGTTGCACCTCAATTTTCCAGTGAAATCTTGCCATTTTTGGACAAAGAGACTACCTTTTGTTTTTGAGCCCTAGCTCTGCCAGCAACTAGGGAAACCTAGCACACCTATACATTTTTGAAAACTAGACATCCAGGGAAATTTAGGATGGGGTGACTCGACTGCCTACCACCAGGTTTTGGTACCCAGAATCCCTTGCAAATCTAAGAATTTAACAAAAAAACACATTTTCCTCACATTTCTGTGGTGGAAAGTTCTGGAATCTGCGTGGATCAACAAATTTCCACCCACCCAGCGTTCCCCCAGGTCTCCTGAAAAAAATGGTACCTCACTTGGGTGGGTAGGCATAGTGGCTGCGACATGAAACAGCGCAAAACGCAACGTGGTCGCACCCCAATTTCCCAGTGAAATCTTGCCCTTTTTGGACAAAGAGATTACCTTTTGTTTTTGAGCCCTAGCTCTGCCAGCACCTAGGGAAACCTAGCAAACCTATACATTTTTAAAAACTAGACACCCATGGAAATTCAGGATGGGGTGACTCGACTGCCTACCACCAGGTTTTGTTACCCAGAATCCCTTGCAAAGCTAAGAATTTGACAAAAAAAACATTTTCCTCACATTTCTGTGGTGGAAAGTGCTGGAATCTGCGTGGATCAACAAATTTCCACCCACCCAGCGTTCCCCCCGGTCTCCTGAAAAAAATGGTACCTCACTTGGGTGGGTAGGCATAGTGGCTGCGACATGAAACAGCGCAAAACGCTACGTGGTCGCACCTCAATTTTCCAGTGAAATCTTGCCATTTTTGGACAAAGAGACTACCTTTTGTTTTTGAGCCCTAGCTCGCCAGCACCTAGGGAAACCTAGCACACCTATACATTTTTGAAAACTAGACATCCACGGGAATTCAGGATGGGGTGACTTGGCTGCCTACCACCAGGTTTTGTTACCCAGAATCCCTTGCAAAGCTAAGAATTTGACAAAAAAAACATTTTCCTCACATTTCTGTGGTGGAAAGTGCTGGAATCTGCGTGGATCAACAAATTTCCACCCACCCAGCGTTCCCCCCGGTCTCCTGAAAAAAATGGTACCTCACTTGGGTGGGTAGGCATAGTGGCTGCGACATGAAACAGCGCAAAACGCTACGTGGTCGCACCTCAATTTTCCAGTGAAATCTTGCCATTTTTGGACAAAGAGACTACCTTTTGTTTTTGAGCCCTAGCTCTGCCAGCACCTAGGGAAACCTAGCACACCTCTACATTTTTGAAAACTAGACACCCAGGGGAATTCAGGATGGGGTGCCTCGACTGCCTACCACCAGGTTTTGTTACTCAGAATCCCTTGCAAAGCTAAGAATTTGACCCAAAAAAAAAATGTCCTTACATTTCTGTGGTGGAAATTTCTGGAATCTGCGTGGATCAACAAATTTCCAACCACCCAGCGTTCCCCCAGGTCGCCCGAAAAAAAATGGTACCTCACTTGCGTGGGTAGGCATAGTGGCTGCGACATGAAACAGCGCAAAACACAACGTGGTCGCACCTCAATTTTCCAGTGAAATCTTGCCATTTTTAAACAAAGAGACTGCCTTTTGTTTTTGAGGCCTAGCTCTTCCAGCACCTAGGGAAACATAGCAAACCTATACATTTTTGAAAACTAGACACCCATGGCAATTCAGGATGGGGTGACTCGTCTGCCTACCACCAGGTTTTGTTACCCAGAATCCCTTGCAAATCTAAGAATTTGACAAAAAAACACATTTTCCTCACATTTCTGTGGTGGAAAGAGCTGGAATCTGCGTGGATCAACAAATTTCCACCCACCCAGCGTTCCCCCCGGTCTCCTGAAAAAAATGGTACCTCACTTGGGTGGGTAGGCATAGTGGCTGCAACATGAAACAGCGCAAAACGCAACGTGGTCGCACCCCAATTTCCCAGTGAAATCTTGACCTTTTTGGACAAAGAGATTACCTTTTGTTTTTGAGCCCTAGCTCTGCCAGCACCTAGGGAAACCTAGCAAACCTATACATTTTTAAAAACTAGACACCCATGGAAATTCAGGATGGGGTGACTCGACTGCCTACCACCAGGTTTTGTTACCCAGAATCCCTTGCAAAGCTAAGAATTTGACAAAAAAAACATTTTCCTCACATTTCTGTGGTGGAAAGTGCTGGAATCTGCGTGGATCAACAAATTTCCACCCACCCAGCGTTCCCCCCGGTCTCCTGAAAAAAATGGTACCTCACTTGGGTGGGTAGGCATAGTGGCTGCGACATGAAACAGCGCAAAACGCAACGTGGTCGCACCTCAATTTTCCAGTGAAATCTTGCCATTTTTGGACAAAGAGACTACCTTTTGTTTTTGAGCCCTAGCTCGCCAGCACCTAGGGAAACCTAGCACACCTATACATTTTTGAAAACTAGACATCCACGGGAATTCAGGATGGGGTGACTTGGCTGCCTACCACCAGGTTTTTGTACCCTAAAATCCCTTGCAAAGCTAAGAATTTGACAAAAAAACACATTTTCCTCACATTTCTGTGGTGGAAAGTTCTGGAATCTGCGTGGATCAACAAATTTCCACCCACCCAGCGTTCCCCCAGGTCTCCCGAAAAAAATGATACCTCACTTGCGTGGGTGCGACATGAAACAGTGCAAACCACAACGTGGTCGCACCTCAATTTTCCAGTGAAATCTTGCCATTTTTGGACAAAGAGACTACCTTTTGTTTTTGAGCCCTAGCTCTGCCAGCACCTAGGGAAACCTAGCACACCTATACATTTTTGAAAACTAGACATCCAGGGAAATTTAGGATGGGGTGACTCGACTGCCTACCACCAGATTTTGGTACCCAGAATCCCTTGCAAATCTAAGAATTTGACAAAAAAACACATTTTCCTCACATTTCTGTGGTGGAAAGTTCTGGAATCTGCGTGGATCAACAAATTTCCACCCACCCAGCGTTCCCCCAGGTTTCCCGAAAAAAATGGTACCTCACTTGCGTGGGTAGGCATAGTGGCTGCGACACGAAACAGCGCAAAACGCAACGTGGTCGCACCTCAATTTCCCAGTGAAATCTTGCCATTTTTGGACAAAGAGAAAACCTTTTGTTTTTGAGCCCTAGCTCTGCCAGCACCTAGGGAAACCTAGCAAACCTATACATTTTTGAACAATAGACACCCAGGGAAATTCAGGATAGCGTGACTCGACTGCCTACCACCAGGTTTTGTTACCCAGAATCCCTTGCAAAGCTAAGAATTTGACAAAAAAAAACATTTTCCTCACATTTCTGTGGTGGAAAGTTCTGGAATCTGCGTGGATCAACAAATTTCCACCCACCCAGCGTTCCCCAAGGTCTCCCAAAAAAAAGGTACCTCACTTGCGTGGGTAGGCATAGTGGCTGCGACATGAAACAGCGCAAAACGCAACGTGGTCGCACCTCAATTTCCCAGTGAAATCTTGCCATTTTTGGACAAAGAGATTACCTTTTGTATTTGAGCCCTAGCTCTGCCAGCACCTAGGGAAACCTAGCAAACCTATACATTTTTGAAAACTAGACACCCATGGAAATTCAGGATGGGTGACTCGACTGCCTACCACCAGGTTTTGTTACCCAGAATCCCTTGCAAAGCTAAGAATTTGACAAAAAAACACATTTTCCTCACATTTCTGTGGTGGAAAGTGCTGGAATCTGCGTGGATCAACAAATTTCCACCACCCAGCGTTCCTCCCGGTCTCCTGAAAAAAATGGTACCTCACTTGGGTGGGTAGGCATAGTGGCTGCGACATGAAACAGCGCAAAACGCAACGTGGTCGCACCTCAATTTTCCAGTGAAATCTTGCCATTTTTGGACAAAGAGACTACCTTTTGTTTTTGAGCCCTAGCTCTGCCAGCACCTAGGGAAACCTAGCACACCTCTACATTTTTGAAAACTAGACATCCACGGGAATTCAGGATGGGGTGACTTGACTGCCTACCACCAGGTTTTGGTACCCTAGAATACCTTGCAAAGCTAAGAATTTGACAAAAAAACACATTTTCCTCACATTTCTGTGGTGGAAAGTTCTGGAATCTGCGTGGATCAACAAATTTCCACCCACCCAGCGTTCCCCCAGGTCTCCCGAAAAAAATGATACCTCACTTGCGTGAGTGCGACATGAAACAGTGCAAACCACAACGTGGTTGCACCTCAATTTTCCAGTGAAATCTTGCCATTTTTGGACAAAGAGACTACCTTTTGTTTTTGAGCCCTAGCTCTGCCAGCAACTAGGGAAACCTAGCACACCTATACATTTTTGAAAACTAGACATCCAGGGAAATTTAGGATGGGGTGACTCGACTGCCTACCACCAGGTTTTGGTACCCAGAATCCCTTGCAAATCTAAGAATTTAACAAAAAAACACATTTTCCTCACATTTCTGTGGTGGAAAGTTCTGGAATCTGCGTGGATCAACAAATTTCCACCCACCCAGCATTCCCCCAGGTTTCCCAAAAAAAATGGTACCTCACTTGCGTGGGTAGGCATAGTGGCTGCGACACGAAACAGCGCAAAACGCAACGTGGTCGCACCTCAATTTCCCAGTGAAATCTTGCCATTTTTGGACAAAGAGACAACCTTTTGTTTTTAAGCCCTAGCTCTGCCAGCACCTACGGAAACCTAGCAAACCTATACATTTTTGAAAACTAGACACCCATGGAAATTCAGGATGGGGTGACTCGACTGCCTACCACCAGGTTTTGTTACCCAGAATTCCTTGCAAAGCTAAGAATTTGACAAAAAAACACATTTTCCTCACATTTCTGTGATGGAAAGTGCTGGAATCTGCGTGGATCAACAAATTTCCACCCACCCAGCGTTCCCCCCGGTCTCCTGAAAAAAATGGTACCTCACTTGGGTGGGTAGGCATAGTGGCTGCGACATGAAACAGCGCAAAACGCAACGTGGTCGCACCTCAATTTCCTAGTGAAATCATGCCATTTTTGGACAAAGAGACTACCTTTTGTTTTTGAGCCCTAGCTCTGCCAGCACCTAGGGAAACCTAGCAAACCTATACATTTTTGAAAACTAGACACCCAGAGGAATTCAGCATGGGGTGACTCGACTGCCTACCACCAGGTTTTGTTACCCAGAATCCCTTGCAAAGCTAAGAATGTGACAAAAAACCACATTTTCCTCACATTTCTGTGGTGGAAAGTACTGGAATCTGCGTGGATCAACAAATTTCCACCCACCCAGCGTTCCCCCCGGTCTCCTGAAAAAAATGGTACCTCACTTGGGTGGGTAGGCATAGTGGCTGCGACATGAAACAGCGCAAAACGCAACGTGGTCGCACCTCAATTTCCTAGTGAAATCATGCCATTTTTGGACAAAGAGACTACCTTTTGTTTTTGAGCCCTAGCTCTGCCAGCACCTAGGGAAACCTAGCAAACCTATACATTTTTGAAAACTAGACACCCAGAGGAATTCAGCATGGAGTGCCTCGACTGCCTACCACCAGGTTTTGTTACTCAGAATCCCTTGCAAAGCTAAGAATTTGACCCCAAAAAAAAAAAAAAAATCCTTAGATTTCTGTGGTGGAAAGTTCTGGAAACTGCGTGGATCAACAAATTTCCAACCACCCAGCGTTCCCCCAGGTCGCCCGAAAAAAAATGGTACCTCACTTGCGTGGGTAGGCATAGTGGCTGCGACATGAAACAGCGCAAAACACAACGTGGTCGCACCTCAATTTTCCAGTGAAATCTTGCCATTTTTAAACAAAGAGACTACCTTTTGTTTTTGAGGCCTAGCTCTTCCAGCACCTAGGGAAACATAGCAAACCTATACATTTTTGAAAACTAGACATCCAGGGGATTTCAGGATGGGGTGACTCGACTGCCTACCACCAGGTTTTGGTACCCAGAATCCCTTGCAAAGCTAAGGATTTGACAAAAAAACACATTTTCCTCACATTTCTGTGGTGGAAAGTGCTGGAATCTGCGTGGATCAACAAATTTCCACCCACCCAGCGTTCCCCCAGGTCTCCTGAAAAAAATGGGACCTCACTTGCATGGGTAGGCATTGTGGCTGTGACATGAAAGAGCGCAAAACGCAACGTGGTCGCACCTCAATTTCCCAGTGAAATCTTGCCCTTTTTGGACAAAGAGACTACCTTTTGTTTTTGAGCCCTAGCTCTGCCAGCACCTATGGAAACCTAGCAAACCTATACATTTTTGAAAACTAGACACCCATGGAAATTCAGGATGGGGTGACTCGTCTGCCTACCATCAGGTTTTGTTACCCAGAATCCCTTGCAAATCTAAGAATTTTACAAAAAAACACATTTTCCTCACATTTCTGTGGTGGAAAGAGCTGGAATCTGCGTGGATCAACAAATTTCCACCCAACCAGCATTCCCCCCGGTCTCCTGAAAAAAATGGTACCTCACTTGGGTGGGTAGGCATAGTGGCTGCGACATGAAACAGCGCAAAACGCAACGTGGTCGCACCTCAATTTCCCAGTGAAATCATGCCATTTTTGGACAAAGAGACTACCTTTTGTTTTTGAGCCCTAGCTCTGCCAGCACCTAGGCAAACCTAGCAAACCTATACATTTTTTAAAACTAGACACCCATGGAAATTCAGGATGGGGTGACTCGACTCCCTACCACCAGGTTTTGTTACCCAGAATCCCTTGCAAAGCTAAGAATTTGACAAAAAAAAAAATTTTCCTCACATTTCAGTGGTGGAAAGTGCTGGAATCTGCGTGGATCAACAAATTTCCACCCACCCAGCGTTCCCCCCGGTCTCCTGAAAAAAATGGTACCTCACTTGGGTGGGTAGGCATAGTGGCTGCGACATGAAACAGCGCAAAACGCAACGTGGTCGCACCTCAATTTCCCAGTGAAATCCTGCCCTTTTTGGACAAAGAGACTACCTTTTGTTTTTGAGCCCTAGCTCTGCCAGCACCTAGGGAAACCTAGCACACCTATACATTTTTGAAAACTAGACATCCACGGGAATTCAGGATGGGGTGACTTGACTGCCTACCACCAGGTTTTGGTACCCTAGAATCCCTTGCAAAGCTAAGAATTTGACAAAAAAACACATTTTCCTCACATTTCTGTGGTGGAAAGTTCTGGAATCTGCGTGGATCAACAAATTTCCACCCACCCAGCGTTCCCCCAGGTCTCCCGAAAAAAATGAAACCTCACTTGCGTGGGTGCGACATGAAACAGTGCAAACCACAACGTGGTCGCACCTCAATTTTCCAGTGAAATCTTGCCATTTTTGGACAAAGAGACTACCTTTTGTTTTTGAGCCCTAGCTCTGCCAGCACCTAGGGAAACCTAGCACACCTATACATTTTTGAAAACTAGACATCCAGGGAAATTTAGGATGGGGTGACTCAACTGCCTACCACCAGGTTTTGGTACCCAGAATCCCTTGCAAATCTAAGAATTTGTCAAAAAAACACATTTTCCTCACATTTCTGTGGTGGAAAGTTCTGGAATCTGCGAGGATCAACAAATTTCCACCCACCCAGCGTTCCCCCAGGTTTCCCGAAAAAAATGGTACCTCACTTGCGTGGGTAGGCATAGTGGCTGCGACACGAAACAGCGCAAAACGCAACGTGGTCGCACCTCAATTTCCCAGTGAAATCTTGCCATTTTTGGACAAAGAGACAACCTTTTGTTTTTGAGCCCTAGCTCTGCCAGCACCTAGGGAAACCTAGCAAACCTATACATTTTTGAACAATAGACACCCAGGGAAATTCAGGATAGGGTGACTCGACTGCCTACCACCAGGTTTTGTTACCCAGAATCCCTTGCAAAACTAAGAATTTGACAAAAAAAACACATTTTCCTCACATTTCTGTGGTGGAAAGTTCTGGAATCTGCGTGGATCAACAAATTTCCACCCACCCAGCGTTCCCCCAGGTCTCCCGAAAAAAATGGTACCTCACTTGTGTAGGTAGGCATAGTGGCTGCAACAGGAAAAGGTTCAACTCGTACGGTGGTGAATTTACAATACCCTATAGCAAAACTACCTTGATTTTTTGGGGGGGGCACCTGAGTTTGTGGCCCGGGGCTCAGTGGCCATCTCTTGAAACTACCAAACCCAAACAGTTCTGAAAACTAGACACCCGGGGGAGTCCAGGGAGGTATGGCATGCGTGGGTCCCCCAATGTTTTTCTAAACAGAAATCTCTTCAAACCTTAAATTTAGGTTAAAAAAACCACTTTTTCATAAATGTTTGGGTGGGATCTCCCTGCCGGCACAAATGTCCTACCACCCAGCGTTCCCCTTGATCTCCCGAGTAAAATGATACCTCACTTGTGTGGGTGGGCCAAAGCCCTGTGACTAAGGTTGGGGTGCTTAATTTGTCAAACCTATATACTAGATTTTTTTTAATTCATTTTTAGCCTGTTCTGCTTTGGGGCACCCACACAAGTGAGGTATCATTTTACTCTGGAGAACAAGGGGAACGCTGGGTGGGAGGACATTTTTGCCGGCACGGAGATCCCACGCGAAAAAGTTTGGAAAAGTGTTTTTTTTACCTAATTTTAAGGTTTGCAAGGAATTCTGGGTAGGAATACATTGGGGGACCCACGCATGCCATACCTCCCTAGACTCCCCCGGGTGTCTAGTTTTCAGAACTGTTTGGGTTTAGTAGTTTCCAAAGATGGCCGCCGAGCCCCAGGCCAAAAACTCAGGTGCCCCCCCAAAAATCAAGGTAGTTTTGCTATAGGGTACGATTTGGACCTTTTCCTGTTGCAGCCACTATGCCTAACCACGCAAGTGAGGTACCATTTTTATCGGGAGACCTTCGGGAACGCTGGGTTGGAGGAAATTTGTGTGAGCCCAGTGATGCCACGCTTTCCCATACAAAAAAGTGTGAAAAAACAGATTTTTTCAGCTAAAATTGAGGTTTGCAAGGGATTCTGGGTAAAGGAACGTTGGAGGATCCACGCAAGCCATACCTCCTTGGGAGCCCCTGGGTATCTACTTTTCAGAAATGTGTGGGTTTGGTAGGTTTCCCTAGATGGCCGTCTAGCACGGGGCCAAAAACCCAGGTAACCCCTTTTCCAAAAGCTGGTGGACTTGACAATGGTGTCCCACCCAAAAATGCATGAAAACGTGTTTTTTTTAACCTAAATTTAAGGTTTGAAGGGATTTCTGTTTAGGAAAACATTGGGGGACCCACGCATGCCATACCTCCCTGGACTCACCCGGGTGTCTAGTTTTCAGAACTGTTTGGGTTTGGTAGTTTCCAAAGATGCCCGCCAAGCCCCGGGCCAAAAACTCATGGGAACCCCCTTGCAAAACCAAATTGTTTTGAATGAATTAAGTTTTCAATTGGAGAACATCCGATTCAGGGGACAATATCGCATGAAAATTGTGACAGACAATTTCAAGTTTGCAAGAGATTGTGGACAAAAAACAACAATAGAATTCACCAGAAAGACATGACCATATACTACCATGATTTAACAATAATATCAAATTTTAGGAAGTTATTTATAGCTATAATATACATTTAAACAAAATAGAATCCACTCAGAAAGTGGCAGTGATCCCTAAAGTGATGGGGAGCACACAGTTTTGTTTAAATGCCCCTCACACACCAACAGGCCCCTTGGTGTCATGCATCATCATCGGGGCCTTCGCACCCCTCTACGGGATGCGGCGTGCTACGACTCACGGATACGTAGGAGCACTTGATAGTGAACTATGTGTAGGTGTGTGTTTTTGGGGAAGAAGTGTGAGTAGTGAGGTAGGTGAAAAAGTGGAGGTTAAAAAATACCTGGCTCATAGGAAAAAATTATTTATTATGTCCTCGGCTGGTATTGTTAAAAAGTGCAAGGTGAGGTTGACAGATATACGTATTAGGGTATATCAACCTTTAAAAACGTCAACATGTTTCGGAGTACAACGACTCCTTCTTCAGGAAGAGGATATGCACGTTATCCTCACCTTACTCACATGGATGTAGAATGTTAAAGTGTATTCTACCAAAAGTACAAACTAGGTGAAATGTACCTATCAATGTTAATAGTGGACAAGCTCTATTGCGCCCAATTGGCGTTTAGAAGAACCTGTGGAGTAAAAAACATAATAAACATCACAGTCGGACGTCCAGGAACAAGGAAAAACATTGGTTTCCTAGTTATGAGGGTAAAAAGAACCCGAAATGAGGTTCATGGACCATGTGGAAAGAAATACTAAAAAAGACACACAATAGACATAGACATACATATATAGTAGAAAAAACGCCAGAATGTCTTTCCCAACCAAAACTGTTAAGGAGAGGAGAGAGTTTTACAATGGATACTTACTTATAGTTCAAGGTTCTCTGACCTCATGAGCTAAAGCGTGGTATTGGGGGATTCCTTCCTCACTGCTCAGTAAAGGAACCTAAAAGATGTTAAGGGTGGGTTTTAGGTAGATATAGTTGTTATGAGAGAAATTCTTAGAGAAAATCAGCTAGCCCTCGATGCTGCGACCCAACTCACGGTTACTGCACGGTCTAATGGACTGCCTTCCCCTCAACGCTGCTCCAACGAAGTGTAGGGTCAGGTTGGAAAATCGCCTCTTATATACTGCCCAAGACTTCAATTAGAGAGTTTAATTAGTTAATTATAAGCAGAAAGCATGCCCAAATACGGGTGCTGTGAGCAGGAGAAGTCCGGTATTGCGCGGTGGACAGGGGCGCGATACATGATAGAAATGCGCATGAGCTAAGAGTTAGTATTGCTGCAATCGCGCATGCGCGGCGCTAGTTATTACTTTGCCCAGTGGAGTCAGATGATGCGCATGCGCGCCAATTAGACGCCCATGTCCTGCGCGTGCCAAAAAGGGAGCTTTAACAATAGTAGGGGTATAGCGTTTTCAAAATCGAACCCCATGTTCAAAGTTATATATTTACATTAAAAGTAAAGGTTACCTAAGGCGGCATTTGTTCAAAAACAGTCCAAGTATTCATGGAGTCACAATGCAATGGGATAAACGCATGGAGCTTACAATAGGTCATGCTATTAACCTTGAAGGAAAAAATGGAGAGTCATTGTCATCAGAAAGGATCAGCGTAGCTGGCTCCAAGGAATGGAGTCATTAAGCCCAGAGGTGTTGGTCCCTAGACGGAACACCCACCGCTGCTCTTTCTCAAATAGCCCTGCCTCTGTAGGTAGTTGCTCAATCACTGTCCAGTGTATCTCATTAACACAGTGTTGGTATTCAAGAAAATGGGCTGCCATTTTAGTAGTGGATTTTTTGCATCTTATGTTGATTTTATGCTCATTGATCCTTATTCTGACTTGCCTCGTTGTCATGCCCACATATTGCTTCTTGCAGGGGCATGTGATAAGGTACACAACGTTCTTACTGTTACAGTTGGTAAAAGTACGTTGTTCCCAACTGGTACCATTCGTGAAGGTGAGTGTTTGGCTCTTCTTGGTTAGATGACAACTATTGCAGTTGCCACAAGGGTGATGGCCATGTATTCCTTGTAACCTTATCTGTTCCACTTTGTGTGTGGGAGGTCTAGTATGGACGAGCATGTCCTTTAGATTCCTGCCACGTCTATGAGCAAACAGTGGTTTTTCCAGATTCAGTGAGCCGCTTTTTAAGGTGCGCCAATGTTTGTTGACCAGTTTTGAAACTTGGTTAGAGACTGGACTGTAAGTAGTGACACAGACTGTTCTACTAGGTTGATTGTCTTTTGGAGGTATTTCTTCCAAGAGAGCTTCACGATTGTTATTCCTGGCTCTTTTCATTGCCTTCTCAATGACATGATTAGGATATTTTCTCTGTTTCACTTTCCTGCCCAGGTCCTTGGCCTGAGTTTTGTATTTAGCTATGTCGCTACAGTTGCGACGTAGGCGTAGGAACTGCCCGTATGGTAAATTTTCCCTCAGGTGACGCGGATGGAAACTGTCAAACCTGAGGAGGCAGTTCCTCGCCGTTGGCTTGAAATGGGTCTCAGTTTTTAGCAGACCTGCCTCATGATAGATATGGAGATCCAGAAAGACCATTGAGCTGCTGGACATTTGGTGGGTGAATTTCAGGAAAGAGTTCTGGTTGTTGAGCCAATGCATGAACTCAATGATTGATTGGCCATCCCCTTCCCAGATCACCAAAATGTCATCGATATAGCGCCGCCATGTGTGGATCCTCTCCCTGAAAGGGTTGTCTGGGTGGAGAATCTTGGAGGATTCTAGATAGTGAACGTACAATCCCGCCAAGCTCGGAGCAAATGTGCTCCCCATGCTGGTTCCATGGCTTTGCCAGAACAGAGTGCCCTCGTATTCAAAAAAGTTTTTGGTGAGGGTTAGCGAAATACATTCCATGACCACTCCATGGGGAGTTTGGTATTTCCACCGGTCAGAATGAAGTACCTCCTCTTTAATCAGTAGTGTCTCATCATGTGGGAGGCTCGTGTAGAGACTCTCCACATCAAGGCTCAGAAGCATTTGTGAATCAGGATCAAAGGGGTGGTTCTGTAGTAATTGCAGAACCGCTTTCGTATCCCTAAGGTACGTATCAGTTGCTTGCACCAGGGGTCTCAAAAAGGCATCGGCAAACTTTGACAGTGGTTCAAGGATGGAAGAAATGCCGGACACAATCGGGGGACCTGGTGGGTTTTCAAGGTTTTTGTGGACCTTGGGTATTGTATAGAAATAGGGAGTGCGAGGATTCTTTTGGACAAGGAATTCAGATTCTTTTTTGGTGAGCCAATTATGCGCCAGGGCTTCCTCGATCATCGCTTTTATTTGCACTCGTAGAGACTCAGTGGGGTCATCTGCCAAAACTTGATAATTCCTTCTGTCAGAGAGGAGTCTCCTGCATTCTTTGTCATAAGCAGTAGTAGTCTGAATGACCACTGCCCCACCTTTGTCTGCCGGTTTTATGGTAAGGTTTTTGTTGAGTTTTAGTTCTCTAATCGCCTCATTCTCTAGTTTACTCAAGTTCTGGAACACCTTCTGTTTGGTGTCTAATTTTTTGAGTTCAAGCATGATAGCATTCTCAAATGCCAGAACCTCCACAGGGAGTTGGTTGTCAAGGGGTGTGAAGTTCGACTTTGGCCTTAAACCTGTATCGGAGGTATCTTGAGACGGTTCTTTGTCCTTAAAGAAAGCCCTCAGTTTGATGGTTCTTATGAAATCTTGGATTTCTTTATGTAACAGAAAAGTATCAGGTTTATTCGTAGGGACGTACCCTAAGCCTTTATTGAGTATCTCGTGCTGTAAATCAGTCAAGGGCCATGGGGTTATGTTAATAACTAGGTCCCCCTCTTGCTCGTTGATTCTTGGTTCGCAGTCATACTCCTCGTGAGGACCCTCGGGTCTGTTTCGTCTGCGGGTTGCCAGTTGACATTGTTGCCCTTCTTGTTCCGCCCTCTGCGGGTTCCCTGGCCCCATGATAAAAAAGGCTGAGCATTCTGAGGTATGGTGGTTTGGTCTTGAACCCATTGGGGATACATTTGTCCCATTTGTGGTGGGCCAAATTGATATTGTGGGAATTGGAAATGATTTTGCTACGGGTTATATTGAGGACCCTGGAACCCTCGCCAGCCTCTCTGGCGGGGGAATTGAGATCTCTGTTGTCGGAAACCTCCTCTCTGTTGTTTCTTTTGCTGGAAACCACCTGAGTTAGTGCTAGTAGAGCTACCATCCGAACTCATACTGTCTGTGTCACTCACGTTGCCTTTCATCACATAATGAGCTCTTGTGTATGGATATGCTCTCTCTGGGGTAAAGCAGTCTTTATCCTTTTTCAGTTTGTTAAACTTACTTTGTTTCAAAGTGGCCTCAAAATCCTTCATTTGCTGATTAAGCTCTTCCAACCCTTTCTTTATGTCTGCTGGTGAGATGAAGGCTTTTAATTGTACTTCAAGTTTCTGGATTTCAACTTTTAATTCCAAAGATTTTCTTGTGGCTGTTTGAACTATCAACACCAGCCAGTCTCTGGTGCAATGCCAGGAGATAAGAGACCAAGCTTTTTTGAAAATGAGGTCGTCCTGGAATATAAAAGGTTCATTTTTGACCAATAGACCCTGCGGGGCTATTTTGTTCCTCAGGTATTCCCTCATCAATAGGCCATGTAGGGCCGCCCTTATTTGGACTTTTCTTACGTTCATCAACTCATCCCAGTCTGCGACTGCTGGACTTGGGTCACTGTTGCTTATCCCTTCAAAAGGATTGACATCTGCAAGGATTCTATCGATGTCGTCCTCACTGAAGGTTAGGCCGTGTTCATCCTCCATGATGGTTTGCGGAGAATGGCAAGATTCTAGGCGTTGGATGTAGTGTATGTCAAATGTCTAAGCGTGGTCAAAAAATGGGAAGGGGCTCCCACAGCTGTGCGCTGTCTAGAACATAAATGTAACAATAGGAGGGAGGGAGAGAGGCAAGTGAATTCGGTCTCCCTTGGTAATACGTTTAAACAAAATAGAATCCACTCAGAAAGTGGTAGTGATCCCTAAAGTGATGGGGAGCACACAGTGTTGTTTAAATGCCCCTCACACACCAACAGGCCCCTTGGTGTCATGCTTCATCATCGGGGCCTTCGCACCCCTCTACGGGATGCGGCGTTCTACGACTCACGGATACGTAGGAGCACTTGATAGTGAACTATGTGTAGGTGTGTGTTTTTGGGGAAGAAGTGTGAGTAGTGAGGTGAGGTGAAAAAGTGGAGGTTAAAAAATACCTGGCTCATAGGAAAAAATTATTTATTATGTCCTCGGCTGGTATTGTTAAAAAGTGCAAGGTGAGGTTGACAGATATACGTATTAGGGTATATCAACCTTTAAAAACGTCAACATGTTTCGGAGTACAACGACTCCTTCTTCAGGACGAGGATATGCACGTTATCCTCACCTTACTCACATGGATGTAGAATGTTAAAGTGTATTCTACCAAAAGTACAAACTAGGTGAAATGTACCTATCAATGTTAATAGTGGACAAGCTCTATTGCGCCCAATTGGCGTTTAGAAGAACCTGTGGAGTAAAAAACATAATAAACATCACAGTCGGACGTCCAGGAACAAGGAAAAACATTGGTTTCCTAGTTATGAGGGTAAAAAGAACCCGAAATGAGGTTCATGGACCCTGTGGAAAGAAATACTAAAAAAGACACACAATAGACATAGACATACATATATAGTAGAAAAAACGCCAGAATGTCTTTCCCAACCAAAACTGTTAAGGAGAGGAGAGAGTTTTACAATGGATACTTACTTATAGTTCAAGGTTCTCTGACCTCATGAGCTAAAGCGTGGTATTGGGGGATTCCTTCCTCACTGCTCAGTAAAGGAACCTAAAAGATGTTAAGGGTGGGTTTTAGGTAGATATAGTTGTTATGAGAGAAATTCTTAGAGAAAATCAGCTAGCCCTCGATGCTGCGACCCAACTCACGGTTACTGCACGGTCTAATGGACTGCCTTCCCCTCAACGCTGCTCCAACGAAGTGTAGGGTCAGGTTGGAAAATCGCCTCTTATATACTGCCCAAGACTTCAATTAGAGAGTTTAATTAGTTAATTATAAGCGGAAAGCATGCCCAAATACGGGTGCTGTGAGCAGGAGAAGTCCGGTATTGCGCGGTGGACAGGGGCGCGATACATGATAGAAATGCGCATGCGCTAAGAGTTAGTATTGCTGCAATCGCGCATGCGTGGCGCTAGTTATTACTTTGCCCAGTGGAGTCAGATGATGCGCATGCGCGCCAATTAGACGCCCATGTCCTGCGCGTGCCAAAAAGGGAGCATTAACAATAGTAGGGGTATAGCGTTTTCAAAATCGAACCCCATGTTCAAAGTTATATATTTACATTAAAAGTAAAGGTTACCTAAGGCGGCATTTGTTCAAAAACAGTCCAAGTATTCATGGAGTCACAATGCAATGGGATAAACGCATGGAGCTTACAATAGGTCATGCTATTAACCTTGAAGGAAAAAATGGAGAGTCATTGTCATCAGAAAGGATCAGCGTAGCTGGCTCCAAGGAATGGAGTCATTAAGCCCAGAGGTGTTGGTCCCTAGACGGAACACCCACCGCTGCTCTTTCTCAAATAGCCCTGCCTCTGTAGGTAGTTGCTCAATCACTGTCCAGTGTATCTCATTAACACAGTGTTGGTATTCAAGAAAATGGGCTGCCATTTTAGTAGTGGATTTTTTGCATCTTATGTTGCTTTTATGCTCATTGATCCTTATTCTGACTTGCCTCGTTGTCATGCCCACATATTGCTTCTTGCAGGGGCATGTGATAAGGTACACAACGTTCCTACTGTTACAGTTGGTAAAAGTACGTTGTTCCCAACTGGTACCATTCGTGATGGTGAGTGTTTGGCTCTTCTTGGTTAGATGACAACTATTGCAGTTGCCACAAGGGTGATGGCCATGTATTCCTTGTAACCTTATCTGTTCCACTTTGTGTGTGGGAGGTCTAGTATGGACGAGCATGTCCTTTAGATTCCTGCCACGTCTATGAGCAAACAGTGGTTTTTCCAGATTCAGTGAGCCGCTTTTTAAGGTGCGCCAATGTTTGTTGACCAGTTTTGAAACTTGGTTAGAGACTGGACTGTAAGTAGTGACACAGACTGTTCTACTAGGTTGATTGTCTTTTGGAGGTATTTCTTCCAAGAGAGCTTCACGATTGTTATTCCTGGCTCTTTTCATTGCCTTCTCAATGACATGATTAGGATATTTTCTCTGTTTCACTTTCCTGCCCAGGTCCTTGGCCTGAGTTTTGTATTTAGCTATGTCGCTACAGTTGCGACGTAGGCGTAGGAACTGCCCGTATGGTAAATTTTCCCTCAGGTGACGCGGATGGAAACTGTCAAACCTGAGGAGGCAGTTCCTCGCCGTTGGCTTGAAATGGGTCTCAGTTTTTAGCAGACCTGCCTCATGATAGATATGGAGATCCAGAAAGACCATTGAGCTGCTGGACATTTGGTGGGTGAATTTCAGGAAAGAGTTCTGGTTGTTGAGCCAATGCATGAACTCAATGATTGATTGGCCATCCCCTTCCCAGATCACCAAAATGTCATTGATATAGCGCCGCCATGTGTGGATCCTCTCCCTGAAAGGGTTGTCTGGGTGGAGAATCTTGGAGGATTCTAGATAGTGAACGTACAATCCCGCCAAGCTCGGAGCAAATGTGCTCCCCATGCTGGTTCCATGGCTTTGCCAGAACAGAGTGCCCTCGTATTCAAAAAAGTTTTTGGTGAGGGTTAGCGAAATACATTCCATGACCACTCCATGGGGAGTTTGGTATTTCCACCGGTCAGAATGAAGTACCTCCTCTTTAATCAGTAGTGTCTCATCATGTGGGAGGCTCGTGTAGAGACTCTCCACATCAAGGCTCAGAAGCATTTGTGAATCAGGATCAAAGGGGTGGTTCTGTAGTAATTGCAGAACCGCTTTCGTATCCCTAAGGTACGTATCAGTTGCTTGCACCAGGGGTCTCAAAAAGGCATCGGCAAACTTTGACAGTGGTTCAAGGATGGAAGAAATGCCGGACACAATCGGGCGACCTGGTGGGTTTTCAAGGTTTTTGTGGACCTTGGGTATTGTATAGAAATAGGGAGTGCGAGGATTCTTTTGGACAAGGAATTCAGATTCTTTTTTGGTGAGCCAATTATGCGCCAGGGCTTCCTCGATCATCGCTTTTATTTGCACTCGTAGAGACTCGGTGGGGTCATCTGCCAAAACTTGATAATTCCTTCTGTCAGAGAGGAGTCTCCTGCATTCTTTGTCATAAGCAGTAGTAGTCTGAATGACCACTGCCCCACCTTTGTCTGCCGGTTTTATGGTAAGGTTTTTGTTGAGTTTTAGTTCTCTAATCGCCTCATTCTCTAGTTTACTCAAGTTCTGGAACACCTTCTGTTTGGTGTCTAATTTTTTGAGTTCAAGCATGATAGCATTCTCAAATGCCAGAACCTCCACAGGGAGTTGGTTGTCAAGGGGTGTGAAGTTCGACTTTGGCCTTAAACCTGTATCGGAGGTATCTTGAGACGGTTCTTTGTCCTTAAAGAAAGCCCTCAGTTTGATGGTTCTTATGAAATCTTGGATTTCTTTATGTAACAGAAAAGTATCAGGTTTATTCGTAGGGACGTACCCTAAGCCTTTATTGAGTATCTCGTGCTGTAAATCAGTCAAGGGCCATGGGGTTATGTTAATAACTAGGTCCCCCTCTTGCTCGTTGATTCTTGGTTCGCAGTCATACTCCTCGTGAGGACCCTCGGGTCTGTTTCGTCTGCGGGTTGCCAGTTGACATTGTTGCCCTTCTTGTTCCGCCCTCTGCGGGTTCCCTGGCCCCATGATAAAAAAGGCTGAGCATTCTGAGGTATGGTGGTTTGGTCTTGAACCCATTGGGGATACATTTGTCCCATTTGTGGTGGGCCAAATTGATATTGTGGGAATTGGAAATGATTTTGCTACGGGTTATATTGAGGACCCTGGAACCCTTGCCAGCCTCTCTGGCGGGGGAATTGAGATCTCTGTTGTCGGAAACCTCCTCTCTGTTGTTTCTTTTGCTGGAAACCACCTGAGTTAGTGCTAGTAGAGCTACCATCCGAACTCATACATTGTGTCACTCACGTTGCCTTTCATCACATAATGAGCTCTTGTGTATGGATATGCTCTCTCTGGGGTAAAGCGGTCTTTATCCTTTTTCAGTTTGTTAAACTTACTTTGTTTCAAAGTGGCCTCAAAATCCTTCATTTGCTGATTAAGCTCTTCCAACCCTTTCTTTATGTCTGCTGGTGAGATGAAGGCTTTTAATTGTACTTCAAGTTTCTGGATTTCAACTTTTAATTCCAAAGATTTTCTTGTGGCTGTTTGAACTATCAACACCAGCCAGTCTCTGGTGCAATGCCAGGAGATAAGAGACCAAGCTTTTTTGAAAATGAGGTCGTCCTGGAATATAAAAGGTTCATTTTTGACCAATAGACCCTGCGGGGCTATTTTGTTCCTCAGGTATTCCCTCATCAATAGGCCATGTAGGGCCGCCCTTATTTGGACTTTTCTTACGTTCATCAACTCATCCCAGTCTGCGACGGCTGGACTTGGGTCACTGTTGCTTAGCCCTTCAAAAGGATTGACATCTGCAAGGATTCTATCGATGTCGTCCTCACTGAAGGTTAGGCCGTGTTCATCCTCCATGATGGTTTGCGGAGAATGGCAAGATTCTAGTCGTTGGATGTAGTGTATGTCAAATGTCTAAGCGTGGTCAAAAAATGGGAAGGGGCTCCCACAGCTGTGCGCTGTCTAGAACATAAATGTAACAATAGGAGGGAGGGAGAGAGGCAAGTGAATTCGGTCTCCCTTGGTAATACGTTTAAACAAAATAGAATCCACTCAGAAAGTGGCAGTGATCCCTAAAGTGATGGGGAGCACACAGTGTTGTTTAAATGCCCCTCACACACCAACAGGCCCCTTGGTGTCATGCATCATCATCGGGGCCTTCGCACCCCTCTACGGGATGCGGCGTGCTACGACTCACGGATACGTAGGAGCACTTGATAGTGAACTATGTGTAGGTGTGTGTTTTTGGGGAAGAAGTGTGAGTAGTGAGGTAGGTGAAAAAGTGGAGGTTAAAAAATACCTGGCTCATAGGAAAAAATTATTTATTATGTCCTCGGCTGGTATTGTTAAAAAGTGCAAGGTGAGGTTGACAGATATACGTATTAGGGTATATCAACCTTTAAAAACGTCAACATGTTTCGGAGTACAACGACTCCTTCTTCAGGACGAGGATATGCACGTTATCCTCACCTTACTCACATGGATGTAGAATGTTAAAGTGTATTCTACCAAAAGTACAAACTAGGTGAAATGTACCTATCAATGTTAATAGTGGACAAGCTCTATTGCGCCCAATTGGCGTTTAGAAGAACCTGTGGAGTAAAAAACATAATAAACATCACAGTCGGACGTCCAGGAACAAGGAAAAACATTGGTTTCCTAGTTATGAGGGTAAAAAGAACCCGAAATGAGGTTCATGGACCATGTGGAAAGAAATACTAAAAAAGACACACAATAGACATAGACATACATATATAGTAGAAAAAACGCCAGAATGTCTTTCCCAACCAAAACTGTTAAGGAGAGGAGAGAGTTTTACAATGGATACTTACTTATAGTTCAAGGTTCTCTGACCTCATGAGCTAAAGCGTGGTATTGGGGGATTCCTTCCTCACTGCTCAGTAAAGGAACCTAAAAGATGTTAAGGGTGGGTTTTAGGTAGATATAGTTGTTATGAGAGAAATTCTTAGAGAAAATCAGCTAGCCCTCGATGCTGCGACCCAACTCACGGTTACTGCACGGTCTAATGGACTGCCTTCCCCTCAACGCTGCTCCAACGAAGTGTAGGGTCAGGTTGGAAAATCGCCTCTTATATACTGCCCAAGACTTCAATTAGAGAGTTTAATTAGTTAATTATAAGCAGAAAGCATGCCCAAATACGGGTGCTGTGAGCAGGAGAAGTCCGGTATTGCGCGGTGGACAGGGGCGCGATACATGATAGAAATGCGCATGCGCTAAGAGTTAGTATTGCTGCAATCGCGCATGCGCGGCGCTAGTTATTACTTTGCCCAGTGGAGTCAGATGATGCGCATGCGCGCCAATTAGACGCCCATGTCCTGCGCATGCCAAAAAGGGAGCATTAACAATAGTAGGGGTATAGCGTTTTCAAAATCGAACCCCATGTTCAAAGTTATATATTTACATTAAAAGTAAAGGTTACCTAAGGCGGCATTTGTTCAAAAACAGTCCAAGTATTCATGGAGTCACAATGCAATGGGATAAACGCATGGAGCTTACAATAGGTCATGCTATTAACCTTGATGGAAAAAATGGAGAGTCATTGTCATCAGAAAGGATCAGCGTAGCTGGCTCCAAGGAATGGAGTCATTAAGCCCAGAGGTGTTGGTCCCTAGACGGAACACCCACCGCTGCTCTTTCTCAAATAGCCCTGCCTCTGTAGGTAGTTGCTCAATCACTGTCCAGTGTATCTCATTAAGACAGTGTTGGTATTCAAGAAAATGGGCTGCCATTTTAGTAGTGGATTTCTTGCATCTTATGTTGATTTTATGCTCATTGATCCTTATTCTGACTTGCCTCGTTGTCATGCCCACATATTGCTTCTTGCAGGGGCATGTGATAAGGTACACAACGTTCTTACTGTTACAGTTGGTAAAAGTACGTTGTTCCCAACTGGTACCATTCGTGAAGGTGAGTGTTTGGCTCTTCTTGGTTAGATGACAACTATTGCAGTTGCCACAAGGGTGATGGCCATGTATTCCTTGTAACCTTATCTGTTCCACTTTGTGTGTGGGAGGTCTAGTATGGACGAGCATGTCCTTTAGATTCCTGCCACGTCTATGAGCAAACAGTGGTTTTTCCAGATTCAGTGAGCCGCTTTTTAAGGTGCGCCAATGTTTGTTGACCAGTTTTGAAACTTGGTTAGAGACTGGACTGTAAGTAGTGACACAGACTGTTCTACTAGGTTGATTGTCTTTTGGAGGTATTTCTTCCAAGAGAGCTTCACGATTGTTATTCCTGGCTCTTTTCATTGCCTCCTCAATGACATGATTAGGATATTTTCTCTGTTTCACTTTCCTGCCCAGGTCCTTGGCCTGAGTTTTGTATTTAGCTATGTCGCTACAGTTGCGACGTAGGCGTAGGAACTGCCCGTATGGTAAATTTTCCCTCAGGTGACGCGGATGGAAACTGTCAAACCTGAGGAGGCAGTTCCTCGCCGTTGGCTTGAAATGGGTCTCAGTTTTTAGCAGACCTGCCTCATGATAGATATGGAGATCCAGAAAGACCATTGAGCTGCTGGACATTTGGTGGGTGAATTTCAGGAAAGAGTTCTGGTTGTTGAGCCAATGCATGAACTCAATGATTGATTGGCCATCCCCTTCCCAGATCACCAAAATGTCATCGATATAGCGCCGCCATGTGTGGATCCTCTCCCTGAAAGGGTTGTCTGGGTGGAGACTCTTGGAGGATTCTAGATAGTGAACGTACAATCCCGCCAAGCTCGGAGCAAATGTGCTCCCCATGCTGGTTCCATGGCTTTGCCAGAACAGAGTGCCCTCGTATTCAAAAAAGTTTTTGGTGAGGGTTAGCGAAATACATTCCATGACCACTCCATGGGGAGTTTGGTATTTCCACCGGTCAGAATGAAGTACCTCCTCTTTAATCAGTAGTGTCTCATCATGTGGGAGGCTCGTGTAGAGACTCTCCACATCAAGGCTCAGAAGCATTTGTGAATCAGGATCAAAGGGGTGGTTCTGTAGTAATTGCAGAACCGCTTTCGTATCCCTAAGGTACGTATCAGTTGCTTGCACCAGGGGTCTCAAAAAGGCATCGGCAAACTTTGACAGTGGTTCAAGGATGGAAGAAATGCCGGACACAATCGGGCGACCTGGTGGGTTTTCAAGGTTTTTGTGGACCTTGGGTATTGTATAGAAATAGGGAGTGCGAGGATTCTTTTGGACAAGGAATTCAGATTCTTTTTTGGTGAGCCAATTATGCGCCAGGGCTTCCTCGATCATCGCTTTTATTTGCACTCGTAGAGACTCAGTGGGGTCATCTGCCAAAACTTGATAATTCCTTCTGTCAGAGAGGAGTCTCCTGCATTCTTTGTCATAAGCAGTAGTAGTCTGAATGACCACTGCCCCACCTTTGTCTGCCGGTTTTATGGTAAGGTTTTTGTTGAGTTTTAGTTCTCTAATCGCCTCATTCTCTAGTTTACTCAAGTTCTGGAACACCTTCTGTTTGGTGTCTAATTTTTTGAGTTCAAGCATGATAGCATTCTCAAATGCCAGAACCTCCACAGGGAGTTGGTTGTCAAGGGGTGTGAAGTTCGACTTTGGCCTTAAACCTGTATCGGAGGTATCTTGAGACGGTTCTTTGTCCTTAAAGAAAGCCCTCAGTTTGATGGTTCTTATGAAATCTTGGATTTCTTTATGTAACAGAAAAGTATCAGGTTTATTCGTAGGGACGTACCCTAAGCCTTTATTGAGTATCTCGTGCTGTAAATCAGTCAAGGGCCATGGGGTTATGTTAATAACTAGGTCCCCCTCTTGCTCGTTGATTCTTGGTTCGCAGTCATACTCCTCGTGAGGACCCTCGGGTCTGTTTCGTCTGCGGGTTGCCAGTTGACATTGTTGCCCTTCTTGTTCCGCCCTCTGCGGGTTCCCTGGCCCCATGATAAAAAAGGCTGAGCATTCTGAGGTATGGTGGTTTGGTCTTGAACCCATTGGGGATACATTTGTCCCATTTGTGGTGGGCCAAATTGATATTGTGGGAATTGGAAATGATTTTGCTACGGGTTATATTGAGGACCCTGGAACCCTCGCCAGCCTCTCTGGCGGGGGAATTGAGATCTCTGTTGTCGGAAACCTCCTCTCTGTTGTTTCTTTTGCTGGAAACCACCTGAGTTAGTGCTAGTAGAGCTACCATCCGAACTCATACTGTCTGTGTCACTCACGTTGCCTTTCATCACATAATGAGCTCTTGTGTATGGATATGCTCTCTCTGGGGTAAAGCGGTCTTTATCCTTTTTCAGTTTGTTAAACTTACTTTGTTTCAAAGTGGCCTCAAAATCCTTCATTTGCTGATTAAGCTCTTCCAACCCTTTCTTTATGTCTGCTGGTGAGATGAAGGCTTTTAATTGTACTTCAAGTTTCTGGATTTCAACTTTTAATTCCAAAGATTTTCTTGTGGCTGTTTGAACTATCAACACCAGCCAGTCTCTGGTGCAATGCCAGGAGATAAGAGACCAAGCTTTTTTGAAAATGAGGTCGTCCTGGAATATAAAAGGTTCATTTTTGACCAATAGACCCTGCGGGGCTATTTTGTTCCTCAGGTATTCCCTCATCAATAGGCCATGTAGGGCCGCCCTTATTTGGACTTTTCTTACGTTCATCAACTCATCCCAGTCTGCGACTGCTGGACTTGGGTCACTGTTGCTTAGCCCTTCAAAAGGATTGACATCTGCAAGGATTCTATCGATGTCGTCCTCACTGAAGGTTAGGCCGTGTTCATCCTCCATGATGGTTTGCGGAGAATGGCAAGATTCTAGGCGTTGGATGTAGTGTATGTCAAATGTCTAAGCGTGGTCAAAAAATGGGAAGGGGCTCCCACAGCTGTGCGCTGTCTAGAACATAAATGTAACAATAGGAGGGAGGGAGAGAGGCAAGTGAATTCGGTCTCCCTTGGTAATACGTTTAAACAAAATAGAATCCACTCAGAAAGTGGCAGTGATCCCTAAAGTGATGGGGAGCACACAGTGTTGTTTAAATGCCCCTCACACACCAACAGGCCCCTTGGTGTCATGCATCATCATCGGGGCCTTCGCACCCCTCTACGGGATGCGGCGTGCTACGACTCACGGATACGTAGGAGCACTTGATAGTGAACTATGTGTAGGTGTGTGTTTTTGGGGAAGAAGTGTGAGTAGTGAGGTAGGTGAAAAAGTGGAGGTTAAAAAATACCTGGCTCATAGGAAAAAATTATTTATTATGTCCTCAGCTGGTATTGTTAAAAAGTGCAAGGTGAGGTTGACAGATATACGTATTAGGGTATATCAACCTTTAAAAACGTCAACATGTTTCGGAGTACAACGACTCCTTCTTCAGGACGAGGATATGCACGTTATCCTCACCTTACTCACATGGATGTAGAATGTTAAAGTGTATTCTACCAAAAGTACAAACTAGGTGAAATGTACCTATCAATGTTAATAGTGGACAAGCTCTATTGCGCCCAATTGGCGTTTAGAAGAACCTGTGGAGTAAAAAACATAATAAACATCACAGTCGGACGTCCAGGAACAAGGAAAAACATTGGTTTCCTAGTTATGAGGGTAAAAAGAACCCGAAATGAGGTTCATGGACCCTGTGGAAAGAAATACTAAAAAAGACACACAATAGACATAGACATACATATATAGTAGAAAAAACGCCAGAATGTCTTTCCCAACCAAAACTGTTAAGGAGAGGAGAGAGTTTTACAATGGATACTTACTTATAGTTCAAGGTTCTCTGACCTCATGAGCTAAAGCGTGGTATTGGGGGATTCCTTCCTCACTGCTCAGTAAAGGAACCTAAAAGATGTTAAGGGTGGGTTTTAGGTAGATATAGTTGTTATGAGAGAAATTCTTAGAGAAAATCAGCTAGCCCTCGATGCTGCGACCCAACTCACGGTTACTGCACGGTCTAATGGACTGCCTTCCCCTCAACGCTGCTCCAACGAAGTGTAGGGTCAGGTTGGAAAATCGCCTCTTTTATACTGCCCAAGACTTCAATTAGAGAGTTTAATTAGTTAATTATAAGCGGAAAGCATGCCCAAATACGGGTGCTGTGAGCAGGAGAAGTCCGGTATTGCGCGGTGGACAGGGGCGCGATACATGATAGAAATGCGCATGCGCTAAGAGTTAGTATTGCTGCAATCGCGCATGCGCGGCGCTAGTCATTACTTTGCCCAGTGGAGTCAGATGATGCGCATGCGCGCCAATTAGACGCCCATGTCCTGCGCGTGCCAAAAAGGGAGCATTAACAATAGTAGGGGTATAGCGTTTTCAAAATCGAACCCCATGTTCAAAGTTATATATTTACATTAAAAGTAAAGGTTACCTAAGGCGGCATTTGTTCAAAAACAGTCCAAGTATTCATGGAGTCACAATGCAATGGGATAAACGCATGGAGCTTACAATAGGTCATGCTATTAACCTTGAAGGAAAAAATGGAGAGTCATTGTCATCAGAAAGGATCAGCGTAGCTGGCTCCAAGGAATGGAGTCATTAAGCCCAGAGGTGTTGGTCCCTAGACGGAACACCCACCGCTGCTCTTTCTCAAATAGCCCTGCCTCTGTAGGTAGTTGCTCAATCACTGTCCAGTGTATCTCATTAACACAGTGTTGGTATTCAAGAAAATGGGCTGCCATTTTAGTAGTGGATTTTTTGCATCTTATGTTGCTTTTATGCTCATTGATCCTTATTCTGACTTGCCTCGTTGTCATGCCCACATATTGCTTCTTGCAGGGGCATGTGATAAGGTACACAACGTTCTTACTGTTACAGTTGGTAAAAGTACGTTGTTCCCAACTGGTACCATTCGTGAAGGTGAGTGTTTGGCTCTTCTTGGTTAGATGACAACTATTGCAGTTGCCACAAGGGTGATGGCCATGTATTCCTTGTAACCTTATCTGTTCCACTTTGTGTGTGGGAGGTCTAGTATGGACGAGCATGTCCTTTAGATTCCTGCCACGTCTATGAGCAAACAGTGGTTTTTCCAGATTCAGTGAGCCGCTTTTTAAGGTGCGCCAATGTTTGTTGACCAGTTTTGAAACTTGGTTAGAGACTGGACTGTAAGTAGTGACACAGACTGTTCTACTAGGTTGATTGTCTTTTGGAGGTATTTCTTCCAAGAGAGCTTCACGATTGTTATTCCTTGCTCTTTTCATTGCCTTCTCAATGACATGATTAGGATATTTTCTCTGTTTCACTTTCCTGCCCAGGTCCTTGGCCTGAGTTTTGTATTTAGCTATGTCGCTACAGTTGCGACGTAGGCGTAGGAACTGCCCGTATGGTAAATTTTCCCTCAGGTGACGCGGATGGAAACTGTCAAACCTGAGGAGGCAGTTCCTCGCCGTTGGCTTGAAATGGGTCTCAGTTTTTAGCAGACCTGCCTCATGATAGATATGGAGATCCAGAAAGACCATTGAGCTGCTGGACATTTGGTGGGTGAATTTCAGGAAAGAGTTCTGGTTGTTGAGCCAATGCATGAACTCAATGATTGATTGGCCATCCCCTTCCCAGATCACCAAAATGTCATCGATATAGCGCCGCCATGTGTGGATCCTCTCCCTGAAAGGGTTGTCTGGGTGGAGAATCTTGGAGGATTCTAGATAGTGAACGTACAATCCCGCCAAGCTCTGAGCAAATGTGCTCCCCATGCTGGTTCCATGGCTTTGCCAGAACAGAGTGCCCTCGTATTCAAAAAAGTTTTTGGTGAGGGTTAGCGAAATACATTCCATGACCACTCCATGGGGAGTTTGGTATTTCCACCGGTCAGAATGAAGTACCTCCTCTTTAATCAGTAGTGTCTCATCATGTGGGAGGCTCGTGTAGAGACTCTCCACATCAAGGCTCAGAAGCATTTGTGAATCAGGATCAAAGGGGTGGTTCTGTAGTAATTGCAGAACCGCTTTCGTATCCCTAAGGTACGTATCAGTTGCTTGCACCAGGGGTCTCAAAAAGGCATCGGCAAACTTTGACAGTGGTTCAAGGATGGAAGAAATGCCGGACACAATCGGGCGACCTGGTGGGTTTTCAAGGTTTTTGTGGACCTTGGGTATTGTATAGAAATAGGGAGTGCGAGGATTCTTTTGGACAAGGAATTCAGATTCTTTTTTGGTGAGCCAATTATGCGCCAGGGCTTCCTCGATCATCGCTTTTATTTGCACTCGTAGAGACTCGGTGGGGTCATCTGCCAAAACTTGATAATTCCTTCTGTCAGAGAGGAGTCTCCTGCATTCTTTGTCATAAGCAGTAGTAGTCTGAATGACCACTGCCCCACCTTTGTCTGCCGGTTTTATGGTAAGGTTTTTGTTGAGTTTTAGTTCTCTAATCGCCTCATTCTCTAGTTTACTCAAGTTCTGGAACACCTTCTGTTTGGTGTCTAATTTTTTGAGTTCAAGCATGATAGCATTCTCAAATGCCAGAACCTCCACAGGGAGTTGGTTGTCAAGGGGTGTGAAGTTCGACTTTGGCCTTAAACCTGTATCGGAGGTATCTTGAGACGGTTCTTTGTCCTTAAAGAAAGCCCTCAGTTTGATGGTTCTTATGAAATCTTGGATTTCTTTATGTAACAGAAAAGTATCAGGTTTATTCGTAGGGACGTACCCTAAGCCTTTATTGAGTATCTCGTGCTGTAAATCAGTCAAGGGCCATGGGGTTATGTTAATAACTAGGTCCCCCTCTTGCTCGTTGATTCTTGGTTCGCAGTCATACTCCTCGTGAGGACCCTCGGGTCTGTTTCGTCTGCGGGTTGCCAGTTGACATTGTTGCCCTTCTTGTTCCGCCCTCTGCGGGTTCCCTGGCCCCATGATAAAAACGGCTGAGCATTCTGAGGTATGGTGGTTTGGTCTTGAACCCATTGGGGATACATTTGTCCCATTTGTGGTGGGCCAAATTGATATTGTGGGAATTGGAAATGATTTTGCTACGGGTTATATTGAGGACCCTGGAACCCTCGCCAGCCTCTCTGGCGGGGGAATTGAGATCTCTGTTGTCGGAAACCTCCTCTCTGTTGTTTCTTTTGCTGGAAACCACCTGAGTTAGTGCTAGTAGAGCTACCATCCGAACTCATACTGTCTGTGTCACTCACGTTGCCTTTCATCACATAATGAGCTCTTGTGTATGGATATGCTCTCTCTGGGGTAAAGCGGTCTTTATCCTTTTTCAGTTTGTTAAACTTACTTTGTTTCAAAGTGGCCTCAAAATCCTTCATTTGCTGATTAAGCTCTTCCAACCCTTTCTTTATGTCTGCTGGTGAGATGAAGGCTTTTAATTGTACTTCAAGTTTCTGGATTTCAACTTTTAATTCCAAAGATTTTCTTGTGGCTGTTTGAACTATCAACACCAGCCAGTCTCTGGTGCAATGCCAGGAGATAAGAGACCAAGCTTTTTTGAAAATGAGGTCGTCCTGGAATATAAAAGGTTCATTTTTGACCAATAGACCCTGCGGGGCTATTTTGTTCCTCAGGTATTCCCTCATCAATAGGCCATGTAGGGCCGCCCTTATTTGGACTTTTCTTACGTTCATCAACTCATCCCAGTCTGCGACGGCTGGACTTGGGTCACTGTTGCTTAGCCCTTCAAAAGGATTGACATCTGCAAGGATTCTATCGATGTCGTCCTCACTGAAGGTTAGGCCGTGTTCATCCTCCATGATGGTTTGCGGAGAATGGCAAGATTCTAGTCGTTGGATGTAGTGTATGTCAAATGTCTAAGCGTGGTCAAAAAATGGGAAGGGGCTCCCACAGCTGTGCGCTGTCTAGAACATAAATGTAACAATAGGAGGGAGGGAGAGAGGCAAGTGAATTCGGTCTCCCTTGGTAATACGTTTAAACAAAATAGAATCCACTCAGAAAGTGGCAGTGATCCCTAAAGTGATGGGGAGCACACAGTGTTGTTTAAATGCCCCTCACACACCAACAGGCCCCTTGGTGTCATGCATCATCATCGGGGCCTTCGCACCCCTCTACGGGATGCGGCGTGCTACGACTCACGGATACGTAGGAGCACTTGATAGTGAACTATGTGTAGGTGTGTGTTTTTGGGGAAGAAGTGTGAGTAGTGAGGTAGGTGAAAAAGTGGAGGTTAAAAAATACCTGGCTCATAGGAAAAAATTATTTATTATGTCCTCGGCTGGTATTGTTAAAAAGTGCAAGGTGAGGTTGACAGATATACGTATTAGGGTATATCAACCTTTAAAAACGTCAACATGTTTCGGAGTACAACGACTCCTTCTTCAGGACGAGGATATGCACGTTATCCTCACCTTACTCACATGGATGTAGAATGTTAAAGTGTATTCTACCAAAAGTACAAACTAGGTGAAATGTACCTATCAATGTTAATAGTGGACAAGCTCTATTGCGCCCAATTGGCGTTTAGAAGAACCTGTGGAGTAAAAAACATAATAAACATCACAGTCGGACGTCCAGGAACAAGGAAAAACATTGGTTTCCTAGTTATGAGGGTAAAAAGAACCCGAAATGAGGTTCATGGACCATGTGGAAAGAAATACTAAAAAAGACACACAATAGACATAGACATACATATATAGTAGAAAAAACGCCAGAATGTCTTTCCCAACCAAAACTGTTAAGGAGAGGAGAGAGTTTTACAATGGATACTTACTTATAGTTCAAGGTTCTCTGACCTCATGAGCTAAAGCGTGGTATTGGGGGATTCCTTCCTCACTGCTCAGTAAAGGAACCTAAAAGATGTTAAGGGTGGGTTTTAGGTAGATATAGTTGTTATGAGAGAAATTCTTAGAGAAAATCAGCTAGCCCTCGATGCTGCGACCCAACTCACGGTTACTGCACGGTCTAATGGACTGCCTTCCCCTCAACGCTGCTCCAACGAAGTGTAGGGTCAGGTTGGAAAATCGCCTCTTATATACTGCCCAAGACTTCAATTAGAGAGTTTAATTAGTTAATTATAAGCAGAAAGCATGCCCAAATACGGGTGCTGTGAGCAGGAGAAGTCCGGTATTGCGCGGTGGACAGGGGCGCGATACATGATAGAAATGCGCATGCGCTAAGAGTTAGTATTGCTGCAATCGCGCATGCGCGGCGCTAGTTATTACTTTGCCCAGTGGAGTCAGATGATGCGCATGCGCGCCAATTAGACGCCCATGTCCTGCGCATGCCAAAAAGGGAGCATTAACAATAGTAGGGGTATAGCGTTTTCAAAATCGAACCCCATGTTCAAAGTTATATATTTACATTAAAAGTAAAGGTTACCTAAGGCGGCATTTGTTCAAAAACAGTCCAAGTATTCATGGAGTCACAATGCAATGGGATAAACGCATGGAGCTTACAATAGGTCATGCTATTAACCTTGATGGAAAAAATGGAGAGTCATTGTCATCAGAAAGGATCAGCGTAGCTGGCTCCAAGGAATGGAGTCATTAAGCCCAGAGGTGTTGGTCCCTAGACGGAACACCCACCGCTGCTCTTTCTCAAATAGCCCTGCCTCTGTAGGTAGTTGCTCAATCACTGTCCAGTGTATCTCATTAAGACAGTGTTGGTATTCAAGAAAATGGGCTGCCATTTTAGTAGTGGATTTCTTGCATCTTATGTTGATTTTATGCTCATTGATCCTTATTCTGACTTGCCTCGTTGTCATGCCCACATATTGCTTCTTGCAGGGGCATGTGATAAGGTACACAACGTTCTTACTGTTACAGTTGGTAAAAGTACGTTGTTCCCAACTGGTACCATTCGTGAAGGTGAGTGTTTGGCTCTTCTTGGTTAGATGACAACTATTGCAGTTGCCACAAGGGTGATGGCCATGTATTCCTTGTAACCTTATCTGTTCCACTTTGTGTGTGGGAGGTCTAGTATGGACGAGCATGTCCTTTAGATTCCTGCCACGTCTATGAGCAAACAGTGGTTTTTCCAGATTCAGTGAGCCGCTTTTTAAGGTGCGCCAATGTTTGTTGACCAGTTTTGAAACTTGGTTAGAGACTGGACTGTAAGTAGTGACACAGACTGTTCTACTAGGTTGATTGTCTTTTGGAGGTATTTCTTCCAAGAGAGCTTCACGATTGTTATTCCTGGCTCTTTTCATTGCCTCCTCAATGACATGATTAGGATATTTTCTCTGTTTCACTTTCCTGCCCAGGTCCTTGGCCTGAGTTTTGTATTTAGCTATGTCGCTACAGTTGCGACGTAGGCGTAGGAACTGCCCGTATGGTAAATTTTCCCTCAGGTGACGCGGATGGAAACTGTCAAACCTGAGGAGGCAGTTCCTCGCCGTTGGCTTGAAATGGGTCTCAGTTTTTAGCAGACCTGCCTCATGATAGATATGGAGATCCAGAAAGACCATTGAGCTGCTGGACATTTGGTGGGTGAATTTCAGGAAAGAGTTCTGGTTGTTGAGCCAATGCATGAACTCAATGATTGATTGGCCATCCCCTTCCCAGATCACCAAAATGTCATCGATATAGCGCCGCCATGTGTGGATCCTCTCCCTGAAAGGGTTGTCTGGGTGGAGACTCTTGGAGGATTCTAGATAGTGAACGTACAATCCCGCCAAGCTCGGAGCAAATGTGCTCCCCATGCTGGTTCCATGGCTTTGCCAGAACAGAGTGCCCTCGTATTCAAAAAAGTTTTTGGTGAGGGTTAGCGAAATACATTCCATGACCACTCCATGGGGAGTTTGGTATTTCCACCGGTCAGAATGAAGTACCTCCTCTTTAATCAGTAGTGTCTCATCATGTGGGAGGCTCGTGTAGAGACTCTCCACATCAAGGCTCAGAAGCATTTGTGAATCAGGATCAAAGGGGTGGTTCTGTAGTAATTGCAGAACCGCTTTCGTATCCCTAAGGTACGTATCAGTTGCTTGCACCAGGGGTCTCAAAAAGGCATCGGCAAACTTTGACAGTGGTTCAAGGATGGAAGAAATGCCGGACACAATCGGGCGACCTGGTGGGTTTTCAAGGTTTTTGTGGACCTTGGGTATTGTATAGAAATAGGGAGTGCGAGGATTCTTTTGGACAAGGAATTCAGATTCTTTTTTGGTGAGCCAATTATGCGCCAGGGCTTCCTCGATCATCGCTTTTATTTGCACTCGTAGAGACTCAGTGGGGTCATCTGCCAAAACTTGATAATTCCTTCTGTCAGAGAGGAGTCTCCTGCATTCTTTGTCATAAGCAGTAGTAGTCTGAATGACCACTGCCCCACCTTTGTCTGCCGGTTTTATGGTAAGGTTTTTGTTGAGTTTTAGTTCTCTAATCGCCTCATTCTCTAGTTTACTCAAGTTCTGGAACACCTTCTGTTTGGTGTCTAATTTTTTGAGTTCAAGCATGATAGCATTCTCAAATGCCAGAACCTCCACAGGGAGTTGGTTGTCAAGGGGTGTGAAGTTCGACTTTGGCCTTAAACCTGTATCGGAGGTATCTTGAGACGGTTCTTTGTCCTTAAAGAAAGCCCTCAGTTTGATGGTTCTTATGAAATCTTGGATTTCTTTATGTAACAGAAAAGTATCAGGTTTATTCGTAGGGACGTACCCTAAGCCTTTATTGAGTATCTCGTGCTGTAAATCAGTCAAGGGCCATGGGGTTATGTTAATAACTAGGTCCCCCTCTTGCTCGTTGATTCTTGGTTCGCAGTCATACTCCTCGTGAGGACCCTCGGGTCTGTTTCGTCTGCGGGTTGCCAGTTGACATTGTTGCCCTTCTTGTTCCGCCCTCTGCGGGTTCCCTGGCCCCATGATAAAAAAGGCTGAGCATTCTGAGGTATGGTGGTTTGGTCTTGAACCCATTGGGGATACATTTGTCCCATTTGTGGTGGGCCAAATTGATATTGTGGGAATTGGAAATGATTTTGCTACGGGTTATATTGAGGACCCTGGAACCCTCGCCAGCCTCTCTGGCGGGGGAATTGAGATCTCTGTTGTCGGAAACCTCCTCTCTGTTGTTTCTTTTGCTGGAAACCACCTGAGTTAGTGCTAGTAGAGCTACCATCCGAACTCATACTGTCTGTGTCACTCACGTTGCCTTTCATCACATAATGAGCTCTTGTGTATGGATATGCTCTCTCTGGGGTAAAGCGGTCTTTATCCTTTTTCAGTTTGTTAAACTTACTTTGTTTCAAAGTGGCCTCAAAATCCTTCATTTGCTGATTAAGCTCTTCCAACCCTTTCTTTATGTCTGCTGGTGAGATGAAGGCTTTTAATTGTACTTCAAGTTTCTGGATTTCAACTTTTAATTCCAAAGATTTTCTTGTGGCTGTTTGAACTATCAACACCAGCCAGTCTCTGGTGCAATGCCAGGAGATAAGAGACCAAGCTTTTTTGAAAATGAGGTCGTCCTGGAATATAAAAGGTTCATTTTTGACCAATAGACCCTGCGGGGCTATTTTGTTCCTCAGGTATTCCCTCATCAATAGGCCATGTAGGGCCGCCCTTATTTGGACTTTTCTTACGTTCATCAACTCATCCCAGTCTGCGACTGCTGGACTTGGGTCACTGTTGCTTAGCCCTTCAAAAGGATTGACATCTGCAAGGATTCTATCGATGTCGTCCTCACTGAAGGTTAGGCCGTGTTCATCCTCCATGATGGTTTGCGGAGAATGGCAAGATTCTAGGCGTTGGATGTAGTGTATGTCAAATGTCTAAGCGTGGTCAAAAAATGGGAAGGGGCTCCCACAGCTGTGCGCTGTCTAGAACATAAATGTAACAATAGGAGGGAGGGAGAGAGGCAAGTGAATTCGGTCTCCCTTGGTAATACGTTTAAACAAAATAGAATCCACTCAGAAAGTGGCAGTGATCCCTAAAGTGATGGGGAGCACACAGTGTTGTTTAAATGCCCCTCACACACCAACAGGCCCCTTGGTGTCATGCATCATCATCGGGGCCTTCGCACCCCTCTACGGGATGCGGCGTGCTACGACTCACGGATACGTAGGAGCACTTGATAGTGAACTATGTGTAGGTGTGTGTTTTTGGGGAAGAAGTGTGAGTAGTGAGGTAGGTGAAAAAGTGGAGGTTAAAAAATACCTGGCTCATAGGAAAAAATTATTTATTATGTCCTCAGCTGGTATTGTTAAAAAGTGCAAGGTGAGGTTGACAGATATACGTATTAGGGTATATCAACCTTTAAAAACGTCAACATGTTTCGGAGTACAACGACTCCTTCTTCAGGACGAGGATATGCACGTTATCCTCACCTTACTCACATGGATGTAGAATGTTAAAGTGTATTCTACCAAAAGTACAAACTAGGTGAAATGTACCTATCAATGTTAATAGTGGACAAGCTCTATTGCGCCCAATTGGCGTTTAGAAGAACCTGTGGAGTAAAAAACATAATAAACATCACAGTCGGACGTCCAGGAACAAGGAAAAACATTGGTTTCCTAGTTATGAGGGTAAAAAGAACCCGAAATGAGGTTCATGGACCCTGTGGAAAGAAATACTAAAAAAGACACACAATAGACATAGACATACATATATAGTAGAAAAAACGCCAGAATGTCTTTCCCAACCAAAACTGTTAAGGAGAGGAGAGAGTTTTACAATGGATACTTACTTATAGTTCAAGGTTCTCTGACCTCATGAGCTAAAGCGTGGTATTGGGGGATTCCTTCCTCACTGCTCAGTAAAGGAACCTAAAAGATGTTAAGGGTGGGTTTTAGGTAGATATAGTTGTTATGAGAGAAATTCTTAGAGAAAATCAGCTAGCCCTCGATGCTGCGACCCAACTCACGGTTACTGCACGGTCTAATGGACTGCCTTCCCCTCAACGCTGCTCCAACGAAGTGTAGGGTCAGGTTGGAAAATCGCCTCTTTTATACTGCCCAAGACTTCAATTAGAGAGTTTAATTAGTTAATTATAAGCGGAAAGCATGCCCAAATACGGGTGCTGTGAGCAGGAGAAGTCCGGTATTGCGCGGTGGACAGGGGCGCGATACATGATAGAAATGCGCATGCGCTAAGAGTTAGTATTGCTGCAATCGCGCATGCGCGGCGCTAGTCATTACTTTGCCCAGTGGAGTCAGATGATGCGCATGCGCGCCAATTAGACGCCCATGTCCTGCGCGTGCCAAAAAGGGAGCATTAACAATAGTAGGGGTATAGCGTTTTCAAAATCGAACCCCATGTTCAAAGTTATATATTTACATTAAAAGTAAAGGTTACCTAAGGCGGCATTTGTTCAAAAACAGTCCAAGTATTCATGGAGTCACAATGCAATGGGATAAACGCATGGAGCTTACAATAGGTCATGCTATTAACCTTGAAGGAAAAAATGGAGAGTCATTGTCATCAGAAAGGATCAGCGTAGCTGGCTCCAAGGAATGGAGTCATTAAGCCCAGAGGTGTTGGTCCCTAGACGGAACACCCACCGCTGCTCTTTCTCAAATAGCCCTGCCTCTGTAGGTAGTTGCTCAATCACTGTCCAGTGTATCTCATTAACACAGTGTTGGTATTCAAGAAAATGGGCTGCCATTTTAGTAGTGGATTTTTTGCATCTTATGTTGCTTTTATGCTCATTGATCCTTATTCTGACTTGCCTCGTTGTCATGCCCACATATTGCTTCTTGCAGGGGCATGTGATAAGGTACACAACGTTCTTACTGTTACAGTTGGTAAAAGTACGTTGTTCCCAACTGGTACCATTCGTGAAGGTGAGTGTTTGGCTCTTCTTGGTTAGATGACAACTATTGCAGTTGCCACAAGGGTGATGGCCATGTATTCCTTGTAACCTTATCTGTTCCACTTTGTGTGTGGGAGGTCTAGTATGGACGAGCATGTCCTTTAGATTCCTGCCACGTCTATGAGCAAACAGTGGTTTTTCCAGATTCAGTGAGCCGCTTTTTAAGGTGCGCCAATGTTTGTTGACCAGTTTTGAAACTTGGTTAGAGACTGGACTGTAAGTAGTGACACAGACTGTTCTACTAGGTTGATTGTCTTTTGGAGGTATTTCTTCCAAGAGAGCTTCACGATTGTTATTCCTTGCTCTTTTCATTGCCTTCTCAATGACATGATTAGGATATTTTCTCTGTTTCACTTTCCTGCCCAGGTCCTTGGCCTGAGTTTTGTATTTAGCTATGTCGCTACAGTTGCGACGTAGGCGTAGGAACTGCCCGTATGGTAAATTTTCCCTCAGGTGACGCGGATGGAAACTGTCAAACCTGAGGAGGCAGTTCCTCGCCGTTGGCTTGAAATGGGTCTCAGTTTTTAGCAGACCTGCCTCATGATAGATATGGAGATCCAGAAAGACCATTGAGCTGCTGGACATTTGGTGGGTGAATTTCAGGAAAGAGTTCTGGTTGTTGAGCCAATGCATGAACTCAATGATTGATTGGCCATCCCCTTCCCAGATCACCAAAATGTCATCGATATAGCGCCGCCATGTGTGGATCCTCTCCCTGAAAGGGTTGTCTGGGTGGAGAATCTTGGAGGATTCTAGATAGTGAACGTACAATCCCGCCAAGCTCTGAGCAAATGTGCTCCCCATGCTGGTTCCATGGCTTTGCCAGAACAGAGTGCCCTCGTATTCAAAAAAGTTTTTGGTGAGGGTTAGCGAAATACATTCCATGACCACTCCATGGGGAGTTTGGTATTTCCACCGGTCAGAATGAAGTACCTCCTCTTTAATCAGTAGTGTCTCATCATGTGGGAGGCTCGTGTAGAGACTCTCCACATCAAGGCTCAGAAGCATTTGTGAATCAGGATCAAAGGGGTGGTTCTGTAGTAATTGCAGAACCGCTTTCGTATCCCTAAGGTACGTATCAGTTGCTTGCACCAGGGGTCTCAAAAAGGCATCGGCAAACTTTGACAGTGGTTCAAGGATGGAAGAAATGCCGGACACAATCGGGCGACCTGGTGGGTTTTCAAGGTTTTTGTGGACCTTGGGTATTGTATAGAAATAGGGAGTGCGAGGATTCTTTTGGACAAGGAATTCAGATTCTTTTTTGGTGAGCCAATTATGCGCCAGGGCTTCCTCGATCATCGCTTTTATTTGCACTCGTAGAGACTCGGTGGGGTCATCTGCCAAAACTTGATAATTCCTTCTGTCAGAGAGGAGTCTCCTGCATTCTTTGTCATAAGCAGTAGTAGTCTGAATGACCACTGCCCCACCTTTGTCTGCCGGTTTTATGGTAAGGTTTTTGTTGAGTTTTAGTTCTCTAATCGCCTCATTCTCTAGTTTACTCAAGTTCTGGAACACCTTCTGTTTGGTGTCTAATTTTTTGAGTTCAAGCATGATAGCATTCTCAAATGCCAGAACCTCCACAGGGAGTTGGTTGTCAAGGGGTGTGAAGTTCGACTTTGGCCTTAAACCTGTATCGGAGGTATCTTGAGACGGTTCTTTGTCCTTAAAGAAAGCCCTCAGTTTGATGGTTCTTATGAAATCTTGGATTTCTTTATGTAACAGAAAAGTATCAGGTTTATTCGTAGGGACGTACCCTAAGCCTTTATTGAGTATCTCGTGCTGTAAATCAGTCAAGGGCCATGGGGTTATGTTAATAACTAGGTCCCCCTCTTGCTCGTTGATTCTTGGTTCGCAGTCATACTCCTCGTGAGGACCCTCGGGTCTGTTTCGTCTGCGGGTTGCCAGTTGACATTGTTGCCCTTCTTGTTCCGCCCTCTGCGGGTTCCCTGGCCCCATGATAAAAACGGCTGAGCATTCTGAGGTATGGTGGTTTGGTCTTGAACCCATTGGGGATACATTTGTCCCATTTGTGGTGGGCCAAATTGATATTGTGGGAATTGGAAATGATTTTGCTACGGGTTATATTGAGGACCCTGGAACCCTCGCCAGCCTCTCTGGCGGGGGAATTGAGATCTCTGTTGTCGGAAACCTCCTCTCTGTTGTTTCTTTTGCTGGAAACCACCTGAGTTAGTGCTAGTAGAGCTACCATCCGAACTCATACTGTCTGTGTCACTCACGTTGCCTTTCATCACATAATGAGCTCTTGTGTATGGATATGCTCTCTCTGGGGTAAAGCGGTCTTTATCCTTTTTCAGTTTGTTAAACTTACTTTGTTTCAAAGTGGCCTCAAAATCCTTCATTTGCTGATTAAGCTCTTCCAACCCTTTCTTTATGTCTGCTGGTGAGATGAAGGCTTTTAATTGTACTTCAAGTTTCTGGATTTCAACTTTTAATTCCAAAGATTTTCTTATGGCTGTTTGAACTATCAACACCAGCCAGTCTCTGGTGCAATGCCAGGAGATAAGAGACCAAGCTTTTTTGAAAATGAGGTCGTCCTGGAATATAAAAGGTTCATTTTTGACCAATAGACCCTGCGGGGCTATTTTGTTCCTCAGGTATTCCCTCATCAATAGGCCATGTAGGGCCGCCCTTATTTGGACTTTTCTTACGTTCATCAACTCATCCCAGTCTGCGACTGCTGGACTTGGGTCACTGTTGCTTAGCCCTTCAAAAGGATTGACATCTGCAAGGATTCTATCGATGTCGTCCTCACTGAAGGTTAGGCCGTGTTCATCCTCCATGATGGTTTGCGGAGAATGGCAAGATTCTAGGCGTTGGATGTAGTGTATGTCAAATGTCTAAGCGTGGTCAAAAAATGGGAAGGGGCTCCCACAGCTGTGCGCTGTCTAGAACATAAATGTAACAATAGGAGGGAGGGAGAGAGGCAAGTGAATTCGGTCTCCCTTGGTAATACGTTTAAACAAAATAGAATCCACTCAGAAAGTGGCAGTGATCCCTAAAGTGATGGGGAGCACACAGTGTTGTTTAAATGCCCCTCACACACCAACAGGCCCCTTGGTGTCATGCATCATCATCGGGGCCTTCGCACCCCTCTACGGGATGCGGCGTGCTACGACTCACGGATACGTAGGAGCACTTGATAGTGAACTATGTGTAGGTGTGTGTTTTTGGGGAAGAAGTGTGAGTAGTGAGGTAGGTGAAAAAGTGGAGGTTAAAAAATACCTGGCTCATAGGAAAAAATTATTTATTATGTCCTCAGCTGGTATTGTTAAAAAGTGCAAGGTGAGGTTGACAGATATACGTATTAGGGTATATCAACCTTTAAAAACGTCAACATGTTTCGGAGTACAACGACTCCTTCTTCAGGACGAGGATATGCACGTTATCCTCACCTTACTCACATGGATGTAGAATGTTAAAGTGTATTCTACCAAAAGTACAAACTAGGTGAAATGTACCTATCAATGTTAATAGTGGACAAGCTCTATTGCGCCCAATTGGCGTTTAGAAGAACCTGTGGAGTAAAAAACATAATAAACATCACAGTCGGACGTCCAGGAACAAGGAAAAACATTGGTTTCCTAGTTATGAGGGTAAAAAGAACCCGAAATGAGGTTCATGGACCATGTGGAAAGAAATACTAAAAAAGACACACAATAGACATAGACATACATATATAGTAGAAAAAACGCCAGAATGTCTTTCCCAACCAAAACTGTTAAGGAGAGGAGAGAGTTTTACAATGGATACTTACTTATAGTTCAAGGTTCTCTGACCTCATGAGCTAAAGCGTGGTATTGGGGGATTCCTTCCTCACTGCTCAGTAAAGGAACCTAAAAGATGTTAAGGGTGGGTTTTAGGTAGATATAGTTGTTATGAGAGAAATTCTTAGAGAAAATCATCTAGCCCTCGATGCTGCGACCCAACTCACGGTTACTGCACGGTCTAATGGACTGCCTTCCCCTCAACGCTGCTCCAACGAAGTGTAGGGTCAGGTTGGAAAATCGCCTCTTATATACTGCCCAAGACTTCAATTAGAGAGTTTAATTAGTTAATTATAAGCAGAAAGCATGCCCAAATACGGGTGCTGTGAGCAGGAGAAGTCCGGTATTGCGCGGTGGACAGGGGCGCGATACATGATAGAAATGCGCATACGCTAAGAGTTAGTATTGCTGCAATCGCGCATGCGCGGCGCTAGTTATTACTTTGCCCAGTGGAGTCAGATGATGCGCATGCGCGCCAATTAGACGCCCATGTCCTGCGCATGCCAAAAAGGGAGCATTAACAATAGTAGGGGTATAGCGTTTTCAAAATCGAACCCCATGTTCAAAGTTATATATTTACATTAAAAGTAAAGGTTACCTAAGGCGGCATTTGTTCAAAAACAGTCCAAGTATTCATGGAGTCACAATGCAATGGGATAAACGCATGGAGCTTACAATAGGTCATGCTATTAACCTTGAAGGAAAAAATGGAGAGTCATTGTCATCAGAAAGGATCAGCGTAGCTGGCTCCAAGGAATGGAGTCATTAAGCCCAGAGGTGTTGGTCCCTAGACGGAACACCCACCGCTGCTCTTTCTCAAATAGCCCTGCCTCTGTAGGTAGTTGCTCAATCACTGTCCAGTGTATCTCATTAACACAGTGTTGGTATTCAAGAAAATGGGCTGCCATTTTAGTAGTGGATTTTTTGCATCTTATGTTGATTTTATGCTCATTGATCCTTATTCTGACTTGCCTCGTTGTCATGCCCACATATTGCTTCTTGCAGGGGCATGTGATAAGGTACACAACGTTCTTACTGTTACAGTTGGTAAAAGTACGTTGTTCCCAACTGGTACCATTCGTGAAGGTGAGTGTTTGGCTCTTCTTGGTTAGATGACAACTATTGCAGTTGCCACAAGGGTGATGGCCATGTATTCCTTGTAACCTTATCTGTTCCACTTTGTGTGTGGGAGGTCTAGTATGGACGAGCATGTCCTTTAGATTCGTGCCATGTCTATGAGCAAACAGTGGTTTTTCCAGATTCAGTGAGCCGCTTTTTAAGGTGCGCCAATGTTTGTTGACCAGTTTTGAAACTTGGTTAGAGACTGGACTGTAAGTAGTGACACAGACTGTTCTACTAGGTTGATTGTCTTTTGGAGGTATTTCTTCCAAGAGAGCTTCACGATTGTTATTCCTGGCTCTTTTCATTGCCTTCTCAATGACATGATTAGGATATTTTCTCTGTTTCACTTTCCTGCCCAGGTCCTTGGCCTGAGTTTTGTATTTAGCTATGTCGCTACAGTTGCGACGTAGGCGTAGGAACTGCCCGTATGGTAAATTTTCCCTCAGGTGACGCGGATGGAAACTGTCAAACCTGAGGAGGCAGTTCCTCGCCGTTGGCTTGAAATGGGTCTCAGTTTTTAGCAGACCTGCCTCATGATAGATATGGAGATCCAGAAAGACCATTGAGCTGCTGGACATTTGGTGGGTGAATTTCAGGAAAGAGTTCTGGTTGTTGAGCCAATGCATGAACTCAATGATTGATTGGCCATCCCCTTCCCAGATCACCAAAATGTCATCGATATAGCGCCGCCATGTGTGGATCCTCTCCCTGAAAGGGTTGTCTGGGTGGAGAATCTTGGAGGATTCTAGATAGTGAACGTACAATCCCGCCAAGCTCGGAGCAAATGTGCTCCCCATGCTGGTTCCATGGCTTTGCCAGAACAGAGTGCCCTCGTATTCAAAAAAGTTTTTGGTGAGGGTTAGCGAAATACATTCCATGACCACTCCATGGGGAGTTTGGTATTTCCACCGGTCAGAATGAAGTACCTCCTCTTTAATCAGTAGTGTCTCATCATGTGGGAGGCTCGTGTAGAGACTCTCCACATCAAGGCTCAGAAGCATTTGTGAATCAGGATCAAAGGGGTGGTTCTGTAGTAATTGCAGAACCGCTTTCGTATCCCTAAGGTACGTATCAGTTGCTTGCACCAGGGGTCTCAAAAAGGCATCGGCAAACTTTGACAGTGGTTCAAGGATGGAAGAAATGCCGGACACAATCGGGCGACCTGGTGGGTTTTCAAGGTTTTTGTGGACCTTGGGTATTGTATAGAAATAGGGAGTGCGAGGATTCTTTTGGACAAGGAATTCAGATTCTTTTTTGGTGAGCCAATTATGCGCCAGGGCTTCCTCGATCATCGCTTTTATTTGCACTCGTAGAGACTCGGTGGGGTCATCTGCCAAAACTTGATAATTCCTTCTGTCAGAGAGGAGTCTCCTGCATTCTTTGTCATAAGCAGTAGTAGTCTGAATGACCACTGCCCCACCTTTGTCTGCCGGTTTTATGGTAAGGTTTTTGTTGAGTTTTAGTTCTCTAATCGCCTCATTCTCTAGTTTACTCAAGTTCTGGAACACCTTCTGTTTGGTGTCTAATTTTTTGAGTTCAAGCATGATAGCATTCTCAAATGCCAGAACCTCCACAGGGAGTTGGTTGTCAAGGGGTGTGAAGTTCGAATTTGGCCTTAAACCTGTATCGGAGGTATCTTGAGACGGTTCTTTGTCCTTAAAGAAAGCCCTCAGTTTTATGGTTCTTATGAAATCTTGGATTTCTTTATGTAACAGAAAAGTATCAGGTTTATTCGTAGGGACGTACCCTAAGCCTTTATTGAGTATCTCGTGCTGTAAATCAGTCAAGGGCCATGGGGTTATGTTAATAACTAGGTCCCCCTCTTGCTCGTTGATTCTTGGTTCGCAGTCATACTCCTCGTGAGGACCCACGGGTCTGTTTCGTCTGCGGGTTGCCAGTTGACATTGTTGCCCTTCTTGTTCCGCCCTCTGCGGGTTCCCTGGCCCCATGATAAAAAAGGCTGAGCATTCTGAGGTATGGTGGTTTGGTCTTGAACCCATTGGGGATACATTTGTCCCATTTGTGGTGGGCCAAATTGATATTGTGGGAATTGGAAATGATTTTGCTACGGGTTATATTGAGGACCCTGGAACCCTCGCCAGCCTCTCTGGCGGGGGAATTGAGATCTCTGTTGTCGGAAACCTCCTCTCTGTTGTTTCTTTTGCTGGAAACCACCTGAGTTAGTGCTAGTAGAGCTACCATCCGAACGCATACTGTCTGTGTCACTCACGTTGCCTTTCATCACATAATGAGCTCTTGTGTATGGATATGCTCTCTCTGGGGTAAAGCGGTCTTTATCCTTTTTCAGTTTGTTAAACTTACTTTGTTTCAAAGTGGCCTCAAAATCCTTCATTTGCTGATTAAGCTCTTCCAACCCTTTCTTTATGTCTGCTGGTGAGATGAAGGCTTTTAATTGTACTTCAAGTTTCTGGATTTCAACTTTTAATTCCAAAGATTTTCTTGTGGCTGTTTGAACTATCAACACCAGCCAGTCTCTGGTGCAATGCCAGGAGATAAGAGACCAAGCTTTTTTGAAAATTAGGTCGTCCTGGAATATAAAAGGTTCATTTTTGACCAATAGACCCTGCGGGGCTATTTTGTTCCTCAGGTATTCCCTCATCAATAGGCCATGTAGGGCCGCCCTTATTTGGACTTTTCTTACGTTCATCAACTCATCCCAGTCTGCGACTGCTGGACTTGGGTCACTGTTGCTTAGCCCTTCAAAAGGATTGACATCTGCAAGGATTCTATCGATGTCGTCCTCACTGAAGGTTAGGCCGTGTTCATCCTCCATGATGGTTTGCGGAGAATGGCAAGATTCTAGGCGTTGGATGTAGTGTATGTCAAATGTCTAAGCGTGGTCAAAAAATGGGAAGGGGCTCCCACAGCTGTGCGCTGTCTAGAACATAAATGTAACAATAGGAGGGAGGGAGAGAGGCAAGTGAATTCGGTCTCCCTTGGTAATACGTTTAAACAAAATAGAATCCACTCAGAAAGTGGTAGTGATCCCTAAAGTGATGGGGAGCACACAGTGTTGTTTAAATGCCCCTCACACACCAACAGGCCCCTTGGTGTCATGCTTCATCATCGGGGCCTTCGCACCCCTCTACGGGATGCGGCGTTCTACGACTCACGGATACGTAGGAGCACTTGATAGTGAACTATGTGTAGGTGTGTGTTTTTGGGGAAGAAGTGTGAGTAGTGAGGTGAGGTGAAAAAGTGGAGGTTAAAAAATACCTGGCTCATAGGAAAAAATTATTTATTATGTCCTCGGCTGGTATTGTTAAAAAGTGCAAGGTGAGGTTGACAGATATACGTATTAGGGTATATCAACCTTTAAAAACGTCAACATGTTTCGGAGTACAACGACTCCTTCTTCAGGACGAGGATATGCACGTTATCCTCACCTTACTCACATGGATGTAGAATGTTAAAGTGTATTCTACCAAAAGTACAAACTAGGTGAAATGTACCTATCAATGTTAATAGTGGACAAGCTCTATTGCGCCCAATTGGCGTTTAGAAGAACCTGTGGAGTAAAAAACATAATAAACATCACAGTCGGACGTCCAGGAACAAGGAAAAACATTGGTTTCCTAGTTATGAGGGTAAAAAGAACCCGAAATGAGGTTCATGGACCCTGTGGAAAGAAATACTAAAAAAGACACACAATAGACATAGACATACATATATAGTAGAAAAAACGCCAGAATGTCTTTCCCAACCAAAACTGTTAAGGAGAGGAGAGAGTTTTACAATGGATACTTACTTATAGTTCAAGGTTCTCTGACCTCATGAGCTAAAGCGTGGTATTGGGGGATTCCTTCCTCACTGCTCAGTAAAGGAACCTAAAAGATGTTAAGGGTGGGTTTTAGGTAGATATAGTTGTTATGAGAGAAATTCTTAGAGAAAATCGGCTAGCCCTCGATGCTGCGACCCAACTCACGGTTACTGCACGGTCTAATGGACTGCCTTCCCCTCAACGCTGCTCCAACGAAGTGTAGGGTCAGGTTGGAAAATCGCCTCTTATATACTGCCCAAGACTTCAATTAGAGAGTTTAATTAGTTAATTATAAGCGGAAAGCATGCCCAAATACGGGTGCTGTGAGCAGGAGAAGTCCGGTATTGCGCGGTGGACAGGGGCGCGATACATGATAGAAATGCGCATGCGCTAAGAGTTAGTATTGCTGCAATCGCGCATGCGCGGCGCTAGTTATTACTTTGCCCAGTGGAGTCAGATGATGCGCATGCGCGCCAATTAGACGCCCATGTCCTGCGCGTGCCAAAAAGGGAGCATTAACAATAGTGGGGGTATAGCGTTTTCAAAATCGAACCCCATGTTCAAAGTTATATATTTACATTAAAAGTAAAGGTTACCTAAGGCGGCATTTGCTCAAAAACAGTCCAAGTATTCATGGAGTCACAATACAATGGGATAAACGCATGGAGCTTACAATAGGTCATGCTATTAACCTTGAAGGAAAAAATGGAGAGTCATTGTCATCAGAAAGGATCAGCGTAGCTGGCTCCAAGGAATGGAGTCATTAAGCCCAGAGGTGTTGGTCCCTAGACGGAACACCCACCGCTGCTCTTTCTCAAATAGCCCTGCCTCTGTAGGTAGTTGCTCAATCACTGTCCAGTGTATCTCATTAACACAGTGTTGGTATTCAAGAAAATGGGCTGCCATTTTAGTAGTGGATTTTTTGCATCTTATGTTGCTTTTATGCTCATTGATCCTTATTCTGACTTGCCTCGTTGTCATGCCCACATATTGCTTCTTGCAGGGGCATGTGATAAGGTACACAACGTTCTTACTGTTACAGTTGGTAAAAGTACGTTGTTCCCAACTGGTACCATTCGTGAAGGTGAGTGTTTGGCTCTTCTTGGTTAGATGACAACTATTGCAGTTGCCACAAGGGTGATGGCCATGTATTCCTTGTAACCTTTTTTTTTTTTATTTATTTTTTATTTTTTTTTCCCATCTGCTCGCAAACCTGGGGGCACTCCCCGGGCTAAGGTGGGTTTCCTGGAGCATCGCTATTTGCACATGGTGCCGATCTAGATATGCAAGTACATTCCTGCATTTCCGGGGGTCATTGAGTCCCCGGACATTCCAAGACATTATGGTGACTGTATCCAAAGTATCATCACCTACATGCGTTACCATATCCCTGAATGAAGCCAACAGCTGGTGTTCCAGCTCTCAATCGAAATGTACCAATTGTCAATCTCTCCGCTGCCCAGTACAGTCTCGCCAATCGAACAACCATATTCACACACATGCACCCCACAGTACCTGTATTCCTGCCAAAAACGCCATACGCATCAAACTCGCCACTTCCAACAACTAGCAGCGCAACACACGAACAACCCCTCATACTCCATGCACAGCCACCCAACCCTGGCTGTCCATCCCCTCCCCCCTCCCACTGAAGCAACCCAAACTTGCCAGTACCATGATCCCCCCCCCCCCGCCCCAGCCCGCGTTTTCAAGAACAATAGAAAAACCATGTGGGGAATTCCCTCTTGGGAACATCAGAGGTACGCACAGAAACACCCCAACTCTCCCCCCCCGACCCGCATGTAACATACGGGAAAGACAGAGAAGGTGGGGTGGTGCCTGGCATGTATCGTCCCTGCAGGTCAAAGCCCTCCCGCCATCCCAGTGTCCCTCATCACCACCCTTTAATCCGGAGGACGGGCAAATGTCCTGGGGCGAGTTCCATCAGTGCAGCGACGGTACAGTAATCAATCGTTCGTGAGGGCTTCATCACCCCGGCCTCCTTCTAGGCCATCAGTGTACTATACAAGAAAAAACCTTGACGCCTGTAAGCCTTCCGCTGCCCACATGTCCTCCTGCTGCGACAGACATCCGCTCGATCTCAGCACCACAGTTGCATTGGGATAAGATGTTCAAAAGCCATTTATCGGTCAGCAGTCCCTTCAGGATGCAAGGCAGCCCTCAGTGGTGTCTCCGCAGGTAGTGCAAGGCAGTTCCAGCATCCAAAGCATACAGTTTCTGAATTACTATCCGTAGTGCATCCAGGAGCTATCGACCAGACGAGCATAAGCACCCCATCATGAGTCCTCCTGCTCGACTGGGTTTCCTGCGGCCTCTTTCTCCTCATCGTTGCGCCTGTCCCTCCTAGTAGCGCAAAGTTTTTTTATGTAGTCCTCAGCCTGTTGCAGGTTCGTAAAGAAGTGCTGTTTGCCCTGATGGGTCACCCTGAGGCGTGCCGGGTATAGAAGGGCGTAGTCCACCTGCATGTCCCTTAGTTTCTTTTTCACATCCAGAAATTTTCTCCTCTGGTCCTGTACCATGGGTGTGAAGTCCGGGTATAAGGAGAACTGCACCCCATCACAGGTCAAGTTCCGCTTTGTTCGGGCCGCTCTCAGCGCCGCGTCTCTGTCGCGGTAATTGAGTAACTGGGCAATAATGGGACGTGGCTGCGCCCCTGGTTTGGGGACCGGGCCCAGGGAGCGGTGTGCCCGCTCCACAATGAACTGATTAGAGAAGGCCTCCTTCCCTACTGCGGTGATCAGTATGCGCTCCACGTAGTCCTCCATCCGTCCGGTGTTGGTGGATTCTGGAACTCCCGTGACGCGTATGTTATTGCGTCTACTCCGCGCCTCCAACTCCTCATTCTTAGCTGCGATTACTCTGAGGACATTATCCATTCGGGTTAGGCGCGATTCGTGAGTGTTGGATGTGTCCTCAGCAGTGGAGATGCGCCGTTCCGCCTCCGAGAGCCGCTCTTCGTGGACTTCTATCTTTTGTGCAACTCCGTCCATTCTGGAAGATAAGCGGTCAACCTTATCTACGATTGTTGCGAAGCCCTGGCGCATCTCGTTGATAAGCAGTCGCAATTCTGGAGCCACTGGTGTAGGGGCCGCCTCAGCGTTCGATGGTCCTGGGGCTCCGTTGGATGCCGTGGTGCCTCGCTGCGGTTTTTTGGTGGCTGGGGGCTCGAAAGACAGTTTCGCCTGTTTAGCGTCATTTTTGCCCATGATGCCCAGTCTGTTGGTGCCAATCGGGGCCGGTAACTGACGAGCAGCTAGTTGGTGTCCCTCCGCCAGTAAAAGGCACTCAAGCCGGCAGCCCACAACGTGACGAATCCCCCCAGGGCAGTAGAAGGCAATGAGCAGGTCGGCAAAGTCTCGCCCTAATTATAATGTCCAGGGCGCAAAAGGAGCATACGCGCTGGCAGCCAGGCCTCAGCACGTCCAAGTAGGCACGAGCAGTCGCAACCGGCTGGGGCACACAGGAAGCGGAGGGCAGTGCAGTGATGTTGGGCCCACCCCGCCCCTACAATCGACCGTAAGTCCGACCTTCCGGATGGTCCTCCGGGTCCTTAGTCGCTATGCCTGGTGGCAGCAGTGTCCCCCAGGTAAATCAGGGAGGCCGGCGGGGAAGCGTGGAGCTGGCCGGGTGCACCGCTTTCTCCTCCGGCAGGGCCAGGCGAGGTGTGCCGTGTATACCGGGAGTGTCACCCGGTCTCAGATACAGTGATCCGGCACGCCACTCGTCGCAGCACTTTTAGGGGTGGCAAGACTCACCTCCACCAGCCCCCGAAGATCCGTCTGTCAGTTGCCCGCCTCTCAGGCCGTAGTCGGAGCTTTCGAGGCCTAGCAGCCTCGTGGGGAGCCGCGGCCTCGCGTAGGCCAGTGTCCAGTGCGCCGCTGCAGCCCTCCGTGGTGTCTTCTCCCGGCGGACGCTCACCGCGCCGTATCTCGGGCGCCGGACCTCCGATCCTCACCAAAGTTGGGCAGAACCAGCAGCACAGGTATTTCCACACTCGGTGCGAGTTTCAGGCTTCAACTCACTGGGGAAGCATATATTTGCAGGATGTTTCTGGCCAGGCAGCCAGAGCCTCACAGAAGTGCGGCCATTAGCGTGTGCGCCCTCTAGCGCCCCCCCGTATTCCTTGTAACCTTATCTGTTCCACTTTGTGTGTGGGAGGTCTAGTATGGACGAGCATGTCCTTTAGATTCCTGCCACGTCTATGAGCAAACAGTGGTTTTTCCAGATTCAGTGAGCCGCTTTTTAAGGTGCGCCAATGTTTGTTGACCAGTTTTGAAACTTGGTTAGAGACTGGACTGTAAGTAGTGACACAGACTGTTCTACTAGGTTGATTGTCTTTTGGAGGTATTTCTTCCAAGAGAGCTTCACGATTGTTATTCCTGGCTCTTTTCATTGCCTTCTCAATGACATGATTAGGATATTTTCTCTGTTTCACTTTCCTGCCCAGGTCCTTGGCCTGAGTTTTGTATTTAGCTATGTCGCTACAGTTGCGACGTAGGCGTAGGAACTGCCCGTATGGTAAATTTTCCCTCAGGTGACGCGGATGGAAACTGTCAAACCTGAGGAGGCAGTTCCTCGCCGTTGGCTTGAAATGGGTCTCAGTTTTTAGCAGACCTGCCTCATGATAGATATGGAGATCCAGAAAGACCATTGAGCTGCGGGACATTTGGTGGGTGAATTTCAGGAAAGAGTTCTGGTTGTTGAGCCAATGCATGAACTCAATGATTGATTGGCCATCCCCTTCCCAGATCACCAAAATGTCATCGATATAGCGCCGCCATGTGTGGATCCTCTCCCTGAAAGGGTTGTCTGGGTGGAGAATCTTGGAGGATTCTAGATAGTGAACGTACAATCCCGCCAAGCTCGGAGCAAATGTGCTCCCCATGCTGGTTCCATGGCTTTGCCAGAACAGAGTGCCCTCGTATTCAAAAAAGTTTTTGGTGAGGGTTAGCGAAATACATTCCATGACCACTCCATGGGGAGTTTGGTATTTCCACCGGTCAGAATGAAGTACCTCCTCTTTAATCAGTAGTGTCTCATCATGTGGGAGGCTCGTGTAGAGACTCTCCACATCAAGGCTCAGAAGCATTTGTGAATCAGGATCAAAGGGGTGGTTCTGTAGTAATTGCAGAACCGCTTTCGTATCCCTAAGGTACGTATCAGTTGCTTGCACCAGGGGTCTCAAAAAGGCATCGGCAAACTTTGACAGTGGTTCAAGGATGGAAGAAATGCCGGACACAATCGGGCGACCTGGTGGGTTTTCAAGGTTTTTGTGGACCTTGGGTATTGTATAGAAATAGGGAGTGCGAGGATTCTTTTGGACAAGGAATTCAGATTCTTTTTTGGTGAGCCAATTATGCGCCAGGGCTTCCTCGATCATTGCTTTTATTTGCACTCGTAGAGACTCGGTGGGGTCATCTGCCAAAACTTGATAATTCCTTCTGTCAGAGAGGAGTCTCCTGCATTCTTTGTCATAAGCAGTAGTAGTCTGAATGACCACTGCCCCACCTTTGTCTGCCGGTTTTATGGTAAGGTTTTTGTTGAGTTTTAGTTCTCTAATCGCCTCATTCTCTAGTTTACTCAAGTTCTGGAACACCTTCTGTTTGGTGTCTAATTTTTTGAGTTCAAGCATGATAGCATTCTCAAATGCCAGAACCTCCACAGGGAGTTGGTTGTCAAGGGGTGTGAAGTTCGACTTTGGCCTTAAACCTGTATCGGAGGTATCTTGAGACGGTTCTTTGTCCTTAAAGAAAGCCCTCAGTTTGATGGTTCTTATGAAATCTTGGATTTCTTTATGTAACAGAAAAGTATCAGGTTTATTCGTAGGGACGTACCCTAAGCCTTTATTGAGTATCTCGTGCTGTAAATCAGTCAAGGGCCATGGGGTTATGTTAATAACTAGGTCCCCCTCTTGCTCGTTGATTCTTGGTTCGCAGTCATACTCCTCGTGAGGACCCTCGGGTCTGTTTCGTCTGCGGGTTGCCAGTTGACATTGTTGCCCTTCTTGTTCCGCCCTCTGCGGGTTCCCTGGCCCCATGATAAAAAAGGCTGAGCATTCTGAGGTATGGTGGTTTGGTCTTGAACCCATTGGGGATACATTTGTCCCATTTGTGGTGGGCCAAATTGATATTGTGGGAATTGGAAATGATTTTGCTACGGGTTATATTGAGGACCCTGGAACCCTCGCCAGCCTCTCTGGCGGGGGAATTGAGATCTCTGTTGTCGGAAACCTCCTCTCTGTTGTTTCTTTTGCTGGAAACCACCTGAGTTAGTGCTAGTAGAGCTACCATCCAAACTCATACTGTCTGTGTCACTCACGTTGCCTTTCATCACATAATGAGCTCTTGTGTATGGATATGCTCTCTCTGGGGTAAAGCGGTCTTTATCCTTTTTCAGTTTGTTAAACTTACTTTGTTTCAAAGTGGCCTCAAAATCCTTCATTTGCTGATTAAGCTCTTCCAACCCTTTCTTTATGTCTGCTGGTGAGATGAAGGCTTTTAATTGTACTTCAAGTTTCTGGATTTCAACTTTTAATTCCAAAGATTTTCTTGTGGCTGTTTGAACTATCAACACCAGCCAGTCTCTGGTGCAATGCCAGGAGATAAGAGACCAAGCTTTTTTGAAAATTAGGTCGTCCTGGAATATAAAAGGTTCATTTTTGACCAATAGACCCTGCGGGGCTATTTTGTTCCTCAGGTATTCCCTCATCAATAGGCCATGTAGGGCCGCCCTTATTTGGACTTTTCTTACGTTCATCAACTCATCCCAGTCTGCGACTGCTGGACTTGGGTCACTGTTGCTTAGCCCTTCAAAAGGATTGACATCTGCAAGGATTCTATCGATGTCGTCCTCACTGAAGGTTAGGCCGTGTTCATCCTCCATGATGGTTTGCGGAGAATGGCAAGATTCTAGGCGTTGGATGTAGTGTATGTCAAATGTCTAAGCGTGGTCAAAAAATGGGAAGGGGCTCCCACAGCTGTGCGCTGTCTAGAACATAAATGTAACAATAGGAGGGAGGGAGAGAGGCAAGTGAATTCGGTCTCCCTTGGTAATACGTTTAAACAAAATAGAATCCACTCAGAAAGTGGTAGTGATCCCTAAAGTGATGGGGAGCACACAGTGTTGTTTAAATGCCCCTCACACACCAACAGGCCCCTTGGTGTCATGCTTCATCATCGGGGCCTTCGCACCCCTCTACGGGATGCGGCGTTCTACGACTCACGGATACGTAGGAGCACTTGATAGTGAACTATGTGTAGGTGTGTGTTTTTGGGGAAGAAGTGTGAGTAGTGAGGTGAGGTGAAAAAGTGGAGGTTAAAAAATACCTGGCTCATAGGAAAAAATTATTTATTATGTCCTCGGCTGGTATTGTTAAAAAGTGCAAGGTGAGGTTGACAGATATACGTATTAGGGTATATCAACCTTTAAAAACGTCGACATGTTTCGGAGTACAACGACTCCTTCTTCAGGACGAGGATATGCACGTTATCCTCACCTTACTCACATGGATGTAGAATGTTAAAGTGTATTCTACCAAAAGTACAAACTAGGTGAAATGTACCTGTCAATGTTAATAGTGGATAAGCTCTGTTGCGCCCAATTGGCGTTTAGAAGAACCTGTGGAGTAAAAAACATAATAAACATCACAGTCGGACGTCCAGGAACAAGGAAAAACATTGGTTTCCTAGTTATGAGGTTAAAAAGAACCCGAAATGAGGTTCATGGACCCTGTGGAAAGAAATACTAAAAAAGACACACAATAGACATAGACATACATATATAGTAGAAAAAACGCCAGAATGTCTTTCCCAACCAAGACTGTTAAGGAGAGGAGAGAGTTTTACAATGGATGCTTACTTATAGTTCAAGGTTCTCTGACCTCATGAGCCTAAGCGTGGTATTGGGGGATTCCTTCCTCACTGCTCAGTAAAGGAACCTAAAAGATGTTAAGGGTGGGTTTTAGGTAGATATAGTTGTTATGAGAGAAATTCTTAGAGAAAATCAGCTAGCCCTCGATGCTGCGACCCAACTCACGGTTACTGCACGGTCTAATGGACTGCCTTCCCCTCAACGCTGCTCCGACGAAGTGTAGGGTCAGGTTGGAAAATCGCCTCTTATATACTGCCCAAGACTTCAATTAGAGAGTTTAATTAGTTAATTATAAGCAGAAAGCATGCCCAAATATGGGTGCTGTGAGCAGGAGAAGTCCGGTATTGCGCGGTGGACAGGGGCGCGATACATGATAGAAATGCGCATGCGCTAAGAGTTAGTATTTCTGCAATCGCGCATGCGCGGCGCTAGTTATTACTTTGCCCAGTGGAGTCAGATGATGCGCATGCGCGCCAATTAGACGCCCATGTCCTGCGCGTGCCAAAAAGGGAGCATTAACAATAGTAGGGGTATAGCGTTTTCAAAATCGAACCCCATGTTCCAAGTTATATATTTACATTAAAAGTAAAGGTTACCTAAGGCGGCATTTGTTCAAAAACAGTCCAAGTATTCATGGAGTCACAATGCAATGGGATAAACGCATGGAGCTTACAATAGGTCATGCTATTAACCTTGAAGGAAAAAATGGAGAGTCATTGTCATCAGAAAGGATCAGCGTAGCTGGCTCCAAGGAATGGAGTCATTAAGCCCAGAGGTGTCGGTCCCTAGACGGAACACCCACTGCTGCTCTTTCTCAAATAGCCCTGCCTCTGTAGGTAGTTGCTCAATCACTGTCCAGTGTATCTCATTAACACAGTGTTGGTATTCAAGAAAATGGGCTGCCATTTTAGTAGTGGATTTTTTGCATCTTATGTTGCTTTTATGCTCATTGGTCCTTATTCTGACACTGACACCATCTGGAAGGAAAAGCAACACATTACAACAATCACAATAAGGGACAAGGTACACCCTACTGCAGAAAGAGAAAAAAAACAAATATTACTGCACAGCCATCTAATCCGCAAACACACACACATACTGTTTGGATTTGGCACGAGGGTGAGTGATGATTCAGTACATACAATTATATTCGCAAGTAATTAAATACACTGCGTATAATTGAAAGTATGATTAACTGACCCACTGACTCACAGCTCGTGAGCTGTAAAGCCACGTCAAGGCACCAACCTCTTTACAGGCCATTCATACACCTTTCGTACGTGTGACACATACAAAACATTCACACCGCCAGCCGCGGACCCATCACATTTCAACACTCACACCAGCAAACAGCACCATTCAAGGGCCCATCACTTTCACATGCCCACATTTCTGACACTGCAACTACACAAAATGATGGACTGCGTGGAGTGTCACTCAACTAGCAGTGTGTGTAGTGACCAACAGAAAGTAACTACTCACACACCGCCAGCCGAGCGCCAGTCCACCCACACCACCATCCAAGCACCAGACCATGCACACCGCCAGCCAAACATCACTCAGCGCACACCGACAGCCAAGCACAACTCCGTGCACAGACAGCCAAGTACCACTCCACACACACCACCAACCAAGCACAACTCCGTGCACAGACAGCCAAGTACCACTCCACACACACCACCAGCCAAGCGCCACTCCACACACACAGCCAGCCAAGCACCACTCCGTGCACAGACAGCCAAGTACCACTCCACGAACACCACCAGCCAAGCGCCACTCCACACACATCGCCAGCCAAGCACCACTCTGTGCACAGACAGCCAAGTACTACTCCACGCACACCACCAGCCAAGCGCCACTCCACACAAACCACCAGCCAAGCACCACTCCGTGCACAGACAGCAAAGTAGCACTCCACGCACACCACCAGCCAAGCGCCACTCCACACACACCGCCAGCCAAGCACCACTCCGTGCACAGACAGCCAAGTACCACTCCACACACACCACCAGCCAAGCGCCAGTCCACACACACCGCCAGCCAAGCACCACTCCGTGCATAGACAGCCAAGTACCCCTCCACGCACACCACCAGCCAAGCGCCACTTCACACACACCGCCAGCCAAGCACCACTCCGTGCACAGACAGCCAAGTACCACTCCACACACAACATCCAGCCAAGCGCAACTCCACACACACCGCCAGTCAAGCACCAGCCTGCACACACCACAAACACATTTAGAATTCTTTTTTTCAAAATAACACTAAACAAATGGAAATACCTACAAATCAGCTAACACAAATTCTAAAACTAAACACTTTGCACTAATGCCAATCCTTGAAACAAACTAAAAATTTTTACAGAATGCAGACCAGGCAATTCACTTTACAGCTCATTAAAACTCCCAAAACTTCTTTTGCGTGTGGTATGATTTAAAACAAGCTGACAGACACAATCCAGGCTTAGAAGGACAGTCAGGACAGAACATACGAGACTCCTTCCGCACGCCTCTTCGCCAACAGACTCTGCATCTTCTAGTCGGAAAGTCTCTTGCGGTAGTGGGAGGAATGTATTCAGGAAAGTGGCGATCTTTCAATCTAGCACATCCTCCACCACTCCAAATCTAGGAACACTTGCCTGCTCCACAAGTACAAGGCTGCCTATTATAGACTCCTGAAACTTAACAAAAGGCATCTTCGTCTCAGGACAAGACTTCTGGTACACAACAAAAGCATTAAAGGATGCCAAGTGGAACAGATGGATAGCCAACTTCTTGTACCAAACGTAAGCCTTTCGAAGAGCAGCATAAGGTTCCAACCTCTGATCTACTCTGTCAACACCACCCATGAACTTATTGTAAGCTAAAATGCACACAGGTTTGCACACTTCAGCACCCTGACTCCAAACAGGCACAGGTACAGTACTTTCATCGTGGATAGTAGTCAGCATGTACACATCTCTCTTGTCTGAAAACTTCACAGCTAGAAGCTCCCCACATCGCAATGCAGTAGACTGTCCCCGCACAAGCCTTTTGCAAACAAGTTCCCTTGGGAAACCTTTACGGTTACTGCGCATTGTACCACAAACAACAGTGCCCACTTTGGTCAACTCCTTGAACAACCGCACACCAGTGTAGAAGTTATCTACATATAAATGATGGCCTTTGTTAAATAATCCTCTACCTAGTTCCCACACAATTTTCTCAGTCACTCCAAAAGTAGAAGGACAACCAGGAGGGTTAATGCTGGACTCCTTACCAGTGTACACCCTGAAATTGTAGACATATCTAGTCTCACTGTCACACAGCATATACAGTTTGATTCCATAGCGTGCCCTCTTACTAGGAATGTATTGCCTAAAAACCAAGCGGCCCTTGAACAATAGCAAAGACTCATCCACTGCAATTTCTTTACCAGAGGCAAAGATCTCAGAAAAAAGATCAACAAAGTGATCAAGGACAGGCCGAATTTTAAACAAACGGTCACAATCAGGGTGATCGCGTGGCAACGCTAAACCTTTATCAACAAAATGCATCATCCGAAGAAAAAGCATATACCGATTACGACTTATGACTGCTGGAAATATAGCTGTTGCCATCAAGGGACTAGTGGACCAATATGAAGACATTGATGGCTTCCATAGCAAGCCAATCAAAAAAGTTTATCCCAAAAACTTCTTCATCTCTTCAACATTTGTGGGAATCCACCGGGTTGCTCTAGAATGGGAGTTAAGGCTGGCACTGTTGTCCCTCAAAAACTGTTCTGCATACAAATTAGTTTGATCAACAATCTCTTGCAAAAACACATCGTCAAAAAACAACTGAAAAAAATGTATTGGCAGAAAATTCTCAGTATTCACTCTACACCCAGGAACACCAGTGAACTCTGGCAATGACGGCTGCACCATGCCAGAGGCCATCCCTATCAACGGGGGGAGCAGCCACCCCAGCCTGCAGCTCAGAAGCCTCTTGCTGCTGTTCACCAACGGGAAGCCTAACAGCCACAGATACTTCTGGCTGCACAACACCAACAGAAAACATAGCATCCCCAGAGGGCTCTTCCTGCACTACACTAACGGGAAGCCTAGCAGCCTGAGATGCTTCTTGCTGCACTACACCACCGGGAAACCAAGCAGGCCCATATGCCTCTTGCCGCTCTACACCAATGGGAAGCCTAACAGCCCCAGTTGCCTCTTGCTGCACTACACCAACAGGAAGACGAACAGCACCAGATGCCTCTTGGCGCACCACAGCAATGTGAAGCAATGTGAAGCCTCTTGCTGACGTAAAAAAAAGGAAACCTTGCGGCCCTAGGCAGCAGCGCAGATGCCTCTTGGCCCACTACCGGCACATCAATGTCCTCCTCTACCATAGGCCCTTCATCATCACTAGGAGAAGATTCATCATCCGATGATGATGATTCCATGCGAAGAGAAAACTCCCTGCCTGAATCTTCTGCCCCTACCTCTGGGTCCGAATCGGACTCAGTCTCTGAACCATGGTCAGAGGAAGACTCAAAAAGCAAACCAAGATCCTGCTGAGCAGTAATCCTGCGACTATCCATTATCCTTACAAAGCAAGAAGACTGCACACACAAGTGAACAACAACCTACAAAGTAAGAAGTAAACAAGGTAAGGCTTTCACAAAAAGATCAATACAATCCAAAACAATTTCACTCTTACCAAATATAGCTACAGTCACCAGCACCTACTCTGCTGAGACACAGCAAAAAGAAATGATATCCCACTAGAAAGAAAAAAAGAAATGACAGATTAGAAAACAAAGTGCACATCAAACACTAATGCTGGAAAAAAAAACACAGAGCCACACAAACTGCTATAAGTACAACCTTTTTCAAAAAGACAAACATCAAGGGAAAGTAGTACAAAATACATTCACTTACCAAGCACAAGCAACTACACAAGCTGCAAAACCAGCAGTAACAGACCCGCAACCTACAACAATCCAAACAGCAAAAGCCTGGAACAAGACAAAAATAGAGAAGAAAAAAAAATTACTACCACATTTCACAAACAATATAACAATTAAAAAAAACAACACACAAGTTTGCCCCCCAAATTTACATTCGCCCAGATGGGCCATCAAATAGGGCTTAGACCAATTGGGATTAGATGAGGTGCACAGACAGCCAAGTACCACTCCACGCACACCACAAGCCAAGCGCCACTCCACACACACCGCCAGCCAAGCACCACTCCACACACACCGCCAGCCAAGGCAGTAAGGACAAAAAAAGACCAACTGGCACCAAGGGAGGCGGACAGTAAAAAACAACTAAAATTATAACCACCATTGGAACAAAACTCAAATCCTAGGGCCTAGTGGGCCAAAAAACAGGAGGCAATACGTCAAAAAAAGGGCTGATTTGCCCCAAGGGGGGGGGGCAGAAATTCAAAAACCTGATTACTTGCCACCAGGAAGCGACCCTTGCCAAAGGGGTCGCTTCCTAAAAACTAAATTTAAATTCCCTGGTGCTAGTGGGCATTTTCTGCCCCCCCCCTGGGGGCAAAACAGCAAAAAAAACGGGCCGATTGGCCCCCAGGGTGGACAGAAAAACAAAAACACAATCATGGCCACTGAAAGCGACCCTTACCCAAGGGGTCGCTTCCCAAAACAAACACATTGCCCCAACAAAAATCCCTGGTGCTAGTGGGAAATTTCTGCCCCCCCCTGGGGGCAAAATGGCAGAAAAACGGGCCGATTTGCCCCCAGGGGGGGCAGAAAAATGAAAAGTTAATGTGAGGCCACCTGGAAGCGACCCTTGCCCAAGGGGTCGCTTCCTAAAAGCTAAAATCGAAATCCCTGGTGCTAGTGGGCATTTTCCGCCCCCCCCCTGGGGGCAAAACGGCAAAAAAAACGGGCCGATTTGCCCCCAGGGGGGACAGAAAATCGTAAACATTAAAAATGGCCGCCATAATGCCTTCCCAAAAAATCCCTAGTGCTAGTGGGGAATTTCTGCCCCCCCTTGGGGGCAAAACGGCCAAAAAAAGGGCTGATTTGCGCCCAGGGGGGGCAGAAAAACGAAAACATAATCACAGTCCGCCTGGAAGCGAACCTTGCCCAAGGGGTCACTTCCTATAAACTAAATTAAATCCCTGGTGCTAGTGGGGGCATTTCTGCCGCACGATCGCGGCGCTGTGCGCGATCGTGAGGCAGAAATGCCCTGCAAAGAGACATCAGGGGAGAGGAAAAACTCTTTCCTCTCCCCTGATGCCTCTTTGCGGCCCCAAACCCCCGCCGGCCACAAGAAACGCACCTTTCTCCTCGGCGCTCAGGAAGCAAATGGCTTCCCGAGCGCTGGGAATCCCTGAGGATGTCAGCGCGCACTGTGCGCGCTGACGTCATTAGGGATTCCCATGGGGAGGGGCGGGGGCGGCAGCGGAAACTCTTCCGCTGCCACCCCCAGCAAAACGAGCGCGATCGCAGACCCTCGGGGGGAGCGCCAGTGCTTCCCCCGAGGGTGGGGCTCATGACGAGCTGGGCTCGTCATCAGCGCACGACCGGTGTGCGCCATGACGAGCCCAGCTCTTCATCAGCCCCGAAGGGGTTAAAGGTCTTCCATTGTTCCCCTGTGAGGCCTCTTCTTCTTCGTTGGGAGGAGTTTTGTTTTATATATATATATAAAAGGTAACTACAAAGCACGACATCAGCATGCCAGAATACAAGTCAGCCCACATGGGATTAACTGATGTACCTAGCAGACATTGAAATTGCTCCTATATAGTTATGTCATTTGAGATGTCATCAGTGATGTCACTGACCATGTCATGAATGATGTAATATGTGACATCATCAGCAGTGGATTGCGGGTGCGCGAAATATAGTTAGTACAACTAACTATATAGGAGCAATTTCAATGGTTTTGTATGAGTGAAATGTCCAGCTAACTATAACACCCCTAAAACTTATAGTTTTTTGAGTGAATTTCAAAGGTTTTTTAAAAGCTAATTCCTAACTATATAAGGCCTGAAACCTATGGTTTTTTCAGTGAATTTGCAAGGTTTTTAAAATGCTAATTCCTAACTATATAAGGCCTGGAACCTATGGTTTTTTCAGTGAATTTGCAAGGTTTTTTAAATGCTAATTCCTAACTATATAATGCCTGAAACCTATGGTTTTTTCAGTGAATTTGCAAGGTTTTTTAAATGCTAATTCCTAACTATATAAGGCCTGAAACGTATGGTTTTTTCATTGAATTTCAACGGTTTTTTAAATGACAATTTTTAAATGTATTAATTTGGGTTTTTTTTATACTGATTTACTACATTTTTGCAGGCAGGTGTTCAGAGGGCACGCCCCCTTTTAACAACACTCTGCAGCGCAACCCCTGGCGCGTTTGCAGAGGAGGAACTAATTCCCCTTGCATACTGGCGGTCCCTGGGGGGCAACTAGCCCTCCAGGAGCCTCCAGTATAAGCCAGGGGGCTGCATTGCAGAGAGGTGTGATGAGGCCACACCCTTTTTAACACCTCTCTGCAACGCAGCCCCCGGGCGTGTTTGCAGAGGGGGAACTAATTCCCCTTGCATACTGGGAGTCCCTGGGGGCCAACTAGCCCACCTGGAACCTGCAGTATGCGCCAGGGGGCTGCATTGCAGAGAGGTGTAATGAGGCCACACTCTTTTTTACACCTCTCTGCAGTGCAACCTCTGGCGTGTTTGCAGAGTAGGAACTAATTCCCCTTGCATACTGGGGGTCCCTGGGGGCCAACTAGCCCACCAGGAGCCTCCAGTATGCACCAAGGGGCTGCGTTGCTTTTCCCAGGGGGCGGGATTGTGGACCCCCCACACTTCTTTATCACTATGCCCCCACGATTTGGTCCCCCCCGTGAGGTAATTTTTTAAAAAACAGACCAGGTTTTAAAAAAAAAATGTAGTCCTTTTTTGTCCTTGTGGGACCACTTGGGCAGGCCTAGGGTGTCAGGGTGTATCTACCCTGCCCCCTTTTTGTGTTCTTCACGTTTTTTTTTTGCTTTCTTTTGCCTTTGTCTATCGAGCACAAGATGGATGCCAACACTTGCTGGTTAGAAGTGTTGACAGCCAATGAGCATGCAGCTTTCTCAGGAAGGCATGCTGATTGGCTGCCACTGTCTGTCAACACTAGCACAATATGGATGCCAACACTTCCTGGTTAGAAGTGTTGACAGCCAATGAGCATGCAGCTTTCTCGGGAAGGCATGCTGATTGGCTACCACTGTCTGTCAACACTCCAAACCAGGAAGTGTTGGCAGCCATCTTGTGCCTCGGTAGAACAAAGGCACAAGAAAGCAGTGAAACAAAGGTGCAAAACACGCAAAGGGAGCAGGGTAGAAGCACCCTGACCCCCTAAGCCTGCTCAGGGGGTCCCACAAGGAATTGCGATATTCCGAACAATTGAAAATGACTTTTCTTGAGAAAACATTTGGATTTGGATTATCATGTCCTATACTTTCGAATTTTTGAAAGACTGACTTTGAGGGTGCTATGAATTACTCAAGTCTGCCCGAATTGTGTGGGTAAAATTGATACCTAGTCACTTTGAATAAGAATGTACTTATCTCTCGTCTAACATTTGGAAGAAAATGAAATATCTAGTTATATGACAACAGGATACCGACATAACTTGAATGAAATAAGAACGCCCTGAAGAAGTTCTGTTGTATAGAACGAAACGCTTCGGCTGGCTGTGGTACATAAACTTAAGGAAAATAAAAGCATTTGAATATACACCAAGATTCAGCGCTTCAATAAGGACTCTAAGTGATATGATTTGATTGGACTTGTTGTGCAAGTGGTGCTGTGCCAAACTTTGGAATATTCTCCACTACTCTCTACTACTCACTCTCTACTACTCCAGTACTCTCTAATACTCACTCTCTACTACTAATTCTCTACTACTCTACTACTCTCTACTACTCTCTCTCTACTACTCACTCCCTACTACTCACTATCTACTACTCTCTACTACTCACTCTCTACTACTCTCTACTGTCTACTACTCACTCTCTACTACTCTCTCTCTCTACTACTCACTCTCTACTACTTTCTCTCTACTACTCTCTACTACTCACTCTCTACTACTCACTCTACTACTCACTCTCTATTACTCTCTACTACTCACTCTCTACTACTCTCTATCTACTACTCTCTACTACTCACACTACTACTCACTCTCTACTACTCTCTACTATTCTCTCTCTCTGCTACTCACTCTCTACTACTCACTCTCTACTACTCTCTACTACTCACTCTCTACTACTCTCTACTACTCACTCTTTACTACTCTCTACTACTCACTCTCTACTACTCTCTACTACTCACTCTACTACTCACTCTTTACTACTCTTTACTACTCACTCTCTACTACTCACTCTCTACTACTCTCTACTATCCACTCTACTACTCTCTACTACTCACTCTCTGCTACTGTCTCTACTGCTCTCTACTACTCTCTACTACTCACTCTCTACTCTCTATTACTCACTCTCTACTCTACCTCTCTACCTCTCTCTACTAGTCTCTACCTCTCTACCTCTCTACCTCTCTCTACACGCACACATATACACATATATATGCATATATATGCATATGCATTTATATATATGTATGTGTATATATACATACATATATAAACATATATAATCTGCATATCTATATAAATACAAATATAAATGCATGCATACATATACATATATGTATACATATGCATGTTATTTACATGAAAGTTTGAAAAACACTAATAAAAGCAAAGCTAAAAAGCCACCTCATTACAAACAGATCTATTGCATTTTCAATGCTTGTTTACTTTGGTTCCATCAAGAAGGCATTCAGATGTGTCACACATTTGCCATAAATTCTGAATGTTAGCACTCTAGTTGCTCTTTAGATCACTGTAGTAAAGCTACTGCTCACCAGGGAAGTCTGCTGCTGGTATTCAAAGTGCATCTTTCAGTCTGCATGTCAGAATTATTTTAATGAAATAGAAGAGGATTTGAGAAGTCACTCAAAATGTGCCCTAATTTTTCTTTCTGAAGCACTAATCATACTTTGTATGGCAAAATGAACCCCCTCATGTTGTTCCTTTTTAAATTACATGTTTTCAGACTTACCACTTCATTCCAATCAAGATGGCTTCTGGTGTGCCATACTTTTGTCATAAGTAAGACTGTTAGCGCTCTAGTCGTTCTTTAGAACACTCTGGGACATTCTGTCATTGGGCTATACTTGGGCTACATCTGGGTGATATTTGGGCTACATTTGGGCTCTTTTGTCTCTGGTGGCCATCTTGGGAGACTGCATGTCAGAGTTTTTTTGTGAAATAGAAAAGGATTTGAGAAGTCACTGAAAATGTGCCCTAATCTTTCTTTCTGCAGCACTAATCATACTTTCTATGGCATAATGAACCCCCTCATTTTGTTCCTTTTTAAATTCAATGTTTTCAGAGTTACCACTTTATTCCATTCAAGATGGCTTCAGGTGTGTCATACCTTTGTAATAATTAGGACTGTTAGCGCTCTAGTTGTTCTTTAGAACACTCTGAGAAGCTGCAGTAGAACACAAAGGAATCAACTGATAGTCTCTGTCCTTGTTGGATGTACATGTTTTACTTAGAATGTCAGACTTCATTCTCACATGACTGAGAAAGATAATGTGAATTTACAGAAAATATGCTTTCAGCTTAGCTTATAGATCCCCTTCACAACCACTGTGGGAAAAGCATGAGATAATAGTTTTCTTTCAAACATGATTCATGATATCCCAGCAGAAGGCTTTTTCACATGGTAAAATCACCTTAGAACACACCACAATTCTTAAAATTAGTATGGTACTATCAACAAATGATTTATAATGTAACTAAAGTCTTAAAACCTTCTATTAACTGCCATGCTTTTTAATGAGGTGCTATCATGTATATTGGTCCCAAGATGGCTGCCAACAGTTTCTGGTTTGGAGAGTTGACAGACAGTTGACAGCCAATCAGCATGCAGCTCGTGCTCGGAAAGGTAAGCTTACAGTAAGTAAGCTGCTACAGATATATATATATTTTCTCTTTTGATTTTCTCAGGAACTACTGGAGGGATTTTCACCAAATATAGAAAAGGCACTTCTGCATACCAGTCCCTACAATGTTGCCAAGTTTGGTGTAATTCCGTTCAGCGGTTCGGGCTGTAGCCTTGTCAGAACGTCCTATGGAAATTAACATGGGGAAAACACTTTTTGGGACCCCCTTTTTTCTCAGCCCCCACTTCACGAATCTCCCCGAAACTTTCAGGGAAGGAGCGCAGCGGAGTTGGCCAACATTTTTGAAAATTACACGCAAATTCCTCAATCGGCGCCAAAGTTACTCCCAATAGAATGTTGCTAATTTCCTATGGTAGCTAGGTCCTAACTATATATACCTACTGGCTATCGCCAGTAGGTAATATATTTATATATATATATATATATATTCAAATGAAGCTGCCACCACATTGAAGACACCTCACCCAACGCTGCATTAACCTAATTTTATTTGGCAGGCAACAGCATGCTGACAACGGGCCACTGGACCAAGGTATTTTCGCTAATTTCATCCATAGGCGTTTCGGGAACAGCTTCCCTTTATCACTGGCTTGGCATGCAGGGGAAAGGAGCCATGTGAATGTTCATGCCAAGTGTTTTCAATATAACCAAAGTGGGTGTGTACTCGGTAAGACTTCTGAATGATGTAGTCCAGGTAGGTATTTTCAATCTTTAGTATATATATATTTGAAAAAAACTTGAACAATAAAGAGAATGTGGGGAAAACACTCATGAGCTTCACAAGGTAAGACTGAAACTCAGTAAGTTTTTCAACCACAATTGTTGTTACAGATAGTGGCTGCAAATACCCATATATAGAATATAAATGCAAAGTCAGAGTCTCTGGAGCCGATACCTTTGTTGAATGCTACAACAGTAACTCAAACCCAATACTCACAGTGAATAAGAAACATGTTAAAAGAAGACAATGTCGCTGCTTCTTAACTAACTTATTTTATTGTTTCTATTGACACACCACCAACAGCGCAGCCTGCCAGTATGCTCCCAATCTCCAACTGACTCAATAGAGCTAACCCTGGGCGTAGTTTACGTAGTAGCGGTACGCATAGCTAGGCGAAGTGCACTTCCCATTACGCACACTCCATGAAGTGCGTAGTGTGGTAGGGAAAATGCTGTTTGCACTGATTGCACAGTGCCAGATGCTTGTCTACACTGTGAAATCATTGCAAACAGCATCTTGCACAGTGCAACTGGTCGTTTTCTGCCGCTCGAGTAGATTTGTACTCGAGTGGCAGCTTTCTCAACGCGGACTGGTAGTTTCTCATTGCGAGCATACGCGACCACTCGCAATGAGAAATCTGACCTCCCCGCATTGGGAATCTTGCCGGGAGTTTTTTTTCCACGTTCGCAATCGGCAACTTGATGTTGCTGATCACGAATGAGGAAAAAGTCTCGCCGGGATATTGATTTTGCGCACTCGCGGTCGCCAAATTCACGTTGAGGACCGCGAGCAAGTAAAAAATGCCGGCTACGCATTTTTGCACTGTGCTACATGCAATTTGCGTAAGGAGTTGTAGTGCAAACTACGCATGCTCCGCGAGTGTAGTGTAGTACTACGCCCATGGTTAAATAGAAAATTCTTTCATGGAGACTGTGAGTATTACTGGCATGAGCTGAGCAGATGCGCTTAAAGGAACTGCGCATATTAAACAGAACACATTCCCCTTACAAAACAATGCAAATCAAAGAAACGTAAAACAAAGATACCAATATACTATATACAACTAGAAAAATAACTCAAGATAATTTTACACCATTCCCTCTGGACCTGTAACACATAAAGGTTAGTTAACACTTCTACAGAGAAGATCACTCTATTTCATGACAAAGTCTCTGAAGTGAATATGAACTTTCCTACTTCTCATGGCAGGGCAACCCACGCACCTTCTGGTAACCTCACTGGAGGTACACGCTCCTCCAGCTGTGAACGAAATATTGGTTGTATGACTAAACAACTACTTCCTGAATCACGACTTCCTAAACAACGAAAGTTTAACAACCACCTATACTTAACCACTACTTATTTTATAACGACTTCATGAACAACGAAAATCCTTTAACTTGCCAGTTACTAATTTCTGAGACTGTTTCCTATAAAATCATCAAGTTTATTCTGTGTCTTTCTTCATGTAAAAATGAAAGGCTGTGATTTTCTTTTTAGTCTCATAAGTAAAGAGCACAAAGACTTTAATCTGAGCACCTCTGCACAAGCGCAAACAATGAAAGTAGACTTGCTAGGCTAAAATAAATTAAACATGCTTTTTTGAAAAATATAATAATAGGTGAACGTTGTTTAAATCATTTTAAGTAAGATTTGAAACTTGAGAAATAAAATTAATTACTAGGTATCAAAATACTTCATAAACAATTATCCATAAAATATGCACATCCTGTTGCAAGAAGTAAAAGTGTTTAAACATCAAATTAAATACACAAGTATAAACACAATTTTTTAAAACCAAAATGACCTACCTTAGAATGTCAGAGAATTCCAGAAACACTTTTCCAAAGTCGTTCATCCGAGCAGTTGAAAAGCAGACTACATCCCAATACTGTTTTTTTAAAACGTCAGCCAGGGTGCAGACAAAACGTTAAGGCTGACATTAGCATTACAAGATGCCAATGTCAACATTCTTTTCCTAAACTACCACGGGCAACAAAGGCTGATTTTTGATTGGGCGGAGATAAGTGACAAATCACTCGAACGAAGTCCAATCGCAGTGAGCATGTGGGGGAGGAAACAAGTCCTCTGTTGGCTCTGGTTGCGTGTCAACGTAAGAGTTAGAGTGAGCTGGTTGCCGCAGTCCTACAGTGAGGAGACCGAGGGGCGAATTTTGGGCGGCCCAGCACGGAGGGCAAAGCAGCATGCTGTGTAAGTGGCCAATTCCAGCACTGGAACCCCGGACCAGAATGGAACCTCAGATGTAGATTGAACGGAGCTGACGTACCTCGCCTGCCGTAACGTGCAACTCCGGTATTCTAAAAGTCATGGTTCCGTCCTTCGTTGTTCACCCCTTCGTGGTAAGTGAATCTTCGTTGTTAACTCTTCGTTGTTCAGGTAAGTCGTTGTAAATACATCGGGGTTAAGGATGTTTCCCCGACATATTATCTGGATACGTCACTAGTCTGGACATGCTCCACTTGATACCAGTATCAACCATGACCTCATTTCGTCTACTGGAAGTAATATTGAACAACCCCATGTATTTATTTACAGCCTTCCTCTCCCATATGGGTTTCTTTATCAGAACTTGATCCCCCACATTCCACTTTTTCTCCTTCACAGAGTTCTTCCCATCATACCTGCACTTGTACTTCTGCTAGATAGGAAGTGATTCTATCACAAACCTCGTTCCTGCTCAAAATAGAGGAATTACTAGTGGGCAACCACAATGGGCTGAGGTTAGAGGTGGCCACTCTGCCCCTTAAGGACTCAAAATGGGATTTTTGTGTTATGCAGTTGGAAGTGGTGTGATGTGCCCATCACACGTCCCTCAGCACCCCTTTGAGTGACACTCTTGTTTCCACTGCTGTCTGCACACAATCCTGCACCAACCTATTCATGCATTCAGCAAGATCATTGGCTTATGGCGCATACAAGGCTGTTCTCTGGTATGTAATTCCAAATTGATTTAATAAGTCCTGCATCTCCTGTGAGGTGACATGCACCTAATTGCCAGTCACCAGGTATTTGGGTATGTCTTCACACATAAACCTATCCCTAAGGACCTCGAGCACCCACCTAGTGCATACTGTACCCACACATCTGGTAGAAATCCACTTGGACATGTCGTCCACTAGTATTATCATTCATTAGGCAGTAAAATCTCAAATGGTCCTATGATGTCCAACCCCAACTTCGTCCATGGCTTATCTGGCACAACAACAGGGGTTAAAGGAGTCTTACTTGCCAGCACCGGTAACCGCAGTGGTGGGTGGCAAGGGCTGGCCAGGGGGGGGGGGAGGGGGGGAGTATACAGATGACGGGATAGAGAAAGTAAAAAAAAAAAATCATAAAATTACTTACTTTGCATTAGCAGGCAAGTGCACGGTAAGTGGTTTTATTTTTTTTATTTTACTTTCCCTCTCCCGTCGTCTGTGGTCACTTCCCCCGCACCCCACTACCCCACCACCCCACCACTGTTACCTGTGCCTGCCGTGCCTGTTTGTAAGATTATTTATTGAAAGCACACAAACCGCATTTTCTTCACTAACTGTTCCACCTAATGTTCCATGGCTGTCTACCTATCTCATCCTCGTCACCACTATTAAAAGAAGACACCACTGCTTCTTCTGAACTTCTTTGATTGTTCCTGTTGATACACCATTATCAACAGCATAAGACCTGATTATGTGGAACATCATACACGCTTTTAATAATAGGAATGGTATCGGGGAGTAGCCACCTCTATCCAATAGCTGGTCTATACATTTTACCAGTCTATCCATTCCTAAAAGCCTGCAGTTTTATAGTAGGTTGGTTTGCCAGTCAACGCATATAGAAAACACAAAAAATGTGTGAAGGTGAGAAATTCCCTTACGTGTGCTACACCAGAAGAACTACTGGTAGGTTCTCACAAGCTTGCCCCCGTTTTTCATCATTGGTAACTTTCTCACCTATTAAAAAAGAAAAAGAAGTGTCCAGTGAAAAGAATAGAGGTTAAAATAGTGTTGTTTATCTTAACAAAAGCAACAGAAGACCCCGTAATGTGCAGAAGATAAAAAATGTATCTCCAATTAAAAATGAGTTCAAACTCACATAGATAACGTTGCAATTTTATTAAAATCCGTGAGTTCACTGAAACTCAAAAACAAACTGCATGTTGCAGATCAATTCAGGATGGGCCAACATGTTTCACCGCCTTCCCTATTTTGTGGTGATTTCGTCAGGGCTCAAGGTCAAGAGTCACCTCACTGGACTTCTGAGTTTGAACACAAAGTGACTAACAAACACAAACAAACATAAACATGTATTTATTAAAACCGCCAACCAGTTAAGCCATCCCACAGGGTCACAGCCATTACAACGCTGTCATAACCACACGTGACCATCACCACAAAGCCATTACCACACATATGCCTTTACCACGCATGCCTTTACCATGCATGCTTTTACCACGAGTATGCATTTAGCGCGCATGATAAATGCATATGCGTAGTAATGGCTTTGTGGTGAGGATCATGTGTGGTTACTGTCACACGTTGTCATGGCTGTGGCATAAGTGTTTTAAATTAGTTTTTAGGGCTTAGTGTTAGTGGTATAGGGGCGTGTCCAAGTCTGCAAAGATTGGAGGCCTCATTAAAACTAACTGTGGGCTTCAAGGACCCACACCGGGGTGTTTGTGGCTGGGGATCTCCTGGCTCTAGGGGGTGTGTGGCAGGTAAATTAAGATTGACGGTGGGAAACTACTAAATTGGTGGCGGTCGGCATTTGCACTCCTTGTTTGGCACCCCAGTCAACACAAAGCATATATGCTGAAACAGGTTGAACATAGAGGACAGACTACAGTAATCGCCCGTGTTGCAGCTGATTACCCCACGGCCCGGGATAACAAAGCGGCATGACAACAAGGTACACTTTAGTACCTGCAATGAGGAGCGGGTGGCTTGGCAAACTTGCAGCTCCTGAGAGTAGCTTGATCTTGGGAACAAAGCTGCACTTGCGTGGACACAACTGCTGAAACTCAACCGGAAACTCACTGTGTCGGAGGTGTGGCCATGACCCATAGTGGAGCACACCAGGAACTGCTGGGTATGCCACTGTGCTGGCTAAGTGGTGGATGCATCGGCATGAGAGGGGAGTATGGGAGCAAGAGTGCATGTTTCCTGCCTAAATTGCAACCTTTGCAAAGAGCCAATGAGCGGCCCTGAGTGCAACTTTTAGTGCTATAGGTAGTTTTTCACATACCACAATTTCATTATAAAGGTTAGCATGAAAGTGGTATGCCTAGCTAGTGTATGCATTATTATTGCACTTTCAATGTGTCCTGATGCATGTGTGATGAAATGGTATGCGTGGTAATGGGATGCGTGGTAGTGGGTTATGCGTGGTAGTGGATGCGTTGTAAAGGCATGCGTGCGTGTGTTGTTCTATCATACAACTCATCCCACGAAGTAAGTATTGGCTTACCAGGTCAAATAATGTCCTGGATATCATTCACTGTGATTTATATTTGCCAGGTGGTTTCCAAGGGCCCTCGTATCAGCTTCTCACCGTATCAAGGGGTATTATTCTTTTATATCATCATTCCACTACAGCACAATTTGTTGCCATGAATGCACCTGTAAAAACATATAGCCAATATTTATTCATTTCTCATCTCGCTGCTTCAAGTCTAACTATATTGCCAGCTCACTATCTCATAGCGCAAGTCAGACTCAGATTTCATCCCTCAATTGTATAGTCTTTGCAAGCGTACACACTTCGCTTAAATATTCTGACTACTCCCATCCATCTAGGAAAGATTTTTAACGAAAACCGCCAACCACAAGCAACTGGAGTTTCAATGATAACTCCCTGCTCGTCAACCACGTCCACCTACTCTTACCGCATACATCCATGTCACGAGCTTCGTCTAGTTCCAGTGTGCTATTGCAGAAACGTCTCCTCTTTTTAAAATGTGTGTACCGGAACCACTCAAATCGTCTCTACACTCGTCACCACAAAACCATGTACAGCATGTAAGAACAATGGCCGCCATCTTGTAACGGTATTGAACCCGTTATGCCGTTTCTATCTCAACAGCTAATCCTGATGTCGTAATATAGAAGCCTCTACTTTTATCATACTGCATGATTGAAACTTTTTCTTATACAGTGTGGCCTCGGGTCAGCAAACAAGTGACACCACACTGATTGAGGTCAAAGTATGTGGGGATTTATTGTTCAAAGTACAACAGGAAAGGGACTAAATGAAAAAAAATGTCCGGAGGGTCTGTGCTTCCCACAACGTCGTCTGCAGGGGGATCCGTCTCCCTCCTTGGCGTCGTGTAGGGTACATGCTAACCAGGACTCCGGATGCAGGGGAAACAAAAGGTAGAGAGAAGCCCTCCGTTATTATTCGGGCCTTATTTCTTCACACAAGGGTGGGAAGTGAGGGGAGGTTGCACCACTAGTAGGGGCAAAGTGAGGGTCAGGACCGTCACCCAAGATGAAGAGGGAAAGGACGATCAATTACACGCCGCGTAGTGCCCAGCCCAGCCTTTTCCCGCTCAGGTTCCCTGCTTGCTCCCACCTCCCGGTAAAGCAGGTACTGGTCTCCCCGAACGCAGGAGCCGAGCACGTACCTGCTCTAGCCACGTTCCTCCGGGACCGTGGCGGGGCGGAACATGGGGACGTTGGTCGCCTGACGGATCCTCCTTACTCCGCGGCGGCTCTCTAAGCAGCGTCTCCTACTGGAAAGGTTTGTCTCCTTTGGGGTTTGACTCTGTCTCTTCGTCTTCTGCCTTCCGGATCGTTAACCTCTTCATTGGGCCGTGGCTCCTTTTCTTGTGCTGATGTCCCGGGTTCCCACCTCCAGGGGGTGTGGCCAGCGTCGCTTCCTAAAGTATCATTAAAGGGCCAGTGTAACATGTCGTTGGTCGGGTCATTCCCGGGCAGGCATACCTCTGAGTCTGGGATCTGGGAAAGAGAAGAGTGATCCATAGCTCACTGTAGTAAAGCTACTGCTCACCAGGGAAGTCTGCTGCTGGTGTTCAAAGTGCATGTTTTAGTCTGCATGTCAGAATTATTTTAATGAAATAGAAGAGGATTTGAGAAGTCACTCAAAATGTGCCCTAATTTTTCTTTCTGAAGCACTAATCATACTTTCTATGGCAAAATGAACCCCCTCACCCAACGCTGCATTAACCTTTTTTATTTGGCAGGCAACAGCATGCTGACAACAGGCCACTGGACCAAGGTATTTTCGCTAATTTCATCCATAGGCGTTTCGGGAACAGCTTCCCTTTATCACTGGCTTGGCATGCAGGGGAAAGGAGCCACGTGAATATTCATGCCAGGTGTTTTCAAAAAAACCAAAGTGGGTGTGTACTCGGTAAGACTTCTGAGTGATGTAGTCCAGGTAGGTATTTCAATCTTTAGTAGAACTGCTGGCCCTTCACCTCCTTCATTAAAATTCCCATCAGGTCGCTTCAAGGGACACGAAACAGCATGCTGCTCTGTTTGCACCTCTCCAAACAGGTGCGTTGTTCCTATGTCGTACCTCACACTCAAGGCACTAGGACCTGCTCCACCAGCAGGGGAGGTTGCCTTCGTGACCGGGACAGGCCACACATATACTCCAAACCAAGCTGCCACCACATTGAAGACACCCCAACGCTGCATTAACCTTTTTTATTTGGCAGGCAACAGCATGCTGACAACGGGCCACCGGAGCAAGGTATTTTCGCCAATTTCATCCATACGCGTTTCGGGAACAGCTTCCCTTTATCACTGGCTGGGCATGCAGGGGAAAGGAGCCATGTGAATGTTCATGCCAAGTGTTTTCAATAAAACCAAAGTGGGTGTGTACTCGCCAAGACTTCTGGGTGATGTAGTCCAGGTAGGAATTTTCAATCTTTAGTATATATATATTTGAAAAAAACTTGAACAATAAAGAGAATGTGGGGAAAACACTCATGAGCTTCACAAGGTAAGACTGAAACTCAGTAAGTTTCTCAACCACAATTGTTGTTACAGATAGTGGCTGCAAATACCCATATATAGAATATAAATGCAAAGGCAGAGTCTCTGGAGCCGATACCTTTGGTGAATGCTACAACAGTAACTCAAACCCAATACTCACAGTGAATAAGAAACATGTTAAAAGAAGACAATGTCGCTGCTTCTTAACTAACTTATTTTATTGTTTCTATTGACACACCACCAACAGCGCAGCCTGCCAGTATGCTCCCAATCTCCAACTGACTCAATAGAACTAACCCTGGGCGTAGTTTACGTAGTAGTGCTACGCGTAGCTAGGCGAAGTGCACTTCGCATTACGCACACTCCATGAAGTGCGTAGTGCGGTAGGGAAAATGCTGTTCGCACTGATTGCACAGTGCCAGATGCTTGTCTACACTGTGAAATCATTGCAAACAGCATCTTGCACAGTGCAACTGGTCGTTTTCTGCCGCTCGAGTAGATTTGTACTCGAGTGGCAGCTTTCTCAACGCGGACTGGTAGTTTCTCATCGCGAGCATGCGCGACCACTCGCAATGAGAAACCTGACCTCCCCGCATTGGGAATCTTGCTGGGAGTTTTTTTTTCCACGCTCGCAATCGGCAACTTGATGTTGCTGATCACGAACGAGGAAAAAGTCTCGCCGGGATATTGATTTTGCGCGCTCGCTAAATTCACATTGAGGACCGCGAGCAAGTAAAAAATGCCGGCTACGCATTTTTGCACTGTGCTACATGCAATTTGCGTAGTGCATTATAGCGCAAACTACGCATGCTCCGCGAGTGTAGCATAGTACTACGCCCATGGTTAAATAGAAAATTCTTTCATGGACTCTGTGAGTATTACTGGCATGAGCTGAGCAGATGTGCTTAAAGGAACTGCGCATATTAAACAGAACACCTCCCCTTTACAAAACAATGCAAATCAAAGAAACGTAAAACAAAGATACCAATATACTATATACAACTAGAAAAATAACTCAAGATAATTTTACACCATTCCCTCTGGACCTGTAACACATAAAGGTTAGTCAACACTTCTACAGAGAACATCACTCTATTTCATGACAAAGTCTCTGAAGTGAATATGAACTTTCCTACTTCTCATGGCAGGGCAACCCCCGCACCTTCTGGTAACCTCACAGGAGGTACACGCTCCTCCAGCTGTGAGCGAAATATTGGTTGTATGACTAAACAACTACTTCCTGAATCACGATTTCCTAAACAACGAAAGTTTAACAACCACCTATTCTTAGCCACTACTTATTTTTTAACAACTTCCTGAACAATGAAAATCCTTTAACTTGCCAATTACTAATTTCTGAGACTGTTTCCTATAAAATCATCAAGTTTATTCTGTGTCTTTCTTCGTGCTCAATACGATCATGTAAAAAGGAAAGGCTGTGATTTTCTTTTTAGTCTCATAAGTAACGAGCACAAAGACTTTAATCTGAGCACCTCTGCACAAGCGCAAACAATGAAAGTAGACTTGCTAGGATAAAATAAATTAAACATGCTTTTTTGAAAAATATAATAATAGGTGAACGTTGTTTAAATCATTTTAAGTAAGATTTGAAACTTGAGAAATAAAATTAATTACTAGGTATCAAAATACTTCATAAACAATTATCCATAAAATATGCACATCCTGTTGCAAGAAGTAAAAGTGTTTAAACATCAAATTAAATACACAAGTAAAAACACCCTTTTTTTAAAACAAAATGACCTACCTTAGAATGTCATAGAATTCCAGAAACACTTTTCCAAAGTCGTTCATCCGAGCAGTTGAAAAGCAGACTACATCCCAATACTGTTTTTAGGGCTCGGACTCCTCCCCACTGAAAGTGGGAGGAGTTAGAGAACTAATGTTAAAGAAGAAAAAAAAGAAGTATCTCCTAGGGCTTTGGCCGAGACAAATTCCACACATTCCTTAGCGTGTTCTGTCATCTGGCCAGTGATTCCTCTTCGTTGTGTTGTCGTTTTAATAGGCTTAAAGTGATAGGGTAAATGTAGTTTTGTTCCGCCATTTTGGGCATATTTCGTTCGTGCTCGCGCAAAGAAGTACATTAATTATAATTAGGAGCTGTCAGGGTGCCTCCGTAAGTGAATCCAGATGGCCGGGCGCGTTCACCATTCAGCAGCGCTCAGCGCTCCAGACTTGAGCTGGGCAGCACCAGCGAGCATTGTGCTTAAGCTAACTTCAGCCTGCATTTCTGTTTCTACCCTGCTGGCCCTGTGCTCTGGGTTCTCGGTGAGGGGGGCTACAGGCCCAGCAATAGCAGCGCACGTTCTCAGCCTTGCAATAGTTCTCAGCGATGTCAGGTTTGAAATATTTCTGCCTTTCAGCTCTGTAATCTCAGAGCAGAGCCTCTTCCTTCCGGAAGATAACTGGGCCGAGCATTTCCTCCAAGACAGTTAGAACGTCTGCTCATCGGGCCGCAGCTCCTGCCAGCAGGCTTCCCCTGGGCAGTGAGACAGTAGTGACACACACTCGCCTGTCGTGGCCTTCCCCTGAGCCGCGGCTTCCTGCCCGATGCCTCCCAGGCTCTGTCGAGGCCCAGTGTCTACGGGGCAGCGCTCCCAACCAGGTCTATTCTGCAGCACTACATTGAACTTCACGACCTGCAAAAGCCAAAGAAGGCGGTCTCTTTAGCTATGCGGCTCACAACCAAACTAACTTCAATTATCAGATTTCACTGAAACACTTTTACACTTTCATAAATATATTTGTAGGGTCTAATGCTTTTACGAAGTATTCCCCCTTTGACCTGTGACAGTCATTATTGAGTCGTTGTTTAGAAATCGTTTTTATCAAGTGTCCTTGTTAAACTATGCAGGTGTGTCGAAGCCTCAGTCAATGTCGCCTAATGATCGGCAGGCTCACTGGTTTTCACATTTCCAGAAGTACTGTAAACTGCCGATCCTGCTGGATACCGAGCACGGGTATCAAGCTCCGGACTTCTTTCCTGATGCTTTTAGTCCCGCATGTCTGTTTCAGTCACTCTCTCCTCGGTAATGGCATGCCCGACCACTCCTCATGGAAAGCACACTTATGTGTGCGTCCTTGCAGTCTTACACTTCCCAAGATGCCTTTTCAGTGCTGATCACTAATCAGAGAGCCAGATTTTCTATAAAATTTAGAATAACAGCAATCTCCTACATTTCGCTAAAACAGTGAAGTGGTAATCTCTTAGATATATGTTGAATTAATCATGTCAACAGAACATGCCCTGATTTGCAACTGCATAACATGTGGTGGATACTTACGACATGAGAGCATAAAAGGGATCAACTGGGAAACGTTTAGGTACATAAAATCAGCTATTGTAATTTGAGGGATTCTAGTTGAAATTTGTCACATATAATTGAACTCTAATTTGTCTGCTAAATCTATAGTTACTTTAATCATCTGGTAGATCTTGTCAATTTACTGGTTTGCACACAGAAGGTGCTTCAGTTCGTTTGCCAATCAGAGGAAGAGGGCCCAAGTCAAATCAAAATATTTTTCCTCCTTGAGACGATTTTCGGTCTCTTAGCTGCTCTGTTTCTTCACTTCTGAACGATGCATATTAAAGCTCTTGCATCACATTTGATAAAGTTACCAATACTGGGGGCCCACTATTTTAATAGTTATACCTTGAGCTGACTTTAACTTGTATTTATCATTCTAAAAAAGTGTCCTCCAGCACTCGATGCCTTACTCAGAGGTTTTGTCAAAGACTAGTACAATGCTAAAATAATTTTGTGTTTTCCACTGGTTGTCTCTACCCTTATTCATTATGACATTTCCATAATTTGTCAACAAGATCTGCAGATCCCAAAGCAGAAATAAGAGTTTGCCACGTGGGTCTTCCTCTAACAAAAAGGTCATTTTGGAGGCTGTTTATTGCAATGTGGCACCCTCTTGTGGTGTGTCAAAAGACAGAGTGGTTAGTGTAGCACTTGTCTTGCTCTTCCCGCAACCGTATGGAGTCTGAATTTGAATTCTATTTGCATTTGGTCGAACATTGTTACTGCTGGAGATTGACATTAATAGCGCCTAAATACTTGTGTTAAAATGGTGAAACATTATTAAAAAATAGAAATGGATAACGACTAGAGGAGCCGACCTCGAAGCTGGGGATCCGGATTCGAGTTTCAGCAGGTAAGCTCAACATCCTGTGTTTCTGAGTAAATCACTTAATCTACAAGTGCCTGAATAAAATGAATGTGGCTGTCTGTAACACAACCGGTTGTCATGTAAAGCACTCTGATACCTTCGGGTCGAATTTGCGCTATAGAAAACAAAAGACGAAGGTAGAAATAGCAACCATGGTGGGTTAGGACTTCTTTTGTGGGCTAAAAAAAGGAAGCACATTCAATTGAAGAATAAAGTAAGGAGCAACAATTTTGCTTGCGAGGCAAATAACTCATCTCTCTCCACATTTATGACAGACATCTACCACTGCGTGAAGAGGGGAGCAGAGTAGGTTAGAACACAAGATAAAGTAAAGTCACATTGTAAGGTGGAAATGCCAAATCGTCTATGAACAGTGTCTGCCATCAGTTTTAGGAGTAGATCATTGGATGGATATGTCAAGGGACAGTTTCAAATTTGGTTGTGTTGGGGATACATTTGTATAAGGTAGCCTCCTCAAGATTCAAAACTTCATTTATTCAAAGCAACACCTGTTTCATTAACCTATCTCCTTAGCGGAACTAGAGAAATTGAACACTGTGCCTGCTTAAAGGGATTGAAGAATGGGTATCGGTCTTGATCTTGTTCGTGGCTGCCATGGTCCTCTACGTTACAAAGTCGGGCCTTGTACTGCCAAATCTTCCTCTACAGCAATCTTCAACGAAAATATTCAAGCTTATATTTTTAGACTCAAGAACTGTCAGCATGGCCAGAAACGGTGGAAATGCAATCGGGCTCGGATTTATTTGAGTTTGAGCTAATGGCATTGTAAATGCCAATGTCTTTTTGCCATGTGAATGGAGTGTGTGCATGTGGTGTGTAGTAGAATTGTAATTTTACCAATGGTGGCATGCTGTGCTTTATATGAATATGTTTAAAAGTAAAGTGTACCATACTGCGATTGCTTGGTGGAAAAGTGCACTACCGGCTGGAGGTGTCTGTGCCTGGTGGAAGGGTGCACTGACGGCTGGTGGGTGTGTGCTTGGTAAAAGCGTGCACAGATGGATGATGGTTGTTGGTGTTTGTGCATGGTGAAAGCATTCATTGACGGCTGGGGGTGTGTTGTTGTGTGTGTTGTTTTCTGTGTGCTGGTGAGTGTGTGGTGGTGAGTCTGTGGGGGTGAGCCTGGGGAGTGAGTGTGGTGGTGAGTGTGTTGTGTTGAGTGGTGACAAGTGTGTGGTGTTTACCAAGCACACACCCACCAGCCGTCAGTGCACCCTTCCACCAAGCAATCGCAGTATGGTACACTTTACTTTTAAACATATTCATATAAAGCACAGCATGCCACCATTGGTAAAATTACAATTCAACCAAGATACTTCCACTACACACCACATGCACACACTCCATAACACATGGCAAAAAGACATTGGCATTTACAATGCCATTAGCTCAAACTCAAATAAATCCGAGCCCGATTGCATTTCTAATGCTTGTTTTAAAACGTCAGCCAGGGTGCAGACAAAACGTTAAGGCTGACATTAGCATTACAAGATGCCAATGTCAACATTCTTTTCCTAAACTACCACGGACAACAAAGGCTGATTTTTGATTGGGCGGAGATAAGTGACAATCACTCGAACGAAGTCTAATCGCAGTGAGCATGTGGGGGAGGAAACAAGTCCTCTGCTGGCTCTGGTTGCGTGTCAACGTAAGAGTTAGAGTGAGCTGGTTGCCGCAGTCCTACAGTGAGGAGACCGAGGGGCGAATTTGTGGCTGCCCAGCACGGAGGGCAAAGCAGCATGCTGTGTAAGTGGCCAATTCCAGCACTGGAAACCCGGACCAGAATGGAACCTCAGATGTAGATTGAACGGAGCTGACGTACCTCGCCTGCCGTAACGTGCAACTCCGGTATTCTAAAAGTCGTGGTTCCGTCCTTCGTTGTTCAGCCCTTCGTGGTAAGTGAATCTTCGTTGTTAACTCTTCGTTGTTCAGGTAAGTCATTGTAAATACATCGGGGTTAAGGATGTTTCCCCAACATATTATCTGGATACATCACTAGTCTGGACATGATCCACTTGATACCAGTATCAACCATGACCTCATTTCTTCTACTGGAAGCAATATTGAACGACCCGATGTATTTATTTACAGCCTTCCTCTCCCATATGGGTTTCTTTATCAGAACTTGATCCCCCACATTCCACTTTTTCTCCTTCACAGAGTTCTTCCCATCATACCTGCACTTGTACTTCTGCTAGATAGGAAGTGATTCTATCACAAACCTCGTTCCTGCTCAAAATAGAGGAATTAGTAGTGGGCAACCACAATGAGCTGAGGTTAGAGGTGGCCACTCTGCCCCTTAAGGACTCAAAATTGGATTTTTGTGTTATGCAGTTGGAAGTGGTGTGATGTGCCCATCACACGTCCCTCAGCACCCCTTTGAGTGACACTCTTGTTTCCACTGCTGTCTGCACACAATCCTGCACCAACCTATTCATGCATTCAGCAAGATCATTGGCTTATGGCGCATACAAGGCTGTTCTCTGGTATGTAATTCCAAATTGATTTAATAAGTCCTGCATCTCCTGTGAGGTGACATGCACCTAATTGCCAGTCACCAGGTATTTGGGTATGTGTTCACACATAAACCTATCCCTAAGAACCTCGAGCACCCACCTAGTGCATACTGTACCCACACATCTGGTAGAAATCCACTTGGACATGTCGTCCACTAGTATTATCATTCATTAGGCAGTAAAATCTCAAATGGTCCTATGATGTCCAAACCCAACTTCGTCCATGGCTTATCTGGCACAACAACAGGGGTTAAAGGAGTCTTACTTGCCAGCACCGGTAACCGCAGTGGTGGGTGGCAGGGGCTGGCCGAAGGGGGGGAGGGGGTGAGTATACAGATGACGGGATAGAGAAAGTAAAAAAAAAAAATCATAAAATTACTTACTTTGCATTAGCAGGCAAGTGCACGGTAAGTGGTTTTATTTTTTTTATTTTACTTTCCCTCTCCCGTCGTCTGTGGTCACTTCCCCCGCACCCCACTACCCCACCACCCCACCACTGTTACCTGTGCCGGCCGTGCCTGTTTGTAAGATTATTTATTGAAAGCACACAAACCGCATTTTCTTCACTAACTGTTCCACCTAATGTTCAATGGCTGTCTACCTATCTCATCCTCGTCACCACTATTAAAAGAAGACACCACTGCTTCTTCTGAACTTCTTTGATTGTTCCTGTTGATACACCATTATCAACAGCATAAGACCTGATTATGTGGAACATCATACACGTTTTTAATAATAGAAATGGTATCGGGGAGTAGCCACCTCTATCCAATAGCTGGTCTATACATTTTACCAGTCTATCCATTCCTAAAAGCCTGCAGTTTTATAGTAGGTTGGTTTGCCAGTCAACGCATATAGAAAACACAAAAAATGTGTGAAGGTGAGAAATTCCCTTACGTGCGCTACACCAGAAGAACTACTGGTAGGTTCTCACAAGCTTGCCCCCGTTTTTCATCATTGGTAACTTTCTCACCTATTAAAAAAGAAAAAGAAGTGTCCAGTGAAAAAAATAGAGGTGAAAATAGTGTTGTGTATCTTAACAAAAGCAACAGAAGACCCAGTAATGTGCAGAAGATAAAAAATGTATCTCCAATTAAAAAGGAGTTCAAACTCACATAGATAACGTTGCAATTTTATTAAAATCCGTGAGTTCACTGAAACTCAAAAACAAACTGCATGTTGCAGATCAATTCAGGATGGGCCAACATGTTTCATCGCCTTCCCTATTTTGTGGTGATTTCGTCAGGGCTCAAGGTCAAGAGTCACCTCACTGGACTTTTGAGTTTGAACACAAAGTGACTAACAAACACAAACAAACATAAACATGTATTAATTAAAACCGCCAACCAGTTAAGCCATCCCACAGGGTCACAGCCATTACAAAGCAGTCATAACCACACGTGACCATCACCACAAAGCCATTACCACACATATGCCTTTACCACGCATGCCTTTACCATGCATGCTTTTACCACGAGTATGCATTTAGCGCGCATGATAAATGCATATGCGTGGTAATGGCTTTGTGGCGAGGATCATGTGTGGTTACTGTCACACGTTGTCATGGCTGTGGCATAAGTGTTTTAAATTAGTTTTTAGAGCTTAGTGTTAGTGTTATAGGGGTGTGTCCAAGTCTGCAAAGATTGGAGGCCTCATTAAAACTAACTGTGGGCTTCAAGGACCCACACCAGGGTGTCTGTGGCTGGGGATCTCCTGGCTCTAGGGGGTGTGTGGCAGGTAAATTAAGATTGACGGTGGGAAACTACTAAATTGGTGGCGGTCGGCATTTGCACTCCTTGGTTGGCACCCCAGTCAACACAAAGCATATATTCTGAAACAGGTTGAACATAGAGGGCAGACTACAGTAATCACCCGTGTTGCAGCTGATTACCCCACGGCCCGGGATAACAAAGCAGCATGACAACAAGGTACAATTTAGTACCTGCAATGAGGAGCGGGTGGGTTGGCGAACTTGCAGCTCCTGAGAGTAGCCTGATCTTGGGAACGAAGCTGCACTTGCGTGGACACAACTGCTGAAACTCAACTGGAAACTCACGGTGTCGGAGGTGTGGCCATGACCCATAGTGGAGCACACCAGGAACTGCTGGGTATGCCACTGTGCTGGCTAAGTGGTGGATGCATCGGCATGAGAGGGGAGTATGGGAGCAAGAGTGCATGTTTGCTGCCTAAATTGCAACCTTTGCACAGAGCCAATGAGCGGCCCTGAATGCAACTTTTAGTGCTATAGGTAGTTTTTCACAAACCACAATTTCATTATAAAGGTTAGCATGAAAGTGGTATGCCTGGCTAGTGTATGCATTGTTATGGCACTTTCAATGTGTCCTGATGCATGTGTGATGAAATGGTATGCGTGGTAATGGGATGCGTGGTAGTGGGTTATGCGTGGTAGTGGATGCGTTGTAAAGGCATGCGTGCGTGTGTTGTTCTATCATACAACCCTTCCCACGTAGTAAGTATTGGTTTACCAGGTCAAATATTGTCCTGGATATCATTCACTGTGATTTATATTTACCAGGTGGTTTCCAAGGGCCCTCGTATCAGCTTCCCACCGTATCAAGGGGTATTATTCTGTTATATCATCATTCCCCTACAGCACAATTTGTTGCCATGAATGCACCTGTAAAAACATATAGCCAATATTTATTCATTTCTCATCTCGCTGCTTCAAGTCATAACTATATTGCCAGCTCAGTATCTCATAGCGCAAGTCAGACTCAGATTTCATCCCTCAATTGTATAGTCTTTGCAAGCGTACACACTTCGCTTAAATATTCTGACTACTCCCATCCATCTAGGAAAGATTTTTAACGAAAACTGCCAACCACAAGCAACTGGAGTTTCAATGATAACTCCCTGCTCGTCAACCACGTCCACCTACTCTTACCGCATACATCCAGGTCACGAGCTTCGTCTAGTTCCAGTGTGCTATTGCAGAAACGGCTCCTCTTTTTAAAATGTGTGTACCGGAACCACTCAAATCGTCTCTCCACTCGTCACCACGAAACCATGTACAGCGTCTAAGAACAATGGCCGCCATCTTGTAACGGTATTGAACCCGTTATGCCGTTTCTATCTCAACAGCTAATCCTGATGTCGTAATATAGAAGCCTCTACTTTTATCATACTGCATGATTGAAACTTTTTCTTGTACAGTGTGGCCTGGGGTCGGCAAACAAGTGACACCACACTGAATGAGGTCAAAGTATGTGAGGATTTATTGTTCAAAGTACAACAGGAAAGGGACTAAATGAAAAAAAATGTAAGGAGGGTCTGTGCTTCCCACAACGTCGTCTGCACGGGGATCCGTCTCCCTCCTTGGCGTCGTGTAGGGTACATGCTAACCAGGACTCCGGATGCAGGGGAAACAAAAGGTAGAGAGAAGCCCTCCATTATTATTCGGGCCTTATTTCTTCACACAAGGGTGGGAAGTGAGGGGAGGTTGCACCACTAGTAGGGGCAAAGTGAGGGTCAGGACCGTCACCCAAGATGAAGAGGGAAAGGACGATCAATTACGCGCCGCGTAGTGCCCAGCCCAGCCTTTTCCCGCTCAGGTTCCCCGCTTGCTCCCACCTCCCGGTAAAGCAGGTACTGGTCTCCCCGAATGCAGGAGCCGAGCACGTACCTGCTCTATCCACGTTCCTCCGGGACTGTGGCGGGGCGGAACATGGGGACGTTGGTTGCCTGACGGATCCTCCTTATTCCACGGCGGCTCTCTAAGCAGCGTCTCCTACTGGAAAGGTTTGTCTCCTTTGGGGTTTGGCTCTGTCTCTTCGTCTTCCGCCTTCCGGATCGTTAACCTCTTCATTGGGCCGTGGCTCCTTTTCTTGTGCTGATGTCCCGGGTTCCCACCTCCAGGGGGTGTGGCCAGCGTCGCTGCGTAAAGTATCATTAAAGGGCCAGTGTAACATGCCGTTGGTCGGGTCATTCCCGGGCAGGCATACCTCTGAGTCTGGGATCTGGGAAAGAGAAGAGTGATCCATAGCGTCAACCCGGTCAAGACCGTCAGGACCACCAGGGATTTCCTGACATACAGCAATCCCATGTGGACACTGCTTCATCATCATGTTCCACACATAGTATCCCTTACTTGATATTGTCATGTGTGTTCCATACGGCAGTGCCCACATTTATTCATCAGACTTCCTTCGCTGATTCACATTATTCAAAACTTCAATTATCATGTGCTGGACTTGTGTTTTCTAATCACTCACTACAACATTTTTCGCTAGACAGTATCACTTATCAATCTTCAGACTGGCACCTCAAAAAGTGTTGTCCATACTGGTGTGAGAACTAACACAATAGCTCTGCTTCTTCAAATATTAATGAAATAGGGTCCTCTTGTAAATCGGGAAGGACTATGAGTTAGTCCATTATCATCAGTATCTTCAGAACCTCCAGGGCACAACCACCACTGTTACCACCACAGCAGTCCCCACTTCACTCATGAGTACCTGAGGACAGTCAATTAACAGTCCCTCTTGATTCATCTGCTGACTTTATTCCATTCTATGAAATCATTCAATCCAATTTGGTCAGCCTTTTCAGAAAAGATCCACGGGCTTCTTTTATAGCTAGCATCTTTTCCATGTTACACGCCTCTCCCATTACTCTTTCCAGCACAAGTCATTTCAGTGCCCTGCAGTCATGCTTTTGGTCCTGAAAGTGTTTCACTAGCCTTGTGGTTAGTTTTCCAGATTTCATTGTACTTAGATGTTCCTGGATTCAGATTTTAATCTTTCGTGAGGTTAATCCTATATAATTTAACCCACACCAGCACATGAGTCTATATATCACTTTGACAGTATTGGAGTTACTGAATTTATTCAGATGCCAGGTCCTCCCACCCAGCAACTGAACACTGTTGGTCTTCTCCATCAACTCACAGACTGAACAACTACCACAAGGGTAGTGTCCAGAATGGAAAGGATGTTTTTCTAATGTGCTAATGTGCTGCACAGGCCGTGTATGTACAAGTTTATCCTTTAGGTTACATGCACGTTTAGAACGCGAACCGAGGTTGTGGCTTCTTAAACTCAGCTGTAATCAATAATGACCAGTGTTTCCTTATAGCTTGACAAATTTTAGTTGATAAGGGGTCAAAAGTCATGACCACTGGCAGGCAATCACTATGCTGTTTCACATTACATTCAAGTAGAGCCTCGCGAGGTGTATTTAAGGCTCGTTTTCGAGCTTGTTTCACTTCCTTCTTAGGATAGGCTCTCTGCACCAGTTTGCCAGCTAAATCTTCAGAATGATGCATTTACGCACTTGTAGTTGAGCAATTCCTGCGGTACTGCAAAAACTGGCCCACAGGACGGTTGTCACGCAGAGCCCTCATGTGGACTTCTGTACTGTGGTATAAAGTGTCTCTTCACACACTGCAATATCCAAATCCAGATATACACCTTGCTGATTACTGATAGTCCAAGTACATTTAAGACATACATCCAGGCCATTGAGCCAATTCAGGAAATCAAGGAGACAATTTTCTGATCTTAACCATATTCACAGCACATCATCAATATACCTCTTCCAGAGGTGAATATTCCTCTGGAAGGGATTTGATCGATGGTGAATGTAGTTCTTCTCAAACTGGCCCACATAAATGCAGGCCAGACTGGGTGCAAAAGTTGAGACCATAGATGGTCCAGATACTTGTAAGAACAGCCTGTTCTTATAGCTGAAATAGTTCTGTGTCAAAGCCAACTCTATACATTCTAACAAAAATGACTGGGGGTATCATAAAACCACTCCTGCGTCCCAAGACACCACCAACAGTGCAGCCTGCCAGTATGCGCCCAATATCCAGCTGACTCAATAGAACATTCTTCATTGTAGAAAGTGAGCTTTAATGGCATGAGCTGTGCACATGCACTTGGACTGTGCATATTAAACACAACACACCTCCTAGGTTGTCAGCTGTGCCCATGTATCTTGGCGATCAACGGGAACCCGCAAGGTGGTAACAGCAAGAGTGTAGAACTAAATACGCATCCACGATATGCAAGGAACAAGCAAGGAGGCGTGCGTAACAGGAAAGAAGGAAAAACAAAGGTCATACTTTGCAGAAAGCAAGTAACAAACCACAAAAGAAAAGCTCAAAGCTAAACCAGCAGGAAAAGAAGGTAGTAAACTATAACCTGGAACAAAGGAAAAAGGAAAGAAAGAAGATACAGGGAACTGGTAAATACAGGAGAGGAGAGACTTCAAGGGTGTACTAAAATAGTGCTGGCTCAGAAAACAAGGTAGCACTGCAGGCAATGCTAGTTCAAAGAACAAGGAATTAGCTATGGCTCAGTAACAGAGACTTTGAATGAAATGGGACATGAGGAAAGCACACTGGCAAAATTGAATGGGAACAATGTAATATCTTGGAACATTGCTGGACTGGGAGCTAAGATGGAGGATTGTACTTGGATTAGGTACATTAAGCAATTCCAGGTTATCTGTTTGCTGGAGACTTGGTCAGTCGAATGCAACTACTTTCTGGAAGGTTACAAAGCATTTTATGTTCCTGCAATAGCAACAACTAGGGGAAGACGTAAGGGGGGAATGGTTACGTTCATCTCTGTTGCGTTATCGTGTAAAATTCTCAGAGCCATAACAAGCAATTCTGGCATTATTGGTCTAATTTTAATGGGAGAAAACTGTATGGCCGGTATGGTCAATTTTTATAATGCTGTCAATCCATGCTCAGTTAACAGTCAGATATCTTTACTGAATGTTTTTATTAGAAATTCAATGAGGGATTGTATCCATAATCTTATGATAATGGGAGATTTTAATGTTCACCCCTGTGGGGATCTTCTCCTGAAAAGTATTTCGGATTTGTATTGTCCGCGTCTAGAGGGTATGCATCTGGAACACATGACAGAGGGGGAACTTTTTAATGATCTACTTAATGATTTAGATCTATCGTTGACCATGGGACTGATGGACCCCACAAAGCGTTTTGAGATTCCATCCTTTAGGGGGCATGGCAGGGGAACTTTTATTGATTATGTACTAATAACCTTGCCAATGCAATCCTTTGTGGATTCTTTTGTTATTGAACATAGTGAATTCAGTGATCACAACCCACTCACTGTTCACTTGAGGGGTCCTTGGATAGCTAACGTAGATACTAATCTCATTACCATTAGGGTAAGTACAACTGATGGGAGACGTTGTCTTAAATGGTCTACATTTACCCCTGATTTGTTGTATAAAGATATTAAAACCACTTGTGCAGATGAAATTTTGGTTTGCACACAAGAAGGCCCACAACCGAGGAAGGTTCTTGAAGCCTACCAAAGTTTGTCGGTCAAGGTGACACAGTTATTGTCGGTCCCAGCAAAAAAGTTAGAATCTGCGGGACCTAAGTGGTTTAATCGCGATTGTTCTAAAGCAGCCAGAAATTTAAGGTTGGCACTAGCAGCTAAACCGAGAATAAAGGAGACAGTTCAATTGTGTCGTAAACACTATAAATCTATCATTACTAAACATAAGGAATTCCTTAGAGAGGAGGCATGGAGAGAGATTCTTGACCCTTCTACTTTGCGGTGTAGCTCTAGATTCTGGGTGGTAATGAAGAAACCCTTCCTGGTCCAGCTACCCGGTGATGGCCTGGAATGCTATATTTCGAAGGAGGAGTGAGAATTACATTTCAAGCAATTGTACTGTAGCCCGGTGGATGAAAGGCCCACCCTCGCCCTGAGTGACAATGGCCAGATGATTAGCTTCTCTAAGGGGGAGGTTATGGAGGGCATTGAGGGTCTAACAGCTGAGGGTCTAACAGCCGGGATCCCTCCGGATTTATTTAAATCTGAGCCAAGTTTTTGGGCACCTATTTTAGAGTCTGTCTTTAATGCAGCAGTAAAATGTGGCTGCCCACAATCTTGGGGGGTCTCCACGATTGTTCCGGTCTTTAAGAAAGGGGACAAAGAGGAAGAGCTACGCTACGATCCAAGATGGCTGCTTAAGCTCCCGGCTCCGTTGACCTCCGCCGGCAGCTCGCATATCCTGTCATTTATCCTTTACCTACGCCGGACTCCCGTGTGTATGAAGCTCGCCTGATACCGGTGGTGCAATCCCGGACTCCCTAACATACTGGGTGGCGGAGTTATGTCGTGTTCCATTTTCGGCCTACTCCAGGGCTGAAGCCGGGACCTCGATTTCTAGCCCATCCGGGCTGGAATTGATCAACAGCGGCTGTGGAACCAGTGTTTCGTCCGGTCTTCCGTACTCGGATCTTTTTCTGCATCTCCGATCTGCAATCCAGTTGCCAGCTGGCACTGAGGACTCGGTCTCGTGACACAGGGTGTGCATCGTGCGCCGCGGTCGGGGGCCGCTCGCCCGGAGACCCTGCTGGGGACGGCGGTGTTGAAGGGGGGGCCCCCGCGGTCGGCGAAGGTGTCGTGATCACCAGCTGAGGGAGCGCCTGCTGTTGCCATTGGCTTCGTGTGTGCCTGGAGCCTCGGAAGTGAGTCTGGGGCTCGAGTCCTGCTTCGTCTCTTTGGGGGGGGAGATGGAGAGGAAGATGGCGCACCATCGTTGAGGTCCGTGATGGCCGCCATTGGGGCGCTCCACTCCCAATTCACAGTCACGTATGACCGAATGTCAGAAACGCTGGGAAATATCTGCTTGCGACCGGACGATGATGCTGCGACACACGATCAGCATTCTGTGGTTCCAGTGGAAGATTTGGCCTACTGTTCTGAGGTTCCCGCGCGGCAGCCTGACTCAGCTCACGTCGATGATTTTGGTCTCGTGAATGTTGCACCTAAGACCGTAGTTAGCTTTCCCGGTATGACTCCTGATCGGCGAAACATCGTTGCCGAAGGTTTTGATCGCCAAGAACAGCTCTTTGGTGACCGTCGGAGAGGTTTGCTTATCTCCTTCATCTTTCCCCGTTGGTCCTGTGGATGCCGCCATCTTGTATCCTGTCCTCGGTCCGATTCAGCTGCTTCGAACTGCTATGGACGTTTCGATTACCACATAAATACTGTGGCTTGGGTGGCATGGGTTTTCATAAAGAATCGCACTGGTCAGGGCTGACTTCATCTTGTATCCTGCCCTAGATCCGATGCCACTGCTTTGTATTATCTGGGACGCTTCGCTTCCTGTGAGATTGCTGGCTTTGGCGCCGTAGATTATCGTGAAGAACCGAACTGTCATGGTTGTCTTTGACTTTTGGGGTTAGCTACGCTTTGTGATCTATGCCAGGATTGTACCGTGTATCTCACTGGGAGTCGGGTGGTTTTGGTTGAGGTCCTCCCCATATTGGTGCTTAATACTTGCTTTTAATAATGGACAATATGTTTTGGGGAGGTCGCTAATGGTGGGGGGTATAGGTGGCCGGGAGTATGTTTGTTCTTCTCCTCCTCCGCTTTCTTTATTTCCCTTCTTTGGGGTGTTCCGGGGCGACAGGCACGCTGTTAGTGGGGTAGGCCGTAGCCATTACAGGGGTGCAGGGTGGCGGGTGTTGGGGGGGTTTGTTATTTTAGTTTGTTTTGTTCTATGGTCCCCTTTCTTTCTTTCCTCTTCTTTGGGTAGGGTTTTTCCTTCCTTACAGTAGGGTTGGCTGTCTCTCCTTATCCTTTTTTCTTTCTCTGTTTGGCGTCTATACTTGCCTATACCTTACTGTCTCCGGAGGGTGGGTTTTCGGGAAGGTGTGCTCGCTAATCGCTTGTTATTACATTGTTTTTTATTCCTCGTCAGCCTCGGCGGGCATAGTGTGCCCAAGGTTCATATTGCTCATCACCTGGACTTGTTTGCACTGCGGGGTACCTCCCCCCCATCTCTATTTAACTTCATGTTATGGTGTGACGCCACCGATAGTACAGCCACTTCTGTTTCTTTATAACTTTAAAATTAAACCTTTGATATCCTGCTGCGTTGAGGCATATACAATCACATGCTGTATCTGTATTGTCAACGTTATTTGGTCGTATATTCGTGCATGATTCCTGATCTGATTCCTGTGTTTGCGGCCGGCCTCTGTGGTTGTAGGCCTGCGCTTGTCATACTTTGATTAACTCAATAAAGGTTTTAAAAAAAAAAAAAAAAAAGAAAGGGGACAAAAGCAGCCCGAATTGTTATAGGCCTATTTCATTAATAGATTCTATGGTCAAAATCATAGTAAGAATCCTACTGCAGAGACTTTCTGACTGGACGTTGGAAAATAATATCATGTCCATCGTGCAGTATGGATTTTGTAGTGGCCGATCAACAGTGACGCAGTGTCTCAACCTTTTTTTAATACTTAGTAAGTACACTGTGGTTCACAGGGGCACCATCCACCTCGCCTTCATGGACTTGTCCTCAGCCTTCGATTGTGTAAACAGGGGAAGGCTTTGGCAGTCCATGAGGGCGAAGGGTGTAGATAGTGGAATTGTTCATTTCCTGGCTGACCTACATAGCAATACTAGAGCTAATGTGAGATACTCCCAAGATCTGAGCACAACAGAAAATTTTGACAACAGAAAGGGTGTTCGCCAAGGTTGCATCTTGGCCCCCTTCCTTTTTAATTTTTATATTAACGACCTTGATAGTGTGCTGCAGAATGTACAGGCCGACTACCCTAGAGTTGGCAGGAGGGGGATTCCTGTACTTTTATATGCAGATGATGCGGTTTTAATTTCCAGAACTGAGAGGGGCCTTCAAGCATTATTAAATGCTTTTAAATTGTTCATGACGGATAGAGACCTTATGGTCAACAACTCAAAATCTTTTGTCATGCACGTCGGCCAACAACCAAGAAGGAACTTTTCATTTAAACTTGATGATGTAGTGATTCCTATAACAAAAACATTTTCGTATCTTGGGGTCCTTTTTGACTCTAAGTTTAATTGGGGTCCTCATCTTGCAATAAAGAAAGGGGAACTGGTCAGGGTTAATGCCTCCATCTATAATTTCGCATCGAAATTGGGTAAAAAACCTACTTGTGCCATGTTGAAACTTTACAATGCAAAATCGGTAGCAACTGCTACTTATGGCAGTGAAATGTGGGGGTACACTAACGGTGAGCAGTTGCAGATTGCTGAGAACTTTTTTCTGAAGCGCATTCTGTGTGTGCCTGCAGGCACACCTAATCTCTCGGTTCACGAAGGGCTAGGGACACAATATTTAAGTGACATTATTTCCTTTTGCCCATTAACCTGTTGGCTTAAACTGTGGTTAAATCAGGACATACCATTGACACACCTGATTGTGAGCGACTATATGACCCAGGACAAGGCAATGGGTTCCCCTTGGATAAAATATGTGAAATCTTGCTTTGCTAAGCTTGGTCGTTTGGAATTGTTTGAACACCCTAGTAAGATTGTAAAGGGCGATCTGGAGGTAATTAAACGGGACTTCCTTTTGGATAGGAAGATCCAGAGGGAAGAAGTTGAACTCCAGAAACAGAGTGTTAGAAAATTTGTCATGCTGAAAACATGAGATACTGCAGAGCCATATCTGTTGGGCTCATTGACCTCTCATGAAAAATTCCTGTTAACAAGGTTCAGGTTAAATCTTTTTCATCACCTGCTGATCAGACCAAAAACTGATGCTTTTAAAAAAATGGCAGCACCCTGTGGCTGCGACGGAGAGTCTCCACAGGACATGCTGCATTTTATATTTTTATGTCGATTTTATGAATATCCAAGCAGGCGCTATCTGGTCACTCTTTTATAAAAAACTTAATTTTACTCAGATCAGACCGGCCCTAATGTACTTACAACTTTTGCATAATGACAGTATTTTTCATATCACTGAATGTTTAAAATTGACTGTTAGGCTAAGAAATTGTTTGGACTTGTAATGGTTCTTTGAGATGAATGCACTAGTCAGTTTTTCCCCCGGTGTAAAGATGATATTGCACTTTTTTACTCTGGCACTTTATCTGATATGTGTTTACAATGAACGTGTTTTTAACTGTTTTTAATGTATATGTACTTTTATGGTTTGCGTAAAACCGAAATAAAGTCTTTTGAATTGAATTGAATAGCTATGGCTCAGGAAACACGGATTAACTGTAGCTTAGGAACTCTAGAAACAAGGATTGCAAAAGCTCTGGAATCAAAGGGTCATTGCAATAGGAACACAGCAGCAAAGACAAATGCTGAGCTAAAGGGAACTGAAGTTTAAAAGAGCTCACTGTGATCACATGGCTCAGGTGTGAGCAGGCTAGCACCTGCCAGCCACAGGTAGGCTGAATTCCTCCACCCATTGTTGGCTTGTAGGGACAGAGATGAAGCAGTGAGCAAGGATTTCTAGATAATGGAGTTTTTAACAAGAGCAGATTTGCTTCTATAAAAGACAGCATGGATGGAAATTTCTGAATAGTATCCAAGAGCCAGAAAATCAGTATATACCTACGAGTTGACGGTCTGGCAGCTTATTAGAACACTGGAAAGTATCAAAAGTTGGCTCCCTGGTGGTTGGTACGAGAGTGCAGGGAGCGAATGGTAACAGAATACGAGAACGTGTCTTTCAAATTCCAAAAAGTGTATTTCTTTAACATCAACTTGTGGAATCATCTCACCTTAGTACATCAGATTGTATTGCTGCATTGAGAAGGCCACGGGCGGCGGAGGCAGTAGCCACCGCGGGTGGCCTAAGGCCTAGCTACGCCACTATCTCTATGCTGCTTTCAGAGTCAAAACTGTGACTAGATAAAACATATCTCTCTTCAGCAAGTGAGTTATCCCCCAAAGGTATCTTAATATTATTATTATTATCCAATGAAAATTGTTGGGTACACATATTGCAGCAGGTGCTTAACCCTATAAGATATTTTAAAATGTAGCCTTTATGTGACTATTAAATTATGCTAGAACAGATATACTGTCATGTTAGTTTTTGCACCCAATTTCTTTGCAACGGTGTATTTAAAAACAAATCTTGATTAACTAACTCTGCTTTTCACGACTCTGCCACTCGTTACCCCACCCCCTTTCTGCTGTCACATCTTGACCCCCGAGTTATGGATTCCAGGAGTAAATGTTTTCCAAATCCAGCATCTTATCTAAATACGGCACAGTTTAATAGGACAGTTTCTGTAAACGCATTTCTAAAATGTTCTAAATCACTAGTATTGTTCTGTTTTCCCGGGAGGAATTTCTGCATTTTGGCCTCACGGGCCGCATGCGAATAACTCTCCACCTGATGATAGGGCAAGAATGAACGCGGGTGGGAAGAAATACCCTAGAGAGAGAGAGCAGAGAAAACTATTGACCCACTACTAATGCTGTTGGCATATCAAATTATCGTAGCACACATTTGTAAAGTGGCCGTAAGGTGTTTTTATCTATTTTGATGCGTTCAATGTGCTCTTTATACTAGGGAAGGGTGATGTATTGAGCTCCTCGCTGCAGAGGGAACTGCCCTCCATTTACACTTTCAACCTTAACGAGAATGTCTGCCACGGGTTCAAAGAGTCGCTTTTGTGCTTTGACTTTGATTCAAAAACACAAGCATGCATCAAACACACCAACACCAAAAGGTTTGGGTATTAAAACAGACACATTCCAAGCACGTTTCATTTGCTGGCTGTTCTTATATATATATATATACCATATTTGTTTAAAACACTTTTGTTACTGAGATTTTTTAAAGGCCGTTACTGCTTTGCGTGTAGAAACCAAGCATGTGATTCACAAGTAAAGCAAAAATAAATTTTAAAACGTTTTTTAAACGTCTTTGTGTATGATTATGTTCTGTTTATTTTATTTTTGAATAGCCTTAAGCAGCTAAGAGGCCACTTGAAACTGCTATTGGAAATGCCTTTGTGTTTTCTGATGTGATGGTATGATACACCATTGACCATTTAAGTGAAGGGTAGGAACGTGTTGTTGAATTACTTCCAGACTCCTCGCTTCCGGTGATGTCACTGCACGCTGTATCATTAAAATCCCGACTTTCTTTTTATTTGAACACTTGCTCTTTCTACAAGCCAGAAAATGAAGATGCAGCAAAAAAGGATTTGCAGTTCACGAAATTGTAATCAGCATGGTGGCTGACTGTAGGTTGATCGCTTATTTGTCAACGAGTTTCTACCTTGTGTAAACAGGTCATCATCAGGAGTATAACATGAACGCACATCTTAAGTGCCATTGGCGCAGGCAATAGATAACTGAGGCACGTTTGAACGTGATATCCATAAATCTAGATTAAGGCCCATAAATCAGTTAATGGTTGCACAGGAGCTGTATTTACAAGATTCTGTCAGCATACTTAGTATGTGGGTGGTGCCCATGCTGAAGAAGAGAGATGGCGGGCAGTCTATCACTTCCTTCTCCAGTGGGTCTCGATACTTTTATGATGTTTTAGAAATATCTTTCTGAGATTGTACCCAACCTTTACAACGCAGTCATTACATCGCACAACATTTACAACACAGTCATTACATCGCAACATCATTTACAAAGCATGTCACTACAACGCATCCATTACATTGCATGTCACTACAACGCATGACACTACAACGCATGTCACTACAAAGCAGGCATTAAAGCAAATGTCATTACAACGCATACCATCCCAAACCGGTAACTAGTCATAATATCGAATCCAAAATATCGAATGGACAAAATATTGAGTAAAAAATATTGAGTATATGTAAATATCGACAGTAAGAATATCGAGGTAGAAAATATCGTTATATTGAATGGTAAAAAAATATCGAGTACAAAAATATCGTGTCAAAAATATCGAGTAGTATTAATATCGATTTTTAGTAATAGGAAAAAATATCGAAAATGTAGAGATAAAATGTAAATAATAAGTTAAAAAAATAATAAAAAAATGTTAAAATTGTAAAAAAATAAAAAAAGATTAATGTTAACAAAATTATATTAATAATAATATAAAAAATGTAAATATTAATTATATAAATATTGAAATTTATGTCAATGTTTAGGAGCGGGATGTTGGGTTAATAGGGGATAAGGGTGGGGAGTAATTTAAAAATATGATAGAAAATTTTAAAATATTATTTTAATATTTAGATATTTCCAAATAAAAAAATATTTTTAAAAAAAAAACAAAAAAATAATTTAGGTATTTTAATTTTGTAAATAAATGTATTAAAAATTAACACAAATTTAGAAATAAAATATAAAAAAAATAATTGGATTTAAAAAAAAAAAAATTTATACAAATAATTAAAAATCAATTTAATTTTTTTCATATTTAAAAAAAAAAATTATAACATTTATATTAAATTAAAAATGTTACAAAATTTAAAAATTAATTTAAAATTCGTAAAATAATAAATATATAAATATACAAAAAAATATAAACATTTATTTTTGTTTTTCAAATATAGAAAAATATACACATAAATAAAAAATAAAATTATAAATATATTAATTTTTAATAAAAAATTTGATGAAAACAAAAAACAAAAAAATTATTATATTAAATAAAATGTAAATTATGAATTCCTTAATTAATATTTTTTAAATTTTAAAATAATTTCAACAGATGTAGAATTTTTATACAAAATGTATATTTTATTTAAAACATAAACATTAAATTTTTTAATTTTAATAAAAAATGTATATATAAATATATAAATATATATATTTTTTTTAAATGGTAAGAAAAATTAATATGTGGTAACATTTATATTGGATCAGTGTCCACCACCTACCTTGATATATGCCTGACTGGAGTTGGAGTAGTAAATTCTAATTGGTCAGTGTCCAGCACCTTCCCTGATATATGCCTGACTGGAGTTGGAATAGTAAATTATAATTGGTCAGTGTCCAGCACCTTCCCTGATATATGCTTGACTGGAGTTGGAATACTAAATTATAATTGGTCAGTGTCCAGCACCTTCCCTGATATTTGCCTGACTGGAGTAGGAATAGTAAATTATAATTGGTCAGTGTCCAGCACCTTCCCTGATATTTGCCTGACTGGAGTTGGAATAGTAAATTATAATTGGTCAGTGTCCAGCACCTTCCCTGATATTTGCCTGACTGGAGTTGGAATAGTAAATTATAATTGGTCAGGGTCCAGCTCCTTCCCTGATATTTGCCTGACTGGAGTTGGAATAGTTAATTATAATTGGTCAGTGTCCAGCACCTTCCCTGATATATGCCTGACTGGAGTTGGAATAGTAAATTATAATTGGTCAGTGTCCAGCACCTTCCCTGATATATGCTTGACTAGAGTTGGAATAGTAAATTATAATTGGTCAGTGTCCAGCACCTTCCCTGAAATTTGCCTGACTGGAGTAGGAATAGTAAATTATAATTGGTCAGTGTCCAGCACCTTCCCTGATATTTGCCTGACTGGAGTTGGAATAGTACATTATAATTGGTCAGTGTCCAGCACCTTCCCTGATATTTGCTTGACTGGAGTTGGAATAGTAAATTATAATTGGTCAGTGTCCAGCACCTTCCCTGATATTTGCTTGACTGGAGTTGGAATAGTAAATTATTATTGGTCAGTGTCCAGCACCTTCCCTGATATTTGCCTGACTGGAGTTGGAATAGTAAATTATAATTGGTCAGTGTCCAGCACCTTCCCTGATATTTGCTTGACTGGAGTTGGAAAAGTTAATTATAATTGGTCAGTGTCCAGCACCTTCCCTGATATTTGCCTGACTGGAGTTGGAATAGTAAATTATAATTGGTCAGTGTCCAGCACCTTCCCTGATATGTGCTTGATTGGAGTTGGAATAGTAAATTATAATTGGTCAGTGTCCAGCACCTTCCCTGATATTTGCCTGACTGGAGTTGGAATAGTACATTAAAATTGGTCAGTGTCCAGCACCTTCCCTGATATATGTCTGACTGGAGTTGGAATAGTAAATTATAATTGGTCAGTGTCCAGCACCTTCCCTGATATTTGCCTGACTGGAGTTGGAATAGTAAATTATAATTGGTCAGTGTCCAGCACCTTCCCTGATATATGCTTGACTGGAGTAGGAATAGTAAATTATAATTGGTCAGTGTCCAGCACCTTCCCTGATATTTGCCTGACTGGAGTTGTAATAGTACATTATAATTGGTCAGTGTCCAGCACCTTCCCTGATATTTGCTTGACTGGAGTTGGAATAGTAAATTATAATTGGTCAGTGTCCAGCACCTTCCCTGATATTTGCTTGACTGGAGTTGGAATAGTTAATTATAATTGGTCAGTGTCCAGCACCTTCCCTGATATTTGCCTGACTGGAGTTGGAATAGTTAATTATAATTGGTCAGTGTCCAGCACCTTCCCTGATATTTGCTTGACTGGAGTTGGAAAAGTAAATTATAATTGGTCAGTGTCCAGCACCTTCCCTGATATTTGCCTGACTGGAGTTGGAATAGTAAATTATAATTGGTCAGTGTCCAGCACCTTCCCTGATATTTGCTTGATTGGAGTTGGAATAGTAAATTATAATTGGTCAGTGTCCAGCACCTTCCCTGATATTTTCCTGACTGGAGTTGGAATAGTACATTAAAATTGGTCAGTGTCCAGCACCTTCCCTGATATATGTCTGACTGGAGTTGGAATAGTAAATTATAATTGGTCAGGGTCCAGCACCTTCCCTGATATTTGCCTGACTGGAGTTGGAATAGTAAATTATAATTGGTCAGTGTCCAGCACCTTCCCTGATATTTGCTTGACTGGAGTTGGAATAGTGAATTATAATTGGTCAGTGTCCAGCACCTTCCCTGATATTTGCTTTACTGGAGTTGGAATAGTAAATTATAATTGGTCAGTGTCCAGCACCCTCCCAGAAATTTTAACATAACTGTGTCATAATCTTAAAAAAATAAGTACACATGGATGTTTTTAAAATGTTTATTGTCAACTTGTATTTATAACATGTACAGTAAAATATTCGAAAAAATTAACATTAAATATAAGTAGTTAGGAAAATAGGATGTATTGAATTACATTTATTTTGATTTATAAATGTTGTACATTTTCAAAAAATATATTTTTCACTGTATTTATACAAACAACATGAAACGTTTTCATAATTATTTTTGGGTAACAATTAGTAATATTTATAAAAAAATAATCAAATTTTTTAACAGCCTGTTAAATATGTATTTAATAATGTTAATATATTATATATTAATATTATTAAATATTCATGTTTGATATATAAATTATTATAATCTAATAAGAAAGTAAATATATTTTTTAAAGATGTAATACAAAAAACACTGTAAAATACTTTGATAGATATTAAATACAATGTTCTTAATAAACAATAAATAAACATTAATTATTGTTATATGTATACAATTATTTTGGCAAAAAACATTATTCCTAATATTATATCAAATAGTAAAACAATGACTTAATTGGATATAATGTTTCTGATTAAATTTTTATTATTTACATACATGGTTAGAATAATTAATAATAATCATTAATATTTTATATTAATTATTAAAATTAATTTACAATTGTTAACTAATTATAACATTTTTTACAAATAAAAAAAAACATTCTGCAAATAGTAACTCAATGTTATAGTTGTAATTGTATTTATTTCCTATTGACATATTTAAATTATATTAATAATAAAAATAAATAATATTTATTATTTATTTATATTATTAATTTACAAATGCAATACAAATCTGCATTCACTTAAATAAAGGAAAAATTATTTATAATAAATATAAATTAACATTACATATTTAATATATATTTATTACAATGTTTATATATTTTTTGTAATATTAATATTAAATAATATTCAAAAAATATTATTCAATATTAATTAAGAAAGGATATCTAAGCTAATTAAATTGTAATTTGTGTTACAAAATTTACTTAGAAATTATAAGTGTGGGTATGTATTTTATTTCTTATTAGAACATTGTATTTAGTATGTTTACGTTTCTAATATGGTTTAAGGGGACTACTTTTTTACCGCGTAAGGTTATTTTGCTTCATTCAGGACTGGAGAAGCTCGCGGTTGGGAGCTGCTTTGCGTTGAGAAAGGTAAGGTGAATTTTAACTAATATTTCTTAGAGAGTAGTAGTGCTTGAGGGTATATTAGAAGTTTGTAGTGTTATTGTGTGTATGTAGTCGTGGTTTTGGTATGTTTTGGGTGAAACTTCGTTGTTACGGAGGCGTCGTGTATGTTTGAGACCTAGTGTTATTTTATGCTTAGGATATGTGTTTTTAAATGTTTTACATTAATTTTAATGTGTATTTTTAAATGTTTGGGGGTTTGTGTGGGTGGGTTACTTTATGTATGCTTTTTTACAGGTCCGGAACATCGCAGTATAATTCCATGGAAGGATGCATTTTTTTTTTGGGAGAAAAGAGTGTATTACTCATAAATGTAATATTTTAACATCTCTCTCCTTTTTTTGTGATTTCCTGGAGCGATTTTTATTCTTTTTCACTATTTTTCGGGTTTTTATGGTTGTTCGTTTGGAATGGATTAGGAGAACATAGGGGTCCATTAGGATGGTGGGCGGATTGCCCCCGCCAGGCAGGCGGTAGCCACCGCCGGCCTGGCGGGGGCAATCCGCCCGCCAACCTGACTAAAAACACCCCCCGCCATATTATCATGGCATGGTTGGCCGCGGCGGACGGAAAGACCGTCCGCCGCTTTTCCGCCCCGGTCGCCTTGCGGCCGGGGCGGACAAGGGTTTATATGGTGGCGGTGTCTATTAGACACCGCCAGCCATATTAGGATATGCAGTTGGGAATGCCTTTCCATGGCAGCAATGCCGCCACGGAAAGGCATGCGGAGTCCCCCTGCAGGGGCCTGTTGCGGTCCCCCAGGGACTCCGTGGGGGTGGGGGTTGCACAAGGGGGGTACCTATGGTACCCCCCTGCATTTCAATGCACAACATGACAGGCACCTCGCGGTGCCTGTCATGTTGTGCATTGAAATGCACAACGTGCATTTTTAGCATTGCGGCGGGCGGTGCTTTCAGCACCGCCCGCCGCAATGCTAAAAATGCGGGAAGCGCCCACCACTGTGGCGGGCGCATCTTAATATGTAAGACGGGACACCCGCCCTTATGGCGGGTGGTCCCATTCACCGGTAGGTAATAATAGGTAAATAATACATTTGTCTCTTCAGTAGTAGCCCTACCATAGCATTTGTTTGAATAGTATTTGGTACATTTCCAGAATACTTTTCTTCCTGTTTGTCTTTCTTGATTATAAACATACCCCATATAACATAACAACAATTTATTTTTCTGTGACATTACAAATTCTGCACCTTCAGTCATTTTGTATTACTTGTTCTAGGAAAGATAAGAAAGAAACATGTTTAAATGTAAAATAATTTTGTTTGTGTTTTACACATTTATATTTCACTGTTTATGCTTACAGTTGGTAAATCTTGTTTTGAGAAATGCAGAAACTGTGTTTTCAATTTATTTCTTGTATGTTCTTCTTGTTTTCCTGTTGGTAGGAAAAGTAAAACATTATAAGCGATTTTTAAAAAATGTTTAGATTTTTTTCTAGGAGAAAGCTGTATTATATTTAGCTTTTTAGGGTATTTTAGGAAATTATTAGATATAATTACTTGTTTAAATTGTTGAGTGTTTGCCTTTGGTGGAGTAGATGAAGGATGAAATGTGAATATCTGTAGAGAAGATAGAATAAACAAGAAATGCTTATTAGTAAATAGATTTATAATTTTAGGGACTTTGAGGAAGTAAATACATATACTTACTTGTTTAAATTGTGTAGTGTTTGCTTTAGGTAGAGTAGATGTAGGATCTATTCTGAATATCTGTAGAGAAGATAGAATAAATATTAAATGGTGTTTAGAAGATAGCTTTAGCATTTTAGGGTCTTTTAGGAATTCTACAAATATACTTACTTTTTTAAATTGTGTAGTCTTTGCCTTTGGTATAGTAGATGTAGGATGTCTTTAGAATATCTGTAAGGAAGATAGAATAAACAAGAAATGCTGTTTAGCAAATTGCTTTAGTATTTTAGGGCCTTTTAGGAAATGTACACATATACTTACTTGTTTAACTTGTGTAGTCTTTAAATTTAGTTGAGTAGAATTAGGATGTTTTCTGATTATCTGTTAAGAAGATAGAGTAAATAATGAATGGCTATTAGAAAATAGTTTTAAACAACAGCAGTTGGTGTATTAGAGAACATTTATATATACTTACAATCAGTAATTAGTGGTAAAGAAATAGGAGTAGGTTTTTTGATGTGTTTAGGAGATGTCTATATAAGAAATGTTGATTGAGAGAAATAAATGTTAGTTAAACAGTTAGGAGATATAGTTGAAATTTTAGCCTACTACTTGTGTATTATAAAAATAAAGTTTAACTTACTTGATTAATTTGGAAGCAATCTTGATTTGTAATGTAGATTCATCAGGAACAAGTTGGCCAAAGTGTTGCCTTCTTCTTTCTATAGAGTTAGCAGCAACAAATGGTAGTAGGCATGTACTTCTTTTATAGTGTGTATTTTTTGTGTTCTCTCATTTTATTGGATGTTTTAAGAAAGGGAGCATTTTATTGGCTAGTTTGATTTTTTTTTACAATTAATTGGTTTGTTTGTTGATGTGGGAATGGTGATCTGTGAAGAGTTCTGCATAAAACCTGGTTAGTTATATAATTTATTTTAAATATATGTAATAATAATGTGATAATATATGTAAAATGATTTAGAAATATTTATATATTAATTGCAATGTCTTCATGATATATTGGAAAAATGTTAACACATTTAAATGTCTTAAAAACATGTTATTTAACATGTTATATTTATTTTGGATTGTGTAATGTATTTTACAAGAAGATTTATATTGTATTTTACATATTTAATGTTTATAATCCTAAATCGATAATCATCAAAAGACGATATTTTTGTTGTCTATATATTTGCTGTCGATATTTTTGTAGTGTTAGGTTTATTTAGCTTAAAAACGATATATTTGTAGTCGATATATTGGTTGTCTATATTAGTGATGTCGATATTTTTTAGACTCGATAATTTTTACTCGATATTTTTGTAGTTTGTTAAATAAGTATAGAAACTCAATATTATTGCTGTCGATAATTTTTCAACGATATTTCGGCAACTCGATATATTGTCCGTCGATAATATTTCAGTGATCCTTACAAACCATAGTACCCCTACACTATCTACCACTTACCCTACTGTTGCACCCCCCGGAGTTAGAATAGTAATTTTTACCACTACACTATCCAACACTTACCTTAAATGCAATGTAATGGTATGCGTTGTAATGGTATGCGTTGTAAAGGTATAATGCGATGTAATGGAATGCGTTGTAAATGAAGTTTTAAAACATTTGTTGTAATGGTCTGCGATGTGAATGTATGCGTTGTAAAGGATGTTGTGATGTAAAAACTGCGTTGTAAATGTATGCGTTGTAACATCATACATTCTTCTGAGATGAATTAGCCCTTTGTTAATTGCAGGTCAATGCAGCATTGTATGAATATTGAACTGAAAGCTGACTGACATGGGAAGCCAATGGAGCCAGTCCCAGGACTTCAGCTGGAGATTACTTAGCAAATCTGATGTTCCCTCTTTTGCAGAGAGAAATTGGCTTAAGCAGAGAACCTTATCTGTAGTAACTTGTCAAAGTTGAGTCGAGAAGCAATTGTGGCAATACTGATGTTGTTTCAAGCATGAGTATTCCAAAAAGGAGAATATTTGTGGGAGAATGAAGATGAAACTTTAAAGATTTAACCATCTCTGAAATGTGTCTTTTTAAGAGCAGGGACATGACCCTGCCGGCAGCCAAGATTTCTTGTGCGATGCCAGTTTCTGATTAGTGATGTCACAGAAATAATAGCAGCATTGGTAATTTCAATAACCTCACTCTTTGACACCTGAATGTCTTGAATACTCTGCAACTTTCATCCACAAATGTCCACCAGGCAGTCTGAGATGGCTCTTTTCATTCCCCTTCTTAATTACATTTTTGTTTTGACAATAAATGAAAGTATCATGTAAAGACAAGGCCTTTCCAGAGATCCCAACCTTTTCCCCAAGATGTTCCAGCAATAATGGATGATAAACAAAATGAATGCAGCTGACAGGCCTAAGACATTGATACTGCTTCTCATACCTACCTGATCCCTTGCTCACAGGAACCAATCTATGTTGTCAATCAATTCTGATTTCATCCATGTACAGCATGCTTCTCCAAGGTCTCCAGCCCTGACTTTGGAGAACGAAGCTCAACTGACGGTAGCAATAGATTTCAATAAAAATAAACCTGTCTTTGTATCTTTATACTAATTGTGGCCCTACTGACAGAAGGACGATTAAAATTGACTTATAGATGTTGGATCTGCTGGAGAGAGTTTTAGCGTTTTGCATAAAGGAGCAGGTGCTCAACTATAGACTCATAGATATAATTCATGATTAGAGCATCAGAAGGGGTAAATTGTCTGCCAGAATCTTCATGATAAAATAAGGGCAGGGGTATAGAGATGTTAATAAATGACTCATTTTAAAAAGTAATCTAGCAACTCAGACTGGAACTGGAATAGTAAATGTAACCGTCCCTCAATGTATGTACTTCCCTCGATGTTTGTTAGACTAAGGTCAGAGTAGTAAATCTGAACCCCATGCTAATTTATGCACTTTTGAAGTGTTTGTTATGGGGTATACTGAAATCTGCTGCCCCCCACCCCAATGTATGATATTTCCTCAATGCAGGACTGAAATTAGAATAGTAAATTGACCCCAACTCCTCCACAAATACACACTTACCTCAGCCTTTGTTATACACGAGGTAGAATGGTAAATCTTACAACCCAATGTAAACTCTTTCTACAATATTTGTTAGGCAGGAGTTTAAATAGTAAATCCGACCCTACCCAATACCTGCACTCCCCCAGTGTTTGTTAGACTGGAGCTAGCATAGTCAATCTTGTCCCCTCCCATAATGCATGCATTACCCCAGGGTTGCTAGAATTGTAGTTAAAGAAATTTGTTTCAAATATTTGTTATTTGTAAATTGTTAATGATTTAAGATTTTTGTTAGATTTTAAATATATTTTGAGCATACTTATTTTAAAAGTACACATTTTAAAATTATTTCATTTCTTCTAAATAATTGTTATTAGTGGTTTTTATTCTTTTCTATTTTCTGTTATTCTTTGTATTTTAAACATATTGCATTTTAGTACATATGTTCAACCATTATTAATAATGGTGATTCACATATTTTAAGTTAGTACTAATGAAAAAGCTTATATTGATTTTATTAACTTATATAAATGAGTAGTATATTATTTTATGTAAGAATTATTCTTATGTGTATAATAATTGTATTAGATTGTATAATTTGATTATTTGTTTTAGTTAATTGATACATTTCTTGTAAAGAAGTATATTTTTATGAATTGTTTTAAAACTTGTTTTAACTTTATGTTTTTTTAATATATTATTTAAAAAATATTTTAACATTATTTTTCCCAATTACAATAATGTTATATTATTACATATTATTAAATGTATCTACTTAGCAAAAGAATGGCAATATTTTTCATAAAAATATTTTGGTAGTCAATATCTTTGCACCTAATATTCAATGTACATAAAGTCAATACTTTGGGTGTTAATATTTGTATTCTTTTTTTTTATACCACAATATTTTGGTGGTAGATATTGCACCGTACAACTATCAAATGTTAACAGAGCTGATGGTCATAATACTTTCTAAAATGCTAGCATGTCTGACCATAACAAAGAAGGGATTAATGCTAAAATATCAAATATCTATTGATAAATTGGCCCTTGCTTTGATAGTAGAGGATGTAGTAAAGTGGAATATTATGCTGTGTGGCTGGTTAGGCTTCACTATGCATTACTCTCACAACAATACCCCAAATCGGTCCTTAGGATTCACACAAAAAAATCCTTAGCTCAGTCCTGGTATTGTGGCACAGAGCAGTCAGGCTTTACTTAAGGAACAGGTATTAAGCATTTCATACTACTAACATGGGCGATAAGTAATTGACAGTACTCAAAAGAAATCCAATACCAATTTATGAAAACAAAGCAGATTTTTATATAAATTCAGACACCAAAGTGAAGAAAATTGAACAAGTATGGATTCTTAAAGGAAAAAAAATCAGCGCATTTCAAAGTTTTCAAAACAATAATGTTGCGGTCAATGGGGAAACATATTAGTGAGAATCAGTCGCTTGCAGGTCTAGTTCAGTGGCAACCACCGGGTGTAGAGGTAAGGCTTGAACAGTCAGTTGAATGTTACCTGACTCGCAGGGCCCAGGTGCAGAGTTGTACTGGCTGTCCCTGATGGTGAAGTGAGAGCCGCTGCTTTGCTGGTTTTTCCACTTAGACAGTGCTGGTGAGAACACGGATGCAAAATCTCGACAACTGTTGCACAAAGGAATTAGGTTGAAGATACTGCAGGGTTCCCCTGAGGCACAGCGTTGAACAAAGGTAGTGAGTAGCCGGTCTCACCACCAACAACCCTCGTAAGTGGCAAGCTCAGCTTTGGGTTACTTCGAAGTCATGGAGTTTGGGGGCAAATAGTAGCCTTATAAACCAACAATGGACCTGATCAACAATAGTTACACCCAAATCTGTATATCCAGTGGTTGAGGGGTCACCAGAAGCTTTATAACTCCCTCCCGGACTTATCCAAGTTGCTATGCTATGGTGTATCTGAGTTCCAAATGCTTATACTGTCATGAATCCACCCAAATGTACATGAAAAAAAGTGTGGAGCGGAGAGAAGGAACCTCACGGTAGCTACACCAAGGGGACTGCTGGCTGGTAGTCGTCAACAAGTCCACTTATCATATGTTACTTCCTCTCCATGGAAAAAGAAACGTGTGTGTGTGTGTGTGTGTTGTTAACAGAAACTCAAACCCATGAAATCAAAATCTAGAAACCTAAATGTGATTGTAAGACCTATACATGCTGATAACATGCATGCCCGGTGGACCCTGTGAGGATATAGACAGACAATCCTCACCTCTAAAAATTGGTGAAGCTACCTAGCTTGAGATACCTTTATTCGATGCCGCTAGCTTCCCAAATTAAAAATGGTTCCCTTCAAACCATGATCAATTAATCAGAGCCAACATGTTTCGTTGCCAAGGGATAATTCGGGCAACTCCTTCAGGGCTACTGGGGTTCCAAATCAATACTTCATGGTAGGTTCACATCAAACCATCTGGTTGCGTCCATATTGTATAGCTGCAACCATGAAAAAGGTGAATGCAACACGCTTCAATGGATCGCGTTTCCCCGCAGTGAATGCGCACAGGTCCTATCACTGCTACCGCTCAGCTTTGGGTTACTTCGAAGTCCTGGAGTTTGGGGGCAAATAGTAGCCACCTGAAATTTGCTGGAAGTCAGGACAATGCACTAGACCATTTACTTTTGGGTGATCCCTCAGCGGATCTAATGGCCTGTGATTCTTTGGATCCAGGAATGTGATTCGCCTGCCGACTGCAGGGGACCAGTACCTCTATTCCGAGGAAGTTCTTGAGTTGCCTTTGGCTTGCAGAGGGGTTTCCCGTTCCTTTGGACCTGGTCTCGGTTCTATGACAAGTCAAAGTTGTGCTGTTCCAGGTTGGTTGCTAAATGTGCAGGTTATTGCACCCTTGCTTTGTGCAGGTCCTGAAGTCACAGACTTGGCCTCTTCTATGTACTTGTTTGCAAGTCAATCAGATCTGAGGTTCTGGTGCCAGGGGAGCCCCTTAAATCCTAGATTATGGGCCATTAGGGGTGTTTGGTGCTAGAAGCCAATGGGTTACTAGCACCAGTAGCTAGAACACCCCTGAAGTGACCACGTCTTGTGGAGTGTGGCACCTTTCTATCCAGAAGCCTCTAATCTGCAACTTTTGAAAATGGCAGTCCCCTTCTTCGGCTGTACAGACCATGTAGTCCACCCTAGGGATGTGGCTAGCCTTCTGGGGGAGTACGCCTCCTGACTATCTCATGTTCCCACCTTCCTGCGTTGCAAATGTGCCTGGAGCAGGGGGTGTCTTTTTCCTCCTCTAGGGGGAGGACTGGTTGCATATCAGAGGCAGTGGGAGCTTTGAAGTTCACCTTCTTGATGTGCCACTTCACTACCCATCCTCTCAGAGAGGAAGGTGGCACCTCCTGCCCAGGCAGGCCTTTTTTTTCTGCCTCCTGGGAGAGTGCACACCTCTTGGCAGAAAGGCAGTTTCCTGTCTTGGTGGCAGCCATTGTAGGCAGTCAGCCAGGGCACAGGCAAGGCTGGGGCAACAAGGTGGGAAACCTCTAAGGTAGCCTCCTGGGTACATGCCACATCAAATCTGGCATTAAAAAACATGTGGAGTTTCACAGGACAAGTTATGTTTATACCAAACATGACACTTTTTAATGGGATCAAAATGAAGCTGGCAACCTCAGGATTCCTAAATGCAGTTCATGTTATCATATGGCTGAACTCTAATACAAGCCCCTAATGGAAGGAGGCAACTATAGGAGCATATAAGCTTGTCTACACCTTTAATAAATGTGACTTGCCTCCTGGGCTCAGGAGGCGTACCTTAGGGGTGACTAGCAACTATTTAAAGTAGTGCTCATGATAAGGGCAAAGTCAAGTTTGAGCAGTTTGCACTGCTCATAACAGGCCTGCTGTCATCTGTTTACTTGAGTCACTCTGGAAGGCACATCCAATGCTTCTGGCCCTGGTGACCACTTTAACTCTCATGCTCTGGGTACCACTGGTGCCACTTACCAGATACTTATAATAGGGATACAGTCCTTGTTAATTGGGGTTACTAATTCACATGCATCATATTCTAGGGGAGAGCACTGGTACTACTGCACTTCAGAGTCATATCCATCAGCATTAAATAATCAAATGTGGGGTGACCATGCACAAAGAGCACCTTCCCACATGCCCCCCAACAAAAGGTGATGTAAAACTAACCTTCATACTGATAGTTCTCATCATCTAAGTGGAAGAACCTGAAAAGGTAATCTGCATTGGCATGGTCACTCCCAGGTCTGTGTTCCTCTATAAAGTCTATACCCTGAAGGAAAATGGACCACCTCAACAGGTTGGGGTTCTCTCCTCTCAACTGAACCAGCTAACTGAGCAGCCTGTGATAGGTTTGAACCTTGAAGTGCGTCACAAATAAGTATTGCCTTAGTGTCAGGGCCTTGGTTTCTCAGCCCCCTTCTTGAGTTTCTCAGGAGCCTCACCCTAAAACCTGCTAAGTACTAAATACTGCGAGTTCCGTTTTCCTTGGCATTAAAAGAAACACATTCTAAAGAAGGAAAAAACAAGAGTAGCTTTCCACCATGTATACTTTATCTTCAGGTAAGTAAAATGGCATTAGTTGGTTCAGGCAGTAACAACTACATACATAACATGTTACATTCTAAGATACGCTAAAGGTTTCAACATCTGTATCAGAGTAACAGTTTCAATCAAATAACAGCTCCAAACAAGATATCAGTTCCAATCAAGTAACAATTCTAGGCACAACACGTATTGCATAATCTCAAGAACACTGTTCGATTCACAGCGTCAATTAGGCACTAGACATTTCCAATACAAAGGAGCAAATAAGAAATCCAAAGGTAAAAGCCTTAAACGGAATCTGAGACTGAAAACGCTTTGGCAAAACCACTACTAGAGTAAGGGTCCAGTAATTATTAAGTTCGGTAAAATCAAGTCCAAAGAATTACAGAGGAAACGCCCTTCGCGTTTTCCCCTACGAGCCTCTTGAAAGTGTCACCAGCCGGTAAACAGAAATTGGGTAAATCCTACCTGCGTTTTCTGCAAGCGGATTTTCGCGGTAGATTACTACCATTAAAACAGGACACTGGACAGCTTAGAGCATCAACGAAGTCCTCCGTTGTTGAGAATGAAGGGCGGAACTGAAGCAGGAAACCTCCGACCTCTGGAACCAGGAAGGAATAATCCGCGCGGTGTTTTGGGCGTGGCCGCTTTTATAGTTCAGGGCTGGAGTAGCAGGGCTGGAGTACGGAGGCTGCGGAGGGAAAAAAGACCTCGGCAGCAAAACTCGAAATGGGGAACCCTGAGGCAGAATATGAACAAGCATTGGCAACGATGCTAAAACGAGCATAAGTAAAAGGGCTTCAGCATTGGCAAAGGAATTACAATAATGCGTCAGACGAGCATAAGTAACCAGTAGCATTGACACATTGGACACAATGAAGCAGCAGCATTGGCACAGGCAGAACTAGAGAGCCAGAACGAACAATGAACAGAGTGTAAAATACAATGACATTGGCGCACGCGCACCTGGCTCACACAATGATACTGGCACACGCGCACCAAGTGCGCCGGAGCAATGAACAGAGTGCACAATGATACTGGCACACGCGCACCAAGTGCGCCGGAGCAATGAACAGAGTGCAAAAATCCTGACAGTGCCCCCCAACAAAAAGAGAGACACCCCCCCCCCTCAGGAACTCAGAACAGAGAGACAGGGTGCCGAGCATGAAAAGATCGCACCAAACGGGGAGCATGAACATTGGCCTCAGAGACCCAAGAGTCCTCCTCAGGGCCATAACCTTTCCAGGAAAGCAGGTACCACAGCTTCCCCCTAACACGCTTACAATCCTTAACACAACGCACTTCGTATTCATCCTGACCTTTTACAAGAAGCGCAGGAGGGCGAGGCCGCCGCTTGACAACTGCTTTCTTCAGCAGAGAAACATGGAACACAGGGTGAATCTTCATACCTTTAGGAAGAAGCAGTTTGTAAGTCACTGGGTTCACACACTGAACAATTTTATATGGACCAATGAATTTAGGATGGAACTTGTAACGTTTCCTGAACTGAAAGTTTCTAGTAGAAAGCCAAACCACATCCCCTACATGAAGATCTGGCCCCTTTTGACGCTTTCTGTCTGCAAACTTTTTGTACGTGGCTTTGGCTTTAAATACATTTGTTCGTAAAGCTTTAGTGATGCGTTCCATTTCTCTGAAATGCGAGTCCAAGGAAGGTATATGGGTTTTGTGATGAGCTAGTAACAAGGGCGAGAAATGAGGATGTCGACCATAGACGGCAAAAAAGGGCGACAAACCCGTGGAGGCATTCTGTAGGTTATTGTAAGCGAACTCAGCTTCCCATAAGAGAGTCAACCAGGAACCTTGTTTCTTGAACAGAAAACATCTCAGATACTGTTTCAGGACTTGATTAACTCGTTCAGTTTGTCCGTCCGACTCTGGATGGAAGCTCGTGGAGGTGTTACAGGTGATATGTAGAGCTTTACACCAGGCCTTCCAGAATTGCGAGACAAACTGTGAACCACGATCTGAAGTAATGGATCTGGGAAGGCCGTGTAGACGAACCACATGTTCCAGGATTAATTGGACCAAATGACACGAAGTAGGAAGCCTAGAGCAAGGAACAAAGTGGGCCATCTTTGATAAACGGTCCACCACCACAAGGATAGTATTCATACCTTTCTCTTCCGGTAGATCGGTTATAAAGTCCATAGCAATGTCCTCCCAAACCTGTGTTGGGGTGGGAAGCGGAAGAAGAAGACCTTTCTTTCGACCATGTTCCGTTTTAGCTTGGGCACAAACATCACAGTTTTGTATGAAAGATTGAACATCCTTCTTCCAGGTTGGCCACCAGAAATTTCTCTGTAACAGTTCTTTGGTTTTTGTGATTCCAGGATGACCAGCCAATTGACTAACATGACACCACTGCATAACTTGTGTTTGTAGTTTCTTGGTTGGAACAAATAAGAGACTGGAGAAAAAGGGTAGATTCTGATGAATGGTTCTATTAGGTCCATCCTGGACCCAGGAAAGAAGTTTAGGTAAGGGCATTGCTTGTCTAATTTGTTGAAAGAAAACATCGGACATAGTGGCTCCTATGATTTGTTTTTCGGAGAGCATACTAGTAGGTCTGGGATTTGAAAGGATATCATCTGGCTTATGATCATATCGTGACAGAGAATCTGCTTTGTTATTCCTGATTCCAGGTCTAAAAGTTATAATGAAGTCAAACTCTGCAAAGAACAGCGTCCAACGGAGTTGTCTGGGAGTTAAAGCTTTGGCACATCTTAGGAATTGCAGGTTCCGATGATCTGTGTAAACGGTTACTGTGTGTCTTGCTCCAAGTAGATAGTGACGCCATTCTTTGAAGGCATAACGAATGGCCAGGAGTTCTTTCTCTGCAATGGTGTAATTGGTTTCCGCAGGCAAAAACTTTCTGGACAAAAAGGCAATGGGGTGCAGTTCGTTGGTTTCTTGGTCTTTTTGTGAAAGAATAGCTCCTACTGCGAAGTCAGAGGCATCCGCTTCTACAATAAAAGGTAAGTCTGAGTCAGGATGTCGCAAAACAGGCGCTTGAGTAAAGGCTCTTTTAAGGGTTTGAAAAGAGGAGTCAGTGTTGGAGGACCAAGCGAATTTAACGTTCTTCCTTAACAGCTGGGTTAAGGGCGTGGCCAAGGTTGAAAAATCTTTGATGAAACGGCGGTAGAAATTCGCAAATCCAAGAAAACGTTGGATATCTTTCACTGAAGTTGGGGTAGGCCAATCAAGGATTGCTTGGATTTTTCTTGGGGCCATTGTAATTCCAGATGGAGAAAGAATAAAGCCAAGAAATTCGACTTTGGTGGTATGGAACTCACACTTAGACAGCTTACAAAACAAACCATGAGATCTTAAGGTGTTTAAGATGATCTTCACATGTTGAATGTGTTCTTCCGTTGAAGATGAAAAAATTAAGAGGTCGTCGATATAGGCTATGACGAACCTATCTAGGAAGTCCCGTAGGACGTCATTAATAAAAAATTGGAAGGCAGCCGGAGCGTTGCATAAGCCAAAGGGCATTACACGGTACTCAAATAAGCCAAAGCGAGTTCGGAAGGCGGTTTTCCACTCATCCCCTGGTCTAATACGGACCAAGTGGTAAGCGCCTCGCAAGTCAAGCTTTGTAAAAATTGTGGCAGAGCGCACTTGATCAAGAAGCACCGGAATTAAGGGTAGTGGATATCTATTCTTGATAGTGATGTTATTAAGTGCTCTGTAATCGATACAGGTGCGCAATTCTCCGTTGCTTTTAGGTACGAAAAAGAGCGGGGAAGCTGCTGGAGATTTTGAAGGTCGGATGAAGCCATTTTTCAAGAATTTATCAAGATATTCCCGAAGGTGATTGTTCTCCAGATCAGTCAAGGCGTAGATTCTACTACAGGGTATCTTGGCTCCAGGCACTAGATCTATGGCACAATCATAGTCTCTGTGTGGTGGTAGGATTTCGGCCTTTTGCTCACAGAACACATCTGTATACTCTTCATAGATGGGAGGAAGAGCTATGTCTTGCTCAGCAGCTGTGGAGACAGAAAGGGCAGATACTGTGCGTAGAAAGGAACTTGGGGAGACCTTGGAATCCTTTACCGATCCCTCACAGCATTCCTGTTTACACCAAGAGGACGTAAAATCTATTGTTCGTTCGGTCCAATCGATGGTGGGATTATGCATCGATAACCAGGGGATGCCCAAGATAACTCCAAATTGGGGTGCGTCAATCACATCGAAAGATATTGTTTCTTGATATTGTCTGGAACCTATATTACAAACCATTACTAAGGGAGAGGTGCAGTGAGTGATCATTCCAGAAGTCAATTGGGTTCCGTCGACTGCGTAGACTAATTCCGGTTTTTCTTTCACAATAATAGGTATAGTTGTTTTAGCAATGAACTTGGAATCAATGAAATTTCCGGTGGCACCAGAGTCAATCATAGCTGCCACCAGGATCTGGTTTAGGTTAGGTAATCTGAAAGAAACGTTCAAAGTGAGGTGAGGTACTGTTAGCTGCAAGGTGTTTGCGATGGTTTGTTCAGGAGAAGATTGCCAACTCGAAAAGGTCTCCTGATCCAATTTCGAGTTCTCTAGTTTTCCGACTTATTTTCTTTTTTATCTCGAGGCCAAGGATTCTTAGGTCTGAGCGAACATTCTCTAACGAAATGTCCCTTCTTTCCACAATAGAGACATTGACCATTCTTACGCCGGGTTTCCTTTTCTTCTGAAGTTAAGGGTTTCCTCAAACTTCCTATTTCCATAGGTTCTGCAGATTCCTGGGCACTAGGAAGTGACCTATCCTTAGCTCTAGAAAAGATTCTGACATCTGTTCTTTTTTTATCTCCTCTGCGGTCAGCAACCCGGTGGTCCAGACGTAGACTGAGTGCAATTAGATCTGTACATGTTCGAGGTTGGGGATCGATTGGTGCAATAAGGTCTTTCAGCTCATCTCGTAGCCCTTGGTAATACAGGGCCGCCCTCTTGGCCTCGGGCCAGTCAGTCTCTGCAATAAGACGGTTAAATTGGGTTAGGTAATGTACTAGCTCCTTGTTTCCCTGTCTCAATTCTAACAGTTCTCTATCGGCTGATCCAGTTATGGTTCGTCTATCAAAAATCCTCTCGAATTCTCGTTTAAACTGCAGCCAGTTAGATAATATTGGATCATCGGATTGAACCAGGGGAACTGCCCACATGGCTGCGTCACCACTCAAGAAGGAAATCAGAAAGGCAACCCGCGACTGTGAGTTCGGGAAAGAAGCTGGTTTAACCATGAAATGCAACTGCACCTGCGTTAGAAAGGTTTGGAATTTGTTCGGTTCCCCACTAAATCTCTCAGGCTGGGCCAAAGGAACAGTAGAAGGAACAGTAACTGAAACAGTGGGCGATGAACCTGACACATTTGTTTGAAGGTGACCTGTAGATGGTGAAGAATCCAGACGTGATTGCAAATGGACAACTTTATTAGCTAAGGCTGCTGTTTCAGTTCTACTAACAGATAATTCAGTTTGTAAACTCCCAACCATTGCACACAGATCTTCCATGGAGACATCCATTTGGTTTAGCTCGGGAGAAACAAATTCGTGGGCGGATTATTCTGTCAGGGCCTTGGTTTCTCAGCCCCCTTCTTGAGTTTCTCAGGAGCCTCACCCTAAAACCTGCTAAGTACTAAATACTGCGAGTTCCGTTTTCCTTGGCATTAAAAGAAACACATTCTAAAGAAGGAAAAAACAAGAGTAGCTTTCCACCATGTATACTTTATCTTCAGGTAAGTAAAATGGCATTAGTTGGTTCAGGCAGTAACAACTACATACATAACATGTTACATTCTAAGATACGCTAAAGGTTTCAACATCTGTATCAGAGTAACAGTTTCAATCAAATAACAGCTCCAAACAAGATATCAGTTCCAATCAAGTAACAATTCTAGGCACAACACGTATTGCATAATCTCAAGAACACTGTTCGATTCACAGCGTCAATTAGGCACTAGACATTTCCAATACAAAGGAGCAAATAAGAAATCCAAAGGTAAAAGCCTTAAACGGAATCTGAGACTGAAAACGCTTTGGCAAAACCACTACTAGAGTAAGGGTCCAGTAATTATTAAGTTCGGTAAAATCAAGTCCAAAGAATTACAGAGGAAACGCCCTTCGCGTTTTCCCCTACGAGCCTCTTGAAAGTGTCACCAGCCGGTAAACAGAAATTGGGTAAATCCTACCTGCGTTTTCTGCAAGCGGATTTTCGCGGTAGATTACTACCATTAAAACAGGACACTGGACAGCTTAGAGCATCAACGAAGTCCTCCGTTGTTGAGAATGAAGGGCGGAACTGAAGCAGGAAACCTCCGACCTCTGGAACCAGGAAGGAATAATCCGCGCGGTGTTTTGGGCGTGGCCGCTTTTATAGTTCAGGGCTGGAGTAGCAGGGCTGGAGTACGGAGGCTGCGGAGGGAAAAAAGACCTCGGCAGCAAAACTCGAAATGGGGAACCCTGAGGCAGAATATGAACAAGCATTGGCAACGATGCTAAAACGAGCATAAGTAAAAGGGCTTCAGCATTGGCAAAGGAATTACAATAATGCGTCAGACGAGCATAAGTAACCAGTAGCATTGACACATTGGACACAATGAAGCAGCAGCATTGGCACAGGCAGAACTAGAGAGCCAGAACGAACAATGAACAGAGTGTAAAATACAATGACATTGGCGCACGCGCACCTGGCTCACACAATGATACTGGCACACGCGCACCAAGTGCGCCGGAGCAATGAACAGAGTGCAAAAATCCTGACACTTAGCTTCTTCAGGGGCCAAACCACAGGAAAGGCTTCTCTCTCAATGACACTCCAATGCTGCGCTCCAGGGAGGAGTCGCCTGCTCATAAAGGCAACTGGTTGATCCTGGCCCTCGTCTTTTGTTGGTGAGAACACTCCCCCAGTCCCATGTTCAGAAGCATCTGTTTAGATAATGAACTCACTACCATAATGTGGTGCTTTTAGGACAGGTGCTGAGCAAATAACCTCTTTCAGGATGTCAAAGGCCTTTTGGTATCCTGTGGTCCAGATTACCTAGGCTACTTATTTGAGGAGGACAAAGTGAGAGAGGCAACAGTGGTGGCAGAATCATTCACAAACCGGTCCAGTAAAGCCAAGAAAAGCACTGACTTGATTCTGGGAAGCTTCCAAATACAGGATTGTCTTGATATTGGGCTGGAGAGATTGTACTTAGCCTCCACCCACAAGGTGGTCCAAGCTGACTACTGAACTCTGCCCTATCTGGCACTTACTGGCCTTGACAGTTAGGCCTATCTATTGCAGGGCCTGTAGTACTTCCCTCAGGTGGAACAGGTGATCATCCCAGGTTGAATTAAATACAGCAAAATCATCCAGATATGCTGCACCAAAGTTGTCCAGACCTGAAAGAACTCTATTCACGAACCTTTAGAAAGTGGCAGGTGCACTTTCTAATCCATAAGTCATCACTATTATTTGGAAGTGGCCTTCAGGAGTAGAACAAGCTAATCTTTTCTTTGCTCTCTGGGTCAGTCCAATTTGGCTATATTTTGATGTCAAATCAAGGATATTCAAGACTTTGGTTGTATCCAATTTATCTATGAGATCATCAGCTCTTGAAATGATATGTGCATCAGTTTTAGTGACTGCATTAAGACCCCTGTAATACACGCAGATCCTCATCTTTTCACCCTTTGAGTGAGGTTTGGAAACCAGTATCATGGGCTAGCCCAAGACTGTCAGAAGGTTGATTCACCCCTGTGTGAAAACAAGAGATAAGGTAGCACTACATGCCACCTCCTTCTGGCTTTTTCAAGTAAGCTCATTATCATGCCCTTCATGGTTTTGTTTAATATCTCAACTAAATCATTTGCCTGGGGGTGAAATGCGGTAGTGAACCTATAGCTCACACCACATTCATCCCACATGGTTTTTAGGTATGCAGACATGAAGTTGGTCCTTCTATGAGATAGCACCTCTTTTAGGAAACTCCCCTCTGGTAAAAATACATAGTAGTGCCTTTGCCACTGCAGGGGCAGTGGAAGCCCTGAGAGGAGCTGATTCTGGGTACCTAGTAGCATGGTCCAGTACTAATAGAATAAATCTGTTACCAAATGCAGTTTGAGGATCAAGGGGACCAACAATGTTAATCCCTACCCCTAAAGGAGTCTCAACCGCTGGAATTGGAATTAAGGAAGCCTTAGGTTGTTCACCTGTCTTGCCACTGACCTGACAGGTGATGCAGGAAGCACAGAGCTCCTTTACTTTGTCAGACACCGCAGTCATTAAAATTGGTAACCAACCTGTCCTAGGTTTTGGTTTTTGTCCTGATTGTCCAGCTAGGTGGATGTCATAGGCTAAAGTTAGGATGTACTGCCTGTACTCTTGGGGGTCCACCACTCTCTTGGCTGCCCCTAGTTTTGGTTCCCTAACCTCAGTATACAGGCGCCCGTCTGCCCAATAGACCATGTGAGATCCACTGACATCTCCCTGTTCTTGCCTTTCAGCCTGCTGCCTAAGGCCTTCCAGAGTAGGGCAAGTCTTTGGCCTTGGCATAGGTCCTCTCTGTGGGTTCCCCGTGCACTCAGTATCTCTGCTAGTTCAGGCCAGGCTCCCACAGATGCAATTCCCACCGCAGGTACTAGGGCTTTTCCCCCAGGAGAACTCTCCCCGCGGTCCTGTGAACCCTTTGAAGCTGACTGGCCAGACTTCTTGCCCTTTCTCTTTTTTTTTATTTAGAATTTTATATAGCGCAAACTAGACCTGAGACATCGGGTATCAGAGTGCTTTACATGAGCACCACTTTCGTTACAGTTGGACACATTCATTTTTGTTAGGCACGGCAGATTAAGTGATTTGCCCAGAATCACAGGATATTGAGTGTCGTTGCCGAGACTCGAACCCGATTCCCTAGCTTCGAGGTCGACTACTCTAGCCATAAGGCTACATCCTCTCCTCTCCCTGCTTTGAGATGTCTGGGCCATTATTCCAAGCTTAAAACTCCCATGACCCCCCTGTCATGCTGTTTGTGCTCTGGTTGCCACATACCCCAAACAAGGAGACCCAGCATTTCTGCATGAACCTCCCTTTCCACTTTTGCCTAAGCAGAAGATTCTAGAGCATTTCCCAGCAGATACTCCACTGGGAACCCATGGGACACAATCACATACTTTGGGCATGTAACACCTACCCCATTCTAAACTAATCAATGCCATTGGATGCAGCTTAGTCTTATTGTCAGAATTGGTCATCTGGTGAAAAACGCCCGGTATCATTTGACCTGGGGAAGCCAATCTAGTTGCCAACAAAGTGGTACTGGCACCTGTACCCCTCAGGGTCTCTACCTCAGTCCCATTGATCTTTTGCCTTTGTTTATACTTCTCCATGCTTGTTGGTAAGACTGCCAGGGCTTCAAAATGCAGCGCACCCACGGACACTAAGGTAGCTTCTGTGTATCCTCTGGCCTCTCCATAATACACTGCTGTCCCCAAGCCTTTGCTAGTCAATCACTGGTACTGTCCACCATTGAGGGGCTTTTTGGTTTATGCTGAATCTGCTCCTTTATGACCTGGCTGATAACAGTAATGGCATATCCCAGATGCATTTGTAGGGTACCAGTTCTTACCCTGATACTCCCTACCTTTGGACAGAGATGAGTCTCTGGAGCCCACCCTCCTGAGAAGAACTTTGGGGACCTTTAGAGAACTCCTTTTTATCTTTGGTGTTGCTCACATCTTTCCCCTGCTGGGAAGTCTAGGCACCCTCTTTCTGGTCACTCCCACCATGGGTCTTCTTGGAAACCCTTATCATGACCAATTTGTAAACTATCTTTCCCATTTCTTTGTGTGAAGACAACTTCGAATCCACCAAATACAGATGCAATTTCTCTTTGGTACAGAATTAGTTAGGATGTATTTTTCATTATTACAAAGCCTATCATAATCGTTCACCTCATTGCTTTTTATCCAGCCTTTCAGTGCTTTAATTGAGGAGTCTACAAAGTCCTCCCATGTCTGGTTTTGACATTTATAAGTGTCCCTAAAATTCACTCTGTAGACTTCTGTGGGAGTCCAGACTCCTCTATTAAAGTTTCCTTCATCTGTTTGTGGGATTTAGCCACATCCTCGTCACGGGTCAGAAGTCTATCTCTGCTTCTTGACAGAAAACAGCTTCCACAGGAGAGACCACCTGCGCTAGTGACCTGTCCTTCTAATTTTGCAGGCCCTCACGAAGGCCATCATGTCACTAAACTTGGGGACAATCCCTTTGGTGACATTTGGGTCAAAGCTTCCCTCTTATTCCCTATTTGCATTGCTGACACCATTATCTTTAAGCTTCAAGCACTTCTTAACCCTTCTCTCTTCTAGGGTTACTTGAGGGGGAGTGGGCTGTGGTTCAGAAAAATTAGCTGCAAGAAATGCAAATGCAGAAGTTGTGCCCATCATGACGGGGGCAAAGGAAAAAATCAACAGAATCAAGAGGAGAAAGAACATAACGAAAAACCTTGAACAGAAAATCGGCCACTAATTTGTCCTATTTTCAAAAAGTGCACTAGGGAGTCACCCACAAAGCCATCTTTAGAACAGTTGACATCCCTAACTTCAACACCTGCAGAAGACCATTGGACGAAAAAGACAATGAGAGGTCCAAAAGGCTAAATAAATAAGGGGTGAAGGGTTATAATGCAGTCCTCCACAGACAGCTTGAAAATGAGGAAATGATAATAAGCCAAGTGGATCTCTACAGGGACCTCACCTCCTCATATGATCCAATATTCAGCAGAGGCCACCCTATGCCAACCCCTTGTGAATAGCGGCAAAATGAACATAACAAGGAATTAGCTGTGGAAACAGTTGGTTTAGAGACAAAAAGGGCACCCAGTAAAAAAACAAAGGAATCTGAAAGTGGGTTCATATGGTCCTCTGGAGCAGCTGAAAACAACATTAAAAAAAGACAACTACTCTTGGTGATAGTCTAATAAATTCCTACATGCACTTAATTGACATAAACAATCACACCATAATACTTCACCAGTCTGGAAAAGGAAAAGACAGAAATGTGTATATATATATATGTGATCAAGGGCTCAAGGGCCCGAAACGCGTCATGGCGGAGAGAGAAATGCACAAATAAAATTTGCAAACTCACCTGAATGGGTCCGGTTCATTCTTTGTCCTGGTCGTAGCGGATGTGATAACGAAGTTATTGGAATATATATATATATATATATATATATATATATATATATATATATATATATATATATATATATATATGAGGTATGTAAAGCTCCAAAGGTCCGCAAGTACAGCAGGTGAAGCCACACGAACAAACAGGAACCAGCAAGACCCTGGATGGTGCAATATTTTTGTTTATTTAAATTTTAAGCCCAGCACCAGTCCGCCATGACGCGTTTCGGCTAGAGATAGCCTTGATCACATTATTGGAATATATATATATATATATATATATATATATATATATATATATATATATATATATATATATATATATATATATATATATATATATATATATATATATATATATATATATAAAACACATTTTTAATTAATTAAAACGTCATCAGCATATAATAAAAATATATCAGACAATAATAAAAAATTTAAAAGAAACATACCCCTAGATTCATCAAAGTCCCCTTTTGCGAGTCTGTAATAGCTATTATTAAGGAATCGCTATTACAGACTCTCAAAACGGGATTCATGTAACAATCGCAATTTTAATTGCGATTCCTACAGCTTCCTTATTTGCGATTAGCAAATTGCTAATCGCAAATAAGGATGTGATTTCAAGGGTGCCAGGGGTGTCCAAAGGACACCCTGTTGCACCCCTGAAATGGAAATGTAGCCTGATGTTGCGCACACACATGTCCAAAGGACATGTGTGTGTGTAACATACCACTTAGAAAAATGCACTAAAGTGCATTTTTCTAAGTTTTCGCTATTTAAAACGAAGTCAGCCTTCATGGTAAATAGCAGCCGGAAATTGCGAATTCGCAATTTGTAAGAGTTTCATGAATTGCATTTAAGGAATCTCAAATAGAGATTCCTTAAATGCAATTCCTCGCACATTTGCGAATTCTATAATAGCGATTTTTGCATTTGGGATGATGAATCCCAAATGCAAAAAGTGCGCTCGCAAAGGGCCAGAATCTCAGAATCTGGCCCTTTGCGAGCGCAGTTTTCAATGATGAATCTAGCTGAGAGAGAGGGAGATAAAATTGTAGATTTACACTTGGTCATCAGCAATAGTTAGTCTAAGAGAATCAATAACAGTATTGGCAATATTTCATTTTTTACAATAATACTATTTGGTCCTTGAATGTAACCCCACAAAGATAAGCATCAATGCGTTTCAGTGGTACCAAAGTCAAATAAAACCACCTTCTTCAGGACAATGTATATTTAATCCCTCTTTCTTACGAACAACCTCTAGTTTTAAGGTGACGCTCACTTAGGGACTCTGATCGTGTTAGAATACTTGACCAATCGGTCAAATGGATAAAATAACACCCATAATAGTGTGCAATCATCCCAAGTTCATTATTTTTCTTTTTGGCGTCAGCGATATACGTCTAATAAAAAACTTTGTTATGGCCTAAATTCACCAAAAACGACATGGTTAAGAATGATAAAATCAAAGAGGTACCACTAGTCAATCAGTCCTGTAGATAGCTGTAACTGTGTTTATAGTGGTTCAATACGCCAACATTTTTGTAATGTGGCATTCGTAAGAGCATTCACTCGTAATGTCAAACCTCTGTGCATCTCGGTGATCCACCTTTAGGTTGTCACAATAATCTCCACGTCCGATCAGTCATCGGCAGAGAGTTGTCAAATCCATCAGTCCAGAAGCAAACAGCCTGCTAGCGAGGAAATGATTAGAAGTCCAACTCCATTTGGACCCTCTCCTGAAATGGCTCAACGAACAACAGATACATATACAGTAGGGGTCATGCCCAAATTACCCTCATATAGCTGAGCAAAAAACAATATTGATGTGAAGTCCAAGAAGAAGCGGTATAGAGGATCAATCTCAACATTCATTTACAAACAGAGTACAATTAATTACCCTGATTGACCCAATTCATCATTATGGCAAATTAATTTCCACTATTTCAACTTGTGTACGTGTCAGGTGACGGGGCTAGACACAATCTAATCACAGCAAACTAATACAGATATCAATTTCATATATACACAATATACACTTCATTACAAAAACATTCAAATCACGCTCATATATATGCTACACTACATATATACAATATATACAACATATACAACATATATCAAAAAACATACACATATCATGAACAAGTAGATCAATCAATAATTCCCCTACTGAGAACAAAACAATCAGAGTGGACACTCTTAATTCAGCGTAGCACACTATCAGGTAGTCCCTATTGCGCCTCAGGAATAACACCTCAGAACTGTTAAACTGGCGCTTTCCTTCGTTCACAAAACTCAAAATGATGGGACTCCTTAGCAAATGTCGATGCAGGCACGGTCGCGTTTCAGCCAATAATTCCTCTTGGCTTCGTCAGGACAGGGGATCAATATCTCTGAAACGAAAACGGGCTATCTTAGGCAAATCGGCTGGCGGGGACCAATCCCACTGCCACTTGGCCCGAATGGCCACTAACACCTTCGGGAGCTGTGTTCCACTAGAGCGATGTGAAGCCGATTATCCACTTAAAATGTGTTCGACAAAAATATATGCAGGCACTCAATTCCTCTCAAGCTCGCCCACAACCTCGGCCGCCGCCTGTCAAAACAACCCTCTTCCGGTGTTTAGGAACAACAACGAACAACAGAGGCCGTCCCTCACCAACCTTTCAAGAACAGCCTCTAAATGCACACAATAAAGACCTTCCTGAGGCAACAGCTGGTCTTGGGGCACAGAGGGCTTCCTGCAAATTCATAAAGGGGTCAGAGTGTTGACCCTTACTGACTATTAGAGCAAAAGAAAAGAATCCAGCCCCAACAACAAACTGACAAATGTATTGACCTAGAAGCACTTATCCAACAATGCCCCAGGCTTCCAAGGTTCATGAGGCACAGACTATGACCAATACTGAGGGGGAAGTATGATCTTCTATCCAGATTACATCTCGAAAGGCCACTTGGTCAGCGGCAATATTTTGAAGCTCACTCGCCTGATTCCATCCCTGGGAAATGTTTAATCAAAGGACATTCTCTCAATTGATTTCTTAAACTCTGAATACACCAGAGTCACTTGGGGCTCTGAAAAACTGGCACAGAGGGTGTTAAAGGAGGTGAATACCATTAAGAATTGGGGCATTTGGATATCTGTCCCCAAGACCCCCGCGTATCCTCCTCCACTTGAACAATTCAACAATGAGGAACCCTGGCAAACCGGACAAGAAGAGTTTACTCGGTCCTGAGAAACGCCCTGAGTAAGTCCCTGGGACAGACTACAAACATGGCCAGAAAGAGTATCCTGACACCCTCTCAACAAAAGAGCATTGAACCAAAATGGGGCTGGCTAGCAGGTGCACTAAACACGATCAGAAATCTGAGATGACAAGAACAAATATACAGGTCAACAACTCATTATGAATATTAATGGGCCTGCCAGCAAATTGGACAATACACTGACCCTGTGGTACTTATGCTCTTTCCATTTGGTGCTTTTTCAGGAAACCTGGGTGTTTGAAACTGTGCCACTGAATGTTTTCTCCATTTATTTTGTCCTGGCATTGGAAGCCCTAAAACATGGACACCTAAAAGGGGTTCTAGCAAACTATCAATGATCAACTACTGAAATGGAGGGTAAAGAACTTGAGGGCAAAGAAGAGGAACTGCAATTTGCAGAACTGGCCCTAAAAACATCTTCTGGTCTTCTTGTCACCATGCAATGGTGAATGTCTACATCCACCCTAGTAAACAAGCAAGGATGGAACTCTCAGCAACTGTGATGCAAAGGTTTACATGCTTAAAAGTGAGCTAAGCAACATCTCTCCCATGGTCTCAGCCAAGTGTAACATGTATCTGATGGGGGCTGTGTAACCAAATGAAATTCTAATAGCCAAAGATCAACATTAGGTGATACAGCACCAAGAGACTTTGGCATGGCATAATAATGACAAGAAAGGCCATCTTTTATTAGGAAATCTGGAGTATCTCGGGCTTTCGGGTCTTAAATGGTCGCTTCACTGGTGACAAACCCTCAGGGCTGTCATATCACTCCAAAGCTGGCGCATCCCTGATAGACTTTACTTTGCTTACCTCTAATGTGATACGTAACCTTATTTGACCTTGGTGAAAAAATTGACAGCAACCATCGTCCACAGGAGAAAGTTCTATCAATCTTCCTAGGAGAACACGCATGACCCCGCAGTTGAGCGGGAGATAGCATCTTACACAATCAGTAAAAAGAGGATGAAATGTACGTCTACCTCTCTCACACCTTATCTGAGATGACAAGGAAATACTTCAAACATCAAATGTATTGCAGGACCCCTTGATGAACTGGAAATGTTTTACAACTGAATTTGCTGGTCTCTTTGTGTAGGACTCTGGCTGTCTATTTAGTGCATAAAATGAAGAACACTGTATAGAGAGTTCAGTGAGACCCAGATTGGTATACAGATGCAAAGCTAGACAATACTAACACTCTATTAGTGTTAGTGTGGGAGAGTAGTTAGGCTTATCAGAGGGCAGGGCGAAGAATTTGTTTTACTCACTGAGGCAATATATGAGACACACTCAAGAATAAATTCGAGACCAATTTATAAAAATAACACTGATTTTTATGTAATTTTTCAGATGAAGAACTTCGTTCTGCAGTTAGTACTTTTTCAGATATGAACTTTCAATGTTTGCAAAATGAATTACTATTGTGCCCGATTATGCCCCAATAAAGCCAAAGGGAGAAAATAGAAAAATGCATATAAAATCACACAGTTTGATTTCAAGGTTCACATTCGGGATTTAGTTAGGTAGCATAGCAGGCCCAATGTTCTTCAAGTGGTTTCACTTGAGCGTCCCAGATTTGGAGGGGAGCAGGTTGCTGAGGTTGTTGTTAAAGGTAAGTCCAAAGGTTCCACTCAAGGGAGCAGGTCGCAAGGGCCTCAGGTCCATGGAGCACAGCTGGTTATTTGGTACCCGTCAGGCTGGGGACAGAGCAGATATGTCAGCCTGGCTGCATGCATCAAGATGTCCTTGCAGTCAGGAGAAGGCAGCTTGGAGAGGCAGTTCCAGGACAGCTGGGCCACTCACGAAGTAGGTCTCAGTGGTCTCAATGTCCCTCGACAGGTGCTTGCTTCCTGGGTAGCTGCAGTTCAGATTGGACTCTTCGTCTTGATGAATGCTGCAGTGGGTCCTGTACCCCAGATTTGGTGCTGCACAGATCTGGCTTGTTCTGGTGTCTCCATATTTCGGCAGAGAGACACATCTGACCCTCTGAAGGTGGTGTACCACTTTTGGTTTGAGCACTGCATCAGAATGGGTGGGAGCCAACAAGTCGATAAAACCAGATTCTGCTGTCCGGTGCCTGCTGGCTGCAGGGGAGCATTACCTCCACTTCAAGGGAGTTCTTTGGTGATTTTTAAAAGCTTGGAGGAGCTCCGGGGTTCGTGGAGGCCTAACAGTTGCAGGATGAGACATCACACCATGATTGGCAGGTCCTTAAGGCAACAGGCAGTGTTTGGGAGCCAATTATCTGCAGCAGGGCTTCAGTCCTTGGGTCAGCAGCTCTTCTTTGGAATTTTTTTCTTTGTGCCATTGAATTTAAAGTTCAGGGTACAGGGATGCCACCTAAATACTAAATGTAGGGGCGTTAAATGGGCTGACAGGTAGTAGCCAATAGGCTACCTACCTGCAAGGTGTCTGCACCCTCCAAGTGACCACTTCCTGTGCGAAGGGGCACTGCCCTGACCCTAATTGGCTAATTCCCTCACAAACCAAGATGGGGGAAATGAAAAGTGGGCTCCACATCCTTGGATCGGGATCGGTGATCCCGATCCCGGGGCGCCCGTAAAGCAAAATGGCGGCCGTGCTGTGACCGATGTTGTTGCCCTGCCCCTCGATACTTGCAGGCACCAGCGTCCGGCGGAGGCGCCTTCGCTGACCTCAATCTGCCTGCATACGGTCTCGGAGGTGCGCACTGCCTGTGGGGTGGCCCCATTTGCTCTAGCGGAGAGTGGAGCAAAGTGAGACTAGCGCGGGCTGCGGGGCTCTGACTGCAGTCTCCCTGATAACACCGCTCCAGAGTCCTGCTGCGACAGAGTGATTGGACATTACGGTCCCGGGACCCTGGAATCAGAATATTGGTACTGGGATAATCTCTCTAATGCGCTTGGCCCTCGGTCCCTTCGGCGGCCATGTTGGGACCAGGCAGGTCCCTTCTCATTGGATCCATTTTCTGGCTAGCAAGGGGTGGTATAAAACAGGACCGATCCTGACGGCCAGCTCTGCCCACTCTGCTCCCATCAATGAGCGCGGAGCCTAGTGGGAGGCACCAGTGACTTGCCAATGGCTCCTGCAGACTATGAAGCACGGGACCTCCATTTTGAATTCTGGGGGGACGATTTTACCCTCTGGCAATCTCCTGACTGTGATGAGACGCCCTGCCAGTTTCCAAAGTTTTTACCCGCCTGCTGCCTCAGCGGTCTTGCCAGCTTATCCGCCCTGAGCCTCCGGTTGCTGAAGAAGCGAGGTGAGCAACCCACCCCCTCCCCTCACCCATACACGAGGCAAAATGGCGGCCCCCATTGTGTCCCAGCTCACCTACAGGGCAGGTCGCCCAGGGACGCCAGGGATGGTCTTTAGTGCCTGTCTTAACAAATAATGGACACCCCATCCCTGAAAAGCTCCGCCGCTCTCAACACACTCCATATGGAACTGGGTCCAAGGATGCCTGACCCCATCATGCCCGAAAATGATGACTTCTTCCCCCCCTGCTGAATGTTGACTTACTCTTCCCGTCATGGACTGCGCCTACCCTTATGCATATATATGCAATTCTTTCTTTCCTCCCCTCTCTACTCCTCTCCACATGCCTGCTACTGACCTCTGCCCTCACATTGTACTGGTCCTAGTCCCTACCCTGCTTACCCGTGAATTTTTCCTTGTCTTTTGAGATCTAACTATATTGCCTGATGCCCGATGGAGCTACCTGGATTAGCTATAGGGGAGAAAGGCTGTGGACTCCCTCCTTGGTCGTCACCTACCCAGTCAGCCTTTAGACAGACTTCTTTTTGTCTCTCCTTGTTGTCTCTTTCCCTATCCTTCCTTTTCTCACCCTCCCCTCTCCGCTCCATTATTTTGCCCTCCATATTCTTTTAATGTTTCCCTTGAGACCCAGCTATTTGGACAAAGCCCAGTGGAGCTACCTGATAGCTATAGAGGAGATGGGTTTTGGGACTTCACCCTCGACCGTCACTTACCCAGCTGGACTTTGGGCAGACCTTCCTTTGTCTTTCTGCTCTATCTCCCCCCACCCCTTTACCCTTCCCCTCTACACTCCACTTATCTCATTCTCTATGCTCTTGTAATAGTTTTTCTAGCAACTGTTGTAAATTGAAACTGATGTAATCTTGTAATTTTGTTGAACCTCATGTAAAGCACTCTGATACCTCCGCTATATAAAACTCTTTAAAATAAATAAATAAATAAATGAAATAAAATAAATTCCCACCTGTCCTCCCTCCAAATGTGGAGCAGCAAAAGGGGGTTGGCATCCTTCACTAGCTGGAGTTGCCGGAGTGACATTTAAAGGTGGCATGGCCTTTGAGGCTTCCCACCTTGGAAAGCCATCCTGTCCTGGGGAGGTGTGAAGCACTTCGGCCCAGAGCAGGCTTTGTTCCTGGCCTCTGGGAGCGCAGGCCCTCACCCCATGAGATGAGTATATCTGATGGTAGCAGGTGGGCTAAGACTATTCAGAGATCACACCAGTGCTTGGTAGATTTTATGGGGACCCTCTAAATGGTCTCCAGTGCGCATATAATAATAAATCCAACACTGGCATCAATGAGGATTTATTACGACATTGCGGACTGGTTGCTGTCGGTCAGTGACATACACGTCCCTCTCACTAAATGTTCCCGTGCTAGACACTCTGATGCCCACAAGTGGTTCACTAGTGAACTAAAGGATCAAAAACTAAAGCTCCGCCAATCTGAGAGGAAATGGAGGTCTCACTATTCAAGCGCAGACAGACAGCAGTACCTGCTAGTACGCAATGATTATGAAAAATATGTACTGACAGTTAAAGCTGCCTACTTTTCTTCTAAATTTCTGAATGCCCAGAATAAATCAAAGGAAATTTTCCAAATTGTGAACGACCGGAGCAGCGATGAGATAATTTTACCCGCCCAAGCTCCAACCCAAGAATTGTGCTATTCCCTAAACAACTTTTTTCTGGACAAAATCGCTGCTATAAAGGCAAGCATTCCACCCAATGTCAACAGAGATCCACTGGATGATATCTCCAGAAACCCATCTTGCCTGAGTCATTTGTCAGCTATATGTCCTAACACGCTACTGGGCCTCTTGACCCGTGTTAAATCTGGCTCCCCCATAGACCGCTGTCCTCCCCCGGTCTTCAAAGATGTCTTCTCTACACTGCCCCATAGTATTCTTCCTTTTCTGAACGAGTCCCTAAGTAAAGGGGAGGTACCCACCACCTTCGAAAATGCTACGGTAATTCCACTGCTAAAAAAACCTGGGGCTGACCCCACAAACCCCTCCAATTATCGCACTATTTCCCTTTTACCTTTCCTAGCCAAGATTATGGAGACCCATGTGGCCAGATGCCTCTCTAACTTTATAGAACAATCTGAATACCTGGAGCCTAATCAAGCTGGCTTCCGACCTGCGCACTCAGACGGAATCAGTAATCCTTGCGGTTAAGGATACGCTGAGAGCTAATGCTAACATGGGGGCTTCCCAGGCACTGGTGCTCCTGGATCTGTCGGCCGCGTTCGACACGGTTGATCATATCATCTTATTGAACCGTGTCGAACAAGCAGCTATACAAGGCCCTGCTTACAACTGGCAAGCAGTACACCTTGGCACATTCACGGCCCCCAAAGTATCCATCTCGTGTGGGGTACCACAGGGTTCCTCCCTTTCCCCTTTGTTGTTTAATCTCTACCTTAGGCCACTAATCCATTCACTAAAGGATAGGAAGGTAACCGTCTTTAATTACGCCGACGACCTCCAGCTGGCTCCCCTAACTCTGCCACGGAATTTAAAACCACAATGCTCTATATCCAACGTTGGATGGACCTTAACCATCTGAAGCTTATCCCAGGCAAGACTGAACTTGTATTGCTGGGAAAAGTGATATCAGCTGAGGCCCACACTTCTGGCCAAGGGAATTTGGCCCTCCCCCTACCCCTTCTCCCTCTGTGAAAAGTCTAGGGGTCATTATAAATGCAAATCTCTCTCTTAGAGGGCAAGTGGGTTCAGTGGTATCCACCAGCCTCTTACAATTGTGAAAAATTGAAAGATCACTCACCTGCTGACCCACCCAGTCCTTGTTCAGGCGGTGTTAGCACTGGTACTTTCCCGCCTTGATTTTCCAAATGCTCTTTACATGGGCCTGCCACTATGCCTGCTCAACCGTCTTCAAATAGTTCAGAACCAAGCGGCAAGACTAATCTACAGACATCCGAGATGGCAATCGGCCAGACCATGTTTGCAAAAACTCCATTGGTTGCCGGTGGAGCAACGGGCTGTATTTAAATCTAGCTGCCTTGCCTTCAAGGCGCTGCATTGTAAGAGCCCTAAGTTCATCATTGACATGGTCACGAAGCATGTCTCCAGACGCAACTTACGCTCCTCCCACCTACACCTACCGTCCACCCCAGCCATCAAACTCCTACCTAGCCCCCAAATTTTGGAATTCACTTCCATTGTCAATCAGGAGCTGTGACAGTCTACTGGGCTTCAGAAAGGCCTTAAAAAATTGGTTGTTTAAACAAGCTTACTAACAACCTGTACGCAACGCAATCATACAGCATTAGCACCATGAAACCTTTGTTGACCGTGCGCTTTATGAGCTTCTGATAACATAACATAACATAACATTAAGACAAGATGTTTGGTACCAAACATCATAGGTTACAGTGAATCAATCATGGAGCTAGAAAATTTGTGATGACAAGTAACCAGCACATGTGGAATCTATGGCTTCCTTGCGCACTTACAATACCCAAGAATGACTCAGATATTGCAGCTATGTCCACACATGGGCTATAGTGCACCCTGTCATAGGGCTGAAAAGTATAGGTGTCTTACCTATACCTCATGAACTATATGGGGCTTGGCACACAGGGATGTGTGCCACATTGACTCTTCAGCTTTCTCTGTACCAAGACATGCTGTCTGCATGGCAGTTTGCATGGTTTTTGTGAAGTGTCTCTGGGGTTGCCCAATTTGTGGTACAGCCCCAGTGGACCCTCTTCAGTCGCAATGCCCTAGTGCCAGGGGTATCATTTGTTAGAGACTTAAAGGGTTGTTGAAGTTGTGCCAATTGTGCTACAGTTTCAGGGAAAGATCACACTTTGCAACATCAGTAGCCACCTGATGAAAAGGCCATGGACATAAGGATACCTCTTACAGCACCTTGGGGAGGAAGTATGACGTCAGGGAGGTAAACCAACATTCAAGGGCATTGAGGAGGACTTCAAGCTTTTTGGACCTATGGCATGATCTAACAGAAGCATAAAAAGAGGAAATGGGAGCTATTGCGATATAGTAGTGATGCTTTTGGGGCAAAATTGCTATACGATATAAAGAGATCCAACTTAGCCAGTTGTTGGCAGACAGTGTGAACAGCATTATCAACCCTCTGCCCAGTTTGACTAGTTCTAACATCTCCGAAGGCACCTCAGCCTGCTTCCTAGCTGCACATTTCAATCTGATGGGCAGAGCACATTCAAAGAGAATTTCACAGTCATCTATAGAACTACAAGGAGAAACATCAAAGCAAGAGCTCCAGCTTGCATTCCATGGACGCACTACTGTTCGGGACAAACAATGTGAATGACCAAATGGGGATGAGGACCAACACACATGGGTAAACAGCACAGCAGGCTCAAGCATAACCGCATCAACAAAGTTAATAAACGCCACTTTGAGAACTAAAACCGCTTATAGCCTGAAAAGCCAGATGGAACTCAAACTATCAATTTGTGCACAAAACATCCAAAAGAAAATTTCCAGAGGGTACTGAGAAGTGGCCCCGGATCCAAATGGGATCACACCAGCAATTTGTAAGGAAGAACCATTCTTCAGGGCAAAGAAGTTATAACCACTTCTTCAATTTTGGTTTAAACAACGACAAAGGCCCCACCTCATGGAATGCCTCAGTGATCTTGCGAATATTCAAAGGGGGAGACAAAGGCAAGCTCAAGAATTAATGCCTAGTGGAACACATAGACAATGAAGCAAAATACTTCGCAGGAACCATTCTGGAGGAATTACAGACTTGGGTTGATTAAAATCACATAATCCCACTTAATCAAACTGGTTTCACCAAACAAACCGGATCAATAACTAACACTATGGCCCTCTCCTTACTTAGTGACTTCATAACATCTTACTAACAGCCTGTCCATCTATGTTTTATAGATTATAAATCGTCATTTGAAAGTGTAAGTAGCAGCAAATTATAATAAAATCTTGAGGCTTGGAGCATGCCCGCTGATCTCCTATGGGCCTTACAAATGCTGCATACAAACAATTGGAATAGGATTAAACTGGGGATGGCTCCTGACTGCCCAGGATTATACAACTGAAGTATTACAACAGGGCTGTGTGCTAGACTCAACTCTTTTTAACTTATTCCTCTCCTTTCTTCCTCCCTTACTAAACAAAGTCAACAGCCATGTCCCAAAAATTGGATGAATGTTGCTATCAAACCTGTTATATGCAGAAGCTTTACTTCTGGCCAGTAGGACAAAAGTGGAGCTGCAATTTCTCCTGGATGAAAACTTAGAATACTCCTACATTAATGGGTTGACCATAAATATGAAAAAGACTCAAACTCTAACCTTTCAAAGGAAAAAAATGAACAACAGCAATTGGCGACTGGGAAGTGAAAAGGTAGAACCAGCAAACATGTATAAATATATTGGAGTGCTTTTTAATCCCAATGGATGGCTTGCAGCTGAAATAGAAGACATTAAAAGGAAAGGCAAAGCACTTGTGATCAAACTGGGCTTGCTGCACAGGAAGATGAAGGGCACTTCGCTCTGTCTCGTCCTGCAGGTGATACAAGCCAAAGGTCTCCCTACATTGGCTTATGGAAGCGAGGCTCTGAGGGGGCAGGGACAGCACTGTGCTGGAAAACCCAGTCTCAAAAATATTTAAGTCCACTTTCCATCTGCCAGCGCATATGTCCCCTGCACAAATTAGGTTAGAGTTCGGCCTGGTAAAACAAACTTTAGGTAGGCAGGCAGCTTTTGCGAACAGCCTCCAACTAACAAAGGAGTGCTCTTTGGGCCACCATCTCTGGCTGGAAATACAGGGGAGAGATTGCACACCAATGAGAGCTTTCATGTTAAAGTCACTTGCCAAGCTGGGCCTCTGATCCACATGGGCCTTAAACCTGAGCCATTGCGAGCTGAAAAGAATAACAAAACTGAACACCAAAGCACTGGCCCTTCATGCTCAGACGTGAGTCCCAGGCTCTCCACACCACTGGAGTCATGCTATCCAGGCTGATGAAGGCTGATAGCCAGAAACCGGTCCTTGGATGCTTGATTCCGGTCTGGGAAAGACATGGCTTGGTAGTTCGGACTGGACTGTTCCCATGAGGTACAGGGTCAGAGCTGATTTGCATACAGCCAGTGTCTAACCCAGGGTGGTGTGGAGTGCAAAAAACGATGGATTTAGGCCCAGATCCTTGTACTGGGGTGAATGTATGACATTGTTCTACATTCTGTCCATCAACTGTGTTTTTTGCACCATCTGGAAGACAAGCAGTCTCTGGCAAGGAGGAGCCATGGAGGGCTAACACTTAGCAACTATACAAAGGTATCCCTTCAAGGTTATTTAGCAATACCTTATAGTAATCATACAAAGGAGCAGTTTCTGAAATTCAGACTAGGGATACTGCTTGTATCAAAACACTATCTACCTTGGAGAACACTATCCAGCTTGGAGAAGAAATGAAAGATGGGAACTTTGCAGGCTTTGCGGACAAGCACTAATTATTTGCAGGTTGGTATTTCTGGTTATTGCACTGTGCGCAGTGGAGCACTGCTGTCCAGTCTGCAGTGTATATGCTCTGACCACTACAAAATGTGTAAAACTGACCAGCACCCATTTGCAAATACGTAATTTTCCAGTAATACCACAGTAAAGTACAGGAACATACACCAATAGCATGGAACTTATATGTCGCGGTGGACTGCAGCACCTATTGTGCTATCCAGTAGGCTGAGAAGGAAAAGCATGACTTCATACCTACACGTGTAGCCTGACTGCTTTAATATTTAAGCCTACAGGCAAACCCGAATAAATAAACATTTTTGACAGGAGAGCACTCTGCTTTTAAATATTTTACCCTAAAGTAAGTCTTGTAGCCCACAAGGTAGTGTACTGAGTATTTAACAGTGATACATGAAAACATTGAAGGTTACCATGTGTGCTGTGAATAAACGCCAAAAGCTATTCTCACAATTAGTGCTATAACTGATCCTATGAGGAAAACTAAAGTGCAATAAAAATGTGGTTTTTGCTAATTCTTGTTTGAATATTTATTAGAAATTCAATTGAATCATACTCCAGCTCTGAACGTCTAACCTGAGGCTTATGAAATGGCAAAATAAACTGACTGAGCAGACTCCTATGTGGATGGGTGCAGCCCTGATACAGGTGGCCTATCTTCAGGGAATTAGCCTTAAATCCTACCATTTGCCACAACTAGAATTTCAATTTCACCATAGTCAATTCCTTTGCTACTTACAGCTCTGACATGCTTTGCCCAGCTACATCACAGGTCTGGAGGAATTACCAGAAATCAACCCCCTTGAGGCAACACTGCTCATAGGGGCTTTTGGGACCACAGGGTGCCACAGGTCTACGCATAATGGTATACATACACCAGATTCCTTTGAGGTCCTCCACTCAGCTTGGGCACAGGATCCAAGCCTGCTCACTGATGAAAATTGGACGGAGGCCAGAGACGCCCCTCAACAATCAGCAATCTCTATCAGGCTTAGACTAGTTCAAGTGTTCATAGGGTTTACTTTACTTGACACAGACTGTGGAATATGGACATTATAGCCTCCACTGACTGCCTCCGTTGTCTGGCGCCAGACAGCGAGCTGCTTCATATTACTTGGAGCTGCCCCAGAATAGCCTCTTTTAGAGACAGGTGATTTCTTGCTTGCAGGTGGTGCTTGGGTGGCCCACACTACTTGAACATAAGCTAACCCTTTTACACATAAATACAAACATTGATGGGTGAAGTCACAAATTAACACTGCTTTGGTTGGAGCTCACAGTTGCTAAACATGATATTGCCTGCCATTGGATAAACAAAGACCCCCTCTCGGTTGTGGAGTGGAAAAGGGGAATGGATTTTCGTATAGAGAAGACAGTCTATGAATCTAGAGGATGTCCCTGGATATACATTAAAATATGGGGACCTTGGGCGGGACCTTGACCTTCCAAGTAGGTCGCTCCCCCCCGCTGCAGCTCCAACCAGCGCTTTGTGCCCTTGGCTTGCCCCCCTGCCCACTCGCTTTCCCGCCGCTACTCCCCCTGCGGCCCCACCCCCGCGCCTACTCGCTGACCCCTGCCTCCCACCTCCCAGCTGCTCCTCCCTCCCAGCTCCCCTCAAATTGGCGGCAGCTGCACGGTGAGGTGAGCGACCCTTGACCTTCCAAGTAGGTCGCTCCCCCCGCTGCAGCTCCAACCAGCGCTTTGTGCCCTGTGCCCTTGGCTTGCCCCCCGTTCCCACTCGCTTTCCCACCGCTGCTGTCCATACGGCCCCGGCACCCCAAGCCCACTCGCTGACCCCTGCCTTTCGCCTCCTGCCTCCAAGCTGCTTCTCCCTCCCAGCTCCCCTCAAATTGGCGGCAGCTGCGTGGTGAAGAGAGAGACCCATGACCTTCCAAGTAGGTCACTCCCCCCCCCCGCTGCAGCTCCAAACAGTGCTTTGTGCCCTGGGCCCTTGGCTTGCCCCCCCTGCCCACTTGCTTTCCCGCTGCTGCTGCCCCTGCGGCCCCACCCCCCCACCCCCCTGCACCCACTCGCTGACCCCTGCCTCCCGCCTCCCAGCTGCTCCTCCCTCCCAGCTCCCCTCAAATTGGCAGCAGCTGTGCGGTGAGGAGAGCGACCCTTGACCTTCCAAGTAGGTCGCTCCCCCCGCTGCAGCTCCAACCAGCGCTTTGTGCCCTGTGCCCTTGGCTTGCCCCACCTGCCCACTCGCTTTCCCACCGCTGCTGCCCCTGCGGCCCCGCCCCCGTGCCCACTCTCTGACCCCTGCCTCCTGCCTTCTGCCTCCCAGCTGCTCCTCCCTCCCAGCTCCCCTCAAATTGGCAGCAGATGCGCAGTGAGGAGAGCGACCCTTGACCTTCCAAGTAGGTCGCTCCCCCCTGCTGCAGCTCCAACCAGTGCTTTATGTCCTGTGCCCTTGGCTTGCCCCCCTTGCCCACTCATTTTCCCGCTGCTGCTGCCCTTGCGGCCCCGCCAACTCGTGCCCACTCGCTGAGCCCTGCCTCCCGCCTCCCAGCTGCTCCTCCCTCCCAGCTCCCCTCAAAATGGCGGAAGCTGCGCGGCCTCGCCACTGGCGCCGAAGGCGCGCCTAAGGCAAGCCCGTCTGCGCTCGTTCGCGCCTGGACCGTGCCCAGCGCCAGAACCCCTGGACCCCGTGAACGCTACGAGACAAGACTACACTACGATGCCAGCAGCCTCAACACCGTCCAAAACCACACCTGCTTCCAGGCCACCCCGAAACGGACCCACGGACCCATCTCCTGCCGCACCTGAAGCTTCACCTGCGACAGAACCACCAAACCTCCAAGGACAGGACCAGCCACCTCCGCTGCATACTCCTCAACACCCGCTCCACACGCAAACATGCAGTCGAGCTCTGGGACTAGCTCGACACCTCCGCCCCAGACGAGGCCTTCCTGACCGAGACCTGGTGGAACCACTCCTCGGCATCCGACATCGCCATAGCCATCCCGGACGGCTACAAGATCGCCCACAGGAATTCCGCCAATGTAACCGGAGGGGGAATAGCCATCGTCCACAAATCCACCCTCAAGGTCGCAACCCACGCAGACGACACCCTCAACACTGCCAAACACCTGCACTTCCGGATCCACACCGACCCCAAGACCACCCTCAGAGGAACACTCATCTACAGACCCCCCGGACCCCGGGCTCAGTTTTGCGACTCCATCTCCGACCTCGCCAGCATCCACACACTAGCCTCCACGGACTACATCCTCCTCGGGGACCTGAACTTCCACCTCGAGAACAAGAACGACGCCAACTCCGCCACCCTGATCGACAACCTTGCCAAACTCGGCCTCTGACAACTCGTCACCGCACCCACCCACGCCGCTGACCACACGCTGGACCCCATCTTCTCCACAGGCACCCACGTCGCCTTCAACCACACCACCGAACTCAACTGGACCGACCACCACTGCATCCATTTCACCTTCAAGAAACCAACCACGCACCACCGCACCCAACAGCTGCCTCGCCGCTGCTGTAGCAAAGTCACCAAAGACCGGCTGACCACCACCCTTGCCCGGAACCCACCCACCGACCCCACCAACCCAGACACCGCGGCCCGCAACCTCAAACAGTGGATCGACGACTGCGCCAACACCCTCACCCCGCTCAAGAAACCCTCCACCAACCACGCCAGCAAGAGAGCCACCTGGTTCACCGACGAGCTCCAGACCTCCAAATACGCATGCCGGAAACTGAAGAAAATATGGCTCTACGAACACACACCAGACAACCACACAGCACAAAGGACGCCACCCGCAGACACCACCACCTCATCAGATTAGCCAAGAGATCCTCCTTCAAAGACCGCCTGGATAACAACGCACATGACAGCAAAGAGCTCTTCAGCATTGTAAAGGAACTCGCCAACGACATCCTGCCCTCACAAGAACTGTGCGACTCACTAGCCATCTTCTTCCACCGCAAGATCGCTGACATCCACAACAGCTTCAACACCAAGACTGCCCCGACTACGCCAGTCTCCATCTCCCCTGTGAACACCACCAGCGCCATCCGCCTGAACTCCTGGTCCAACGTCAATGACGACGAGACACGCAAGATCATGAACTCCATCCACTCAGGATCTCCGTCAGACCAGTGCCCACACCACGTATTCAACAAAGCAGACTGGATGAGGAACAGCCGTCTGAAGCTGAACTCGGACAAGACAGAGGTACTCATCCTTGGACCCACCCCCTCAGCCTGGGACGACTTCTGGTGGCCGACCACACTGGGAACAGCACCAACATGCACCGACCATGCATGCAACCTAGGATTCATCCTCGACTCCTCCCTCTCCATGTCTAAGCAAGTCAACGCCGTCTCATCCTCCTGCTACAAAACCCTCCGCATGCTCCGCAGGATCTACAAGTGGATCCCGACCGAAACAAGAAGAACGGTGACACAGGCCCTCGTCAGCAGCAGACTGGACTACGGCAACGCACTCTACGCCGGAATCCCAGACAAACACCTACGACGACTGCAACACATCCAAAACGCCTCCGCCCTACTGATCGTCAACATCCCCCGCCGCAGCCACATCACCCCCCATCTGAGAGACCTACACTGGCTCCCCGTCGACAAGAGGATCACCTTCAAACTCCTCACCCACGCACACAAAGCACTCCACAACGCCGGACCAGCCTACCTGAACAGCAGACTCAGCTTCTACACCCCCTCCCACCAGCTCCGCTCCGCGAGCCTTGCCCTCACCACTGTCCCCCGCATCCAACGAACAACCTCCGATGGCAGATCCTTCTCCTATCTCGCCACCAAGAACTGGACCACCTTCCCTTCCCACATACGGCAGACCCAAGACCTACTCGCCTTCAGAAGATGCCTCAAGGCCAGGCTCTTCGAGCCGTAGCAGCACCCCCCTCCCCTCAGCGCCTTGAGACCCTCATGGGCAAGTAGCACGCTCTACAAGTACTCTGATTGATTGATTGATTACCCCTGGATGGATTGGGCTTAAACTCTGGAGGCAAAGATACATACATATGACAGATAGCTATATGGGACCTCATCTGATGGCCTGGTGGTTAGACACCTCATGGGAAACGTACACTGGAAGGGAGTCGCATGGGATAAATGGGGTGTAGGTGGGCATCAAACAATATGTGCCTTTCGTGGTTTTTATTTTCTCTCTGTTCATATTGAATGCAGTATTTAGAATTATTCACTATGAATGATATCTGTGAGGAAAAACTCAATAAATTATGTTATAAAAAAAAATCCAATTGAATGGATTGGATTTTTGATAACTATTTAGAAAAATTAACTTCAAAAAACTAGTTTTGTCAGAACCTGCAGTGGCTAATTAGCATCAGTCTTTCAGCACTCCTGTCAATGCTTCCTTTAAGGAGGTGTGAACACTTCCCCCATAGCACGACCCGGGTGTGAGATATGTGACTCCTACCAAAATTTCCAAAATGTGATTAAACTAGAAAAGGTATAGGTTAGTTGATTTTAACTCCTGAAATTCACTTGGAGGAAACGTGGTTTAATCAAAAGTATTGCTATTGATAATATTTGTTAAGTGCACAAATGTCCGGAGTCATCTTAGTAGTTAAATTGTATATTTATTTTTACGATGTTTATTAGTAAGGTAGATCCAATGTCATGTGTCACATAAAGCCTTGTGACATCAAGACAGCCAATATGTGTTTCTCCCCTCTGGTGGAATGCAGGCCCAGGACTTTTCCAAGACTGTGTATATTTAACATATATACATCTAAAAGATAACAAAATGATAATTCAACGAATCATAAGAAATTGTCAAATCAGAAAACATAATTATCCAAAAAGATAGAGATGAACTAACCAACCATAATACAACAAATTATAAATAATGCTCAAATCATAAGAAATAGAGCCCTCAAAATAAAACAGGTGAAACGCTACACAAATGATGGACAAGACAAAAGAGCACGCATTTGCAATGCAATAGGTCTCGCATTAGGAAAGTGTAAGCTATTGGTATTGTAAATGACACATTTTTTTAATTTGTGTTGGCTTTGAAAATATATAAATTAATAGCATTGTTATTCACAAAGCCAATAGCTTACACTTTCCTAATGCGAGTCATATTGGCTATGGCAATGCTTGTTGGTAGCAAGCAAGGACAGTGCTGTTGTGGTGCTGAGTGATGATGTGGTTGGGCTGAGTGATGTGGTGGTGTCCCTGAGTGATGTGGTGGTGCCCCTGAGTGGTGCCCCTGAGTGATGTGGTGGTGTCCCTGAGTGATGTGGTGGTGTCCCCGAGTGATGTGGTGGTGTCCCCGAGTGATGTTGTGGTGTCCCCGAGTGATGTGGTGGTGTTCTTGAGTGATGTGGTGGTGCCCCTGAGTGATGTGGTGGTGTCCCTGAGTGATGTGGTGCTGTCCCAGAGTGATGTGGTGGTGTCCCTGAGTGATGTGGTGGTGACCCTGAGTGATGTGGTGGTGTCCCCGAGTGATGTGGTGGTGTCCTCGAGTGATGTGGTGGTGTTCCTGAGTGATGTGGTGGTGTCCCCGAGGGATGTGGTGGTGTCCTCGAGTGATGTGGTGGTGTTCCTGAGTGATGTGATGGTGTCCCTGAGTGATGTGGTGATGTCCCTGAGTGATGTGGTGGTGTCCCTGAGTGGTGCCCCTGAGTGATGTGGTGGTGTCCCCAAGTGATGTGGTGGTGTCCCTAAGTGATGTGGTGGTGTTCCTGAGTGATGTGGTGGTGTTCCTGAGTGATGTGGTGGTGTCCCTGAGTGATGGGGTGGTGTCCCTGAGTGATGTGGTGGTGTCCCTGAGTGATGTGGTGGTGTCCCTGAGTGATGTGGTGGTGTTCCTGAGTGATGTGGTGGTGTTCCTGAGTGATGTGGTGTGTGAGGGTGAGGGTGTGTGGGGGTGTGTGGGGGTGAGGGTGAGTGAGGGTGAGAGGGTTGTGAGGGTGAGGGGTGTGAGGGTGTGAGGTTGTGAGGATGAGTGAGGGTGTGTGAGGGTGAGTGAGGGTGTGAGGGTGAGTGAGGGTGTGAGTGGTTGTGTGAGGGTGAGGGGGTGTGCGGGTGAGGGAGGATGAGGGTGATGGGGTGAGGGTGATGGGGGTGAGGGGGAGGGTGTGTGAGGGTGAGGGTGTGTGAGGGTGAGGGGGTGTGTGAGGGTATGGGCGTATGAGGGGGTGAGGATGAGTGAGGGTGAGAGGGTTGTGAGGGTGAGGGGGCTGAGGGGGTGAGGGGGGTAAGGGTGAGTGAGTGTGAGTGAGGGTGGGTGAGGGCGAGTGATGGTGAGTGCAGGTGTGTGAGGGTGGGTGAGGGTGTGAGGGGGAGTGAGGGTGTGTGAGCGTGTATGAGGGTGAGAGGGTCTGAGGGTGTGAGGGTGTGTGAGGGTGAGGAGGTGTGAGGGTGAGGGTCCGAAGTAAATGGTGGCAGGGCAGACATCATAAGACAGAGAGAAGATACTGTGTGGTGACTGCGTTGGTCAGTTTCAGTCAGTCAGTCATAAAACTTTTATTCGGTTACAGAACTTTTGAAACCATAAAAAGTGCAAAAACAGAACATATAAAACATCTCAATATAATTAATTAAAAAATAAACATAGACGGAAAAATAAAACGGCTGATTAAAATTAACATATCCATGGTTAGTACGTGTAGATAACAAGTCAGTTTGGAAAAAAGAAATGAATGTAATATAATTAATCAATCAAGATTAGAACGATATTTTAAACAGGCTTTTAAAAACAGGCTACACATTTTGCGGCATATTCTGAGTCCAAACATTTCAAAGCCAAATAGGCCGAACGACAGGATCTCATACCTAATGTGCGTAGGAGCGGCACAATCCAACGTTTACGGGCAAAGACATAATATCTGCAAAAGAGAGTGACGTGCATTGTTGATTGTAGGGATATTCCGTCACACGGGCACTTTATAATAATGGGAGACCAGTCCTGTTTTTTAGGAAATGTAACAATACGAAAAAAAGAATCAAAACGGAACCTCGTTATTAGGTACTTTTCATATGAGGTGAGATGGTAGGTTAGGTATGCTTGAATACCCGGGACGATCTGTACTGTCAAAATTTGGACGTTGGAGGGCTTATTAATTTCCTGAGATAGACGTAGTTCTCTCAAGTGGGTTAAGCATAACTTTTTTAAATCTTTCCTACTGATATCGGCTAAACAGGAGGGATCTTGAAAGTAGGAAGAACGGTCCAAGTCTCTGAAGAAATTGCTAATATATGTTAGCCAGGGTATTTTATTCCATCTATCTAAGCCCAAGCAGTCTGTAATTAGTGAGCGTGTCAGATGACATTGGGTCTTTGTCCAAATACGGTGCCACAGAAGGATGGGTTGGGACCTGATGATATCTATGAGATAGTCTACACCCAATTCTATGTGGCATGCGTAATTTGGGGCGCTTTGTGGTACCGCCAGCATATATTTTAAGAACCCATTCTCTATGCTCTGGAGGGAGTCGATGTTTGAGTATCCCCAGACCCTGGCTCCGTAGACGGCTACAGAATGGCATTTTGCATAATAGATCTTTAACAATTCTAGTGGGGCCGGTTTACCCAACTTTCTCGAGAAAGAGACTAAAGCCGAAGTTGCTCGCTGAAAAAGAAGTTTTTTGCTGTTCATAGCCGGTCTCCAACTTGAATTATCGTCCACTAAGATACCCGGGTAAGGATATACCTTGGTACATTCCAACCTCACTTTGTCATAATAAATACTCTTTGGTTTATGTACCCTGGGACCAAGGTGCATAACAATGGTCTTTTTCGCATTTACTTTCAGGCCTAATGCACCCATAAATTGACAGTATTTGTTGAGTTGGTTTTGTAGTTGATTCAGTGTTCTGGCTAGAATTACTGAATCATCAGCGTATAGTAGCGCCGGAATTGGGCGATGGGCTATCGTTAGGAGGTCCTGGCTCCCTTCTAGCATGGCCACCTCAAGGCCGTTGGTATATAAATTAAACAGGAAGGGAGGTGAGGATGAGTGAGGGTGAGAGGGTTGTGAGGGTGAGGGGGCTGAGGGGGTGAGGGGGGTAAGGGTGAGTGAGTGTGAGTGAGGGTGGGTGAGGGTGAGTGGTGGTGAGTGCAGGTGTGTGAGGGTGGGTGAGGGTGTGAGGGGGAGTGAGGGTGTGTGAGGGTGTATGAGGGTGAGAGGGTCTGAGGGTGTGAGGGTGTGTGAGGGTGAGGAGGTGTGAGGGTGAGGGTCCGAAGTAAATGGTGGCAGGGCAGACATCATAAGACAGAGAGAAGATACTGTGTGGTGACTGCGTTGGTCAGTTTCAGAATCAGGAGTGGCAGAGTCAGCACAGTCTGCAAGGGATCAACATGTCTAGAGGCAAAGCATAGCAGATGTAGCATTGCAGCTAGCAAGTCGAGTGTTTTCAAGCTGAGTGTCTCTAGAGGGATGGCAACACAGCAACAGCATTTGAGGAGCAAGGCTACTGTAAACAAGCACGGTAGGCTTTCACTTTCGTCCAGAAACAAGCTCTCGGCATTGCTGTGGCGGAGGGCGGGGGAGCGGGAGTGCATTCCTTTGAAGTCTGATGCGGGGGAGTGGCAGCCTTAAAAGTCTGATGCCGAGGCACAGACAAATGGTGGTGTGTTATGTGGCTGGCGATGATGTGCACGCGCTTAGATCACATGAACTGTATGCGATGCGCAGCCGTTTTAGTAGACTTTTCTTTTCCGTTTACTATAATCTCGCCGGAGCAATGCCCAAGCGCATTGGCTCAGGCGAGACCTAAAAATTATATGTAGAGAAAAATTCAATTAATATTTAGGAGTAGGGAAGGGCAATATGTTTTGGATCATTCAGTTCAAAATGTTGTATATTTCCCTGATATAACCACGTAGGTTGTCAGTGGCCAAATAGAGTCAAAACAGGAAGATACCCCATGATCAAGTGTGGAAATTACAGATCAAAAACTTAAATGAGATACTCATGACAGTGTCTGATGAGAGTCTAAGATAGGACATCAGTAGTTTATGAAAAGTTCATACGTTTGCAGAGTAAGTGTATGCAAAACCAGATTTGTGAAAATCAGCAGGTGAAATAGAACAGTCACACAATATGCATATTAAAAGGACAGAAACTCTGAAGTACTAATGTGGTCAAGCAAGACAGAGTAACAGAATCTAAGTGATTCTAGATCAAGGTTACTAGATGCTAAGAAAAGAATAGAAAAGAAAGGCCAGAGTTCTTACTAACCAATGAAACTGAGTTTCTAGGTCGCATTCATACTCTTCTATTTGGAGCTTAAATTACATAATTTACAATTCAACGGCTAGTTTAAATTTCTTTGCAGCTCAGTTTCATAGGTATAAGGAGCTTGCTGGCTTCCACACAGCACTGAAGCATTGCCTTCTTTCCTGTTTCATTATTGTAGTAAATTAAAATTACTTTATTGTTAACAGTCAAGGCCCAAGACCTCTCTTGAAGTTTTGCCAACAGATATCTCCAAATGTGTTTAGCTTTTCTTCAGATATCTGTTTTTGACACAAATGGGTGCAAGAAACCCCATATGGGTCTGATACCAGAGTATATTGCTCCCGCTTCTGACACTTCAAGTAAGTAATACATTTATTGTACAGTTAATAAAAACATTACAAATAAAACCAAGAGCATAGTATTAAAACCATGTTTGGGAAGCCTTCAGCTTAGTGTTTTTTGTGTCATATATGTACAATGCACCAAAGGTATTCAGTTCAAGAGTAAGAAGTTATCAAATGGTAGGTGCTGAGTTCATTCGTGTTGCCTTGCTCTCATGAACTTATATCGAGAGTCCTGGTCTTAAGTACATTGGAAGCAGGACAAGGCAACTTGTTAAAAGGCTAGTGCATCAAGGTGTAAGCTTGGGTGGGACAATTTCGCCAAACAAATAGTCCTTTAAAATCTCAGGTTCTAAAAAGTGCATGCTGCTTTGACATGGCTGGTGCAAACTTCCCAAATTTGGGTGCATTTTTAAGTCTTTCTAACAAAATACAAGGCATATCAACAATGACTGGCAATAATTATCGCCCGACGCGCTGATTTCCCTAACGCCGGCTATCGCTGAATTAAACCGCAGAGTTAGCGCGTTATCATCAACGCATAACTCAAGGGCGATATATAATGCAGCGATAGCGGGGAAATCACTGGTTTTGCAGGGAACATCGCTGGTTTTCCAGCAATGTTCCCTGCAAAATGGCAATATGCTTGATGATACGACCCCGTGGTCTTAACACATCAATCCAGCTCCTATTGTCAACATACAATGGTCAGGTTTTAGCAGACGCTAGTTTTCGGATGAGATTTGGGATAAGATTAAATCAAATTAAACAAAGCATGTTAAAATGTTGAAAAGGAAAGGAGAATGTTTAAACTGAGCAAATCTAATTAGGTCCTCTTGTAATCATGGCTATCCTACGGTTGCCGTACCTTTTAAAAAAGAACCTTAGGAGACTGAGTATTTCCACATTTTCAACATTTCCAATTCTCTGTACTTTGGATGTTGTGTTCTTGAATACTTTAGTACCAGCTAATAAAGACCTGGAGATGACTGAGGGACATTTTTGTAAATATTACCTGATGGGAGCTAATCACATTTTCATTTTGTAATTGACGAACTACAACAATATCACAATATATTATTTCCCCACGAATATGCGACTTCAATGGCCCAATGCGACTCTCTCCAAAGCTCCCTTCTTTATGGCGAGCTAGGAGGAGATATATATTTTAAATAGTTGCATGCGGATGAGACACCTAATATTCTTTGTGTCATATAGAGGCGATGTGTCCCTGGCTTTAAAAGGTCCAGAAGAAATATTAATGTGAAACATTCCTAAATAAAACCAGATACATGATTGTATTATGTCCATGAATACTATCAGTAAAGACATTATTTATTTGGCTGCAACTTTAAAACATAAAAATGGAAATTGGAGAACAACTTTACATTAGAAGGCAGGGGAGAAAAAATGCTTTGTTACTTTCAATACCTTCCACATTAAATCCTTCATCAAACATCTTACATTCTCACAGATGTGATTAGTTAAGAGACCTGTATCAGAAACAAAAGATTACAAAATGGATGCTCCAAAAATTTGTCACATTTTCAATGGCAAGTGACATTTGTTTAAATATGTATGTAGCACAAACAGAATCAGGGAAGGTATATGGATGATTACATTTAACCGATAAACATGAATAAAGGGTACCTCAAGATAAGGAATGGGTAGATACCTAACAAAATTGTTTCCTTTGAGATTGCAACTAGGACAACGAAGGAAAATCTTTAAGGAGGAAATGTTTGCAGTTTTCTAGAGGGATTCTGCAAATTAGTGTAAACCTCGAGACAAGGTTATTGGGAATTGCACAAATTGCTGTGTCTTCAGCTCTGTCCTGAAAACAAGGGGAAGTGTAAAGACTAATAAGTAGAGACTTTCATTCAGTTACATCTGCCACAGAGAAGTATTGTTTCCTTGCCAAAGAAGATTTCAAATATGGTACTTATAGGAGCAGCAAATCTTTGCTTTTCAGACATCATTAACCATGCGAGATAGAGAAAACCTCCCTTACATAAGGTAGGTTTTTTTGTAAATGTTCTTATGAAGAAGAATGTATAGTGTGATACAGATGCTTGCCTGTGAGTAGAGCAAGTTAAAGTATTTGAGAATAGGTGAGGTGGACTTATATTATTTTTGCTTTATGCACCAATCTGACTGCAGAGTGAATAATATATTTTTATTGGGGCTTGTTGCGATTGAGAAACTCCAGCAAGTATCGCATTTTCCGAGTATAACCTGGATATGATAAGTGTCTGCACCGCAGTTTTAAGAAAGTCTTAGAAATTAACTGTGATATTGGGTTAGCATGTGTACATGGAAAATGTACTGCTTTAGCTATCTTGTTAATGTGTAGGTTAAACGTGAGAGCTGGAACTTGATACATGGTACAGGAACTGTGGAGATGCCATTGAGGTTTAGTATGGGCAGGAAAGATGTGTAAAAAATATTGTTTATAATCCAGGTACTCATGTAACATTATAACAGTGTCTCTCCTTACAAAACTCGGTTACTCCATGTAAATATTGAAGAGAGCTGGAGATAGGATTAAACCCTGAGTGGCCCACATGTCAGTCCGACAATAGCCTATGCTTTTTTTCAAATTTGTATCTGAAGTTGATGGTTTGTAAGGATGGAAGAAAATATTTAAGAACAGTCTCTACAGCCCATTTGTTGTTCCATGACAAGGATAATCTTGAGATCATGATTACCTGCTTAACACATCAATAGATCAAAGCGAATCAATGACACGAGAATAGTTAGTAGAGCTATGGGTGAGTTCACAAGAAGAAAAAATAGTATACCTAATGAAATGTTCAAATAAAAGTAATGGAATAACAAATGTCGTCCAGAAGAATTCTGATCTCATCAGCAGAGATAATGGGCTTAGAAGAATACTTAGAATGATGCCCACATTTCCACATAAGAGAGATCAAAACATTACAAAGAAAATAATTTAGACAGAAGGGATCAAAGTAGACACACAAATAGACTCATCAATTATTCCTCTCTGGTGTAAAAAATGTATGGATTCAATCATCCTGGTAGATTCGGTGATCTGGGGTAGATCAACTTGCAAGTAGACAAGCTGAGCGACTGTAAGACTGGCCTTGAAGGAATCTATTCATTAGAAGCATTTTTATTTCTCTTTTGTAGGCAGAGGTAGAGGGCTTTGTTTAGGTTTCAAGTGGCAAAACCTTCCAAATTCTTGGGGCTAGACCGGAGAATGAGCAGTTGTACGTTTTCTTTTTATTGAACTTCTGTGGTTTGAGCAGCAAGAAGTTAGTGTGTCTTAAGGACCATGTCTCACCAGATCTATCAAGTTTTTTCGGCCAAGTTAACTAGAGGTATTATGATGGAGGGCCTTGTGTGTCATGCAAGCTATCTTTAACTGGATTCTTGCTTCAAAAGGGAGCCATTGTAGATGGTTTTGAACTGGCGTTCTGTGATCAGATCTTCTTGATCCATTGATGATCCTAACGGCTGAGTTCAAAGAGGCACTTACTGAAGCCAGCTTTGGGTAGGCTGGGGGGGTAGCACTCCCGTAATATAGTCAGGAGATGACTAGGGCTTGAACTGCGGATGGAAAATCTTCCTGCGACAGGAAGGACTTTAATATCCTTAATGTGTTCATTTGGTAGTTGGCTACCCTTGTTGTTGCACTGATATGATCTTACATGTTAAAGTATTTGTCTAACTTGATCCCTAATGTTCTAGTGGATTCGATCACATGTGGGGTGCAGTTGAGAGCGGTGAGTTGTTTAAGTCATTCTTCCATAGGAGCTTAGTGATCATGGGAGGACATCAGGAGGAATGCCGTTTTGAGTGTGTTAAGCATGAGAGGATTCTGGGTCAACCATTGCTGAGTTTTCAGTAAGGCACAGTTGAGCATTTTGATGACTTTGGGTGAAGAGATTTTCAGATACAATTATGTGTCATCAGCGTACAAGTCATACTGAATGTTTGAGAGATTCGGGAGTGCATTAAGAGGTTCCATGAGCAAATTTAATAAACTGAGTAATTAATCAGGCTGCATCCAGTTTCATCTGAGGTGGCATTGTGGGCAATAAAACAATGCACTTGAGGCACCCAAGCAATTGCCAGTGTCTGAGATTAATTTAAGCATTTCATCCATCACCTTGTTGTTTTTGAATTTGATATCTAAGTGCACTGGGTATGCCCAAACATGGGTACCGGGCTCACTGTGCCATTGGAACCAAGCTACACCTCGCTGGAGAGCCCTAGCTAGGGTGTGAAACCGGTCCTAGGTTGCTTGTGATGCAGTTCAGGGGGGAAATGGCCCGGCAGTTCGGGCTGGTCTTTACCCAAGACTGATTCGCATATGGCTGAGTCCAAACTGGGTTGGCACGGTGGGCAAAAAGACAATGGATTGGGATGTGTCCCCAAGCGATTGCCAGTTGCTGAGATTAATTTAAGCACTACATTCATCACCTTGTTGTTTTTTGCATTTTTTGACAGCATTGAGGCACACGCTCATAAATGGTTAGTCCATCTTTATTTTGTCAATGTCATTTGAACATATCAGCTAAATTTGCATCCGGACAGTAACGATTTGCACAGCTACTTTCTGAGATTGTAATATTTTTCAGGCACATTTACCTACTGATCGAACACAGGGAGACTGAGTGCCCCTGTCTTTCCTAACTTTTTGCCGTTACTCCTCCTGAGCTTTTATTTCATTTTTGGTAACCATTAGGACTCTTCACACTTTACCATTGCTAACCATTGCTAACCAGTGCTAAAGTTCTGCTGTTCTCCCCAGCTGCGGTCCGTGCAGGTAAGAGTGGCCAGGCATTGTGGCAGAGTTGGGGCGGGGATTCGACAAACGACCACAAGGGAAAAATAAATAAATAAATAATATTCCCTCTTCGTCGTCAGTTGAAATCCCCCACCCCCCTCCTACCGGCCTCACCACTCTTACCCGCAAGGGGCACGGCAGGTTCTCTCCCAAAAACATGGTAACATTGGTCTACACCCAAATGGGACATTTAATTTACTTATAACTTCATAGTATATTGGTACTAATAATATAAGAATCTTACCCATACCGACGAAATATATTGAGCAATTTGTAACATTTCCTTCAGTTCTTCAGATTTCTACACGAGCGACAGGGGTTCAGTTTGTGCATTGGATAGGAGAGTCTATCTATGCGACAGTCACAAGGTCGATGCTTAAAGAAATCAGCAGGTGACATAAAGTGAAGAAATCTTTCACTGTATGCTGTGCACGCTTGGTATGAGGTCTAATAGTGCCTGGAGGCCAAAATGAGAATGTCGAAGCGTAATTACTGTCTCAAGTGATGCACACGGCAGAGAAATAGAGGCAGCGGTGATATGGAAGGAGAAGCTTTTCTATAACCAGTTTCCTCTGCGCTGGTCTGTTTTCATTCTTTTTGATCATTTTTATGTTTTTGTCTGCCAGACAAAAGGAAACATGTGTTATCGAAGCAAAACACTCAAACATATTTATAAGTAGTTCAATACATTTGTATCCCGGTGTATTATAGTAATTTCTCTCTGTCCGCATATACCACAGGGAAGGTACTGATGCAATATATGGGTACTACATTAAGCCCTATTCACAAAGCTCAACGTGGAAGATAGGATATGTTTGTTTTTTGTGCTGTTAACTCGCTGTTTTTTGAAGACCTTGAAAAATACCACACCCCATGATCATAACAGCTCCGGTAAATCAGCTTGTAACAACAGGCTCTTCCAAAAAGCAACGGCAGAGCCATCTGTCAGAAAATGCTGCCAAGATCACAGACGCAGATCCTGGAAGCGTCCCGAAGTCTGGCGCCATAACTTGCTTTCAATGTGAAGTAATATCCTTGACGCTCGCTCTGTATGAGTTAAGATTTGGCAAGTCATATCCGTCGACAAACAGTGCAGATGCCACTGTTTATGAGGATTTATGAGATCAGATATCTACAGAAGAAATGTTTGGGGTGGAATATACAAAATGTAAACAAATACCTAATTACTGCGCGATTTAGGGAGTATACAATTCCGAATAATAATCCTGCACTGAATTTGAAAACAAAGACTGCTTTGGGCATATAACGTAAAGTAGCACTGCGTCATGTTTCGTTACTTAGGGCCTTATATATGAGGCCTTGCAACTGTTACTGCGCTTCCGTTGCGTCACTTTTTGTGACGCAACCGCGGCGTCAAACATGCCTCCTGTTGCGCCCTATTTACAAAGTGACGCATCTAAGCAGATGTGTCACTTTGTAAACCCCTGCGCTACATTATACCTGCGTCAGGTATATGTATGCAGGGTGGGAGGTCCCACGTAAGTAAGCCTCGTAGAAGTGACGCAGTGAAATCTACCAGATTTCACTGCGCCACTTCTAGGGTGCAAATGCGTCAATATCTTACGCCTGCCTCACAACAGGCGTAAAACTGACGCAGGCCCTTTTACATTGGGCTTGCCCCATGTGAAAGGACATATTGCTGGAGTTGTGTCACTTTTGTGACACACTCCAGCAATGCGTCACTTTTGCGCCATACTGAATACTGACGTATCTGTAACTCCTTGCGACATGATGCGTCATACAGTAAACATGACGAATCAATCATGTCGCAAGGAGGGCGCACTGAAAAGTGACGCATCGCTGCTTTCCCGCAGTGATGTGTCACTTCTCATAAATAAGGCCCTTAATATTTACTATCTTGACAAGTGCGGTAGTTAGTAATGCTTCTTCGAGGCAGACCAAACCTAAAATGTGGCCAAGCTGTCAAGTACCGTTATCACTATAAATGAGGCAGGCCTGACAAGTGTGAAATCAATTTATATGACACAACAGTTTATTTTTTGCTTTCTTTTAGGTGTTGTTTGATTACTTACTCTCCCATCCCAAATGTGTAAAAGTTACTTAGGGCCCGATTCACAAAGGTAAACTTACACTTTTGTGTAAGTGTACTCCTTTTTGGTATTTAAAAAGCAAACTTTGACCAAAAGTCTAACTTTACTACTTTTCAGTATTCACAAAGGTAAACTTAGACCAAAAGTCTAACTTTACTAGTAGTAACGTACCTTTGAGAATACCAAAAAGTAGCAAAGTTAGACTTTTGGTCTAAGATGACCTTTGTGAATTCCAAAAAGTAGTAAAAGTACACAAAAGTGTAAGTTTACCTTTGTGGATCGGGCCCAGTGTGTGTAAAATATGGTGTACTGATATTTGCTTGCCGTGCACTCGGTCAAGATGTGGGATTGTAGTGCTGTTGACTTTTCCGATCATAGATTGCAAGCTTGAGCATGGATAGGTGGTTGGAAAGCTGGATGCATCGCAGATGTCCCGGATAGGAAGAATTTAAGGTGTTTTTGAGGTCACAACTGTTCTTCTGTCTTGCTGCTGTGCATTTGACTCTGAAACCAAGGCATGCAAGTAACAAAGTAGGTCCAGGAGTTTTCCCTCAGAATGTTTGCCTGAAATATCCCAAGCATTTAAGAAAGGCTTTTCTTCTGTCGATGATACGGCAGAGGTACTTTAAAAATGAGTGAAGCGAGAGGAGCAGGATATCCTCTACATGATTGTCTGCATTGTTGCCATAGATGATCTGAGCAGCTGAGGCCGGCACAGGTAAAAGGTTGGGCGGGCGGGAGGGGGTGAAGTCGACAGACAACGGAATATGTACAATTGAATAAATAAATAATACCTATTTTGCCGGCTTCCACTCCTGCTGCGCCCTGCCCTGTCCCACTCCACTTACCTGTGCCGGCCGCCACTGGATCTGAGGTAGTATTGAAAGCATTGCCTATTCAATCATCTATGCTCAATTGTAGGGTTTGTGCCTTTGAGGGTGGCTACCTCTATAGTGAACTATTTTGTTGATATTGTTGTAGCAAAAGAGACAAAGTGCCTGATTTAGAATTCAGTGGATGGGTTACTACATCACAAACATGATGGACATCCTGTCTGCCTTATTATAAGTGCAATTTATCCTCCTGCACTTGTAGTAAGGTGGATGGGATATTGGTCACATTTGTGACTGTATAATGCATCCACCAAACTCTAATTCAGGCCCAAAGTTCCTAAGTAGGCCTAGGGCATTGAAGACATTGGTCAGAGTTTAGTTGAAAAGTAAAATGATCATTGTCTGAGATCTAGGTTTGTAATTCCAGTAGTGCATACATTCCAATAGGCTCGATTCAGGCAGGAGAATCCTGATTTTTGAAGCCGAAAATTGCTTTATTTTAGGTGTCTCTGGCCTGAAATTTCCTCTGTTTCATTAGAAGTCAAAGGGAGAAAGACATTCTCCGGATTATCTTTTTTTAATCTCCCACTTTCATATTGTAAAATGTTGGCATGTTTGATAGTGGTGTGTCAAATGGTCCCACAATGATAGGTATATATTTCTCTTTTATACAGCATTAGTATGTTAAAGAAGCAGTTTCCACAGACTTTCACTGAAATGAAGTAGTGATGCTAAAAATTACAGAAGTGTTGACTGCTCCAAGAAATCTCTGGTATGTCAAGTACAAATGTGTGTAGTTGTAGTGTTCCCGATTAAGGATTAGGGCTTTCGCAGAGGTGAAGTTGGGCTTTTCCATTAAAGTATTGGAATTGATGAGAAAATTTGGCGGTGGACTGCTGAAGAGGACAGTAGTAATAGAGCCAGAATTGGTGGTTAGTGGTGGAGGACTGTATGCGAGGTATTGCATTTTTTGTCAGTAAATAACAATTTCCATGCAGACATACGTGAAGGATTATGGGGCATATTACCAACGATTAGCGATATTTATCGCTAACGAGGCTTAGCAACGATTTTTTTATCGCTAAGCATCGCCGGAAATTATCGCAGAGATAACTTGGTATTAGCAAGGATTATCTCAGAAATGATAAAAATCCTTGCGCTAACTGCCAAATGAGAGATTATCGCTGGAAAACCAACGATAATCTCTCGAAGTTTGGCGTTAGCTTGATGATAGGGGCTCACAAACTTAGCCATGATATCCACCTTCCATAGGATATCATGGCTAAGTCAGGAAAATACCTGGTGTAAAAAAAGCAGCTCTAACCGCGGTTTAGCGCTGCTTTTTTTATCACTAACAGGGTTAGCGAAATCCTTGATAATAGGAGAAATGTCGCTTAACAACATTTCTCCTATTATTTTTCTCTGGAACACCCCCTTTGTATCTCATTAGAGATGCAAGGGGAAGCGTAGAGAAAAAGGGTGCTAACATGCGAATTTGCGTGTTAGCACCCTGTTGCTGATAGGGAGATAATTTTATCTCTGCTTTCTTGGCTTTTAAAGCCAAAAAAGCAGAGATAAATCCCTTGATAGTATGCCCCTATATTCCATGGCATGCAAAATTGATGTATTTTGCTTAGAGTAGCTGTGTTGCTGAAAATGTCATTTTCCTCAGAATAAAGCTGAAATATCAAATTCTAAATAGTACGCCTTCACCCTGGTTAGTCAAGGTTGAATGTCGCCAGTTTTATATAGGTATGTTTCTAGTACCTCCAGGTAACAGCCTATCATTTTATAAAAACTCTAACGTTCTGTCATTTTCTTGCCTTTTAAATAACCAGCCACTCGGAGGATTCTCCTATTAAGGGTGACAAGCAGGTAAGATTCACCCTCCAGGGCTCAATTTTATCTTGGTATTTTAAAGTCCCATATTTGAAGCATCACAGAGCCCTCAGCTACCTGTTTTCAATTATATCAGCGGATGAAACAGCTTTTCATGTTAGTATCCTTATGATTTTTATGTGAATACGGTTTTAGAATTTCAGCTTACATTTTTTTCACTACAGGATATGTGGTAATATGCATCGTATTTTCAAAGTTTGTCCTGTAATTATGGAAAGGACAGCGTTATCAGCTGCCTATAAATTCATATTCCAGTCACGTCATGAAACCTGCCGGCAGCATATGCTGCAATCAACAGCAAAGCACCTTGAAATTAGTGTGGTATCGAACACCTGTTTGGTTGAAACCTCCTGAAGTTGTCTCGCGGCTGTTTGGCGCCAGATGTTGTTGATTACAATCATGTGGACTGTGAAGCAGTGTGAACTTCCACTATTGAAGAACTTTGTTTTGAAATGTGCTTTGGTTTAGACACCTCGTTATAAAATAAATCAAAGAAGTAGTTTTTTATTTAAAAGTTAAGCGTCGCAGATAAAATATTAAGAAATACCGATTCAAACGAGAAAGCAAAGATTAAATAAATAAATTCTTCCTTAATTTGTCTCCGAATTACGAATGTAGTATCACCAAGTGTTGGCCTTTTCTAATATTTTACAAAGCCTCATATGGGCCCTAGGTCAGGTTATGCTTATAGTACCGGGGTCACTGTTGGACCTGGCCCTTTCTGCATGGACACGCACAAACCTTTTGCCTTCCTCCTCCCCTTTTTTCCAGATTTTTTTTTGTTGGCTTCAGGACTCTAGGCACTTTACCACTGCTAACCAGTATTAAAGTGCATGTGTTCTCTGCTTAAAACATGGTAACATTCGCTTATCCACAATTGGCATATTAAATTTATCTGAAAGTCCCTAGCAAAGTGCACTACATGTGCCCAGAGCCTGTAAATTAAATGCTACTAGTGGACTGCAGCACTGCTTGCGCCACCCACTTAGGTAACCGAAAAGAAAACATCACTGGTAAGGGACAGCAGTTTATTGTATAACCAAACAACACCAAGCCTCCAGTCACAACTGACAACCGGAGAACAGTGCCTACGTTCCACATTCCAACACAACACCTCAGCGCGGCCTGAGCCTTCTCACAGACCCCACATATCCTCTTTCATTATAATAAATAAAAATAAAAACAACTCTTGCTGAACACTGGGAAGCAAACATAACACGGTATAAAACTAGATGAGATGAGTCAGTAATGATTTACCTAAATTACAAAACGCTAAATGTGTGGTAAAACAATAAACATGCAGAGTTAGTACATAACATATTCACTGGATCTCTTGGGCACACATTTCCTTCTAGGAGTGCCAATGCAATTTCCACCCACATTCCTGAACCTACCCTCCTCCGACACTTCCACACCCATCTTCTCACACACAAAATCGACCTTTCAATTAGGTACCACCACAATCATACTTTTGTTCCACACTTTACCATTCTCTAACACCACCACGCGATCCTTGACCTGCCTCACCACCCTAGGTGAAGAGAACTTATATTGGCCCTTCCTCACATGCGAGGGATGACAACACTGACGAGATCACCAACTTTCACGTCTACTTCCCTTCCACGATTACTACCTTAAGCACAGTATTGTTCCTGGACACGCTTGTGCACATCCAACATATTTCCTACCTTCACTCAATCCAGTGTCTTTCTTCCCATCCACTCCCTGCTGAGACGGGCAAGGGCGTAAACAGGCACCCGCAACACATACGGTGCGGGGGCCCCCAGGTGCCCTTACTCTGGAGGGAGCCCCCATTCACTTCCCAAGCCTTCTTGCAAAGACTGAATAAAGTAAACAACACAGCATCTGCTGCCTGGCCGAAGCTTGCTGCAAGGGATGGGATATCCAAGCACAGTGGAACACACAACAAACTTTCAAAATCTATCATTGTTGGCAGAGAAGGCCTTTGGTAAAACACGCCTCTAAGTCTCTTTATGTCAGTGAGGAATGAAACACCTGTAGAGCCCAGGGTGAGAGAGGGGAAAGACAACACAGGGAAGGAGAAAGGCAAACGAGAAATAGACACTTACAAGGCACAATGGAGAGAGGGAGCAAGAGACAGAGAGAACTGCAAGAATTTGTGTGCGGTAATAAAGAACTGGTTACAGAGCGAGGTGGGGAAGTGGGAGGATGAGAAAAAGGCAGATGAGAGAGGAGACAAGTGTGAGACAAATAGGCGAGACAGCTGACAGAGAATTAGAGTAGATAGGTGATACATGAGAAGGCAGGTGAAAAAGGAACAGGGTAGAGAGAGACAGAGAAGAGACAGGTGTGTGAGTAATAGGTAGATGAAACACCATGGGGAGCGTTAGAGGAAAGGCCAGTTAAAAAGGCACAAAAGAGACTTGAGTAGAAAAGAAATAGCTGAGAGACAGAGAGTGAGTGAGATGGGGGTTGTTAAAGAGACAGCCATGTTATAAAGGACAACTGAGGATAACAGGGTGGAGGAGACAGATGTGAGAGAGATAGCAGACAAATGAGAGACAGTTAAAGATAGAAGAGGAGAGAAGTGATAGAGCTAGAACAGTGAGAAATAAAGACAGTTGAGAAAGAGAGAGACAACTGTTGGGCGGAAGATAAGTTGACCACAGCTGAGAGATATGGAAGGAGAGATTTGTGTGAGAGAGGTGATAAAGACATAGAGGCATATGAGAAAGAGACAGTTTAAAGGACATGCAGAGGGGGGGCATGGGAGTGGAGAAGGACTGGGCGGGTAAGACAGGTGAGCGAGATAGAGTGGGTGATTAAGAGAGAGAAGGGAAAAAAGTAATGCAAAGTAGAAGAGGCAAACCGAGATAGGGAGGAGAAAGGCGTTTGAGAGAGACGAAAGGAGGTTAAAGACCACTCAGAGAGGTAAAAATGCGGGCAGATGAGAAGGTTACAAAGAGTCATCCAAGAAAGCAATAGCCTTGAGAGAGCATAAGTAGTCACAAAAGAGAGCCCTGAGAAAGATATATACAGGTTAGAGAGAGAGAGGTGAGACAGGGACAAGCTAAAAGAGGTGATTAAGCAACAGACAGGTGAGAATGGGTCAGCAGAGAGAGAGAAAAAGGGGAGAAGTGATGGTAGACGTGATGAAAGGACAGATGAAAAAGACTATGGGTAGAGAAGGCAAGGGAAATCAAGAGATAGATACAGATGAAAAAGAACTGAGAGAGAGGCAGAGAGAGTGGGGAGATAGGAGAGAGCATGGTAATGCAGAGACAGTTTAAAAAGAGAACAGAGGGGGTGGGGAGAAATAGCTAGTTGATAAAGGGACATGCATGATATAAAGAGACAAGTATAGAGAAGAGGTAGAAGAGAGGCGATTCAACAATAATTAAGTGAGTGAGAGAAAGCTGAGCAAGAGTGGGGAGAAGGGTGAAAGAGGAAATAAAGAGACACATGCGTAATCAAGAAACAACTGATAGGGAAAGGTAGCAGTGATGATAAAGAGACACTGGAAAGAGAGGGAGAGGTAGGAGAAGAAAACAGGAGACACAGAGACAAGTGAGATGGAAGGGGTGAAAGACAGACACCCCGGTAGAGAAGAGATGACAAAAGAAGCATGGAAGAAAGGAGAGAGGAGAGGAGTGAGTTAAACGACAGAGAAAGGGAGGGGAGAATCATAGGCCATGGAAGAAGTGAAGAAGAAAATAAAAACGGCCACATGAGGTAGAATATTAGTAAGAGAAGACAAAGAAGGGTAGAATAGCTACGGGATGAGGAAATTTACAGCGACGTAGAACACAAAGGTAAAAGTGAGCATGTCCTATTACAAATGTAGATTAACATTTTGGTGTTCTATTAGGGAGATTGTGTATGTATGTAGAGTTTTGGCCACTGCACAAGAAAAGCATCACCTTGTAGAGCACTTACTTATCCTTAGCTATACATTTACTTGAAATGGCTGTTTTTTAACAGTTTCTCAGTTGCCTAGTTACCTGAAGACAATATGTAACATAGGGAAACCACGAAGATGGCAAAGAATCCTCCACTGGAATGACTTTCACAGTAACCAGAGAGATAGGTCTCATTGGAGCTGAAAATCTCAAATGTCTTCAGGGGCAGTATCTTCTAATGACAATTTAAAGCACAAAATACCTTTGTAATAAATAGCTCTATGGGCCTGACAGAGTATCCATAATTCTATGGAGCACAACATAATGCGTCCTAATTTTGGGAACTACAGAGATTTGTTTTCATTCACACCTGCTGGGGCAAACATTTCAGACACCTTCTTGAACTGGTCTTGTAGGAGATGCAACAATGGTATAGATTATCCCATCGTACTGTCCTCCTTGCTAACTTCCAGTGTGAAAACATCAAAAGGGAGTAACATCTTTGTCAGGCATTTGACTAGGCCTCATTTGTCCGCATACATTGTCACAGTTTCTTCAACTGCATCCCCTCCTCTTTGAATGACATAATCATTGATCTGTTTGTACTGCACAAACACACATTGCAACATTTAAAAGGTGGAGTTCCAATGTGTTGGTACTTCCTGTATTAGGGCTTTAAGTAGTGCTCTATTATAACGCTGAATAATCTGCAGCTGCTTTTGGCTTTAAAAGAATAGCTGAAATGAGCGCAGATTCTTTTGCAGATGGTCAGTATGTTGCTGACTATGTCTTCCTTTTTGAGGAAGTCTTACACCACCAAGTTGATGCAATGTGCCAAACACAGCACCCTGAAATAGCCTCCGTCTGGCATGGCCTTGACTGTGTACTAACACATAAACAAGGAGTGGGACAGTGGCAAATAAAGGTACGCTCACGAGGCCCAAGGTGTAAACTATCAATCACGAGTCATGCTGTTCCTAACAGAAGGAGCAAAATCAGTTTGGAGATCCAAACAGAAAGGGGGATAGCTCCTATAAGAAGCAAGGGCACACACACAGCCCAGGGGGCATCATGTTTCATCATAGGACAGCTCTTCATTGGGTCGGTACTGCTATGCCCAATGGGCCCCACAGGGGGGCTCTTTGCCGGAGATATTTTCCCTACGATTTTAGCCATAGATGAAGTGGGTGTGTGAGGGAACTGTGGTGTATGTACATGAGTGAGTAGAGTGTGGGGTGGACAAAGTTAAAAATAACTATGGGAACAAGCTGTATTCACTTTCTTTTAGTGGGTTCCATGTCATGATTAAAAACCTGTGAAACTTGCATACAGAGATTTATAATGGTCTCACGGAGCGTTAAGAGTTAGAATAATGGTCAACATCTTTCATGCCCTGTGTGTCATAAAGATTGTGGCATTTCATCAGGACCTAGATACCCTACTTGCTACTCCTAGAGATTTGGTATGTATATATGTGTAAAGAATTGTAACCATGCCCTGACCAAAATACACCAACTGCAACAAGCGTCCTCCTGAGTAGCGACCTAAATAGAGAAGAGTACGAAAAATGGGGGGAGGGAGGTGGGGTTGAAGGGAAGGGGATGGGGGATGTGAGAAGGTGGGAGGGGGGAGAGAGGGGAGAAAGGCACGTTTAAATAGGGGATCCTCTAAGATTTCCTGTTGGCGGTGGAAGGTGGAGCTCACAGTCTTAACACTTAAGTGGTTATTAAGGATATAGGATGTCAAGCATCCTCATGGGAGGACATAAGATAGAGAGATTCAAATCATGACTTTTCTACATGTCATCCCCACATTTCTCAATTTGATTCAATATACTTTATTTCGGTCAAAGACCATAAAAGTACCAAAATATATAAAATACTTGACAATGTTCGCAAACCAACAATACAACAGTCTTAAATTGTATGCTTCATAAAATATTTACAAATTCTAGGCCTTATACGAAAGTGGGTGCCATATTAAGAAAGAAGTATATGAAAAACAACACAGTCAAATATAAAATATTGCTTCCATAAAATGTTTTTAAAAGCTTATGTATAAAAGTACTGAAATGAGCAATTGTCTAAAAACAGCAGTCATTTATCCAACAGGAGTAGTTCTATGTAGGCATTGAGTCATTACAACTGCAAAGGTTCATTGTAAGATGGCATTGTTGCATAAACTATATGAACCAACAGAAACTATTGAATACTTTTATCTTGATAGTGTATTACATCTTATTCATGGGAGAAGCAACTGCGAATAGGCCAAGCTGTTTTTAAGAATTTGGCAACAGAAAACACAATGCATGGCCCGGTATCAGACCTACAGATCCTCAGGGCCAGCGTGTAGTGATGTATTCCCAAATATCTGCACAGGGCCACCATCCAACGCCTTCATTGTCTCTCATATCTAGGACAGAAAAAAAGAAAATGGTTGTCCGTTTCCAGCGTTGTCCGGCACAGTTAGACTTAGTGGGGCAGGGGGGGTAGCTTGGGGAAGTCGACAGGCGACGGAATAGGTATGATTATATAAATGAATAACACCTATCCCTTTGTCTGTATGCTTCCCCCGCCTCACCCTGCCTGCCCTACCACGCTTACCTCTGCTGGCCGCCACTGCCCATTTCATCATCTTCCCTACAGGTAGTTCAGAGTGCATCGTCCTCTTGACAACACCTCAATTTGCTAGAAGAGTATGCTAGCGGTAGTATAGCCAGCCTAAATCTTCTGTACAGCAACCTAGTAAATAGAGGGTCAATATCAGTGAGAAATCTTTCAAAGTTTAGTTCGTACTTTCAGAGGAACTCAGTCACCCTGCCACAGCTTGTGGATAGGATACATTTCAACCATTCACTATCCCAGAATACTAGTAGTAGTTTTTAGCAGAGAAATAATAAATTGGCTCAATGTGATGCAAGAGATCAGGCAAACCCAATGCATAGAGGGACTCTTTTGAATACTTCAGCCATGGCAATACATTAGGGTTTCTAGGTAGCCAAGGAGTTCCTTCAGCTCACATACCTCAGTTTGCAGGGGCAGGTTGTCATATAGATAAAGTTGGTTGAGTTACAATTTGTGGCAAGGACTCGATGAGTAAGTATGCCACAGAGTAAAATCCAGTGGGTGAGAGTCCTTTACAAGTAGGACGTACCAACAGATTTGTTTTAATAAAAGTGGGCACTCTTGTATACGATTTATCTAAATCAATGTACATTGATAGCTTTTCCTTTCTTATCTGTGCTGATTTTTGTCTTGCCAAAAAGAGACATTGTTCACTGATCTGTCAGCTGATATCTCTGCTGCAGTCTTCTTGGGCAACTCATTTCCTGCAGGAGCTTGCCAGACTTATATTGGGTATGATCATCACAAGTGTTATGATGCAATGGATGCTAAAGCCTATGGAGATCTCAAAAGCTTTTGGAGGAGTGTCACCTCAGATATGAAGTAATTCCTGATTTATAAGCTGATCGCTCATAGAAGGGAGAGTGTGTGACTTAACTAATAAATTAGCCACAAAAGAGATTTTAATGATTGTATTGATGTATGGTTTAATAATATTTCAATTGTTTCTATTTTTTTCTCATTTTCCCTATTTTTTTCTTCTCCAATTAATTTAGTTATTTTAATATGTTGTGATCATATGAATTAACATGCTTTGTCTGGTAATAAGCTTGTACAGGGAGTGGCCAGGTGTGTTTTCCCCCCAAAGGGCTTTTCATTGGCGGATATCCAGGTAAAGCTATTTTCTTCCTTCAGAGGGGTTGAGTAGGGTTTGACCTCTTCATGAAGCCCTTGGTAGGATTGCTTTGTGCTGAGTTCTAGCGGAGATAGTTCGGGAAGAGATTAGTATTGGCTGATGGGGAAGCAGCAAAAATTGAAAAAAATGGTACTGCAAGCAATATTTGGCCCAACACCTGGCTTTGTGGATACAACAGCAACCTGCTTTTTCATCCTCAAAATCTTAAGGAAGATACTACCTTACATCCAGTTTGAGCTATGGAAAACAGTAGTCACAGCCTTGATTGGGTCCAGACTGCAACGCTCTTTTGACCAGTGCAAGAAAACGCAGTCTACAAAAATTGCAGACTACCCAAAATACCACTGCTAAAGTTCTGCTTGGGCTTCCTCGTCTAGTCTCAGCTTCCAAGGCTCTCGCAGAACTACACTGGCTGCATATTAACAAGCGCATCCAGTTCAACGCCTTGTGCATCACATTTAAAGCAATACACGGCAAAGACCCACAACAACTATCACAACCCCTTAAACACTAAGGGGCAGATTTATGTTAACTGGCGCATCCCCAGGGATGCGCCAGTTAACATGCGCCACAGTGCGCCACAGCTCCGCCACCCATGGTGCGCCGCATTTATGATGCGGCGCACCATGGGGCAAAAACGGCACAGATGCGTGACGCATCTGTGCCGTCAAGGTGACGCATTGCTGGAGTTGCGTCGCAAGCGCGACGCAGCTCCAGCAAGGCTCGGGGGTGCCCCATCTCCACAATGCTGCGTCAAGACCTACGCCTGCTTCAAGCAGGCGCAGGCTTTTGACGCAGCATTGGCCTGAAAGTGACTGAGTGAAATCTTATAGATTTCACTCAGCCACTTTTGCGAGGCGCACCTGCCCCGGAACGCCCACCCTGCGCCGGAACGCCCCCAAGAGGAGCAGGGCTTTACAACGTGACGCATCTGCCTAGATGCGTCACGTTGTAAATCGTTCGTAGGGATGCGCCACGTTTACGCCGCCTTGCGTGACGCAACAGCGGCGTAAACGTGGCGCAAGTGCCTCATAAATCTGCCCCTAAGATCTGCTAATAGTGGCAATCTCACCATCCAAAAGATCTCAAGCGCAAAATGGGCGGGCAAAAGCTTCTCTTATACTACCACTAAACTTTGGAACTCCTTGCCCACTTCCCGGAAAAAAGAACACAATCTGCTACAGTTGAGGAAGCGCTTAAAAACCTGATTCTACCAGTAACATTTCTCTGAGAATAACTGCCTTTTAGTGTTTTTAGCACCTAGATACCTCCAGGTCATGTTGCGCTTTAGAATTTCTTCATTTCATTTCATTTCAAGTAAGAACTTTAAAAATAGTAGTCAACTAAGATGCTCCATAGCTAGAACTTTAACTTGGAATGCTAGCAGACTAAACAAACTCTTTAGAAGAAGTAAAGTTCAAACAGAATTAAAATATTTAAAGCCTGAAACGTTTTTTTGCAGGACACTCACCTGGCCACTCATTATTACACTTTGGTTCGCTGCCTAGATTATTTATTTTGGCTGCTATTATGCGAAATGCCTCTATAATGAGTGTTGCTATTTTTTTAAAGCAGGGTCTGCATCAATATGCCTGTTCTGAGACTATTAAAGAGGGGTGCTGAGCGACGGCAAAGTTGGGAATTGAAAAGCAATGAGTGTTGATATTCTCTGCTTTTAGTCCACACATTGATGATTCAACAGCGTATAAACATTTGCTTTTGATTCATGGATGAGCAAGGTTCATGGGTTTAGTCATCATATAATTGAATCCTGTGGGTCAAAGGACTGTTAGACTACAATGGAGAGCAATAAGCCAGGATATACACTTTTACTTAAATCCATGCAAACTTTATTAAAAAATGTATGTCTTTTTGTGTACAGAGTTATTCATACAACATATGACATATATACAAAAATATTCTGAGATAATTTCTGATAAAAATCCAGTTTTTATAGACTTCACCATGTTCTCCCAACAGATTTGCTGACAGGTTAACCCCTTGATGTCTGTGTGTTTACTATTATGAGATAGTACTTAAAGGATCAAAATGCTGTACACTAAAAAGGAGTTTTTAGAAATGATTGTGGGAATGCTCCAGCTATTATTGGTAGGGACACTTTAAACATTGCAATTTAGAGGAACTACGGGCATATTCTCAAGAACGTGTGATAACCATCGCAAAAGTAACTTAACGCAACTCTCAACATTGCCATCTATCGCGGGAAAATGACGCTGTGTTAACTAAGTATTCTCAATACAGCGGACCATGCAATAGTCTCCAGATAACGCATCAAATGATCATGATAAAATCAATGCCACGCCGCAAAAATGTGAAATAGGAATGCAAGAAAAGCTGCGATGAGGCAAATCGAGTTGCAAAAATCAGCAAAAACCAGCAACAGGCCTGCAATTCACACGCATCAGGTGGGATCAATCACCATAAAAGTAGGAAAAAAAACAGACAAACAAATGCCAAACAACAGCGAAGCCCAATGGACGTTGCCTGAGCATGTACGGAGGAGAACCAGAACCCCACAAGCCCCCTGGAGGACCAGCCTGGGAACTCGGGGTCAGGGAAGGCCAAAGAGAAGAAGAGTAGGAAGAAGCGGTTCAGTCCGCAGGAAAACAGGATCCTGATAACGAAGGTGGTAGAAAACCATCAACAACTGTTCGTCACCTCCACTGTGTCATTGGCAACCAAAAATGGAATATGGCAGTCCATCGTGGACAAAGTGAATGCAGTGGGAGCGCTGAAGAGGACAATGGAAGAGGTCAAGAGGCGCTGGAATGATGTCAAACGTAAAACCAAGCTGAAACTCGCCAACAACCAGAAGGCAGCAATGTAGACTGGAGGTGGGAGTCCTGCACCACAGGAGGAGCTGGACAATATGGAGGAAATGGTGTCCACAGTCATTAGTGGGAGACGGTGGCAGGAGTCAGGGGACTGGACACTGCTCAACATGACCGGACACACCAGCACCAGGGTGAGTAACAACCAGGGACTGGGGACGGGGGGAGATGGGCACAATGACACACATGCATAATTTAGTAGAGTACATCTGCAGACAAACCATGCCCCCAACTACCAACTCCCACCAAGAGGCCAATGTACCCAAGTATGTAACCAAGTAAGCAACATCTCAGCACTGTACAAGCGCAGAAGTTATATGCACACTGCATGAAAGGGATAAAGGACAGCAAAATCAGAGCTGCAGGGTAGTCTCCCCCAAAATGCAGCACACATACATAACATGCAGAGCACACCAACACTGACAACAATGTAGTACAAACTGCAAAACACCTACAAAAGAACACAGGACACTACTGGTGCCGCTTGGGTGTAGATACTGGCCAATCATATATGACATTGCAGGGAAATGTGAGTTGATAATGTACAAGTACAAACACACACACGTCTGTCGTCAAAATGTCCACTGTCCCCCATCAAATAGGCAGCTCCTCCCAAATGGGCACAATGTACACAGTCATGCAGTCTGTATGAAAACATGGGGAGGCCGAAGTTGTTTTGTCAGGGCAGCCAAAGTCTGGAGTGACCTACGGTTTTATTTGAGGAATGACACTGACCTTCTAACCTTCAGGAGAGGTTTGAAGACATGGCTTGCATCTATGGCTCTGCTAATAGGATAGGTAACTGGCGCCAGGACACCTCTGGGTAACCGCTGCGCTCAAAATTTTCTGTAACATAACATAACATCTACAATGCAACCACATACATGTGGACACATTGTTAAACTGCATCTCCCCTTCACATTGCAGAGAGAGAATCAATACCTCCTGGAGAGCAGACGACCCTCTCTTCTCTGATGATGAGGAGGCCCACCACAGCTTCGACTCCAACGCCCTCCAACAGCTCGTGGAGAGGCTACGCAGCCCATTTCCAGGAGCAGGGCAGCCCAGCAGCTACGAGGAGACTCCACCCCCTGCACAGACTACACAGCAGGCAGCACCCACCACCACGGCTGCCTTCCAGGTCCCCCACGAAGAACACATGACCTTCCTGTGGAAAATTAGTACGGTTTGGTAAACATTATCTGCGCCATCTTGCTTTTTCCCCTGATGCCACACTTTTTGTCGTGCGCACCCGCCATTTTAGGTGCCTCGATCAGAACCGCCCTCTGCACACCACTGGCCCCCCCAGCATGGCCCTTCGTCCTCACAAAGCCCGCACGCTGGCGAACCCCCTGCCCGCACATGCCTCGGGTCATAAACCCCTCTCCAGCGCAGCTCTGCCTCAGAACCCCATCCTGTTCCCAGCGCGACACCTCCCCTCATTCCTTTCATGGTCCCAGGCCCTTTGATACAAACCCCCTTTCCTGTGTGCCCGTTTGTCTTCCTCGTTCCCAGGCCGACACCTAGCTCTGCCGATACTGTTTATTGCCCCTCCCCGTACAGTAGAAAGCTTCCCTCATCAAAGGACCCCCGAGTTGATCAAAGCCCCCACCCTATGAGATCCGATCAAACCCCCACATTCCGTGAATCAGCGAAATGTCCAGCTGCGCGATAATCATCACCTGTTGTGATCGGGGTGGGGACTTCAACTGTAAATGTATGTGGGAACGGGCCTGAAGGGGAGATTCGGAGGATGTCCTTTCATACTTCAAAGCATCACAAAGATGTGTTACCTGCAATAAAGATGATGAAAATGTGTATAAAAGGCCAGGCCTCAGAGATGCGGTTAGAGCACCTCGTGACGATACTGGCTGTCTGAACTGATGTGTTCTCCTCCGGAGAGAATAAACCTTGTTTCCTGTCTTCCCGTCTCCAGCGCCTGCCTCTTCATTGATTAATATTTTGTGGGTTCAAGAGGCGATACCGCCGGGCAAATATTGATTGTCCCTGACCTAGGTTTCACAATTGGCGTCCCAAGCGTGGGGGCAATCGGCGACACGTGGATCCAGTGGGAGAGGTCCTGACGACAGAGTGAACGACTGCAACGATCGGGAGAGCTCTTGCCCAATAGACCCTCGTCTGGCAGCCGATCATCCGAACTTCACTAGTTCCGAACAGACCTCTCTCGAGTGATCTACGGTTCTGACTGGGAACCATCAGGAGTGCTGCGAGGAATACGAGGAAAAGAGGACGATCGGGCGCTGGATTCGGAAGACAAGAAACTGTCCATACGGTCCGGGTAAGGTCGTGTAAACACGACGAATTGCGAAATAATTGTTTAATGGTTCGGAAAATACTAGTATTACTCTTTGTTGACTTATTTGGAGATTCACTGTCTGCACACGGAGAAACAACAGGCTCTTTCTCTTTGCAAACAGTGAAGGATAGGTAACGCAGCCAGCGTGCCTATCTTTCTCCCCCACTGATTGATTATTTATTCACGAATTGTTTTCGGGAGATTCCCTCTCCCACACTGATTAACTGTTTTTAACCCCGAACTACTGTTCGCGGATTGTTTTCTGGAGATTCTCTGTCTGCAAACAGGAAAGAACAGGTTCCCCTTTGCAGATAGTGAAAAGGGTAGAGGACGCAGACCTTTTGCGGGCTTACTTATTCTCCCCACTGGTTGTTTATTAATTGTTTTGATATTGGTTCATGAGGTATTCACTGCCTGCAAACAACGTAGAATAGAAATATTCTGTCTAGTCTTTGCACGCAGTGATAAGATAGGCAGTGCTGACTTTTTGTCCTCGTTGCGAGCCGTCATGTCTGTCTTCTCCCCACTGGTTGGTAGTTGGTTCAGCCCGGACCGTTTATTAGAGGTGGATCATCTAGCTCCGCTGGAAGGCACCCCTAATAAAGACATGTTCGTAAACTATGGATTAGTTACCATAGCCTATAGTAAGCTGTGGCACAGGTATACCAAAGAAAATCAAGAGAAACAGTGGCCACTGATAGGATCCTTCGATCTTGATAAAATAGAAACGTTAGAAATAGCCCTTCGTAATAATAAGACAACGCCTATTATGCTCGACAGTCTCGGTATGTGGCGCAAAGAAGCAATGCAACGAAAGAAAAGAGACGAGGACAGAGTAGGTAAAGGAATATATCGACAGGACAACCCCAGGACACAACGACCCGAAAGTAATCCCCCGACACTACGCACAGGACGACCAGACTTAGGGCAAAACCAATGTGCTTTTTGTAAATATGCCGGGCACTGGAAAGCCCAATGCCCGACTCTATTGAACGAGAGGAGGAGCAGAGGGCCGACAGGAATAACAGGCCGGCAGAAAGGGAAAAGGCGCGAGACAAAGATGAATCAGACTGACATGGACAGGCCAGATAGAACCACCACGTTTGATTATGCCCGATGGCACAGATTTCACCAGGTCGATTTCAGCGACATGTTCGAGTCCTCATAGATCAAGCAACGCCAAGACAAGAAACCCAGTCTAGCTCTAAATTATCCGGCGACGAACCCCGTACTACCGCTACTGTTCCCTAACACAAAGAAAAGCCACCCTTTTCGGAGAACCTATAGAAACAATACACAGAGTAGTCTCGGACAGATTAGTATACATTCCATTAATGAACTCAAACTTCGAGTGCAATGGGACTGATTACTCTCTGCTCCCCCCCCCCCCACTCTGTAAAAAGAAAGGAGTAATTACAGGCATGCATAGACCACCCCCCATTACCCAGACATGCCTGTCCAAACAAAATACCTACCCCCACTCCGGAAGTTCCCGAAATGCCGCAGGTCACCGGTCACGCCCATCCGGAAGGTAAACCACACAGCACGTGTGGGGCTGGGCCTGCTGACAACCGTCGATCAAATCACCAGTGGGATGTCCAGGAGGCACCACGGGCCCGGCATGAAATGGCTGTCTCATCCTCTTCTTCGCGGAGTGGGCTGGGAGGGAGAGGCGACGCGGACGAGCCTCTCCCACCTCCACGGATAGGAGGCTTCCCAGCCCCAGTTCGGCCATCACAAATACCTCCACTGAAATTGCTCCTGGTCGGGCTGGGAGGGAGAGGCGACGCGGACGAGCCTCTCCCACCTCCACAGATAGGAGGTTTCCCAGCCCCGGCCCGGCGCCGAAATCCTCCAGCCAGGCGGCGCCAATACTTGCGCAGCACGGAACATGCAACGGCTGCGCCAATACTTGCGCAGCACCGAACATGCAACGGCTGCGCCAATACTTGCGCAGCACCGAACATGCAACGGCTGCGCCAATACTTGCGCAGCACCGAACATGCAACGGCTGCGCCCATACTTGCGCAGCACCGAACATGCGCCGCAGGTGGCCATACTTCCGCAGCACTGGACATAGGACTTGAGGAGCACGGGATGTGGAGTGGCCATCATGCATGCCCATGAAAGAGAGCAGCGTGGGGTGCACCGGGAGAGGGAGACGGCGCGAACGAGTCTCCCTCGCCCCCCCTCCAGGTGGGGGCGCCACAGCTGCACCCTAGCCGAATGTCCTGCTCCTACGGCACGATGTTTTTTTCACCCCAAAGGTCTCTTCCACTCTTGCAGACTCGACGAAGGGCGGCTGCTGCAGGGCCTCGAAATGGCGTCTGGGCCCCATGGAAGGCGGGTCTAGGCCGCTAGAGTAACTTTGACCAGCAATGCAACTCGGACGCTTGCACACCGGGGCACGAGCCCCCGCCTCCGACAGCATCTCCACAGCCTTGAAGATTCTACAAAAGTCCCGGGAGCCTTCGGCCCCTGCCGGCTTCCAGTGAGGAACAACTGCCTTGGTCGCTAACGAAATAACCACGACATAGCCATCCCTTCTGTTAGCATGAATTTTTGAACTGCCGAAAAAGACTCTGGTCCAACCGCCGGTTGTAGGAAACATTTTTTCTGATGCTACTTCCGGACTAACCCAGCCCCGCCCAAAATGGTGCCGGAATCAATGAGAAACTTACGAACACCTCGTGGTGTTTTTAGCTAAAAAGACTCGATGTTCTGAGATATGTATATGATCCTTTGTACACTTGACGAAAAAGAGGGAGGGTTCACTCGACGAACATGTAAAAGGATCACGTTAAAAATTTTGTTTTCAATGTACGATTTATTATGATATTATTGTAGCTAATACGTAACCTCGCTTGTGACACACGCCCACGGTATGCATATAGGAAATTTGATTACAACTAGCCTGACTGTGCTTCCAATTATGAAATAAATGCCCCTTGATCCCTCACCTATTGATAGACCTTTTTAGTTCCCTGCAAATGACTAAATAAACCTTTTTAATGTTTTTAATGCTGCAAAATACCCCCCTTACTATATGTGCTTCAGCCGTCGCCATGTCCGGCCAAATACGATTACACTCTCATATCCACATGCTGAACGATTGTGCAAATAAAGGTTTTCCAAACTATGAACAGGTATCGCATGCCTTTTTTTAAATGTGGGATCAGCGGGAGAGTTTTTCTGTGCACCCTGCTTTGCTCTCTCTTTAAGGTTATTAGAAGATGGTTGCCCAACCCCGGATGAAGGATCGAATCTAAGACACGATACTCTGCCTCCAAGTATGCGGCTGGCTTAGGAACTAACGCATGGAGAAGGACCTCGACTTCTGAGGATGGGTAAAGTGAAGCGGTGTATATGATAGAATGTTATAAAGGTACGGCACTAAAAGGTACTAGGGAACCAGTTGGCCGAAGAACTGATATGCCTTAGAACATCACAAACGTTGAAAGAAATTCAAGGACCCCGATAACTAGATACACCTACCAACTAGATACCTCGCACTAAGTGCTTCTAATTTTTTAACGTTTCCCTACACACGGCCTATAAGGACACACTGCCCCCCCCCCCCCCGGCTTCAGAAACCTAAGACCCCAGGGGTTCTACCCCGAGGAGATAAGACGAGTATGAGGTAAGTAAAGGACTTTCGTGCCCATGCATTTGATATGCGCAAATGTTGTCCCCTCCCTTCCCCTCTTTTCCTCCCTCTACAGGTTATATTGGAGATCACGACCGAGGTATGGTGAAGATCTGAAGCCTCGCCATGTCTGATACACGAAGCGGACTAATGTTGCCGGATGGCACCTAAGCACACCCACAAACTGCTCTTGTAACGAAAGAGCCAATAAGTTGTATAATATGATAAAACATGGTCACCCCTAATCCGTGTTGCGTGAATGGGCACGTGTCACGTATGTCTAAAACTATGCCGGGTTGCATGAATGGGCACGTGTCACGTATGTCTGAATCTATGAGAAAATGTTTTTGTGCGACTGAGGCGCTGACTTGACTGATCGGAGGACCGAGAGTGCGAGGAGTGCGATACAATGGTGTCTTTTACTCAATGCATGTCCCCTCTACCCTGCCTAATGCTCGTCCGTCCCAAACTGCATGCTTTCGAAATTCTAACACGGACCCGTAATGTCTTATGTTGTGTAATGCGCTGAATAGCCTATCTTAATACACGGCCACCCCCCCATGTCGCACGTGTACTATTTAGCCTATTGTTGCACATCTCTCTCTCTCTCTCTCTCTCTCTCTCTCTCTCTCTCTCTCTCTCTCTCTCTCTCTTTCTCTCTCCCCTCCACACTCTCACTCTTCCGAACGACTAGCACCAAAATTGGCAAACCGCCACCCCTAGTGCACCCCCCAATTGGCTCCAAATACCGCAAGTATTTGCACAAAATTTGTCTTAAATATAATCACCCTGATGCCGTGTCACTACCTCTCCTTTCTGCTAAATATTGATGAAACCTAGAATTGGCCAAACGGGAAAGGACAGGTAAGACGACTAAGGTTCCCTAATCTGACCCGTAATAAGGGAACTACATGTCAGTGGCTTCTATGAAAAAGAATGCCTCAGATAACGCGACCTTCCCCATCCCGAATTGTCGCAATCCCCAAACAGTAAAAAGTGATCGAAACATCCCCATCTTCCCAGAACCCCCTCAGTTTTGTATCAGCTGCCCCGGACGAGAGTTTTAAAAATGTCCCTCACCCCCTGTTGTAAGAAACAAGTCGACTTACAACTAACACAGGCCAGCCGTTGTTCCTAGAAATGATCTGTTGATGAGCAAGCTACGGAGTTTTAGAATTCGAGAAATGTCACTGAACGCTTACCAACTAAACTGTGGCCTTCTGCTAAATAACGCCCTTATGACACAAAGCAAGACGATAGTCCCTAACCACAGTGTGCTATGTCCCTAGTTGTTTCCATAAGACCCCGGTTTTTAAAGTAATCAGGTTGTAAGAGGCTATGTAGGAACTAGAATGATGTTTGCGAAGTTAAGATTAGGCCGAAATGAAGAAATCGTTGCAATGAACCCTGTTGAAAGTAAAATGTTTAGCTGAAAGGTAGGATGCATTTATAGAATGGAAAATTGTTTAGCCTATGTTCGTCCCTCAGAAAGATACCCATCAGACCATGGTGATAGCACGTTGGACTTTTTTCGAAAAATATAAAGCCCTGGAGAACGGTATAGCTTTGTAAGGCTCGTACTAGGAAGGTGGGTCTCTGTCAGAAGAACTGACGTAACTGTAATACCCAAAATGTGATGAATAGGTACCAGATTTCGTACCACGACAATGAATGTAACACCAACAAGCACCAAAGAAATAGTTACGAAGGAAAGTTATAGGAAATCCAACAAGCCCATCATCAATTATTTATATGATGGTTGTGAACCCCAATGTAACGGATGTTTCTCATTTTGCTTGGAGCTGGGAGAGAAATAGACTTATGTGATTACCTTCCTCTGCCAATTCTCTAAAGACTGTTTTTTCAAACTCATTTAAGGGTACCGCTGTCGGAGGAAAGAGAGACCGGATGTGGGAGCACGTGGTCTGACTACAGATCGTGGAACATCTGCGACATTGGCCAAGGCGAGACCGCGACAGAAAGGAGTTGCAGGACGAGGCACTGTTTCCGACAAAATGAGAGGAAAGGGCTGACCTGATGCCCCTGCTCAATGTTCAACGTGTGCCGAAAAGTCCCCGCTCTCTGAATTCGGTCATGAGCCCGCCTACCTGAAATTTTCCGTCCCCCTGGTCTGTTCCCGATTTGGCCCTGCTCCATCCCCCCTTTTTCTCCGACCTACCCTATGGACTACTTACACACACTCTTCTTCCTCCTGAACTTTTTGACAATCGACTCAAAAGGACACAGGGCGAAAAGGACCTTTTTGACCAGGAAAGCGAGGAAAAGGTCATGCCCTGCAACGCGGAGCTCAGAAGAGAGCTGGACTCATCGCCCCACCGCCGGCGCTCCACCGTGCCAACAGAAGACGACAAAGAATGCTGAGAACTCACTAATAATGGTCCATGACAATAGGACCTCCCCTTCGAACAATGGCGCCCCTGATTATTGTTTTTACTACGTCTCATTTCTCTCCCAGCCACCATCGTATTGATTATGCTCCAACCAAATATGAACAGAATTTACATACGTAATAACCTATCAGTTCACATTCCAAATGAATATAAGTATCTATGAAATGTACTTGATGCTCTCACTACAGAATTTTTACCCGATATTGCACTACTATGACTTTCCTGCAAACGAGTTTATCGATAGACCCGCCTCCTAAGACGAAAGATTTTAAATGTAATGTTTATAGCTCCTTCACCTGGGTTCCTACTTCTTTGCTTATGATCACCACAGTAGACATGGATAGGAAATAGGCCAGCAAGATGTCTTGGATATGTTAAAGGGAGGACTGTGGAAAATTAGTACGGTTTGGTAAACATTATCTGCGCCATCTTGCCTTTTCCCCTGATGCCACACTTTTTGTCGTGCGCACCCGCCATTTTAGGTGCCTCGATCAGAACCGCCCTCTGCACACCACTGGCCCCCCCAGCATGGCCCTTCGTCCTCACAAAGCCCGCACGCTGGCGAACCCCCTGCCCGCACATGCCTCTGGTCATAAACCCCTCTCCAGCGCAGCTCTGCCTCAGAACCCCATCCTGTTCCCAGCGCGACACCTCCCCTCATTCCTTTCATGGTCCCAGGCCCTTTGATACAAACCCCCTTTCCTGTGTGCCCGTTTGTCTTCCTCGTTCCCAGGCCGACACCTAGCTCTGCCGATACTGTTTATTGCCCCTCCCCGTACAGTAGAAAGCTTCCCTCATCAAAGGACCCCCGAGTTGATCAAAGCCCCCACCCTATGAGATCCGATCAAACCCCCACATTCCGTGAATCAGCGGAATGTCCAGCTGCGCGATAATCATCACCTGTTGTGATCGGGGTGGGGACTTCAACTGTAAATGTATGTGGGAACGGGCCTGAAGGGGAGATTCGGAGGATGTCCTTTCATACTTCAAAGCATTACAAAGATGTGTTACCTGCAATAAAGATGATGAAAATGTGTATAAAAGGCCAGGCCTCAGAGATGCGGTTAGAGCACCTTGTGACGATACTGGCTGTCTGAACTGATGTGTTCTCCTCCGGAGAGAATAAACCTTGTTTCCTGTCTTCCCGTCTCCAGCGCCTGCCTCTTCATTGATTAATATTTTGTGGGTTCAAGAGGCGATACCGCCGGGCAAATATTGATTGTCCCTGACCTAGGTTTCACATTCCAACTCTGTGTGTTGGGGTGCCAGGAGCAGCTGGCTGAACAGGTGCGGGTGGTCTTCGACCGCATCGCAGACAAACTAGATGCCATACGTGGGTGTCTGAATACTAACAGGGATCACTCACGGTCCCTAACGGACACCCACAGTCCACTCTATGCTTTCCAACAGACCATGGTTGACATCACTGGAGCCCTTACTCAGAGAATAAAACAACTGTCCAGTCAGAGTGGCTCTAGTGATGTCACACGGGAGTTGGGAAACATGCAGAGGTTAAGGGAGACCATGGAGCAGGCGAATGCGAAAAGAGCAGCTGCCACGGTTGCACACCAGCAAGAGGTAGCTGGGTTCCTCAATGACCGCAGGACCATCCTCATGGCACTGCTGCCACAATGCCTGACGCTGATGCATGCTGCTGCCACCACTACATCCAGATCTCCACCCCCTGGAGTGTCAGTACCACACAGTGCAGCAGACCTTACACCTCCGGCCACTGATGTGTCACTGCCACACAGTGCTGGAGACAAAACACCTCCACCCACATGTGAGGCACATGACACAGCAGAGGACGAAGTAAGAAGGACGCAGTAGCATGTATCTCCGCCATAGGGCCGGCTTCAGCATAGTTCTGCCCTCTGCATCATCATCATCCCTTACGTCCATGTGGCTCATGTCGTAGAACAGGGGTCACAGGGTGACACATTGCTGAATGCGGTCCTAGTAGTGCTGACACAACAACAGGGACACACGCATGAGTTACTTCCATGTCCAGCCCAGTATGGAACCACCCCCGGGCCCCGGGGTCATTGTTCACACCCTTACACTAGACTGGCATACTCCCGGCCAGCCCACTCCGCTTACGCTAACAGGGGGGACAGCAACACTACATGTCCCAGGTATTCACGGTAGTGATCTGCTGGTCACAGGTCTAGTTGTCAGCATGCCACAGCCACTCCCTCATGGCTGGTTTAGACCCTCACCACACCCATCCAGTACACTCAGCACACTCATCACAGGACATGTGACCCGGCCAATAAAAAGGGCCGGGCGCACGTGGTGGACGCCGTTTGCACTCTCTATCTGGGTGTATCCGTGTGGTATACATGTAGGCATGAGGGCCTAGGGCCCTCCAACATCACATTCTCAGGGCCAGAGGAGACATGTTGTCATCTGCAACATGATACCCAATCATACATAGTCCATGACTTTGGGGGCACAGACTTGGTGGCACCGGATACATTGCAGCTGGCATTGGCACACCGTCACGGGACGGTGACTTTCGGTGCAATGTGGTAGGGGCACTGTTAGATTTGGGGTTCTCTTGTTGGCACAGGTAGGTACTTGTGACAAATAGGGACCCTTGCATCTAGTCAGGATAAGGGGATTACACTCCTAAAATAACCCCTGATCACCCCCTTGGTAGCTTGGCACAAGCAGACACGCTTATCTCAGAGGCAGTGTGTAAAGCATTTGTGACCACATACAGTAACCCAGTGACAACACTACAGATGGACACCATACAAGGTTTTATATAAAAAATACATATACTTTATATAGATTTACCACAAGACCATAAACGACAAAAATACACAATACTGTTACTTTAAGATGGTAGATTTAGCTTAGTTTATTTCAGTTCTTAAGATGCGACATTTTGTGTCAATCTACCTTACGATGTGTTGCGCTTCCACGACAAGCAATGTCGCAGCGAGGGAAATGCGGCAAAGTTCAGGTGCAAAGAAATCAAGACGTGAATGGAATGCGAGAAGTTCTCGGTTCGATGCGTGGATTGCAGCGGTGACACCCTTGTTCAGAAGAGCTATGGCAACAGCTCCAACTGCGACACTCTTCTCCCACGATGCGTGAAGCTTCCGGGTGAGTAACGACCAGGGACTGAGGGATGGGGGGAGATGGGCACAATGACACACATGCACAATTTAGTAGAGTACATCTGCAGACAAACCATGCCCCAGACTACCAACTCCCACCAAGAGACCAATGTACCCATGTTGGAAATGGGATCCCTGAATGGCCAGGGCTCTCGCCAAAGTCAGTCAGAGACCACCACTCCCAAGTCAGGGCAAGGGAGTTACACGCCAAGATAACCCCTGTTCACCCTCTAGGTAACTTGGCGCGAGCAGCAAGGCTAAACTCGGAGGCGATGTGAGTTAAGTATTTGCGCACGCACCCCAGCAACAACACCCAAAGGCCCACCACAAAGGAAACTCCACACAAGGTTATATAAAAATAGCCTTTGTATTATAATCAACATACATTAGATAAAACACACATCTTGTTACACTGTGCCAAGAGGCACGGGCGGAATTTACAAGGGATTATGTACAGGACAGGGCCACCTGGACCACTGTCAAGGGTATGCACTTTTAGAACTTAGCACTTGTAGAAATAATACTTGGTAGAAACAATACTCAGCACCTAAATCATATAATGACTTTAGCATAAAAATAGCACATGTAGCACACAACCAGGACTTCCTGGTAAGGGGTAAACCCCTCCTACGTAACCCTAACCACTCTAGGAAAATCACGCAGGTAACTAGGACCTTAGTCTCAGGACCTATGGAAGGAAAAAGTAATCACCTAAGCATCAACACCTAGCAAAGGGAAAGAAGCAAAACACATGATGTATCAACACATTCAGAGGTGTATCAATAACAATTGCGCAGAACTCACATTCAGCATGTAACTCAGGAATGTACCAAAATCACAGGCACAACAACAGAACTGTCTCTCAGGCCAACTGGCCTCACAAGGGCTGAAATGCCCTGAGTCTCAATGTTAGGCAGGCTGCGCAGGCAGCCAACAACACCAGCCTAAACGTGGCAGTTAACCACAAAGTGCTGGGCAACTGGTGCAGGAAAGTTAGGACAACGTTGGACCCTCGTGGGCTCAAGAACCACCAGTGTGGCACTGTTGAGCCTCTCTGGGCTCGTGGATAAATGCGGACAAGGAGCCTCTCTGGGCTCTGAGCAAGAAATGGCGCCCTGAGCCTCTCTCAGGCTCTCCAACAGGAATGGGCACTCGAGCCTCTCTGGGCTCGCAAAGCAACTGGCACCCTCAGAGCCTCTCTGGGCTCACAGAACGATGAAGTGGCGCCGCTGAGCCTCTCGGGCTCTAACACAAGACTGCCGCCTCACTGGGCAGTGGGGTCCCTCACTGGGGACCTAGGAACACTTGAAGAGCCTCTCGGGACTCGCACAGCAAAGGCGGGCTGGAGCCTCTCTGGGCTCAAGAACAAGGAACTGGCCTCGAGCCTCTCAGGGCTCGCGAAACAACATATGGCCGGGAGCCTCTCTGGGCTCAAAGAACGATGGGGCCGGGTCTGAGCCTCGCAGGCTCCAAGAACAAAGACCTGGCCCCTCGAGTCTCTCGGGACTCGTCAACACAATGGCAGGCAGGTGGGAGTCCCTCTCGGGGGACTCGGGGACCCAGAATGGCTCGGACAGAGACGCGACCCGGGGCACGCCCGCACTCACCAGGCACTTCGGGAGGCGGCGTCTCCTCGCGACGTCGGCTCCTCTCGGCTGGGCTTCTCTTCTTGTGGGCGGCGCGGGCTCCTCGGTCCCAACGGAGCCCCGCCTGCACCTTCCGCCGCCGGGCTCTTCTTCACTCGGGGAGCCTCGCTTCCGGGTTCTCTTCCCCTCCCCCGATGATGCGGCAGGAGGCTCGACCGGCTGGGCCAATCCCAGCGCGGCCTGGCGATGATGCGGGCGGCTCCTGCATCTCGGTTTCTCCTCGGCGGCGAGGGCACGGCAATGCCGGGTGGGCTCCGGCTTCTAGATAGCAATAATCCGAGGTGGGCACTCGGAAATCAAATAGTGGGCACCATCAAGTCAGCAGATGCCGGGTGGGCACCGGCCCGGCACCCAAAGCGCTAGCAGCGCTAGCATCAAAGAAAAGGCACTCCCAAGCGCCACAGGACCAAATAAAGCGCTCACAGCGCTAGGAGCCAAATAAAACGCTCCCAAGCGCTAGGCAAGGGGATTCCAGCGCTCCCCAGCGCTGAAGGACAGAGAGCAGCCCTCTTAGGGCTATAGGCACAGCACAAGCTCCAGCAGGGGCTGGAGGCAGGCAGGGGGGGCTAGGCTGGGCCCAGAGCCAGCACACTGGGTCTCCAGGCAGGGAGACAGTCCAAGTGGCGGTCCTCCTGGCCCCAGCAGCAGCAACAGCCCCCTCTGGCAGGATCAGAAAAGAGAACCCCTTTCATGGGGACACAGCCCCTTCTTATACTCATAACTCCTTTGTTTGTAGGTGCAGGGTGGGGGGAGACCAGTCGCAGCTGGTCTTGGAGCACCCTTGATGGCCCAACCACCCCTTTCATTCACTGGGGAGGCTAGGGTCGTTAGACACACCACAGGGGGACGGAGCCAGCATTGTGTGGGGAAAAACCCAGCCCATCAAGGAACCAGGTGTAGCCCTCCCCATCCATCAGCATGCTAATCTCACACTCACCACCGGGAAGATCCATCCAGACTTCCTGGAGCCTGGCATGCCAGCCAGCTCCAGCCAATCACGATCCAGCACCCTTACTGCACACACATATCAATGTCTAGAAGTGGCACTTCCCTTCTAGACACATACAAGCCGCACATACCATCGTGCCGCATTCACTCTCACGAGTTCACACATACCAAGCTCGAGCCTGCACTCCCCACACATCAGGAACTACCAGGGACACACACATTCCCCATGCATTCCTATGGGAGGGCAGGCCAGCCACACTACACGCACGCACTTTACCCTGGGACACAGGGAAAAAGTGCGCAGAGACCCAAAAATCACTAACATAGATCACAGACCAAAAGCAAAAAGTTTAGGGGTCAACCTGCCATAAGGGCCAAGTCCAACAACCCAAGTATGTACCCAAGTATGCAACATCTCAGCACTGTACAAGCATAGAAGTCATAGGCACACTGCATGAAAGGGATAAAGGACAGCAAAATCAGAGCGGCAGGGTAGTCTCCCCCAAAATTCAGCACACATACATAACATGCAGAGCACACCAACTCTGACAACAATGTGGTACAAACTGCCAAACACCTACAAATGAACACAGGACACTACTGGTGCCGCTTGGGTGTAGAGACTGATTCAGAAAAGGGGGTGGTGATGAACAGAGTGCCTGAATTAAGCAGACCACTCTTACCCAGTCCAAAGATCAGGGCTTGATCCATCACCGTTTTTTAGCTCACTGCACCATCCCAGCTCAGAACTTGGCTATATGCAAATTAGTCTGTTCCTGTCCCAGTGCATGATGGGAACAGGGCAAAACAAACTACCAAGCCAATTCTTATTCTGGGAAGGAAACAAGCTACCGGGGACCGGTTTCTGGCATTTCAGCCTCGTCGGCCCGGCTTGCTTGAATCCTGATGGTGCAATGAGCAAGGGACTCACATCTGAGTATACCCTTCCACGCTTATGGTGGACAAAATGGTGTGGCAGGGTATACTCAGACATGAGTCCCTTTCTCACTGCTCCATCAGGATTCAAGCAAGCCGGGCCGAAGAGGCTGAAATGCCAGAAACCGGTCCCCGGTAGCTTGTCTCCTTTCTGGTGAAGAATTGGCTTGGTAGTTTGGTCTGCCCTGTTCCCATGATGCACTGGGCCAGGGACAGACTAATTTGCATATAGCCAGGTTCTGAGCTGGGATGGGGCAGTGAGATAAATAACGGTGATGGATCAAGCCCTGATCTTTGGACTGGGTAAGAGTGGTCTGCTTAATTCAGACACTCTGTTCATCACCACCCCCTTTTCTGAATCGGGTGTAGAGACTGGCCAATCATATATGACATTGCAGCGAAATGTGAGTTCAGGTGCAAAGAAATCAAGACGTGAAGATCTTACAGATGCGGCACGCTTCTCCGGGAATGCGAGAAGTTCTCGGTTTGATGCGTGGATTGCAGCGGCGACACCCTTGTTCAGAAGTGCGACTGCAACAGCTCTAACTGCGACACTCTTCTCCCACGTTGCGTGAAGCTTCCGCGCAATGCGACAACTTCAGCGGCGACATCCTTCTTCAGAAATGCGACGGCAGCAGCCCCGATGGCGGCGCGCTTCTCGGGGATGCAAGGTGCTTTCCTCGATGGGGTGTTATGCGACAGTTCCAGCGGCGACACCCTTGTTCAGAAGTGCAATGGCAGGCAGCAGCGACGACGACACGCTTCCTCTTCGGTGTGGCGCGCTTTTCTCGATGTGATGCAGTGCGACAACTCCAGCGGCGACAGCCTTATTCAGAAGTGCGACGGCAGCAGCAGCGACAGTGACACGCTTCGATCTCGTTGCGTCATGCTTCCAACTCCTTGCGACAAGCAGTTCCTTAGAAGGCCCAAAACAGTAGCAGGCACTTCCAAAAGAATTCTAGGGAGCTGGGGGTTGAAGTCTGCTGTCCCTGAGACTTCAGCAGGAGGCAAGCTCTTTTCCATGCCCTTGGAGATCCTTCACAAATTGAATGCAAAGTACACAAAGTTCCTTTCTCTTTCCTTTGGCAGTAAGGCAACCACTGCAGGCCAATCCCCCAAGCGGCACTTCAGCTTGGGAATAGTCTCTCCTCAGTTTCTTCAGGTTCCTCTCCTCAGTAAAGGTTTCTTCTAGTAGTCCAAAGTGATCTAAATTCATGGGATCAGGGTCCCAATACTTATACCCCAAAATCCTCTGTTCTTTGAGGGGAGAGGGCCCTTTGCCCAGTCCAAACCAGTTCTGAAGCACTCTGTTTACCAGACTTCTCCTTTCCTTTCACAGTGCAGGGCAGAAACATCAGATGCCCCACAGGAGGTGGAGCCAGCATTGTGGAAGGCAAGTAAGGTCCTGGAGCACTTTGTTGACAGGACTCCTTCTCTTCTTTCAGTGTGCAGGGCAGAGACATCAGCCGCTCCCCAGGAGGTGGAGCCAGCATTGTAGAAGGCAGGCACAGCCCTATTCAAGGTTCAGGTACAGCTCCTCCCTCCCATCTAGATGCAGATCTCTCTATTCACCACTGGGCTGACTCATCCTGTCTCTTGGAATCCCCAGCCCTGTCACTCACATAACCAGACAAGGAATACACAAACTAGTAGAGGCATGCCTGAAAGGTTAAGCAAGCAAATACCTGCTTAAAAGTGGTATTTGCAAACACAGAATGCTAAAACCAACTTCACTAAAAGGTGCGTTTTATCATTCTGAGTCCAGGCATACTAAACTCGAATTTCTACCATATTCTCTGAGTCAGTTAGGATTATAATATGTAATAATTCTAACAGCCCATTCTGACCTGGAGAACAGGTAGCCTTGCAATAGTGAAAAACGAAAATGGCTGTAATTCACTATTAGGACATGCCACACACACTAGGGTATGTCCTACCTTATACTTACAATGCACCCTGCCCTTGGGCCTACCATAGGGGTAACTGATACGAAAAAAAGGGAAGGTTTAGGGACTGGCAAGTGGGTGCATTTGCCCAGTCAGTGTAACAGTACAAGACTGCACACGGGCTCTGAAATGGCAGACCTTAGACATATTTTACAAGGCTGCTTCTGTGTGTGGCGCACCCAGTGCTGCAAACCCACCAGCAGCGTTTGGATTTATACGCCCTGGGCACACTCAGAGCACTAGACTAGGGTCGGACAGGTAAACCAAATTGCCAAACATGGAACCACTGATTAACACATCAATTTCCAACAGGGAGCACTTGCACTGTGGCACTGGACATCAGTGGCACTGTGAACAAAGCATCTAAAACCAGCAAAAATACATGAGGCAACAGAAAAAATGGAAGGGAGACCCACGCCAATGGTGCCAGGTCTAACAGGCACCTTAAGTGCTGAGCAGCCTTCGATGATGGCCCGTCCTGGCTGTCCGGATTGCTCAGAATTTGTGTGCCCTGCTGGACCGCAGTGGAGGCCTGAGCCAGTCGTCAGCGCGGTCCTACTGCCACATGGGGTAGCCTGCGATGATGCCCTGTGCACTGGTATGTTGTTGGACTTTGTCCTTTTGGCAGGTTCACCCCTAAACTTTTTGCTTTTATATGCGACCTGGTATTAGTTGTTTTTGGCTTCTGCGCACTTTAACCCTGTGTCCCAGTGTAAAGTGCGTGCGCAGTCTGAGTACGTGTGGTGAGATTGGCCTGCCCTCCCATAGGAATGCATGGGGAATGTGTGTGTCCATGGTAGTTCCTGTGTGTGGAGAGTTTGGTATGTGCGAACTCGTGAGATTAAATGCTGCGCGATGGTGTGCGCAGAAAAAATGTGTCTGGTGTGGAAGTGCCACTTCTAGAAGTTGGCATGTCTGTGCAGTAAATGTGAATTGATTGTCTGGATTGTGATTGGCTGGAGCTGGGTGGTGTGCCTGGCTCCAGGAGTCAGGATGGGTCTGCCCGGGTGGTGAATGGAGAGATCTGCATGTTGATAGGAGGGAGGAGTGCACCTGGGACCTGAATAGGGCTAGGCCTTCCCTCAACAATGCTGGCCCCACCCCCTGTGGTGCGTCTGATGTCCCTAGCCTGTCCTGTGAATGGGGAGAGGGGCTGGGCACAACAAAATGCTCCAAAACTGGTTGCCTCTGGTTTTCCCTTAACCCAGTGCTACTAGACAAAGGAAAGATGTCTATAAAAAGGGACTGTGACCCCATGTAAAATGTTCTCTCTCTGATCCTGCCTTCAAGGGGGGCCTGCTGCTGGGCACCAGGAGGTACCACCACTGGGGACTGCCTCCCTGCCTGGAGGGCCCTGTGAGCTGGACCCTGGGCCCAGCCTTTGCCTCCTGCCTTACTTCCAAGACTTTCCCTGGACTTTTGGATTTCTGCCTGCCAGCACCTGGGAAACGCTTGCCTCCCCCTTCTAAAAATAGCGCATTTGCACCACCAGAGCTGCGATCCCCATCTTGAGGGATTCCCCGGAGTGGGGATCCCCCTGGCCGTCGGATTGTCGGTGCGGGTGCCCACCCTGCTCATTGCCGTAATACCATATCCCTAGCGGGTGCCCACCCCACCAGGGATCCTTGGGGCCGTGTTGTAGCCCCAGCGGGTGCCCACCCCGCCAGGGATTGATAAAAAGAAACGGGAGCCTACCGCGTATTGCGCCTCGAGGAAATCACCATCGCGGAACCGGAGTCCGCCTGCATCATCGTCTTGCCGCACTGTGATTGGTCCTAGCAAGAGAGGCTGCTAGGCAACCAAGGAAGCTTTCCCCGAGCTCACCATCGCAGCCCAGCTTCCCAGGAAGTCAGACAGCCCCGCCAATGATGTGGGCAGGCCGCCAGCAGTGGAGTAGTGTGGCTCACTGGTTAGAGGCGGCAGGCCTGAGAGCAGAAGTCAGCCTGGGACCAGGGTTCAATTCCCGACGCGGCAGGGTCGTTGACCTTGGTCAGCGGACTCGATAATTCTCGCTTCGGTGCTTACTCTAATCAGGGGTTCCACTCGGCAACTCTGGGCATTAGCTTGCCTAATCTCCACAACAGCCCCACCAATTCCGGGGATGCCTGGCTCCACCTTGGGGACTCCCAGCAAGGGACCATCCCACAGGGAAAGCCAGGACGGGTTCCCCAGAGTTGTACAGCGCCGGGACGCCCCGTTGCTGGGGCAGCTGTGGCCTTTACAAGTATACTACATTTACATTTACATTTACATTTACATTACACGAAGTGGACAGGAGCCCACCTCGCTCTCCTGTGCCCGGAAGCAGCTGGCTGCGTCCTGACCGGGACTCCCGATTGCGAGGGAGATCCCCGGACTGACTACTTGTGCCCCGTGAAGCAGCCTGATGAGGAGCCCCCCCCGTGAGTGCGGTCGTCTGGAGGCGGGAGGCGCCGATTCAGGTGAGGAGCGGCCCCGGATAGCAGCGGACCGCTCCTCTGCTAAGTGCTGCATTTCTTTGTATTTCGAGCCCACGTGGCTCCCATGCACACAGGGGCATTTCAGAGGGTAGAGCGGCCCCGGTTGGCAGCGGGCCGCTCCCACAGTGTGGCAGCATTTTCTCGATAGTTCAGAGCCCCCGAGGCTCCAACGTGGTAAGTGGGGCATTTGTCATTCCGAGCCCACGAGGCTCCAACGTGCGGGGGCATTTTGTGTTTAGAGCCTACGAGGCTCCCATGCCGTGTTTGGCCACATTTTATATTAGGAGCCCCAGAGGAGAGCCAGGAGGCACGCTGGTGCCAGGCTCAGTTTTCCCAGCTGCCCAACACTTAGTGGGCAGCTGCAACGTTTAGGTGGTGCCCTGCGCATCGCTGCATTTGCAGCTGGTAGCCCTGATTCTGCTGGACAAAGGGCGTTTAAGCCCCTGAGAGGCCAAGTTGGCCTGGGGACAGTTTCATGTGTTGTGCCCTTGCTTGGGGTGCATGGTTATGCCTTATGTGATTTTTGCACAATGTGATTGCCTACTGTGCTTGTGACAATACTTGCCTATTGTGACTTGTGCGTAATGTGCAATGCCTTTATGCCTATACCTCTAAATGCGTTTTTATGAGTAGGAGATTGTTTTGCTTAGTATAGTGTATACTAGTGAGTTTATGTTTTCCTGCGTGATCTATGCCTAAGGAGTTTAGTATTGCGTAGTGTGTACCTACCTTTTACCAGTGGTTATTGGTAGTGTTCTACAAGTGTTATTTTGTGCTATAATTATTCTATGTTCTAAGTGCTATTTCTACTAAGTGCTGATTCTGACAGTGGCCTACGTGGCCCTGTCCTAGTGTAAATAATCCCCTGTAAATACTGCCCAGTGCCAGTTGGCACAGTGTAATTGTGTGATTATGATCTAATGTGTTTATGGTAATACAAAGGCTATTTTTTATATATAACCTTGTGTGGAGTTCCTTTTTGTGGTGTGCCTTGTGTGTTGCTGCTGTGCGTGTGTTGCGCAAACGCTTTACACATTGCCTCCGGGATAAGCCTTACTGCTCGTGTCACGCTACCAAGGGGGTGAGCAGGGGTTATCTTGGCGTGCAACTCCCTTCACCTGACTAGAGTGGTGGTTTCTGCCTGGCTTTGGCGCAAGCCTTAGCCAACCAGAAATCCCATTTCTAACATATGTCCTCTGCCATGGCGAAATCAAGACCCAGATTCAAATGTGAGACCTGGTGGCCTGCAGAGCGGGGCTACATGATGTGGAGGGTGCCATGTCCGTGGGCCCCAGGCTTGGGGCTTAGATCGGCATGTGGTGGGCCCGCATTGAGACACACCGCTTGCGCTAGGTGAGCAGTGAGGCCTGGGTGCGCAGGGGCTGGCATGCACCGCTGGATTGCGGGAGGGGCTGGGGTGCATCTGCCAGGGTGCACAGGGGCAGACAAGCAATGATGTTGTGTGCAATTGTATGTACTTTGCCATTCATGTATCTGGACTCTGTTTCAGATGATGGATCTGTTTCAGATGTGGGACCTGGTGAACTGCACGACATACCATCACGTGGTGGGAGACACACCAGTGTCAGCAGGTGAGCAGTGTGGCATGGGTGCGCAGTGTCGGCACTCTCTCTCCCTGTCCATCTCTTCTGTTATCTGTGTCTCTCTCCCCCTCTCTGTCCGTCTATCTCTCTCTCCTCCTCTCTGTCCGTCTATCTCTCTCTCCCCCTCTTTGTCCATCTATCTCTCTCTCCCCCTCTCTATCTGTCCTTCTCTCGCTCCCTCTCTTTCTCACTCTCTGTATCCCTCTCTCTCCTTCACTCTCTCTCTGACCTTTGATGTGCGCAAGACACACCTTCTCATAATGATTTTTGTCTTGCAGACTGTGACCTACAGATTGTCCCAAGGGGAGCTTCCATGTGTCTTCATTTCTGTTCTATGTTTATTTGAATACATTTTCATTTGTTAATTCGAAGGTGAATGTGTGATGCTCATTTTTTGTGATGACACATGAATTTCACCAAATGTGATTGTTCGACATCAGGTGGATTATTGGGTACATGATTCAGTGTAGTTGATGTGGCATGTCTTTGGCTAGGGGAGAGGGGGTGCACGGGGAGGGGGGTCCTGGGGGAGGTGTCGTTGGATGTTGTTGTCCTGTTGAGGCTCCCAGCTGCATGATCAGTGGCTCCATGGCATCTGTTGCCCTTCAGGTGTGGCTCTGGCCTGGGCTCCCTTTTGTGGTGCAGGCTGTGATCCAACTTCACACCAGGTCAGAGCAGGTGTTAATTTCCTGCTGCTAACACGCTTTATAACATGCTTTATGGGCGTATCTCCAATTTTGGCTGGTCGTTGAGAATGTTGCAGAATGGTGTTGTCGCAGCTTTTGGCAGGGGAACGCCTACTCTGCATCTCATTAGCAATAGTTGCGGGGGTTATCTGTGGCTATGTTTTTTGCAGCGGCTATCACAAGTAAACTGGTGCTATGGGCTGTTAGCACCAGCCTATGAATGGGGTGATAATTGTGACTTTGGCTGTGATAAAGTGCTGATAACTCGGCAATAACTCCTTGAGAATATGCCCCAAAATTTTCTTATACAATTGGCAGGGATAAAGGGGCCCAGCAAGAGAATGAGAAGCTTTGACTTCAATTCTAACATTTAGAAAGTAGACTTGCCTTTGTAGTTTCTTCCCATCAAAAAGCTGTGGAGGAAATTGAGATTTATCAAAAATTGTTCAAGTTCAAGTTCAGGGATTTGTATTGCGCACTACTCACCCAGAGGGTCTCAAGGCGCTTGGGGGAAGGGGGTGCATTATTTAACGAATAGCCAGGTTTTAAGTTCCTTCCTGAAGGAAATGTGGTTCTGGGTGAGGCGGAGGTGTGTGGGGAGAGAATTCCAGGTTTTGGCCGCCAGGTAGGAGAAGGATCTTCCTCCCATGGTGGATCTTTGAATGCGTGGGACTGCAGCGAGGGCTTGATTGGAGGATCTTAGTTGGCGGGTCGGTGTGTAGATGGAAAGTCGTGTGTTGAGGCATTCGGGTCCAAGATTGTAGAGGGACTTGTGTGCATGTGTGAGGAGACTGAACGTTATTCTCTTGTTGACGGGAAGCCAGTGGAGGTCTTTCAGGTGACTGGTAATGTGAGCTTGGCGCGGGATGTCCAATATGAGTCTGGCTGATGCGTTTTGGATGCGTTGGAGTTTTTTCTGTAATTTGGAAGTGGTTCCGGCGTAGAGGGTGTTTCCATAGTCCAGTCGGCTAGTGACCAGAGCGTGGGTGACAGTTTTTCTTGTTTCGGTGGGGATCCAGCGAAAGATTCTTTTGAGCATACGAAGTACGTTAAAGCAAGAGGATGTGACGGCGTTGACTTGTCTGGACATCGAGAGGGAGGAGTCTAGGATGAAGCCCAGGTTACGTGCGTGGTCTGTGGGTATGGGTGCCGTGCCCAGGGCCGATGGCCACCATGAGTCATCCCAGGCAGAGGGGGATGATCCTAGGATGAGGACTTCCGTTTTGTCTGAGTTAAGTTTTAGGCGGCTGTTTTTCATCCATTCGGCTACTTCTTTCATGCCTTCATGGAGGTTGGTTTTGGCGGTGTTAGGGTCTTTGATAAGTGAAAGGCACAGTTGGGTGTCGTCAGCGTAGGAGATGATGTTGAGGTTGTGATGTCGCGTGATGGAATGGAGGGGACTCATGTAAACGTTGAAGAGGGTGGGACTAAGTGATGATCCTTGTGGTACTCCGCAGATGACTTCGGTGGCTTCTGATCTGAATGGGGGGAGTCGGACTCTCTGGGTCCTCCCGGCGAGGAACGAGATGATCCAATCTAAGGCTTTTCCTTGTATGCCGATGTTGCTGAGGCGTTGTATGAGGGTGCTATGACAGACCATGTCGAAGGCGGCGGAGAGGTCAAGTAGGATGAGGGCAACTGTTTCTCCGTTGTCCAGTAGTGTTCGGATGTCGTCTGTCGCTGCAATAAGGGCGGTTTTGGTGCTGTGTTTGGCTCGAAAGCCGGACTGTGAGGAGTCGAGGGAGTTGTTGGATTCAAGGAAGGCGGCGAGCTGTCTATTGACGGCTTTCTCAATGACTTTGGCAGGGAAAGGGAGGAGGGAAATGGGGCGGTAGTTCTTGAGTTCAGAGGGGTCCGCTGTGGGTTTCTTCATGAGTGCACTGAGTTCGGCGTGTTTCCAGCTCTCTGGGAAGGTAGCGGAGTTGAAGGAGCAGTTGATGATATCACGGAGATGGGGTGCGATGATGGAGTCTGCTTTGTTGAAGATGTGGTGGGGACAGGGGTCGGTTGGAGAGCCTGAATGGCTGGAATTCATTAGGCGGATGGTGTCTTCAGTGGTGATTGGGTTCCAGGCGTTAAGGATGTTAGGGGGCGGTTTAGGTTCGGAGGTGGGTGGAGTGGACTGTTCTTTGGAAGTGTTCTCAAAGCTGTTATGTATGTCGGCGATTTTGTTATAGAAGAAAGAGGATAAGGAGTCGCAGAGTTCTTGGGAGGGAGTGATGTCGTTTGAGGCTGTGGTGGGATTGGTAAATTCTTTGACGATGTTGAATAGTTCCTTGCTGTTTTGGGCGCTGTTGTCGAGTCGATCCTTGAATGCTGACTTCTTGGTATATTGCATCAGTTGGTGGTGTTTGCGGGTGGCTGTCTTGAGGGTGGTCAGGTTGTCAGTGGTTGGGTTTTTTCTCCATGTTTTCTCGAGAGTACGGCATAGTTTCTTGGATTTCTTAAGGTCTTCGTTGAACCAGGGGGCTTTTTTGCTGCCCTGTTTGGTTTGGTGGTTTTTCAAGGGTGCTAGTTCGTCAGCGCTGTGAGTGATCCATTGTTTGAGTTTGGTGGCCGCTTGGTTTGGGTCCGATGGGAGGGCGGGCGGGTTTTGATTGAGCGATGTGAGGAGTTGGTCGGTGGTGATTTTGTTCCAGTTTCTTCGTGGAATAGGTTGTGGGGGGTTGTGGGTCGAGGTAGTTCTGTAGCTGAAGTGAACACAACTGTGGTCCGTCCAATGGAGAGCTGTGGTGTGATCGAAGGAGATGTGCTTGCTGGAGGTGAAGATTGGGTCGAGCGTATGTCCGGCTAAATGGGTGGGGGTGTCAACAAGTTGCTTGAGACCAAGATTGGCCAGGTTGTCCAGAAGGGTGGTGGTGTTGCTGTCGTTTTTCTTTTCCAGGTGGAAGTTGAGGTCTCCCAGTAGAATGTAGTTTTCGGAGGCGAGGGCATGTGGGCTGATTAAGTCAGTGATGTCTTCGCTGAATTGTTTACGGGTTCCTGGTGGTCTGTAGATGAGGGTGCCTCTAAGTGTGGTCTTGGGGTTTGTGTGGATCTGAAAGTGGAGGTGTTCGGCGGTTGTAAGGTTATCGTCGGAGCTGGTCGTGATTCTGATGGTGTTCTTATGGACGATGGCGATGCCTCCTCCTGTTTGGTTGTTGCGGTCTTTTCGGATGATCTTGTAGCCGTCTGGGATGGCTATGGCGATGTCGGGTGCTGAAGAGGCGTTCATCCAGGTTTCTGTAAGGAAGGAGACGTCCGGTGAAGCAGTGTCGAGTAGGTCCCAGAGTTCAGTGGCATGTCTGTGGATCAAGCGAGTGTTCAGCAGGATGCACTTCAGGTGGTTAGGGTCGGGTCTGTGTGTGGGGTTAGTGGATTTGGTGGGGGTCTTGTTGCAGGCGAACTTGCAGGAGTGGCAGGCGAATGGGCCGTGGTTATGTCCTGGGGCAGCCTCGTAGCATTGTGATGTGCGTCCGGTGTTAAGGGCTAGGAGGGTGGCGAAGTCGTACGTTATGCGGGTGGAGAGGGGTTCGCGGGGACCAGGGGGTTTGGCGCTGGGAGCGGTCCAGGCGCGGACGGGCGTAGATGGGCTTACATTTTGGCGCACCTTTGGCGCGACTGGGGCGCGATCGCTGCGCGTGAATGCTGCGTGCAAAAGCATCTGTCATATGTGGATAGTGGAGGGGGCGGGGGCGAGGGAGGGTCAGCTGGGAGGCGGGCGCTGGGTGTAGGGGCAGGCTGGAAGGCACAACAAACAAGATGGCGGTAACAACTAAGGAAACACGATGTAAATGGGGTTTGCAGAGGCGCAGGCACAATCAGGCACAGACAATTACACAGTGCAAAGCGAGCCCACACAAGCGTCACAGTAAGCAGTATTCTCCAAGTGGCACGATGTTACGCTATATTCGGCAATGCGGCAAATTAATGAGTTCACGAATTCTGTACCAGCTTATCAAGCAAATCAGGGATAAAGTGTTAAAATTGTATCACCGGCATTGGCAGCCCATGCTTTAGCACAGTGAAACAATGGGTGAAGGTCTTGTGTTGGAAACGGAAGGAGAAAGTGACAGTGATTGCTATACCTGCAGTTTGTAACAAGGCAGTTTGTGAAGTCCTTAGTTATTTCTATTAAGAACTATATATAGAGGAAACAAATTCTCGTAGTAAAGTATACGAAGAGTATGTACAAGAATTCAATATGGCATCCTTATGTTCGGAGAATAGGGTTTCACACAAGCAGTCTATCACACAAAAGGAGGTAGCAACTGCCGTTTAGAACTTACCAGCCAGTAATTCAAGAAAAGCAGACTTTTTCCACTGTAAACATTTTCTGGATAGATTTAAAACTTCTTGACTGAGGTGATCAATAATCTGGGTTGGGTGCATGACATTCCTCCAACATGGAAACAAACTCACATTGTAAATTTTTTTTACAAAAAGAATTGTGGCTCTTATCGCACCATTTTGGTAATGAATTCAGATATAAAATGTATTTTACAATTTTGATTAATCTCCAATCTAAAGGTATTCATCAGATAGTTACACCTCGGCAACATGATTTTGTACCCTATTGAGATTTCACAGATCAATATTATGGCACCCTTCTTGTTTACCCTGTATACTAACGGTCTTGAATAGGTAATGCTTGAGGAGTGCCAGGACCTACCGCAAGTACAAAATCGATCTATACCCGCCCTACTCTATGCAGATGATGCAGTGATAATGGCCCAAACAGCAATAGAGTTACAGCGGGCCCTTGATGAATACAACGAGCATAAGGAAAGCCTTATTAATGTTACCAAGACTTATATAATGAATTGTGGGAAGGCTAGTAGAAAACAAAGGACTATCTTTATCGAGAATAAGAAACTCGAAAACACAAAAACATACCCATACTTAGGTAGGGCACCCGGCAACAGGCCAGAAGGGCAAAACAATTGCTATTTATGAGAACAACAACAGCCCTAGTAAATTTTGCACAGAAGTTAGGTAAAAGGCCCCCAATGGAACTGATTAAGATCTATCAAGCGAAATGTGTCAGCGCAGTAATGTATGGGGTTGGGATCTCGGGATACTGCAACGTATCTGACATACAGAAAGTGGAAAATGCTTTTATCTGTTATTTATTGGCTGTACCACCTTCATCGTCAACTTATATTTGCCACACCGAGCTGAGGCTACAATATATTACAGATAAAATAAGAGTGCAGCCAGTTTTATTGTGGCATTGAATTTGGACCTCAACAAAAATGACTTTTAATCAAAAGGTCCAAGAGATTCCCTTAAACTGGAGCAAGCCCTAGCTATTAGGTGGCTGAAGTATATTAAAGACTTCTTGACGGACCTAGGACAGCCAGAATGTTTTCACAATCCATCACAGATGAGTATTATCTTCAGGAAAGTTTTTAAAAAACAATGCATGTCACACCTGGAAGAACTTAGATATGCCAGTGAGGTTCTTAAGCCAAACGTTTAATTGAATCAGATGATCCTTTCTTCTACTGCAATGCAACCATATTTAACCTTTCATGTAACTGGGTATGATAGATTTGTACTGTTTTTGTTATGGTAAAAGTGGAGTAATGAAATTAGTAATATTTTGTCTTGTACGTCACTTTTTCCTAATCATGAATTTAAATTGAATGTTTTGCAATAAGTCCAATGTATACTGTGTACTATGCTTTTATGGTTTTGTAATTCAAAAATGAAAACCAAATAAAACGAATTTTGAATTATGGCTATCTCTATATTTGAAGTGTACCAAAAAGTGATAGATGGAAAGTTGAATTAATCTCAGTCACTGGTAATTACTTGGGCCCCATTCCACTCCATCAATATTTTACACACCATGCCACCTTAATGTGCACCGAACCATATGCAAACCAGTCTTGACTCTGCTCCGATAGGAGCAGTCCAGCCAGAACAGCCAGGTCATGTCCTCCTCGAACTGGAAGACAAGCAGCCTCAGACAGGTTTTGCTCTTATTAGGTTATTTGTTCATGGGACCTACATCTGTTCATGCACTTCCTACTTAAACAACTAACTGAAGGAGACAAAAAAGTGAAGGTTGGAGTGATTTAATTAATCTCAGCCACCGGCAATTATTCGATGCCACATCCCAGTCCATAGTTATTTTGCCCACCGAGTCCTCCCAGTTTGGACCCAGTTATATGCAAATCAGTCTTGGACCTACTCAAATAGGAGCGGTCCGGCCTGATCTGCCAGGTCAGGCCCTCCCTGAACCAGACGACAAGCAACCCAGGACTGGGTTCCCCCTTATTAGAGCTCATAAGTTGGGCATAGCTTGGTTCTAGTAGTGTAGTCTACAAGGGGCCCATGTCTGAGCACACCTGTCCTACTTAGGGTGTCACAATGAAGTAGACAAAAAGTGATGGATAGAATGCTTTAATTAATTTGCAACACTGGTAGTTACTAAGGGCGCATTCCAGTCCATTTCTATTTTGCACACCTTACCACCTCAATTTGGACTCAGCAAACTACTCATTCCTAACCTGCTCCTTCTGCTATTATCTCCAAATAAACTCTTTCTAGACCCTTACCTCTTCAATGCATCCACTATCCTGTTCAATCCAATTAACAGACTCACATGTCCACTGCTCAAATTAATGTAATACTTATCTATACTAATTCATCACTAATCCTTTTATGGATTCCGGAGTAGCAGGCTACTCACCGATAAGCATTTTGATGCCTCATGAGGGATACTAAGCACTTTATAAATTAAATTACAATTACAATATGCAAATAAGTCTAGATCCTGCACAGATAGCAACAGTATAGTCTTAACGGGCAGACCAGGTCCTCCCCAATCCAGAACATAGCAACTCAAGACCGGTTTTGATCTTATTAGGTTTCATCAGTTGGGTATAAATTGGTTCCAGTGGCACAGTGTGCAGGGAACCCTAATCTGGGCATACCCATCACACTAAGGGCATTGAACTGAAGGATACGAAAAATTATGGATGATATGCTTGAATTAGGCTCAGTCACTGGCAATTCTATGTCAGGAAGCGGAGGCGAGGATTTTGCTAGTCCTTTCTCCATTTTACTGGACAGCATGTTAAAAGATAAAGAAAAAACATAAACCATGAACTACCCTAACCAACATGGCAGCAGTAGTCATGGTGATACAGTAACCAATCAGAGTCCATAACAACAGCATAAAGGAATCCCACGTCTGTAGTCCTTCCTCTTTCTCCATTGCTGCCGGGTCAAGATAAGTCCAGTTTTTTCTCCTCAACTTACTCTTATGGCGTGGCAGTGTTATTTAATAGTTATTCATTCAAAGGGTAGCAGCCGAGGTCCGCAGACAACGAGCCTCTCTAATCTTGATCACTCCTATATGGAAGGCTCAATGCTGGTTCCCATCTCTTCTGGAATTATCTTGGGACAAACCTATTCGGCTCCCCGTAACCAACCTCATTCTGACGGATCCATTGGGTCATCCACACCCTCTGGTTCTCTAAGGCCATCTACGTCTCATGGCCTGGAGGATTTCAGGAGACGTTGGTCTAACGAATCACTTTCGAAAGACGCTGAACTCCTCATTCAGCGAGCCTGGGCCCCTAGTACCACCAAACGATACCGATCTGCCTGGAACAGATGGGTTCGTTGGTGTGTGGCAAAACACTTGGATCCCGTGGGCTCACCTGTGACAGAAGTAATTAACTTCCTTGCTAAGCTTTTTCAAGGCAAACTTGCTTACTGTACCATCAATTCTTTCAGATCAGCAATTTCTGCGGGTCATACCCTCGTGGATGGTTCTCCTGTGGGAGAGCATCCTTGGGTTTGCAAACTTCTCAAGGGTATTCGCCTGTCACGTCCTCTGGAACCGCGTTATTCTAGTCTTTGGGATGTGAATGTGGTTTTACGATTTCTTCTTTCCTGGCAGGATAACGAATACCTTTCACGCAAGGAACTTTTGGCTAAATTGGCTGTACTCCTCTGTCTCATTTCTTGCAAAAGGGCTTCCGATGTTCGCGCTCTTGATGTTTCTGCCAGAGTTTTTACCCCTGAAGGAGTTACTTTTACCATCTCTAGACGAACCAAGTGTAATACCAGGTCAGTATCTTATCCAGCTTTTCTGGATTCACCTAAACTTTGTGTTGTTCGTTGCCTCAAAACTTATGAGGATGTAACTTTGGAATTCCGCCCCCCGGGCGAAAGACAATTGCTAATTGCGATTAAGAAACCTTTCAAAGCGGTTTCCTCTCCCACCATTGCCAGATGGATCCGGTGGATTATGTCTGAGGCTGGTATTAACATTTCAAATTTTGGCGCTCACTCCACTAGAGGCGCTATGGCTTCCAAGGCTGTCCAGGTTAGGGGCAGATTGGAAGATATTATGAATGCAGCGGATTGGTCTTCAGATTCAACTTTTAAAAAGTTTTATTTTAAGCCAATCCATGAGGCGACATCTTTGGTGGTGAGTAAGCTTTAAAAAAGCAAAATCCTCACCTCCGCTTCCTGACATAGAATGAGAAATTTCCTAGTTCACACAAAGGAAAGTTTCAATTCTATTAAGGACGCGGAGGCGAGGATTTTCCCACCCTGGCTTTTTCTAGCCTTCCCTCCCGGACCTATGCTTTCCAAGCTATTGTTCTTCATACGAGGGAAGTATTATTTTTTCATATGTATTGATATGTACATTTGATTGATATGTTTTACTGCATATATCTTGCTTTTATTGCAATTATCTTTGCTCATTTTCCACTGCAATGTGTTAGATTCTTTCAGCATTGTTCTGGACGAGATATTATTATTTTTTCTCTTCCCTAGGCTCCGAACAGAAAACGGACTAGAGGGTAGAGGACTTCTTTCCCCCGGCAACAGTGAAAGAGGAAGGACTACCGACGTGGGATTCCTTAATGCTGTTGTTATGGACTCTGATTGGTTACTGTATCACCATGACTACTGCTGCCTTGTTGGTTAGGGTAGTTCATGGTTTATGTTTTTTCTTTATCTTTTAACGTGTTGTCCAATAAAATGGAGAAAGGACTAGCAAAATCCTTGCCTCCGCGTCCTTAATAGAATTGAAACTTTCCTTTGTGTGAACTAGGAAATTTCTCATTACTCAGGACAGCATCCCAGTCCATCCTGATTTTACACACCATGCCACCTCAGTTCCAATTTGAACAGCCCAGCCTGGACTGCCGGGTTACGCCATCCATGAACCAGACAAGACAAGCAATCCAAGACCGGCCTCACCCTTAATAGGGCTCATCAGTCAGTTATAGCTTGGTACCAGTGGCACCAGTAGCTGCAAAGGTTCCAGATTGCCATATGTGTCATTTTCATAATTTCAGTGTAATTATGGGTGACATTTCAACGACTATGAGTGACTCTTTCTTGCAAACAAAAATCAAACAATAAAGATGAGGGAAACATACAAATATCAGAAATTACATCACTTTTAGAAATGAGAAACTCTAAGAAAGACTTAAAACTGCAGAAAAACACCAACAATGGAAGAGCAGTAATTGAAGACAGACTGCAGTTTTCAGTAACATACAGTACACTCTTCAGCTATCATACTGCATAGATCAACAGCAGAAGGCTGATAATAATGCACAGAGCACTTAGAGGCTGCATGCCAGAGGCAGTAAACAATAATTAAATATGCTATTAGAGATTCTGTGCTACCCATGTGCTAAAATAATACAAACAAGTATGTCTGTTATTTATTGCGTGTCAAAGGTGGAAGCCACAAAAAGTGTACTCAATATATCCATTACATCAGGGTTTTATCAGGGCTGGCTATGTACTCATATACTCGAGTCACTGTTTTGTTAATGTATAAAGTAAAATTAACAACTGTCTTTTAATAGTACATTAGAACATCAAACCAGATGCTGTAAGCTGCTGCATTATTTTTAAACTTTCAGATTTACGCATCTGGTGTCGCCGTCACTTGAAGTTGCCAATAGCAACACCTCCTGTAATTGGGCTCTAAATATGCACATCCGAAGTTGTAGGTCTAGTATGAATGTTTTCAGGGCGGCATGTGAAAGGATATGTTCACACCAGGGCCGGACTGGGGACCGAAATCGGCCCTGGCAAAGTGCTCAGCCGGCCCCCCCTCTCCCCTGGGGGTGCGAGCGGACGATTTTGTTACAGGGCCGTGTTTGCAGCTATGCTGCAAAAAACGGCCCTGTAACAAAAACGGCCCCCTGGGGCCCAAAACCGGCCCCCACCCATGCGGCCAACCGGGGATTGCCCGGTGCCCGCAACGGCCAGTCCGGGCCTGGTTCACACAACCGTTCACTACTATGGCATCTTCATCTGCGAGGGTCCTTGCACTGCCAGAAGTCCAGGTATTTGGCCTAACGGCTAAGGCGCTCGACCTCGGACCTGGGGATCTGGGTTCGAGTCTCGGTAACAACGCCAAAACCTCCTGTGATTCTGGGCAAATCACTTAATCTCCCCGTGTCTAAAAATGAAAGTGTGTGTCCTCATGTAAAAACGTAACTTGTGCTATGTAAAGCGCTCTGATACCTGATTCGGTTCGGGTCCAGTTCGCGCTATATAAAACTCTACCAAAAAAAAAAAGTAGTGTGTTATAAATGAAGAGCCCAGACAGGACTTGGTCATCCTCGCCTCTTACGTCACTCCCGCTCTCTCTGAAGTGATGTCACGTTCGTCTCCCACGGCGCCACAGTTATGCACAAGTTACCTGACTGGGGCATACTACACTCAGCCGGACTTGACGTCACGCCAGGCTGTGTAGTAACTCAGCGACGCCACTGGAATCAATGCAAAAGAATACATTGCAGCATCACAGACTGCAGCTGATGCCTGGAGCGCCCCAGGTCAGCTGGAGAGGAAAGTGGGAAACCCAATTGACCCTTGGAGGCTTGGGAAGATTAAATATGATCAGGTAAAAGTGCCTACATGGGATTCAATAGAGCGCACTCTGTTAGCTAATTCATGCAGTGATGTTTCAAGGTTCCAGTCTGTAACCTATGGATAAACAATCTACAATTCAGTTTTCCATTTCTTCCTAAACGATCTCTAAAAGATACTAATGAAACCGGTGTGAATTCTTCATAAATCAAATTGATATAATATGAATGTGGAGGGTACAGAAAGATTAAAGCAACGTAGAAATGACCAAGGTTTGCTAAATTATTCATACCTCAGAGTCATTAATGTAAACATCTATTCCAAACCAAAATACATAAACAGAACAGTGAGTCTGTACAAAACAGAAACCACTTTCTAAAGAAAATTTAAACAATAAGGAAGTAGATGAGGTTGTTGACGTTTGGGTCTTGTCGGCGTAATCATCCGTTAGACTGTCAAAATACATAAACAGAACAGTGAGTCTGTACAAAACAGAAACCACTTTCTAAAGAAAATTTAAACAATAAGGAAGTAGATGAGGTTGTTGACGTTTGGGTCTTGTCGGCGTAATCATCCGTTAGACTGTCTTCAGGACGATGAAATAAACTGTTGGGCCATTTACACGAAAAAAGAAGAAGCTATTGAAAATCTCGCAGATTTGATCAATTTTCAAACAAATATTACTACTTCGATGAAGTCACCACAGTCAATTTACCAGTGCTTGTGCTCTCAAATGTCGAGCCGAGAACAGAGTGCAAGTACTCCGATGAGCCACTGTCACTTCACTCGGCGTTCCTGGAGCAGCTGGTGCAGGCCACAGGCACGCCCTGCCAGGTGCCTGGTATGCTCACACCCAACAGCTGAGACTATGCGTGCCAATGCATTTCAGTGCAGTGATGCGGCGCACCACACTGAAATGCTTTAGTCTAACACCTGATGAGTGATACTTGGTAGGATTGCATCCCATTTAGAGAATCACAATGAAGTATACAAAAACGTGATGGGTGGAATGCTTGAATTAATCTCAGCCACTGGTAATCAGATGGGCTGTATTCCAGTCCATCATTATTTTGCAGACCATGCCACCTCAGTTAGGACTCAGCAATTTTCAAAAAAGCTTTTGCCTTACTCCAATAGGAATAGTCCAGCCTGAACTACCAGGTCTAATATCATAATTCTTAAAAATTGGACATAAAACTCTTTCCGTATATCTAAAATGTTCTGACAGTCCAGTAGCAGATGTAGGATATCGCATGTTATTCCCAAATTGCACGTACATTTTTCTACATTATCAATCATACATCTTTTTACCCCATCATTCACATAACATGGGTTTACCCCAATCCTTAGCCTTAGCAGTTCTCTTCTCAACCAGCAGCTAGGCAGCCCAACTATATAGGTGTAATGTTGTTCGTTTTGCCACGCTAGCGCCGTGAAATGTACAGATTTTTTCCTCAAAAGGTAATCTTGGCCCTGAGCTCGAGAAATTTCTTTACCCAGGGCCCTAAGTTCCCTTTTGTCGATCTTGATTTGGAGAGTCTTGGGGTAGAGCGTAATCTTCATAACGTAGCACACTTTAGTAATGATAGCTCGTGTCCTTTTTGCCCACATTAACTCACTCTTTACAATCTCATTTCTGCACCATTGAGACATTTTATAATCTTCCCCCATACCCAGGCGCTGCCAAAAATGCAATAGGTCTGTTAAACCTGGCATCATTGGCTTGAGTCTCCCTTCCATTTTGTTGGATTGCCTCCTATGTTTTTGATATGTTTTTGCTGGGTATATGCTTTGGGCACTGTGCCACAGCTATTCAGTGCCACAGTGCAAGTGCTCCCTATGTTAGATTAATGTATTGATTAGTGACTCCATGATTGGGTTATTTGATTTACTTGTCAGACCCTAGTACAGTGCATAATGTGTGCCCAGGGCTGGTAAATCAAATGCTGCTGGTGAGCTTGCAGCACTGGTTGTGCCACCCACAGAAGCAGCTTGTAAAGTGTGTCTCAGGCCTGCCATTGCAAGGCCTGTGTGCAGTCAGTGACTGCCATGTCGACTGTGCACTTGCCAGTCCGTAAACCTTCCATTTTCTTCATATCAGACACCCCTAAGGTAGGCCCAAGGGCAGGGTGTATTGTAAGTAAAAGGTAGGACTTGCCCTGGTGTGTGTAGCATGTCCTAATAGTGAATTACAGCCATTTTCGTTTTTCACTATTGCAAACCTACCTGTTCTCCATAGGCCAGAATGGGCAGTTAGATTATTACATTTTATAATCCCAACTGACTCAGGGAACATGGTAGAAACTCGAATTTAGAATGCCTAAACTGAGAATGATCAAGTACATCTTTTAGTAAAGTTGGTTTTAACATTCTGTGTTTGAAAATACCACTTTTAAAAAGTAGGTATTTTCTTATCTAACTATCCAAGCCTGCCTCTGCTAGGTTGTGTATTTTGAGTGACAGGGCTAGGGGATTCCAGGAGACAGAATGAGTCATCTCAGTGGTGAATAGGGAGATCTGCATCTAGATGGGAGGGAGGAGTTGCACCTGGGACCTGAATAGGGCTTGGCCTTCCCTCCACACATCTGGCTACACCCTCTGGGGTGCGGCTGATGTCTCTGCCATGCACGGTGAAAGAAGAGAAGGAATCATGTCAACAAAGTGCTTCAGGGCTGTGCTTTCCCTCCACAATGCTGGCTCCAACTCCTGTGGGCCGTCTGATGTTTCTGCCCTGCACTGTGAAAGGAAAGAAGGAGTCATGTCAACAGAGTACTCCAGAACTGGTTCCTCTGCCTTCATAGAACAAAGAGAAAAGTAGTATAAATATTGGGAACCAGACCCAAGAACTTTAGATCACTTCTGGGAACAAGACGAACCTTTGCCAAGGAGAAGAACCAAGGAAGCTGCAGGAGTTTGGACTGCCCCTCTGCCAGTGTGCTGTGTGCTGGGTTGGCCTGCAGCTGTTTCTTTATTGCCAAGGGAAAGGAGAAGGAACTTTCAAAGAACTTTCATCATCTTACAGAATATTTCTCCAAGGGCTAGAACTTGTGCTTGCCTCCTGCTGAAGTCTCAGGGACAAAAAACTTCACCAACAGATCCCCTCTAAATTTCCTTGCTAGGAATTCTATCTGCAGAAGCCTGTGTGTCGCTGGGAGCTGGAAGCGTGATGCAACAAGAAGAAACGTGTCGCCGCCGCAGCTGTAGTCGTTGCATCGCCGGAGAAGCGTGCCGCCGCTGCATCTCCCCAGAAGCGTGTCTTCGTTGCAGCTGTCTGCTGTCGCATCCCCGGAGAAGTGTGACGCCATCGAGAGGGTCACCGTTGTATCACCGGAGAAGAGTGTTGCAGGGCCTGTCGCGGCTCCAAGGTACAGAGTCGTCGCAAGGCTGCCAGGGTGTGTGGCCATCGTCTTCGCATCAAGGGCCCCATCTTCTTGTATCGCACCAGGATTGTCGCATCGCAACCGGCCTGCAGGCCAAGAACCTACGCATCACCCCTGCACCGGTAAGGATCACAACGCATCCCCTACTCTACGCAAGCATTGAGGCGCGACACATCATCTCCCCTGGAGCAAGGAACCGACACATCTCCCACGAGCCTTTTGTTTGTCTTGCGTTACGCATCCAGGTTCTTTTGTGAGAACTGTGTCGCATTTATCACCAACTTGAACAAAGTAACTTCTTCCATCTTTAAGTCAATCTTAAGTACAGTATTGTGGATTTTTATCTATATAAAGAATACTTATTTTTATAAAACCTGTGTGGTGTCCATCTGTAGTGTTTTCACTGTATTACTGTGTATATTCGCAAATGCTTAGCACACTATCTCTGAGATAAACCTGTCTGCTCGTGCCAAGCTACCAAGGGGGTGAGCAGGGGTTATCTAGTAGTGTAATCCCCTTATCCTGACTTAGAAGCACGGGTCCTTATTTGGACAAAGGTGTATACCATTGCCATACACGCTGTTATACCCCATGAGGTTATTTCCAATTCTAATCTTATCGCCTGAATTATAGACGATTTGGGCAAAGAAAATAGACTTTTCAGGATGTTTCCCTCCTCTGAGTTGCATCCATTATTACCATTCAGATAAAGCACTTCTGCGCCATACAAAAATTGGGGTGGTTTCATTGCTGACTGCTGAGTATATGCGACTTGGAATTCAAAAATGGCCCCCGGATTAGGTTGTTATCTCCATTAAGAATAACGTTACGTCCGTCAACATTACGTGACGTTTGTTTCCGGATCACATGACCGGTGAGCTCTGTGTTTGGGTGATCGCGCGTAGACTTTAAATGGCGCGAGCTCTCACCCGGCAGCGTTCCTGGGATGATTTACAGTCCCTTAACCAAGGCTGTACGGTAAGGAGAGAGGGGTGTCCCTGCACGTATGTTGTGGTTGTTTACGTGGCCGGCTCCTCTGTATACATCGGCTCCGATGGTAACTGGAAAGTCTGGGTTAGTTTCCCTCCATGTAATGCCGCAACATCGCTATGTATTAGGGGAGTTCAGTGGGGTATGAAATTCACTAGTAAAGGCTGTTTGATACATCAGAAAATAGTACATCCTTATGGACTATGACATGCTGATACCTGTGCTACAACAGTAGGTGGGGTTGAATCAGATATTTAAATTGGGCAGCACTATGTTAGACACCTATTGGCTATAAACTGTGCTAACTAAACAGTCCCCATAATGTACAAAATTCACAACTTGGGTGGATTATGGGTGGAGGGAGAGATAATAGTATATTACAGAAAACATTACCGTCTGGGTTTTTTCTGCACTAAACTCCATCTGCATGATCTATAGGTTGATGCTACAACCAACAGCAAAGGCGGAGAATTACCTGATCAGCTGGTACGAGTGAGCATAGCTGATCTAGGGTAATGTTGCATTTTATTCGGGAAACTAGTGGAGGATCAATTTGGTCCAGAATGGGTTCTAACTATTTTTAAATTGTCTTTTTCAACTCGGCAGCTTCCTGTTTCAAACATGTCTGAAGTGGGTGCAGCAACAGAGTGTTAAACCCTGATGAATCTGCCGTAAATTGTATTGGGCAGTGAAACATGTCGGTTGCAGGTAGTGGTATGCGACAAAAAGCTACCAGCCTTTTTAACTCAACAGTGCATTCCTCATTTAATAATAAAGTAGTTTAGTGGGTCTGCCTGTTGATTTTACTTCACCTTCACTCTGTATTGTTTTTGTCACGTATAGGAGCTATGCTCTAAGCTCCTTGCTTTGCACCTGTTTCTTTAAACTTTTACTCTTTATTTTCCTTTTTTTTTTCACAAATTCTGGATAAGGAATGGTCACCTATGATGAGAAAGGGGCTGAGTATTTGGTAAATATCTGACCAAATTTTCCCCGAGGGTGTTCGCCCGTGAGGTGCCTTCCTCTCCGCCACACATTTTTTCTGTTTCAATTGTGTTTGTGTGGGTGTATGTATGGCCTTATTCAGGCCTGACATCATAGGTTGCGCCGAGTTGAATATATAGAGAACCCCCCAAAAACAATTGCTAGTGTTCACAAACAAGTTGTTTGTCTGGGACAGTGGGGCATTAGAGACAGTAGATACCTAAATATAGAATCTAGATAAGGTTTATCCCGAATCTTACGTCAGAAGATTCCAGTGGAGAATGTTCTCATGCCCGCTAGTTGATTGCTAACTCGAGTCCTGGGTACAGGGATTTTTTGGATTGAATCTCATTGAGTGGAGGGCTTTCCCTAACAGTACCCGTTATTCCCTCTATGCTCCGCTTGCTATTATATGTCTTGTACGGCGGCTCAGCCGTGAGAGCGTTTCTCTTAAATATATAAATTGTGGAGGTTCCTATTTTTTATTGCAATGCCTGTTCTGGATGTCCTAAAATATAAAAATCCCCCACAGTTCTTGTGATACGATAACGTGATCACACCACAGTATTGGGTTATTTGTGACCAGGAGTCTTCGACGACTGGTTTTGAATTTGGTCCTATTTTAGATTGTGGAATAGGAAAGAGGCTTCCAGATGGATAAAAATTGCCTGGCTTTCACTAATGACCAGATAGCAGCAATCCTATCAGGGCCGTCACTGTTTCCTGGTGCCCCACTTAGAGGAACCACCTCTGCTCGAGAAGAATGGGAGAAACTATCAAACCTTAAAAAGAAACAAGTACGGATCGCACTACACGGTGCGTTGATGACAGAATACTACACAGCAGGTGCAGCACCCCCACGCCTATTAGTCAGGATCGAGCCACGTATCTTCCTAGATGATAGTAAGTTCCGTCAGGACTGGAGCTTTATTGCCAATAAATGTACTAGGGATTGGCTCATTCTAATAATCAGTACTGCCCAACGATTGAGTGAGGACCTCCTAAAAGAGATCATTGAGCTAGAAGAAACCATAGCTAAGGACACTACTCTCTTGGACACTAAGGAGCAGTTACAGAGAATCCAGGACGATCTGACCGATTATAAAAACTATATGGTCAACCAGAAAATCAAAGGGCTAACTAAAAATCTAGAGAGGTACACACATGAGTGGGCTTTCCCATATGTAAAGGAAGAATATTATCAACAGGCATCAGAACAGCAGAGTGCAGGTACACGGCAGAGAGGCAGAGGTGGTAGACAGCAACCCAGGCGGACCCCCAACAACTGGACGTTTGACAATACCTCAAGCGAAGAGGAAGAAGACCCACAACAGGGCAATAGGGTGAGGTTCAACCAACAAGATCGCCAGAACGAAGATTTGGGCGCCTTACTACGCTCTTTTTTAGGGCAAGGTCAGGGAACCAACCACAACAGGGGAAGGGGGTCCTTAGGACGGGGCAGAGGGAGAGGCAACACAGTACCCCAATGGCAGACCCACTCACCCAGGGTGACTCGCAGCCGAGGCCGCTTACTGAATTGAAGGAGAGTATTGTTGTAAATCTGTCGGATCTTACTTTAACACCTGAGGAGGAAAGAGTCCTGAACAAAGGGTTGGGGTTTGTCCCGACCCCTAGACACGATGCTTTCAAATGCCGTATTGAATTTCATGAAACGATGCGCAAGATTAAATTGAAGAAATTCTTTGCGAATAAAGAAAAGAACCCTGACACATTTCGAGGGACCAACCTAAAAAAAAACTCGACATTTTGTCCATCAATGGCCACTATAGGGCCAGAAGGGGCTGTGTTGGAGGAAAGGGTCCTTCGTGATATTGAAATTTTTGAACAATCCCAGGAACACTCCAGATACACCAATATGACCACGGATGATTGGAAAGCAGTAAGGTCACTGGAACAGAACAGTCTGCTAACTATAAAATCAGCAGACAAAGGGGGTGCGGTTGTGGTATTAAATACCAGGGATTATGACGCAGAGGTACAACGATTATTGAGCGTACGTACAAATTACCGCCCCTTAATAAGGACCCTGTTGATGACTTATCTAAAATGATTCAGGAAATGGTGAGCAGAGCCAAGGCTAACAAATGGATTTCTGTTAAAAAGGCGGAGTTTCTGGTTAATGTCACCCCCAGGACTCCCGCTCTGTATATCTTACCAAAGATACACAAACCCACTCGCCCCCCACCCGGCAGGCCCATAGTGTCGGGGATACAATCAATTCTTGAGCCCCTTTCGCAATATGCGGATTACTTTCTCCGTGAAGCAGTGGTTAACTAACAATCCTTTGTAAAGGATACCACTGATGTTTTAAACATCTTGGAGTCTGTCCCCTATGATCCTGACGTACAATGGCTGGCAACCATTGATGTTGAGTCTTTGTTTTGTACACGAGTATCCCCCAGGACGCTACGCTGGTGGCAGCAGCGCGCGCCCTGGGGGACCTCGAGTGGTTCTATGATGTTCCGCAATCGTTTGTCATGGAGTGTGTTGAGGTGGCCTTGGCCCGCAACTACTTCATGTACAAAAATCAGCTCTACCTGCAGACCTCTGGTATCTCTATGGGGGCCACTATGGCCCGCAGTCTGGCCTGTATATACGTTGGCCAGTTTGAGGAGCACATCGTCTATCCTAATACCAACCCCTTCCAGAGTCAGATCTGTCTCTGGAAGAGATATATAGATGATGTGCTCTGCATTTGGTCTGGCTCTGAGGAGTCACTGCTTGAGTTCTTTAGCTGGTTAAACTCACAAGATCAGTGTTTAAAATGCACTTGGTCCTACAGCCGTACCAACGCCACTTATTTAGACCTGGATATTGAAGCATGTGGAGACGGATCCTTGAGCACACGAGTACATCAAAAACGTACGGATAGAAATTCCCTCTTAATGTATAATTCATACCATCCGAGGGCCCTCCGGGACAACCTTCCGGTGGGTCAATTTCTCAGATACCGAAGAAACTGCTCGGATACTGACACGTTCGTTGAACAGTCATGTGACCTCACTAAGAGATTAGAACAGCGCAACTATCCTCGTAAGATTGTCAAAAACGCAAGAAAGAGGGCATTCAATACCCTTCGTAGTGCCCTGCTTGAGCATAGCAAAAAAGAACAAAAAGATTGCTTACCAGTAGTTATGACTTACGAGCCTATGGCCACCAAGATTAGGCAATCAGTCAGAAAACATTGGGTTTACTAAGCAATAAAGATTTCTCAATGCCTCCTCCCAGATTTGCTTTTAAGCGGTCGGGTAATCTCAAGGACAGGCTTGTCCATACTCGGGATCGGGTACCTATAAGAAACGAATCTACAACGGTGCCGAAGGGTCATTACCCTTGTGGTACATGTTCAGTGTGCCCATTGACCAAAAGATGCAGCAGTGTCATGCTATCTACAGGAAAGGAATGGTTTTTAAATCAATTTAGTAATTGCAACACCACCAATGTGGTTTATAGACTACTGTGTAGTTGCGGCCTACAATACATTGAACTCACTACGAGGAAAATTAAGGTCCGCATACAGGAACACCTCAGTACCATCATAGCAGGAAAACTTACGACTAAACTGGTCCAACATTGCCACCAAGAAAAACATAGCTTCACATGGACAGTGTTAGAGACAGTGAGGGGCAACCCGACCAATGCAGAATCAATTTTGATCACAAAGGAAGCCAAATGGATTTTCAGGGAGGGTAGTGATAGGCGGGCCTGAATGAATCTATTGAGTGGAACAAAGTTAAATTCACCCACCACCTGATTATACCTGTACCCTGTTAATCCGTCCTGATTGGCAATGCTGTAATGCATAAATGACTATGATTGTTCTCTCCTACATGGGTTGAGTACGGGAAATATTCAAAAAACCTTTTAAATTAAACATTGTAAAAATAAGTTATCCACTGTATTTGGTAATCACATTGATTTCCTGCACTATAGACATAAAATAGGAGGATAGAACAATTGGCCCCTTACCTTCATGGTTTCTGACTCATTGCAGTTTATGTCACTCTTTATATATATGGTGTACCAGCATCATTGTTTTTGCTAAATAACCATCTGTTGATAATACTGCACCTTTGTGTCTCCCATTGTAGTTAATATATGGGATAATGTGGGCATCACCCTTCGTTCGTTTTTTTCATCTCAATAACTATGATACATTTGCAGTGTCGATAGCTCGGTTTTTTGTTCGGGCAGTCTCCGAATTCCCTTTCAAATTTCTTTTTTCAAATTTCTTTTAATGTTTTTAATTGCCCCTGTATAGATCTGTTATTAAATATGGCTATCCCCTTTTTGCGAAATACAACTCTGAACGATTTAACACAACCGGGGTTTGAACTATATAGGCAAGTGCAATATGATTCCATATACGACTTGGAATTCAAAAATGGCCCCCGGATTAGGTTGTTATCTCCATTAAGAATAACGTTACGTCCGTCAACATTACGTGACGTTTGTTTCCGGATCACATGACCGGTGAGCTCTGTGTTTGGGTGATCGCGCGTAGACTTTAAATGGCGCAAGCTCTCACCCGGCAGCGCTCCTGAGATGATTTACGGTCCCTTAACCAAGGCTGTACGGTAAGGAGAGAGGGGTGTCCCTGCACGTATGTTGTGGTTGTTTACGTGTCCGGCTCCTCTGTATACATCGGCTCCGATGGTAACTGGAAAGTCTGGGTTAGTTTGCCTCCATGTAATGCCGCAACATCGCTATGTATTAAGGAAGTTGAGTGGGGTATGAACTTCACTAGTAAAGGCTGTTTGATACATCAGAAAATAGTACATCGTTATGGACTATGACATGCTGATACCTGTGCTACAACAGTAGGTGGGGTTGAATCAGATATTTAAATTGGGCAGCACTATGGTAGACACCTATTGGCTATTAACTGTGCTAACTAAACAGTCCCCATAATGTACAAAATTCACAACTTGGGTGGATTATGGGTGGAGGGAGAGATAATAGTATATTACAGAAAACATTACCGTCTTGGTTTTTTCTGCACTAAACTCCATCTGCATGATCTATAGGTTGATGCTACAACCGACAGCAAAGGCGGAGAATTACCTGATTAGCTGGTACGAGTGAGCATAGCTGATCTAGGGTAATGTTGCATTTTATTCGGGAAACTAGTGGAGGATCAATTTGGTCCAGAATGGGTTCTAACTATTTTTAAATTGTCTTTTTCAACTCGGCAGCTTCCTGTTTCAAACATGTCTGAAGTGGGTGCAGCAACAGAGTGTTAAACCCTGATGAATCTGCCGTAAATTGTATTGGGCAGTGAAACATGTCGGTTGCAGGTAGTGGTATGCGACAATAAGCTACCAGCCTTTTTAACTCAACAGTGCATTCCTCATTTAATAATAAAGTAGTTTAGTGGGTCTGCCTGTTGATTTTACTTCACCTTCACTCTGTATTGTTTTTATCACGTATAGGAGCTATGCTCTAAGCTCCTTGCTTTGCACCTGTTTCTTTAAACTTTTACTCTTTATTTTCCTCTTTTTTCACAAATTCTGGATAAGGAATGGTCACCTATGATGAGAAAGGGGCTGAGTATTTGGTAAATATCTGACCAAATTTTCCCCGAGGGTGTTCGCCCGTGAGGTGCCTTCCTCTCCGCCACACATTTTTTCTGTTTCAATTGTGTTTGTGTGGGTGTATGTATGGCCTTATTCAGGGCTGACATCATAGGTTGCGCCGAGTTGAATATATAGTGAACCCCCCAAAAACAATTGCTAGTGTTCACAAAGAAGTTGTTTGTCTGGGACAGTGGGGCATTAGAGACAGTAGATACCTAAATATAGAATCTAGATAAGGTATATCCCGAATCTTACGTCAGACGATTCCAGTGGAGAATGTTCTCATGCCCGCTAGATGATTGCTAACTCGAGTCCTGGGTACAGGGATTTTTTGGATTGAATCTCATTGAGTGGAGGGCTTTCCCTAACAGTACCCGTTATTCCCTCTATGCTCCTCTTGCTATTATATAGTTATCTTTGAAGGCCAATCTCTGTTTAATCCATAATTACTAGATCGTCCGGGTAAAGTAGACAAGAGATACGTTTCCCGTCTTGTTTGGGCTTGCCTCACTCACATTGCCCAGGATTCATGGCAAATCTGCAATAAACAGGGAAAATAACATGGGGATCAATACGCACCCCTGCCTCAACCCATTACCAATCTGAATTTTCTGAGACTAGCTCCCATCTCCATTTAAGATTATCTGGGCCCATTTGTAGGATGTAGGAGTGAAGTGCTTGAATCAGCCCTAGCAAATCCCTTGGTATGTTATATCCAGGCAGAGTCTCCCACAGCTGCTCCTGGTATACCAGATCAAATGCTGCGTGGAAGTCCATGAAGCAGCAGAACAAACTTCCCCTCTGCTCAATAGACTTTCGCGCAATGGACCAGAGCGCAGAGCAGTGATTGACATTTGAATGACCCTCTTTTAACCCCCCCTGTTCTGGGGGCACAATTCGATTTGCCTCTGCCCAGTCCTTTAGAATTCCTAAGATTACTTTAACGAATACTTTTTCTCCTATATCAAGGTGATTTATCAATCTATAATTCTTGGGGACATTTAAATCTCCTTTTTTATGGATTGGCCTTATGATAGCTCCTCTCCAGTTTTCTGGCACAATGCCTGCCTTAAGTATCCCCCCGGACCATTTTTGCCCGAGTTAGATTAAAGCCAGATATCATTTTCCTTATAGAGGAGGGGGTAAAATGTTCCTGTATCTCCTCCCTCACACTAATCCATAAAGATGTACATACATTCTCAGCCACTGGCCAATTCCCATACATTTTCCCCAAGTAATCCACCCATATTCTGTTTATTCCACAACCCATAATTCAGTTTTGAGTACATTTACAGTTCACTTACAAAAGTGTCTCTTTCCTTTTTTAGCGCAGAGGACATGTAGCTCCAGTTATTATGCCCAGATAGATAGCACCTCACAGATTGTAAAATTCTGACAAACTGCACTGTGGCAGGGAGACAGTTTTGAAGTTAGAGGTAACACCTTCCCTGACACTGAGATAACAGTACAAGAGGAAGTGTTGGGCTTTGCTTGAAGCAGATTCTACTAGTGACTCAAGACTTTATGTATTGCCAGAAATATTTTCAGAGTGTCGGAATAAGGAAGAGGTTAAACATTGGAATACCTTCATGGAACAACATTGCATTTGAGAGATCCATACTGGTAAACATGATTTCCTCATTTCTTTAAAGTTGGCCCTAAAGGCAGTTTTAGTTAATTCGCAAACCTTATGTCACAAAAAATATATCATAAATAAACAATATATACACTTATGCATACATAGAGGGCCTTTCAGTCGCCTGTCTTTTGTAGTTAATCTGTTCAACCGTTGGCCACATTTTGCTTTCAAGTCTTACACCATACTGCATGGGGCATGGAGTTTGCCCACTTTAGCCTTTCAACCTCTCGTCTTGTGAGTGACAGCAGTTTGCGGGATCACATGTGCACAGCCTAGCTGCCATAAAAAAAAACAACCATTTAGTTCCACAGCTTGATAGTCAATATGTTACTTTGCCAATGCATTTTTTTAAACTTCTTTAGCCTTTTTTATGGTATGGTTTTAAGCACGATTCTATGGGGCATATTCTCAAGGACTAATCGCTTATTTTGCTGCACTTTTCTGCCACGAAAGAGGCAATAGATTTATCGCCGTAGTCACAAGCCTGCTCTAACAGTCCACATCATCAGTTTACCTGTGATAGCTGCTGCTAAAAACATCACCAAGTCTGAGAGTGAAAACTAACGCTAATCATATCCAGAGTGGGCGTTCCCGTCCAAAAACACACGATAACATGACTTCGTGATATTCTCAATAACCAGCTAGATCGGCAATGCAGTCTAAGAACAGGCGATAAGGCAAGTTAGCAGCAGGGACTTAAGACCTGCTTTTCTGGTCTTGAGTAGGATGAAAACCTGCAGGAGAAAGGGGGACCACCCAGAGCCACATCTGAAGAGCAACAGATGCCATGGAGCTACTAATCATGCAGCTTGGAGACCCAAGAGAGCCCCAACACCCACCACCACCACCCCCAGCACCACCCCCACCCCAAGGACTACCCTCCGGACTACCACCGAGGCTGCGCAGAACAAGACGGCGGACCTTCAGAAAATGCACCAGCCTCAGAGACTTAACGCCAGACGATGTCATTTTCCACTACAGGCTTAAAAGTACAACCATCCTCCGCAACAGAAAGCTCACGCATTCCATTAATGTGCAGGCAATTATGGACCACAGGGGACTGTTCACCAATGTTGTCACCAGCTTCCCAGGCAGTGTGCATGATTCCTACATCTTCCGACAGTCTATCATCAACCAGCGCTTCCAGGCTGGCACCTATGGAAATGGACTGACTGTTGTTAAGTACCAATGGAACACACCACACGCCTCAAATCCACAATCATAACACTCACAACTGTGGGAATGCACACGTAACAAAATCACATACAACATGCCAAACAACATGCCCACCTACCAGACACGACAACAAAAGTGGTAACAGGGGCCAGACATGTAGACAAACCATCCACAAAAGCATAGCACCTCTACCACACAATTACAGAATGTGGGGGGAGGTGGGAACCAAGAAAGTGGGTCACTTGCCTTATTAGTGAGGCAAGTGACCCACTAATAAGAATGTATACAATGCAAAGTGTGGCGGTGATGTGCTGGACAGTCTTGAGTATGCAGAGCACAGACATGTCCATGTGGACATATACTGCTGTGTCTGCGGTGTCTGTAGTGTTGTGGACAGTGGACGCAACCATGTTACCTCAGGCAGTGGGGAAGACCTTGGCCATGTAGCTATGTTGTCCCCCCCTGTAAGCGTAAGCAGAGTGGGCAGGGCCGGCGTAAGCCAGTCCAGCGTAGGAGTGTGAATAAAAGCCCAGGGCTCTGGGCGTGGTTCACTTCCGGGATGGCTACCAAACTAACTACTGTGTGTGTCTCTGTCTCCTCCATATGCTGACCATTGGCCGACACACATGTGGCTGCCCACCTTCAATGGAGAAATCTACACCGGTGACGAGGTGGCTACGTCAGACACCACCCGGTGTATATCACATCATTGCCTGCAGGGGCGTGTCTGCCAGGGTGGCACCCCTCACTCTGCCACAAGGCTGCCACCTTATCCGGTGGTGCCTGCGCGATCCTGTGTGCCTGCTGCACCCCAGCCCACTGGTCCACAGAGCAGTCCGTAGCCCAGCAGTTATGGCCCGCGCTGGCGCACCCACGCCTCATTGCTCACCTGCCACACCGGCATGCCTCCAAGAGGGCCCACCACGTGCCTGCCTTTGTCGCCTCCTGCCTGCAGATTCCTTCGCTCGCTGCCCGCTGCTCCTGAGAATTTCCCGCTGCTCCTGGGAATTTCCCGCTGCCCGCTGCTTCTTGGAATTTCCCGCCGCTGCCTCCCTGCGGCCCCGCCCCCCTGTGATTCCATTCGCCACCCCGCTCCCGCCACCCAGCTGCTCCTCCCTCCCGGCTCCTTACTTATGACGCCCCCAGAGCGACCGCGCAGCGGACGCGCGCAGCGGGAGCACTGATTGAGCGCCGAAGGTGCGCCAAAGGTAAGCCCGTCTGCGCCCATCCGCGCCTGGCCCGCGCCCAGCGCCAGGACCCCTGGCCCTCCCCGCCGAGGCAAGACGACCCGACTGACTGGTCAACACCCCCACCCACTAGGCCGGCCACATGCTTGATCCCGTCTTCTCTTCCAGCAAGTACATCACCTTCAGCCACGCCACCGGACTCCACTGGACCGACCACAGCTGCATCCACTTCAGCTTCAAAAGATCCACGACCCACCACCAGCCGCAACAGGTACCTCACAGGAATTGGAGCAAGATCACCGCAGACCAGCTCACCACCTCCCTCAGCCAGAGCCCACCCGCCAACACAACGGACCCCAACGAAGCAGCCCGCAACTTCACACAGTGGCTGAACGCCTGCGCCGACGACCTCGCGCCACTAAAGAACCCTCCCAGCAGACCCAGAAGCAAGAAGGCATCCTGGTTCACCGACGACCTCAAGGACTCCAAGAAGACCTGCCGCACCCTCGAGAAAGCCTGGCTCCTCGACCGGACCACTGACAACATGACCGCCCTCAAACACGCTACCCGCAAGCACCACCAGCTCATCCGCACCACCAAGAAGAAATCCCTGAAGGAACGACTGGACAACAACGCCCACGACAGCAAAGAGCTCTTCACTATCGTCAAGGAGTTCTCCAACCCCAGCACCGGCACCAACGACATAACTCCGTCACAAGACCTCTGCGACTCCCTCGCCTCGTTCTTCCACCGCAAGATCGCCGACATCCACAACAGCTTCGGCACCCCACCCACGCACCCAACCGTCGAACCAACACCCCCCACCGCCATCCTTCGCACCTGGACCACGGTGACCACCGAAGACACAGCCCGCACGATGAACACCATCCACTCCGGATCACCGACCGACCCCTGCCCACACCACGTCTTCAACTGTAGTGTAGCTCCTATTTTCCCAATAGGCTCTGCGCATTGGAATAGTACCTACAGCAGTAAAGGCCTAGACCAGACGTTAACTAGGTCTACTACTGTCGATACTAGACTTAATTTTTGGGTTTGCCAGCTAAGCTCAGAGTTCGCTAGAAACTTTCTCGAATGTTCAAGGAAGGATTAACTCCCCTGATTAGACAAGAAGGGATTTAGTTTCTGACAACCATAGAACATGACAACTTTGCTCTCCCCTAATCAAGAGTCAATCTCGAGAGTCGTGTGAGCACAAGGCAATTATTTTACTCAGTCAGTACGTGCATTCTTAGTCTCATCAGAATGTAGAGAAAAGGAAGAGACGGGCGTGTTCAATAAAAGATGTTATTTATTGATCAGTCTCTTTTCTCGTACAAGAGAAATGGATCGATATTATTGCAATACTTATAGTTAAGTAAAGTGCATACATTAGAAGCAATAGTATAAAATAATACTGTAAAAACATTGATATGGTTTCTGAGCCATATGATGTTTAAAATGATTAAAATATATTTACATACACATATACATTTTGACTAAACGTACTCAACTGGTGTTTCTAAATACGCCTACCCCGTGTACCTGACCTAAGTCTAATGCGTGGGCGGGAATAGAAAGTTACAGTTTAAGTTAAGTTTGTTTTTGCCAAGTGAATAACTAAAGAATTCTCTAGGAGGGGTTATTCAGTTCTGTACCTGGAATTTAGGATGAATGAGGAATGGTATCTCTTTCTCTGCTCTCGATATTCCAGGCTGCCTGCGAGGGCTGCCCAGAAGCGCCGGTGCTGGGTCTCTCGGCTTGAGATAGCAGCGCGTCTCTCAGCGCGTCAGGAAGGCGGGGCTGCTGCCTGCGGGGTCTGCTTCTGCTCTCGGCTTCGGCAAGTATGGCTGCTCCGTCTTGTCACCACGCGTGTGTTTGCATAGGGCAAGGTCGGCAATATTTATACCTTAAAGGTGCCGAGATTGACGTAAGGATGGACATAGGTACGTCAATAAAGATGTCATACGACTTGCTCGTTAGCACATTCTTTACTAAAGTTCTCTGTGAAATCAAAACAATGGCCGCACGGATTATCCAGGTTGTCATAGGTTTGATTTGTTATGAGAACGTCGTATGCCTTATCAGGGGCTGGAGGAATGTCGCTTGTCTAATTAGATCTCAAGCGTTATGACCTAATCAGATAACACGTTCCTGTGCCGTAGTGTGACTGCGTCAGATAACGGTATCTGCATCATGGGGGTTTTCTTGCCTCATGGGCTGACTGTTAGTTAACTAGCTAGTAAGTTTAACCAGAATAGGGTCAGGAATAGGGGGATCGAATCAGAACCTATAGAAATACACGACACCCACTCCACGCTAACTATGGTCATATCTACTAATCTATGCATAGTATAACATAGTACAACATACTATAGAGTATAGTGTATACCTTACCACCCCAAAATACATAAATGCATTTCGAAATTTTCAAATATACTGAAAAATTGCAGTCATATATATTGTATGCACTTAAGCTATGAATTAAATGCAAAAGTAAACACGCATTGTTATGCATTATTGCTTGTTGGTATATGAGAAATACACATGAAATGGCTCTTAATATGGCTATACAGAAAAAAAAGTCGAAACCATTTCATCACATAAAATCTATTGCGAACATACCAGCGGGCAGCTAAAGTCTATAAAGTCTATAAAGTATCTAAAATAGAAATCTTAGTTCTCTAGGAATAGTCTCTTACTTTAAGCAGAAAATCAGTGTCCCGGGAAAAAATATATAGAAAAATATTTTAGGGGCTTGCTGAAAAAAGTTGCTGTCCGTGAACTGGATTGTAATTGTTCATGTGACTTTATTTTTAAAGTTGAAGGCCGAATTCAGGGAACGCCGTGTGCGAGTTTACTCAAAAGTCTCTATTTCTGTTCCGGAGAGAACATCATATCATTCAGGCTTTCGAAAAAACTGTCAACAGCTTCATGGGAAAGTTCCTCTAAGTCGGAAATAGGGGTAACCATGCATTCATGCGCATGATTGTCTCCATTGACATTCTGATTTGCATTGCTGACAGAAGGTCGTACCTGTTCGATGCTGCTTTCATCTTGAACTTCACTACTCTTCAATCGCAGTGGTGAAGATTCCAGGAATGCCGTCATCAGAATTGGCAGCCTTTGAGGGCAGCACAGTGCGTGAACCTTGGTAGGAACCAACAGTGTATCTGCATCCACCGGCGCATCCGATTGTAGCGTCAGACAGGTGTCTAACACGCATTCTTCTCCGCATAGCAGACACCTTAGTACAGGTAAAACACACCTTTGCCACATTGGTCGAAATGATAGAAACCAAGTCATGTTTAGGTCTCTAAGCCGGGATAGTCCCAGGATTTTTGATATCCGGTCCCGGTATCCAATGGCTAGGATCGTATCTTCCATTGTCGCGAGAGTTTGATCTGTGACATGGGTTGCCATAACGAAAAATAAGGACTAGGAATAGGATTCCTGCAATTAGTCCCAGGATCAAGGGAAGTCCGCCAAAAATCGAATGGACGAAATCTGGAAAAATACCCAGTATGGCTTTGAATGGTGTTAATGCCATCGAAAATACTGTCTTAAATACCTTTGAGACCCCAGTGGTATCAGAAATATTTAAGATTTAGCTCAGGATTTCCGCGAAATGTACGGGGGAATTAGTTGATAATAATGTATGTATCTCTGCAGTCGTCCTTGCGACTTGTAGATCATACGTTTCTTTAGATGACCTGAGCCTTGTAGGCGTCTGAAGAAGCACTGTTTTCATTCTGCTTAAAGTGTCTATTCGAATAGAAGTAATTTTCAAACCGGGCCATGCCCTTGCCTCCCTGTCTGGAAAGGAGCTGGGAAACAAAGAACGTCCACAGCACTTGACCTTCGCCGTCGTAGTGACGAGATAAGGAGTCCCGGGCATAAGACTACAGCATCTGCGGTCTACAATAAGAATGTAACTCCCATTATAGAGTCTTTGAAAGAATGGTTCTATTTCAGTTGCAGGTGCGCCTTGCTGGTGACATGAAAGGTTGTATGAATTCCCTTCACAGGCTCCGTGCAAACTAATACCGTTACACAGAAGCGTGCCGCTTAGTGACATAGCACAATTGTTGCCACTAAGAAACACTTTCTGTCCTTTGTTACTGACACATGCATGTGAATAGGGCAGGTTCCATGTTGTTTTAAGGTACCCCTTTCCCAATTTCTCGTACATGCCAGCCTGTATATATTTTTGGCAGTATTGAAACCTGAAGGTTGAGATTGGAATATTTATGATTCCGTGGATTATCCATTCACTGACAGGTCGTTCTGACATTGTCAACGGTAATCTTTCTAGTTTTTCAATGCTCAAGATTGTATAATCAGCACCCTTCTGCGCCATACCGATTTGTCTATCAGTAAGGTTAAAGATTTGGAATAGTGACGTTGTGTTGATTAAACGCCAAGGCACATAGCCTGAACGTAGATTTTGTAACGTCCAGCCAAGCTGTACAATAGAACGCAATTGTGACTGACCATGTTGTAATAACAGTAAGTCTTGCGATAATATATCGATTGCTGAAGACACAATGCTGTCCAATGAAAAAATTCTGGAGGACAGAGTCATTAACCCATTGTCCACTACAGAAAGTGATTTTTCCAAATTAATACGGTCAATTTCCCGTATTCTCTCTGCTGTCTCAATTTGAGTAACCTTCCAGGCCTCATTGTATGCTGCATATACAGAGGCTGCTATGAAACGCTTTTGACGCTGTTTGCGTGGTCCCATTATGAAATCACGCAAGTCAGCACCATCAGTAAGTAAAGTTAGGTGTTGCTTAATTTCAGGCAGTGTGGAAGTTTGTAGCCATTGAAGGCATAATTTGCCCACACTGTAGGTTGTTATTATCCCTGGGTGATGTCTTTGAGGATATCTAGGGTCTGGCCTGGTCATTTTGAAACCCTGTGTTTTATTCAGGAATCTATCTTGACAGTTATTTGTATCTGTGGGCCAGATCAACCATTGTTTCCAATCAGGATGTGTTCTGTTTTGGTTAAGTATATGGTTTATGTCTATTTCTTCATCTGTTTCAGAGTTATTGCTAAACATTATTGGCTTTGGAATAGACAGGTTATTTAAATCTTTGATTTTGGCTAAGCCAAGACAGGTGGTTTGTTGAACGGTGTCATTTAAAAATATCATTTGTTCTGGGATCATGCAGGCTCTAAACAAAGCTTCTATACCCTGTACTTGCCATTCTTTTGTACCCCAAACACTTTTCAAATCAACATGTTTGTCCCAATAATCAAATCCAAAAGTATTCATTTTTTCAAAGAAAGAATCTGAATATATCAATTTTGTGTTGGTTATCATGGTTTTCATCCCTGTCTTGTTTGACAATTTGTAATAAAATGTTTCAGCATTAGTTATGTTAAAACCTGAAAAATATGAATATTTGCCATACACGGTTCTAGAGCTCCCTTTTGGAGGTGTAGCACAATGTTCCCATTGATTAAAATTTAAAACATTTCTAGGTTGTGCAGATTTATGCAAGAAATGGTTACCATAATGGTTATAGCAGTACATGCTGTCATAATTTGTAGAACCCTGCAAATAATCATGTTTTGTAAATTTAGCAGACATTACTAAGTCAGACATCATATTGTTTATACTTTCAAAGTCCCAATCATCAGCAAATGAGTTTGGTTTTGCAAAGTCACTCAAGGAGATCTTGATTTGGTGTGGATATTTCAGGATCTCGACCGGACCATAAATTTCATAGTCAGTGTTGTCCCAGGCTACCCCACCAGATATTGGAATTGCTGTGAAGTTGGCTGAAGAAAGTTCTGAAGAAAGTTCTCTTTTCTCGACGTGTGAAGATGTGTGTGGTTTGAGGACCAAGTTGATGTTCTGACTTGCTGTGTCCATTTTAGCATATTTTCCCTCAATGAAGCGTCCCAAGGTAAATACCATGATGAGCCAAAGTATGAGGATAAATGCACCAAAACCCACCCAAAATTCAATCCATGGAGAAACTAGATATGTTTCTTTCAGTTGTTTCAAAAGTTCCTTAGCTTTGTCTTTAAAGGATTTTGATGATGGCTGTGTCTTTTGTTCGCTGAAGCCTTCAGAGGAATCATCGAAGTTGATGAAGTAACCGGATGCAGTTCTGTCAATTGTTCCAATTGGTTCAGGATTTTTGTTTCTCGCATTTTCACTTGGTACTTCTGTATAGATTGGTGTGTCTCTGCTAAATGTCTTTATTTGGGTTTTCAGAGGTCTAAGTTCTATTGCATTGTTGCATAGTCCTTGTTGTTCTTCTGTAGGCGGTTCGAATGTGATGAGCCTCTTTGATAGGACCTCTCTACTGGTAGCAAACCTTGGTGTTCTGCTACTTATTGGGAGTCCACTTGGCCTACTGTTGGTTATCGGCCACATGTTGTGGTTTTACCAGGTCGATGGATACAACTCGGTTCTCCTTTTTTCCAGCAAGTGGCGGTAGTACAACTGATCTTGTCCCGTTGACAGACAATACAGGAACTGCTTTTCTGTAAGAAGGCCCAAATTCCTTCTTTACCGCGATCTTCTCCCTGACTAGATCCCCGACTTTTGGAATCCAGACAGGTCTTGCTGGGACAGGTGGTGATTCTTCAGTGGTCGTTGGCTGTTCTTTCAACTGTATGTTGCTCAGGTCTTTTCTTGTTTTGTTTAAGTCCTGCAAAATAGCCAAACGGTCTTTGACATCAAAGCTTTTTTCTGTTACCACTGAAGTCTGACTATCAAGGTCAGAGATCAACATCCTAGTTCCGAATAATAATTCGTACGGACTGAATCCCTTCAGAGAATTTCTTGGCAAGTTATTTAGACTACGTTGGACACTTATTAGATGTTTGACCCACCCAGCTCCCGAACCTAATATCCTTTCTATTATAGATTGCTTTCTGTCTTGGTTTTTTCTTTACACCATCCCATACCCTCAGGAAGGAAGTGAGAAGATTCCCGCTGGGCTGTGCTCATTTGGCCATTCTTTCCCCCCCCAGGCTGGATTGCCTGAGAAAAGGAAAAAAAAAAAATGGTCGAACGTAGCATGCTCTTAGCGTATATGCCAATTAGACTCGCAAATCTTGTATAACAGTCCGGACGTCAGCCGAGTGCTGTGGATCTACATTATAAGTGGGAACTAGCCTGTATATGTTAATCGCAAGCCATTCTTTTTAGTGGTGATGTTATCTGCCTTGATACGACGAGGTATTAAACTGCTTCTCTCCCCACTGCGATCTCTGTTGCAGTTTGGGCAGTTTTTTACAAACATGGTGTAGTGCAGGCTCATGCCTGGCCACCAGTACCGTGATTGTAATTCTTCCAGAGAATCTTTTAATTTAAGGTGTCTGAGACCCTCGCCTATGTGTGCGTCTGTGATTAACAAGTTTCTCCTGTCCATGTTTGGAATCACTCTATCCCCCACTCCAGGGATTCGAGCAAAAGGAATGGAGTTTGCATCTATGATGTATGTGTAATTGAGTGGATAGTTGATCGGTAACGCCGAGCAGTCGCCTTTTGATGACGTTTTTACTGCCAGCAATGTTTCGCCGTCAATGTATTTTAATGTACGCTTTTTTCGATCTACGGGAGCCGGTTTACTGGCTGCCGCTGCGGCTGTTTCAGCCAATGAATTCCCTACAACGTGAACGCCATCACGCTGATGACTCAGTGAGTGTGTCACGTGAGTCTTTGGTAGTTCTTTTTGTAAAAGAGCTACTTGTTCCCAGAGCATTTTATGCTTGATTGTGCCACCTTTCGCATCCTTGAAACCATTCTGAAGCCAGATCTGCAAGTATTCATTATAAGATTGAACGCAATAATACGAATCGCACACTATGAGCGTGGGGAATTCTCGATCGGTATTTTCAAGCGCCATCTTGAATGCTAGTAATTCAGCTCGCTGAGCTGTACAATCTCCTAGGGATTGTGTTTTAGTGAGGGTTGGTTTAAATTTCCCTTCGTGCCAACGACCTTTAACAATCGCGCACGCAGCACTGTAAGCTTGTTTACCCTCTACTGCGGGTTGTGCTGATCCGTCTGTATATATTATACAGCCGTAGTCATCTAGAGGCAGAATTTCGGTTGGCGGAGGACATTCAAATTCATATTGGAGAAATTCTTGTGTTTTTAAATAAGGATCAAATTCGTACATCACGTCTGTTGCAGCAAGAGAGTTAGCCCATTGTATCCATCTTGGATGGAGTGCTTTAGCATTTGGAATGCTTGCCTTTGTTACCGCCTCTAAGGCTGGTATTGGTGTCACGATTATTATTCGTTTACCTTGTGCCAGGGCTCGTTCTTTTGCTATAGCTGTCTGTGTTGCTGTAAGAATTTTTTCCGTTGGGCTAAATTTCATTTCAGCCTTAGTGTACAAGTGTGATTTGAATGCAATTGGTACCTTTTCTCCCTCATTAGAGGTCAGGTATGTGAATCCGCATCTCCCTGGGATGACTCGGATCACAAGGTTGCGTGTATTATCACGGGTTTCTAATTTTGTTTTAATTAGCATGTCTGTTTGTAAGGATCTCAAAATTTCTGTGTGTGCTTGAGTCCAACTGGATCTTTTAAAGTCTGGTTTAATTAGATCGTAAAGGGGTTTGACCCTTTCTGCGTAATTTGCAATATATGTTCTTCCGAAATTTAGGAAGCCTAGAATTGACTGTAGGTTTTTTAGTGTTTTAGGAGCTTGGATTACGGCACATTTCTCTAGGAAATTGTCTGCCAGGCTTTTGCCTTCACTTGATAACTCATATCCTAAGAATAGGACCGTCAGATGGGCAATTCTGGACTTTTTGAAGTTGAATTTGTAACCCTCTGCAGCGAAACCAAGTATTATGGTGTTCACTCTTTTCAAGTGAGTCTCCAAGTCATCATCTGTTAAGTAAATGTCATCGACATAAGATAATGCTTCATCATCATATTGTTGTAGTAATTCTGTTACTCTCGCTGAGAATACCCCCGGGCTATTCTTGTACCCCTGGGCTAACCGACAGAATTGTTTTTGAGTGCCATTTACTGAGAAAGCTGTTAAATATCTGCTCTCTGGTGCTATGTTTTGACAAAAGAATCCGTTGGAGATGTCCAAGGTAGTTTTGTATTTTTTGCGCACTATGTTATTCATTAGTGCAGCACTGTGTGAATTTTGCACTGCAAAAGTTTTGCAACATGTGTTAAGGTGTCGGTAATCCAAAACTAGACGATATGAATTGTCTGGTTTGGAGACCGGAAACAAAGGATTGTTCATTTGTGAGGTGCAAGTTTCAATCACCCCTTGGTATTCTAGCTGATCTAGTATTTCATTTACTTGTTTTTTAGCTTCTTGCTTAATTGGGTACTGCCTTTGTGCAGTTGGTTGTGATTTTAACTGGACTTTGTGAGGAGGAGAATCCTCATCCCATCCTACATGATTTTTATATAAAGCAGGTGCTAAGGCCACTGCCCACTTTCTAGCAAGTGTATATTTTTTATGAATCGGTATTTGATTCGAGAAGGCAGGCATAATTACTTCTTCGCCATGAGGGCACTCCCTGACAAACTCCGGTGGCCAGTCTTTTTCAGCTAGAAGGATGTCATAGCCCTTGGATAGGTTATCCCAAAATAGTCCCCTTATTTTCCTAGTCTTATCTCCCTCTATACGTAATGTTATCTCGTATATTTTGTGGGGCTTGCTAACTCTGGTATCTGCAGTTTCCACTTGAAGGTATTCATTTGTGTCCACTGTCTCCAGATGATTCATAAGGACTTTGCGAGCTATGCTCACCTCTGCTGCGCTGTCTAGCATTGTCTGAGCCCATTCTCCGTTTTTCAGTTGTGTCCTCAGTATTCTCGGCATTGTTAACTACCTTGATACTGGCTACCTTCTTTTTTGGAAATTGTGATTTCTTTTTCAGTTGAGCAGGTTCCTTGTCTTTGGACTTGGCGTGCTCTTCTGATCGTCCTCTTCTTTCCGATTTCTGCGAGGAATTCTGAAAAGATTGAGAGGGACGTGTATCAATGTCTTGATATCTATCAGGTTTTTTAATATTATCCCTATTTCTAAGGTTATATCTATTCCCAGAGGGTTCACTCTGAGGTGACCTTTGTCTCGGGTTTGGAGATTTCTCCCTTCGCCTAGGAGACCTTCCTCTGGACTGGAATTTCTTTTCTTTAGGATTGGATTGTTTATTTCCATCCCAGTTCTTTTTTGGTGAATTATTATTAAAAAATATTTTTTCTGGACTTGTAGTCAGTTGCGGTTTTACTGGTATTCCACCTAGACTATCTCTGCCTAGTTCTTCATAGGATTTTTCTATGATTCTGGCAATTTCAGCTGGTTGGTCTGCTATATCTGTCTCTTTTAACCTCTGGCGGATCGCCACGTTTGCTGCTTCACCTTTTATGTTGGCTAGTAATATAGCCGAGACTTGCTTGAAGTCTTTCAGTAATTTCATACCAAGAGTTAAAGCAGGTTCTGGACCGTATTCATCTTGAATTTGTTTTAGCACATCTGGTATTACCGAAATGGATGGAACACCGTGCGTTTTTGTATAGATGGAAGCAAAGACTGTACCCCAAGTGTCACAGTCCTCAATGTGTGGTGCGATTCCCATTGGGAGACATATAGTCAGAATCCTGTGTTTTTCCAGCGGGGTGGTGTCAGGAAACACCGCCTCTATTTGGGTAATTTTCTGTGCCAACCAGAATGGTATTTGTTCCCGTTTAGCTGGAACTTTACCTAGGCAGGATTGGATGTTCTGTGGTGTAATTTTATTTGTGTTCCCCTGGTGAGGGGTCAGCTGTGGAAGTTTAATCGCTGGCTGAATTGTTGAAGTCCGCATTACATACTGAACTAATTGTCTGTGAATTTTTAGTAGTTGTTTTAGCTGTATTAACAGCTCTGCTGCAGGCATTCTTTCGATGTCTGGATGTGGTGTGTATCCGGCTAGGACCGGCCACGTTGCTCCTGGTCTTCCTAAAGGACCGAGCCTTGTAATGTGATTGTTATGTATTAGGGCGCCATCAAATAAGAGCAAATGCTCTTGGAATTTGAGTGGTACTTCCACCTCCTCGAAAGGAGTGTACGTTTCAGGAGGTTCCTCTACTTTGTAATAGTGGAAGTACTTTGTTACAGCATTTGCTGCTGGAAAATGTATCCATGTATAGTATACCTCTGTCTGCCGATATTCGTGTGCCTCAATTACGAATATGACTGTGCCACCTCTAGGTGTCAGTCCATTTTCTATAAGTTTTAAGGTTATAGATCTCCTTTTAATGACCGGAATAAGTATTATATCCGCGTCTGCTGCTTGCATGGTAGCATCAGCATCTGCTATTTCAGTAGCTAATCTAATTGCCTCTCTTTCTCCATCGCTGTCTCCCATTTTACTGACAGGATGGTATTATTTTTGTTTGCAGATCAGGTTTCTTTATGGAAACAGAGATTAGGTGCACAATATTCTGGAACTGTTTTATCCTTCAACGTTGACTAGACCAAGAACCATACATAGGAGTTCCCTCCTGCGAGGTTTTGGAGGATATTATAACCTTTCACCCACTCCAGACGTCTTTGGAGTATTTGGGAAAAGGGGTCTGAGTGAGAAAGCACGACTGAGTTACTCTAAATGTCTTACGTTAGTTTTATCGCCCTTTCCAAACGCGTTGGGCGCCATGTAGTGTAGCTCCTATTTTCTCAATAGGCTCTGCGCATTGGAATAGTACCTACAGCAGTAAAGGCCTAGACCAGACGTTAACTAGGTCTACTACTGTCGATACTAGACTTAATTTTTGGGTTTGCCAGCTAAGCTCAGAGTTCGCTAGAAACTTTCTCGAATGTTCAAGGAAGGATTAACTCCCCTGATTAGACAAGAAGGGATTTAGTTTCTGACAACCATAGAACATGACAACTTTGCTCTCCCCTAATCAAGAGTCAATCTCGAGAGTCGTGTGAGCACAAGGCAATTATTTTACTCAGTCAGTACGTGCATTCTTAGTCTCATCAGAATGTAGAGAAAAGGAAGAGACGGGCGTGTTCAATAAAAGATGTTATTTATTGATCAGTCTCTTTTCTCGTACAAGAGAAATGGATCGATAATATTGCAATACTTATAGTTAAGTAAAGTGCATACATTAGAAGCAATAGTATAAAATAATACTGTAAAAACATTGATATGGTTTCTGAGCCATATGATGTTTAAAATGATTAAAATATATTTACATACACATATACATTTTGACTAAACGTACTCAACTGGTGTTTCTAAATACGCCTACCCCGTGTACCTGACCTAAGTCTAATGCGTGGGCGGGAATAGAAAGTTACAGTTTAAGTTAAGTTTGTTTTTGCCAAGTGAATAACTAAAGAATTCTCTAGGAGGGGTTATTCAGTTCTGTACCTGGAATTTAGGATGAATGAGGAATGGTATCTCTTTCTCTGCTCTCGATATTCCAGGCTGCCTGCGAGGGCTGCCCAGAAGCGCCGGTGCTGGGTCTCTCGGCTTGAGATAGCAGCGCGTCTCTCAGCGCGTCAGGAAGGCGGGGCTGCTGCCTGCGGGGTCTGCTTCTGCTCTCGGCTTCGGCAAGTATGGCTGCTCCGTCTTGTCACCACGCGTGTGTTTGCATAGGGCAAGGTCGGCAATATTTATACCTTAAAGGTGCCGAGATTGACGTAAGGATGGACATAGGTACGTCAATAAAGATGTCATACGACTTGCTCGTTAGCACATTCTTTACTAAAGTTCTCTGTGAAATCAAAACAATGGCCGCACGGATTATCCAGGTTGTCATAGGTTTGATTTGTTATGAGAACGTCGTATGCCTTATCAGGGGCTGGAGGAATGTCGCTTGTCTAATTAGATCTCAAGCGTTATGACCTAATCAGATAACACGTTCCTGTGCCGTAGTGTGACTGCGTCAGATAACGGTATCTGCATCATGGGGGTTTTCTTGCCTCATGGGCTGACTGTTAGTTAACTAGCTAGTAAGTTTAACCAGAATAGGGTCAGGAATAGGGGGATCGAATCAGAACCTATAGAAATACACGACACAACAAGGCCAACTCCACCATCGCACCCCAACTCCGGAACATCATCAACGCCTCCTTCAACACCGCCACCTTCCCGGAGAGCTGGAAGCACGCCGAGATCAGCGCCCTCCTGAAGAAACCTACAGCGGACCCCACCGATCTCAAAAACGTCTGCCCCATCTCGCTCCTCCCTTTTCCTGCTAAAGTCATCGAGAAGATCGTCAACAGACAGCTGACCGCCTTCCTCGAGACGAACGGATCCCTTGACCCCTCGCCGTCCGGCTTCAGAGCCAACCACAGCACCGAGACCACCCTCATCGCAGCCACCGACGACATCCGGACCCTGCTCGACAAGGGGGAAACAGTGGCCCTCATCCTCCTGGACCTCTCCGCTGCGTTTGACACGGTCTGCCACCGCACCCTAGTCCAGCGCCTCAGCAACATCGGTATCCAAGAGAAGGCACTGGAGTGGATCATCTCGTTCCTCGCCGGAAGAACACAAAGAGTCCGCCTCCCCCCGTTTCGCTCCGAGGCCACCGAAGTCATCTGCGGCGTCCCGCAAGGATCTTCACTCAGCCCCACCCTCTTCAACATCTACATGAAACCTCTCGCAGCCATCGCAACCCAGCACAACCTCAACATCATCTCTTACGCCGACGACACCCAGCTGATCCTCTTCCTCACCAGAGACCCCGACACCGCCAGAACCTGCCTACAAGAAGGGATGAAAGACGTCGCTGAGTGGATGAAGGACAGCCGCCTGAAACTGAACTCGGACAAGACGGAAGTCCTCATCCTGGGATCTTCGCCTGGGACGCCTCCTGGTGGCCCCCAGCCCTGGGCACCGCACCGAAGCCAACCGACCACGCACGCAACCTGGGCTTCATCCTGGACCCCTCCCTCTCGATGACCAGACAAGTCAACGCCGTCTCCTCATCGTGCTTCAACACCCTGCGTATGCTTCGCAAGATCTTCCGCTGGATCCCGACCGAGACCAGGAAGACTGTCACCCAGGCACTCGTCACCAGCCGACTGGACTACGGAAACGCCCTCTACCCCGGAACCACAGCCAAGCTACAGAAAAGACTCCAGCGCATCCAGAACGCCTCCGCCCGACTCATCCTGGATGTCCCCCGACGCAGCCACATCTCCAGCCACCTGAGGAACCTGCACTGGCTCCCCGTCGACAAGAGGATCACGTTCCGGCTCCTCACCCACGCACACAAGTCTCTCCACGACCTGGGCCCCAAGTACCTCAACGACCGCCTGACCTTCTACACGCCCACCCGCCAGCTACGGTCCACCAGCCTCGCCCTCGCAGCCGTACCACACATCCGAAGAGCCACCGCTGGAGGAAGATCCGTCTCTTACCTGGCTGCCAAGACTTGGAACTCCCTCCCCATCCACCTTCGGCTGACCCAGGACCATCTCGCCTTCAGGAAACAACTCAAGACCTGGCTGTTCGAGCAGTAGCATACCCCTCCCCCCAAGCGCCTTGAGACCCTCCCGGGTGAGTAGTGCGCTATACAAATGGCATGATTGATTGATTGATTGATTGATTGAGGCCTGCGAGCTTGGCAGCCTCCTCAGCCGATCGCTGGCTTCCGCGCAACAGGCCCCCAGTGCAGCCAGCGGCACCGCACCGCCGAGTTCTGTGTGTGCTGACTGCTCCCTTCAGCCTACACTGTGGTACAGCAGGTCTCAGACAAATCCTTTCCATTCCGGACCCACAGGTCTACTGCATCATCGCAGGCTGCACACCCGCTCAGCTCTTCCGATGGGCCTAACTCAGTGCACCACAAGTCATCACCATGTGCTGGTAGGCCTGTGCCGGATGCAGTGCCTCAGGGGCCACTACCTCAGTGCACCACAAGTCACTGTCCAGCCTCCAGGCCACTGCATCATCGCAGGCTGCACACCCATTCACCTCTTCATGTTGGCCTATCTCTGTGCATCACAAGCCATTGTCCTGTGGGGCTACCCCACAAGTCCGCCTCCAGCAGCCAACAGCATGTCCTTGGTAATGCCACTGGAGCCCTTCACAGTCACGGGCTACCCCCGTCCCAGGCAGGCTGCTGGAAAGCCTGGGTGAAATGTCTGGAGACGTACCCTGAAGCACACGACATCCCAGCGCCACTCTTAGGTGTGTGAGGAGTGTGAAGAAATGGCCCGGGACTCTGGGCGTGGTTCAGTTCAGGGCGTGGTTCATTTCTGTGCGTGGTTCACTTCCGGGCTGGCCTCAAAAGTAACTATGGTGTGTGTCTCTGTAGTAGTGTTGGCTCCACCCGGCTCTTAATCGACAAGGTTGCAATGTAACATGCACCCAAAGGGTAGGCTCGCATGAATGGAAAATTAAAGGAGCGCAAGACCGCTCGGGGTCTTGGCTCATACATGCCAACTGTTGTGTGTGTATCTTCATTGCCACAATATAAGCATAGCCTCAATAAAATCGCGAGTTCAGCCAGGCCTGAACTCTATATCTGTGTCCGCCCTATCCTTACCATAGACCACCCAACTTCAACAGCCAACATTACAGTGTTGTTGTCAGGCTTGTGGACATGCGCAGACAGGCATGACAATGGTGTGCCATAGGAAGTGCAAGTGATGCAACCGTGCAGCGCACACAAGTAAATAGGCTCGGGGGAGGGAGGAGCAGCGGTGAGGCAATGTAATACACATTGATCACGCGCATTTCCCAGAAGCAATACATGGCAAACATGAATCCCAAAGTTGCACTAATCACACGCCACAAAGCTTGTAAGTCTGCCAATACAGCATGCAGAATCACAAATTTACACTAATCTCACTTACCTCTCACAGGTGACAAAGGATATGCATTCTGCCCGTGGATGATGACCCCCCTCCGAGCCCTGAACACCCCGGCCCAGAGGCAGTACAATGTGGCCCTCAAACACACCAGGGGGCATTGTTGAGTGCACATTTGGCTTGTTGAAGTCATGTTTCAGGTGGCTGGGACATCACAGGTGGAAGGCTCCTGTACAGTCCAGAAATAGTGTGCAAGATGATCATTGCATGTTCTGTATTGCATAACATATGTGTACGTACCAATGCCCCATGGATCCCAGTGCAAGATGCACCGGACGATGATCAGGAAGATGAGGCAGGTGGACCACACCCCAATGCAGCTGCAGCAGGAATAGCCCAAAGGAACACAATCATTAACAATTTCGTCGCATGTGCACTTCACATTATGACTGTCCTTAGCAATCATGGAACAGTACAAAATGACCACCTGAACAGCATGTGCACATAACTTCATTGCAGCACACATTCCCTGTGTGCATGTCAGTCCTCTGCATTAGCACATCACTCTGACAAGTGTAAGTGCAACATTAAGTGCTGACAATCTCACGAATAACTAATAGATGGTGGGTATGTCACCTCTGTACAGAGAGGCTGTTTAGGGTGTCCTGTATTCGAAATGCTTTTTCAGGGTGCCAAATGTAGTACGTAATCCCACTCATCAGCGTATCATATGTGTACAAAAACATGACATGAAGGCTGTTGTTGGTGTTCAAAATAGGTAGTGAGACAAAATATCGAAATTAAAATATCGATATACAATAATATCGATGTTTTAATTTCAATGGTATAGAATATCAATCTCCAAAATATCGACAGACAGAATATCGTTTTTTTAAGGTATGTATGTTACTAATATCGAAATTTACTAATATCGAAATTTTGTTTAGTGTTATGTATTTTATTATGTTGTTTATATGTTTGTTAAATATGTTTTGTAATGTATGTTTGAAAATTAGTAATTTTGTTTACATTTTGCGTTTTAGTATCAGAGCGGGTTGTGGGTTTATAGGGGAATAGGGTGGGAAGTAATTTAATAATAATTAATTAAATATTATATTTTTCTAAATATTTTTAATTAATAATTAATTGGTAATTAAGTAATATTAATTAGTTCATTAATTAATATATTTTTGTAAACATTTTTAATTAATAATTAATTGGTAATTAATTGATATTATTTAGTTAATTACATTAATTAGAGTTAATGTTTTAATATATATAATTTTTTGTTATTGATAATTAATTAATTGGTAATTAAATAATATTAATTAGTAAATTAAATTAATTAGAGTTAATGTGCTAATACATTTACGTTTTTTGTTATTGTTAATTAATAATTAATTGGTAATTGAATAATATTAATTATTTAATTAAAATAATTAGAGTTATTGTGCTAATATATTTAATGTTTTTGTTATTGTTAATTAATAATTAATTGGTAATTAATAATTATTAAGTGATTAAATGATGTGATTTATTTATGTGTAGTGGGTTGTGTGTTTATAGGGGGATAGGGTGTGATATAATTAAATGTAATTAATTAGAGAGACAGTATTTATTTATTGGTATTTATTGTTAATTAATTAGTAATTAATATGTGTTAATTAGTTCATTTATAATTACATCAATTTAGTAATATTAATTGTTATTAATTGATTAATCGAAATTTATATTAATTGTGTTTTTTTGTATGTGTACTGTGTTGTGTGTTAAAGGGGGAGTAGTGTGGGAAGTAATTTTTACCCCATGCTATCCAATGCTTTCCCTACTGTTGCACCCTCCGGAGTGGGAATAGTAATTTAAACCCCTACGCTATCCAACGCTTTCCCTACTGTTGCACCCTCTGGAGTGGGAATAGTAATTTAAACCCCTACGCTATCCAACGCTTTCCCTACTGTTGTACTCTCTGGAGTGGGAATAGTAATTTAAACCCCTACGCTATCCAACGCTTTCCCTACTGTTGCACCCTCTGGAGTGGGAATAGTAATTTAAACCCCTACGCTATCCAACGCTTTCCCTACTGTTGCACTCTCTGGAGTGGGAATAGTAAATTTTACCCCTACGCTATCCAACGCTTTCCCTACTGTTGCACCCTTTGGAGTGGGAATAGTAATTTTTACCCCTACGCTATCCAACGCTTTCCCTACTGTTGCACCCTCTGGAGTGGGAATAGTAATTTTTACTCCTACGCAATCCAACGCTATCCCTACTGTTGCACTCTCTGGAGTGGGAATAGTAAATTTTACCCCTACGCTATCCAACGCTTTCCCTACTGTTGCACCCTCTGGAGTGGGAATAGTAATTTTTACCCCTACGCTATCCAACGCTTTCCCTACTGTTGCACCCTCTGGGGTGGGAATAGTAATTTTTACCCCTACGCAATCCAACGCTTTCCCTACTGTTGCACTCTCTGGAGTGGGAATAGCAATTTTTACCCCTATGCTATCCAACGCTTTCCCTACTGTTGCACCCTCTGGAGTGGGAATAGTAATTTTGACCCCTACGCTATCCAACGATTTTCCTACTGTTGCAATATGTGGAGTACGTATATATATATTAATTTATATGTAGAGTTTTTAATTTATTTTAAATGTATATGTATTAGTTATATTTTTTTTAATATGTTTTAATGTTTTTATTTAATATTTGTAAAGTTATATGTATTTTTAAAATATTTTTACATTATTAATAATACATTTAAAAAAACGCTATTTTTAATTTCGATATTTTTGTACTACGATATTAATTTTTCGATATTTTTGTACTTACCTTTATGAAGATATAACTCCGATATTTTTGACTTCGATATTTTTGTGTCGATATTTTTGTATGTAGATATTCTGTCTGTCGATATTATGTCATAGATCCTTCAAAATAAGACAACAGTGTGTCATTTGGGGTCATATATGACATTTCAGGTGTCATTTGGGGTCAATTATGGACCACCCTGATGCAGATATGCACCCTGTGACTCAAATCCCACAACATGAGCAACATGGATATAAGGGGGATGACATCAGGGGTTGTCTGTGCACGTGGATGTGTCAGAGTGTGACCTGCTCCTTTTCGGATGTGGTCCACTCACAGCCACCTTAGTGTCGTTGCGTGTACCATGTCATGATAATTGGACTGCAGCCATACTAATCGTCATGCAGTGTAACTTGCATTGTCAGTGTGGCTCATGGACCCCCAGCTTTGCTGGGTTCAGCACATGTGCATGGATTTGTTGTGAGATTAGTGATGTGTGGGGAGGGCCCCCTCTGGGCACATTGTCCAAGGGGGCCTACTTGCTGTTACTATGTGTGCTGCAGTGTGCCAAGGAGATCAGTGACATGATCCAGAGTCATTGTGGGTGTGCAATGTGCTATACTTAACTGTGCATGTGTGCCATTGCGCCCATGTCTCCCCATCCCCCCAGTCCCTGGTTGTTACTCATCCTGTTGCTGTTGGGTCAGGTCATGTGGAGCAGTGTCCGGTCCCCAAACTCCTGCCACCGTCTTCCCACTGATGACTGTGGACACCATTTCATCCATCTCTTCCAGCTCCTGCTGTGGCGCTGGACTCCCACCTCCAGTCAGCATTGCTGCTTTCCGGCTGTTAGCGAGTTTCAGCTTGGTTTTGCACTTGACATCATTCCAGCGCTTCTTGACACTTTACTCTTACTGCATTCACCTAGTGCAAGATGGACTGCCATATTGCATTTTTAATTGCCAATGACACAGTGGAGGTAATGAACAGTTGTTGGTGATGTTCTATCACCTCCGTGATCAGGATCTTGTTTTACTGCGGACTGAATCACGGGTTCCTCTTCTTCTTCTTCCCCTTGCCCTTCTCCTTCCCCGAGGTCCCTGGCTGGTCTTCCGAGGGGTTTGTGGGGTTCTGGTTGGCCTCTGTAGTTGCTCAGCTACCTCCATGGTGGTTCTCAGTTGTTTGGGGGTTTTTTCTGGGTTTTTTGGGCTGCTTTATGGTGAATTTTCCCACCTGACGTAGTAATAGCAAGCCTGGCGCTGATATTTTTATCGCTCTTGGGCACATTGCAACTTTTTTCACATTCGGCTTTCCTTTTTTATCGGTAATTTTAACATGGACATTTGATGTGTTATTGGGAAACTATCGCCTGTTGTTAGCGTGTTGAGAATACGCTGTTAACACAGCGTTAGTTTCCCGCGATATATGGCGTTATGTAAAATTGCGTTAACCTAGGTTGGCGATTATTTATCGCCCATTCTTGAGAATATCCCCCTATGTATTTAACCTATGTCTTCAGGCAACAGTAATTAACAGCAAGTAGCAACTTTATTTTACACTGATAGGAATCATATTGTCGTTTGATGTACATAGAAATGAAAAATATTTTATATGCCAGTTCTAAGTACTTCTGTCTGCTAGGAAGCACCCCTAATGTTGGAATAAAATTGTATGCAATTATTATTTTTTATTCTAAAATGTTGTTTGCAAGTATATTCCTGCCACATTTATGGGTTTTCTTTTTTTTTGTGGCACAATCATGCAAAAAACCTTTAAATCAATTTAACCAGCTTGCCAATTAGATTTACGGATGCTTGTTTTAAGCTAGCCAATTGCATTTGATATTTAGAAGTAATATGGTGAGGTGGCCCTGTATCAAAAAACAGCTCTTTCCCTCTGCTAGTGTTGGGATGAATCACAGAATGCATGAAAGTGTTTTGGGTCACGATTGACCCAGTTCCGAAAAAATATATATTTCCTTCAGTAGGTTTCCTCCAGTTCTGAGTATAAAATTAAGATTTTCTGGCTATTCAAAAAGTTGCCAGGAGAACGTCATACAATTTGAAAAAGTCATTGAAGTACAACAATACGAAGGCATTTCAGTATATATGTATGTGTATAGCTGCACTTTGTGACTTTCTTCGTACCACTCTGACAAAATTGTACCATTAAAGTAATCTTCCTTAACACAAATTGTGGAAGTGCACCATTCACACTCCGACCCACTAATTAGATTAACTGATGCCTTTCATAAGAGTAAACATCCGGCTAGGTTTTTAGAATGATTAGAGTAAAAAATGTGAGCACAAAAACTAACATTTTGTTTGTTCACAAACTTTCCATGGCATTTTTTTTATCCTGATTTATTACATCTTTTTAGTAGTATAAAATATACTTTGTGAATAGCAAATGTCGTTTTACAATAACAAAAAAGGTTATTTGCTGAGCGAATTGGTCTTATGGGTGCAAGAGAATGGTTAACTGGTTAAATAGTTGAATTCTACTTGTGTCCAACATTCCACCCGATTCTTTTCGGCTCTTTGGGCCAGATGTAGGAGAGCAAATACCAGTCGGTAACGGCCAAATTCGGCCGTTACCGACCGGTATTTGGGTTTTCAGATGTAGGGGCCATGATTTTACAGAATCGGTAAATTTACCGATTCGGTAAATTTACCGAATCTGTAAAATACAGAATCGGTAATTTTACCGATTCGGTAAATCCAAATGTAGGTGACACTCCTGAGAGTGTCACAGGCCCTTACGAGTCGCTATTTTACCACACAATCCTATTGTGTGGTAAAATACCGAATCCAGCTGTGCATGCCCTTAGGGCATGTATGTGTGCCACATGTTACACATGCCTTTACTTTACCAAAGTGACACCCCCTGCACCCTTGCAACATTCTGTATTTACCGATTCTGTAAATACCGATTCGGTATTTCCCATTAATTCCTATGGGCTTCACAGCCCATAGGAATCAATAGGAAATACCGATTCGGTATTTACCGAATCGGTAAATACCGAATGCTACCGATTCGGAATTTCTAAATTAAAAATTAGCTACATCTCCCTCCTTCATATTTACCGATTCATAAATACCGAATCGATAAAATTCGGTATTTATGAGTCGGTAAATGTCCCTCACCTACATCTGGCCCTTTGTCTTGATTTAAGAAATCTGACTTCCCCTATTGTAATAAAGCCACATGGGCACACTAAAAGAGCTTTTCCATTTTTAGGCAAGTGGATTTAGATACGGAGCAATCACATAACTCTATCCCAAATTCAGTTCAATTATAGATGACATTATTATAAATGCCTGAATTAATTGCTTTGGAAGCCACCATAGTAAGGCTAATATTCAGGCCGTTTATAAATGTTTAACAAAACACAATGGAATATTTTTAGGATTTTTGTGAAGGTTTTATGATTTTAAATACCTGCACCCTGGCAATCTGGCTCACTAAACCCACATATGAAGAAATTACTATCTTTCACACATGATAACATTTCCAGAGAAATATTTGTATATCAACAGAGTATTATTTGACTTAAATAAAATATAAACATGATATAATTGTCATATCTTCAGAGTGTAAAACAAGCTGCAAATACCTAGGCATATACACATGCTCTGAAGTAATGATATGAGCATGCATACTCAGGTGGGGAGAGGCTGGTAGCTGTAAATGTGATGGGAAACAGAAAACAGATAAGTGCCAGACAGAAACTTTGAAGGAGTTATGTGAATTGCTACGGCTAGTCACTTTGAAAAGAACACAGATGCTGCCTTATGAACATGTCCACATGTGTTGCCCGTAATAGCAAGGATTAAATCTGTTCCTTTTTCATGAATAGTAATACAATTAACAATAAAACATATTAAGGCAATTTTTCATTTCTCTCAATTTGTTTCTACTTTTATTATTTCTTTCCATTTTTCTCTTACCCTCAGATCACCTTAGATTTTAGTTTTTGCTTTCCTCTCCTCTAATACTCTTTATGCCCCTCTTTTCCATTCTATTATTTTTTTTCTCTTATTTGTCTTTTTCTATGTTCTTTTTCATAAATCTGTTCTGTTTTAAAGTCACCATTTTATTCCTTTTTCAGAATCCCTAATTTATTGTCATGTATCTGCATTTCTCTTAATCTTTTCGGATCTAATTTTTGTCTAAATTTCTCTTACCCCTTCTCATATTTTCTTCCTTCTCTTCACTCTCCATTTTTCCCTATCCTACATGTTTCTGTACCTTGATGACCCCTTCCTACTCCTGCTTTAAGTTTCTTTTCACATTGGCCTCGTGATGCCTTTGCCTCCCCCATTACTTTTCCCTTCTTGATTGCATTCTTTCCCTTTATTATTTTCTTCAGTGTTTCTATTTCCAACCTTCTTTCGATTTTAGTCCCTTAATCTGCCTTTCTCTCACTTGTCCCCCTTTCTGTTATTCTATATCCCACTCTTTTGTTCAGTTTCATTTTTTGTCTTCTTTTTATGTGTGGTACCCTTTTTACGTTTCAGTAATGTTATATACAAGCGGAGGCCTTAGTGTTTGTTAATATAATCCTGTTTTGTGCATTAGAGTGAACTAGAAAGCCTGTTTTTCTTGCCTATATTAACATGGGTTTGCTAAAAAGGCAGACCTAAAAATGTAAAAGTACTCCATCTTCCACAGTTTTTTGTTGCTATTAAAACAGGGCAAATTAGGTATTGTCTGCATTGCACAGTGGCTAGAAGTGTACTTCTGTTTAAAAAGCCTTGTGTACCTTGGCATGAAACTAAAGACGAAAGAACAAGTGGCAGCTCCCTGAAACTAAAACCAATACAATGTATAACTATTCTCTGCAACAATCCCAGTAGCAAAGCAAATAGTCCATACTTAGTCAATATACCACCATATGTTAAAAATGGTATAAAGCAGGAATATCGACGGGAGAATATCGACTAGCAAAAATATCGAGGTAAGAATATCGAATTTAAAAAATATCGTTGAAGTAAATATCGTTGTTGTAAATATCGATTTTGTATAATGACAAAAATATCGTCAAAATAAAATATCGTTGTATATAATATCGTTTAGAGAAATATCGTTGAATATAATATCGACAAAATAATTGAATGTGTTATATAAGTGTAGAAAAAGTTGTTTTATGTTTAAATATTATTAATTAAATGTCTATTTTTATTATTATAGGGATCAAAATGTAAAAAAAAATTAAATGTTTGTAAATATTTTAGGAGCGGGTTATTGGTATAATAGGGGATAAGGGTGGGTAGTAATTTAAAAAAGTAGTGTAAATAATATGTATAGAATGGTAAAAAATTCGAACATTTTAATTTATTTTTTATTTTGAATTGCGAAATTTGAAATTTAATTTAAATAACAGAATTATTTATTTAATGGGTTTTTAAAAAGATTTAGTAGCGGGTTGTTGGTGATATAGGAGATAAGGGTGGGTAGTATATTAAAATATGTTTCATAAAATTTAAATTTAATTAAAAAAAATTATAAATTGAAATACGAAAAAATATTATATTTAATTGAAATTGAATGTATTATATAATAATTTTGTAATTAAGTGTGGCTTTTATTTATATAGTGTTTAATAAAAAATTCAATTGCTATAAAAAATACGAAATTTCAATATTTAAATTTGAAATTTGAAATTTGAAATTAGAAATTTGATTTTTAAATTATATTAAAATAAGTCAAGTGTGTAATATTTTATGTTTGTGTATTTGTTATAATATATGCTAAGAATGATTAGAAAAACACAAAACAACCTTTTGGGTAAAAATTATAAAATTGTGAAAGTTATGTAAAAATTAAAAAAAACATCGAAATTTGAAATTTCAATATTTAATTTTGAAATTTTAAATTTTAAATTAGAAAATTAATTTTTAAATTATATTAAATTAAGTGAAGTGTGTAATATTTTATGTTTGTGTATTTCTTATATTATATGCTAAGAATTATTCGAAAAAATTAAAAACAAAGTTTGGGTTAAAAATTATAAAATTGTGAAAATTATGTAAAAATTTATGAAAAATTCGAAATTTGAAATTTAAATTTTGGTGAAAATTTTTTGTTATTGTTATGTTCAAAAAAACATATTTTGTGATTGTAATTTAATAGTCTATTTTGTAGTATAATAGATAAGAGTTGTTATTAATATATATAAAGTGATGTTTATGCGTTATAATATCACACATATTATGGTTTACTGTCCAGCAGTTTCCCTGACTTATGTAGGATTGGAGTTAGAATTGTTATTTATTATGGTTTCCTGTCCAGCACTTTATCTGACTTATGTATGATTGGAGTTAAAATAGTTATTTATTGTTGCTTACTGTTAAGTATTTTCTATGAGTTATGTTTTATATTTTTTTATTTATAAAAAAATAATTTAAATATTATTTTTTTTAATTTTTAGAATTAATATTATATATAATGTTGTAATATTATTTTTAAAAATAAAAAAATATGAATATTTTCGACATTTTTACATACATATTACAAGTGTCAACATTTATTAAGTACAATAGTAACATAGTTTTGTACACATTTTTTTTATTCATACTTTCATTTGTTGATGCAAACATTTACATAATTTTCATACACCTTTTTCAATTATTTGTTTACATTTTACATTGCAATTTTAGTCATATATACATTGTTATATTACATTAATTAGTATATTAAATTTTAATTTTTCTTTTTTTAAATTTAATATGTTAATTAATTGACATGTAATTGTATTTTTCTAAAGTATGTACATAAAATAGTGCTCAGTTTTATACATATAAAAAATATTTTTTAACAATCAAATACATATTTTTAATATACAATAATTAATTAATATATAAATATATTATATTTATTATTGTATATTTTACATTAATCATATGTTTATTTACAAACAATAAGTAAATTATTACAAAACATGGAAAATAAATTGCTATTCATCTCTATTGTTTATTTTTAATAATGGGGATTTAGTCCTATTTTTATTTTTATTGTGCTGCCATTTTGTTTTTTGAACTTCACTTTTTAGTCTATCTACATCGTTGTTTGGGTCATTTCAGAAAACGGAACCTCGCGGTTGGGAGCTGCTTCGTGTTGGTGAAGGTAAGTTTATTTTACATTAATTTTAACTACATTTTAATACATTATAGAGCTAGTTGTAGTGTGTACGTGTTGCTATGTGTTGTACTTTACAGTTTAGGTGAAAAATACGTGTTATTTAAGGTCGTTATTGATAACGTACTTTCTTAGATATTTCTTATGAAATTAAGGTTTATGTATTGTGTAAATGAATTAGTTCAGGTGTTTTCCTATGTTTTATATGTTATTATTAGGCTTTCTGGCTTTCGTATTTATTGTGGGTGGGTTTTGTTTGTATTTATTTACAGGTGTTCGTTTTGGTGAGCAGATGGATTTTATCTCGTATTTTTTGTAAAATACAAGTAAATGTTTCACTACATCTCTTGATTTTTCTGGATTTTGGAGAGTTTTTCTCGTGATTATTTTTCGGGTTTTTTATGGTTCCGTTCTCCAGAGTCTTGCTACTGGGACACTTATAAAACAGTTGTATATTTGGCATTTTGTGGGGATTTTTTGTAAAACATGTGGATTGATTTTGGTTCTAATCGTTTTGAAACCATGTTCTTGGAACACATTCTACAGCTGCAGAACAGTAAAGTTATTTTTATATTTTTGTTTGGGGTGGATTGTGCTATATTGTGCAATTTTTTTAAATGTCGTTTTATTATGTCTTGTAATAATAGATTACATTTATTTTTACATGACATAATTTAACTACATTAAAAAAAAATAGTTTTATTTATTGTTTGAAATGTTTTTATGTGTTGCTTGTTAAAGGATAGATTTGGCTATTAGTTCTAAGTATTCAAGATCTTCGATACTTGGGTACATTCTTACTTTTTGCTGTAGGTATTCGTACATATTTAATGTTTGTTTACTTAGTTTAGGGCCGATTTTAGATAGAGATTGCTCTATTCTTAGTTCTTGGTAGCTTTGCTCTTTTTTGATGCTTTGGATTGGTTTATGAAGTGTGGGTTGTGTTCTTCCTATTGTGGCTTGGAAGACATTATGCCATCCTTCGACCGCGTTGTTAGTTTTGGCTTTCTGTGCCATAGTACTAGCATACACATTCCGCCATGGAATTTGGAATTTAGGTTGTCTGCGGTGGCCAGAACGATGTAATCTTCCCACCCAGGTATCTTCAAAATAGTCTAAGAAGGGAGTTAATTTTTTTTCATTGGTGCGGTAGAAAGGGCTGTCAAGTCGTAAATTGTAATAGTTAGCAACTTCTGTTGTTGGTACAAATGCCAATGCTATTAACTTTTTAATCTGATAAGCAAAGTTACTGTTTGTTGAATATTCAATGCTTAAAGTAGATTTTTGTAAGTGCCTCCATATACTTTGGTTGTAGTGATAATAACACCCTTGTATAGATGTGTGAGGATATATTTTAAGTATAGCTTGAATCATGGCTATTTCAAAGTCTATTATTATTCTTTGTGGATAGTAATTATCAGTAAAATCTTTGATAGTTGTTAAAATTTCTACGTAGGTAGCATTTGTTTTATTTGGCAGCAGTGTATAAATTAAAGGGATATTTGTTTCTTGGTATTCACCATGGATGGTGTAAAGTTGATAGAAAGGTTTGGGACATACTTTAAAAGTTCCGTCCATCATCCAGGTTTCACACGATTTTAGTTTTTGCAAATTGCTATTTGTTGCAAAAAGTAAAATTCTTTTATCATGACTGTGGTTATCATACATTAAGAATTTATCTTCATTGTGTGTAATAGTATATTCAGGATATATTTTAATGTCTTGAAAAGTTTCAGGTGCTGGTGGAGTTGGATCAGAATCTCGTTTTGTTTTAGCAATTAATCTTTTCAAGTTGGGTATTGAAGGTAACTGTCCTGTGACATGTTCTGACACCTTGCTTAAAACATTTTTCAAAATAGTGGTGCTTGTTTCTTGTGAGCCTGTACTAGCTTCTCTTAATGTCTCTAGTGCTTCTCTTACTTCGACTTCTGTTCCATTGGGTGGGTGGTTATGCTCATGTACATTTACAACATTGTTATCAACAGTCTGTGCTCTACCATAGCATGCAGTTGAGTAATATTTACTACATTTCCAGTAAGTTTTATTCCCTTTTATTCTTTCTTGGGTGTAGGTGTAACCCATGTAGCTCAGCATTATTTTCCCTTTTTGAGAAGTAATAAAAGTAGCTCCTGTTGCCATGTCTAAGGTAGATCTGTGAAGACATATATATGTTTTTTTAGTAAAAGTGAAAAACATTTCTTGAGATGTGTACGTTAAAAGGAAAAAGTGCAAAAACATACTTACAATGTTGTTTTCCTGCTAATTTTATGTTTTCTGTTCTTATATGTAGATTTTCACTCTTTAATGTTCTGTAGTTGTGGTAAAGAATAGTACAAAAAAATGATTTAGTTTTATAGTTGTTTATTTTGTCTTTCTCATTATTAATAGACACAGTGGGTATACTTACTTAATGTAGTAGAAGATGTTGTTAGTTTAGTTGTAGATTGGTAGATGAAGTTTGTATATTCTGTAAAAGAAAGTTAATTTGTGTTATTTATTGTATTAAGATATATTAGTAGGTAATAACATATCAAGTCTTTTGCAACTTTACTTTGCAACTTTTTAAAATTATTTAAAAGTTTTCTAAGTAGACATGGATAAGGCAGTTCATAATTTCATTTAATTATTATCTTGTGGTGGTTGTTGATAGGATGTTGTAGTTATATTTAAACAAATATAAAGACCATGTTTTTAGTTTAGGGAGTTTAGCTACATTTCAACAGGTTTGTATGATAAATGAAATGGGACTTGACTTACTTGAGTTGTAGTATGCTGTGTTGTAGTCGTTGTAGTAGGTGTGTATTCTCTTCTTTTCAGCAAGGTAACCGTTTCCCTCCAAGTTTGGCAAAAAAATGGTAATTTAAGTTAAGTTTGTAATTGTATTTATAGTAGTGAGTTAATTAATGGTTATATTTGATTGGTTCAATTAAATATAATTTAAATTCATTGGCTGACAACATTAGTTTGAATTTGAAAGCCGTTATTTTGTAAAGAGTTAGTAGCATCAATAATAGTTTTCGATATTTATTACCAAATGTATTATATGTGTTTTATTTTAATGGTAAATATTTATTACAATGTTAAAATTAGTGAAATGTGATTTAAAGTAATCCGATAAGAGTGTATGATAGTGTTTGGTAATGTTTATATTGGTATACAACCTTTACAACGCAACTTTTACAACTTACTACCATTACAACCAAACTTTTACAATGCAAAAACCATTACAATGCATGTATTTACAAGGCATGTTTTTACAACGTGTGTACCTTTACAACGCATATCATTACAACGTAAGTATTGGTAAGTACATAATTATATTTAAAATGTAATATGTTTGGGGTTTTTTAAGGGATATTTTTAGGGTTCAGGGTCAGTTTGGCTTTCAGGGTAAAGGGGTATTTTTAGGGTTCAGGGTCAGTTTTGTGTTTTTGGGAAAAGGGGTATTTTTAGGGTTCAGGGTCCGTTTTCAGTTTTTGGGTAAAGGGGTATTTTTAGGGTTCAGGGTCAGTTTTCAGTTTTTGGGTAAAGGGGTATTTTTAGGGTTCAGGGTGAGTTTTACGTTTTTGGGTAAAGGGGTATTTTTAGGGTTAAGGATCAGTTTTCAGTTTTTGGGTAAAGGGGTATTTTTAGAGTTCAGGGTCAGTTTTCAGTTTTTGGTTAAAGGGGAATTTTTAGAGTTCAGGGTCAGTTTTCAGTTTTTGGGTAAAGGGGTATTTTTAGGGTTCAGGGTCAGTTTTCAGTTTTCGGGTAAAGGGGTATTTTTAGGGTTCAGGGTCAGTTTTCAGTTTTTGGGTAAAGGGGTATTTTTAGGGTTCAGGGTGAGTTTTACGTTTTTGGGTAAAGGGGTATTTTTAGGGTTCAGGATCAGTTTTCAGTTTTTGGGTAAAGGGGTATTTTTAGAGTTCAGGGTCAGTTTTCAGTTTTTGGGTAAAGGGGAATTTTTAGAGTTCAGGGTCAGTTTTCAGTTTTTGGTAAAGGGGTATTTTTAGGGTTCAGGGTCAGTTTTCAGTTTTTGGGTAAAGGGGTATTTTTAGGGTTCAGGGTCAGTTTTCAGTTTTTAGGTAAAGAGGTATTTTTAGGGTTCAGGGTCAGTTTTCAGTTTTTGGGTAAAGGGGTATTTTTAGGGTTCAGGGTCAGTTTTCAGTTTTTGGGTAGAGGGGTATTTTTAGGGTTCAGGGTTAGTTTTGTGTTTTTGGGAAAAGGGGTATTGTTAGGGTTCAGGGTCCGTTTTCTGTTTTTGGGTAAAGGGTAATTTTTAGGGTTCAGGGTCAGTTTTTGGGTAACGGGGTATTTTTAGGGTTCAGGGTCAGTTTTAATTTTTGGGTAAAGGGGTATTTTAAGGGGTCAGGGTCAGGTTTTAGTTTTTGGGGAAAGGGGTATTTTTATTGTTCAGGCTCAGTTTTGTGTTTTTGGGGTACAGGGGTACAGGGTAAAAAAATATTTAATATATTAATTAAATAAATTAAATGAAATTACATTAAATTTAATTAAAATCTATTCATTTTAATTAATTTATATTAAAAAAATTATTATATATTTACTAATACTTACGTTGTAATGGTATGCGTTGTAAAGGTACCTGTGTTGTAAAAATATGTGTTGTAAATACATGCGTTGTAATGGTTTTTGCGTTGTAAAAATTTCGTTGTAAAGGTATGCGTTGTAAAAGTATGTGTTGTAACGTCATACATAGTTTATATTACTAATTTATTTTTTCTTATTATATATAAATAAATAATACATATTGTATATACATATATGTTAGAAAAGCTTTTTTTGAATTTAAATAACTATGAAAAAGTGAATAACAGAAAGGTAATGTGTATATAAGGTTATAAAGAAAATGACGATATTTTATTTATATTAATATGAGTAGAAAGGTAGTCGATATTAGTGTTGTCGATATTAGTGTAGAAGGTAATGTTATTTTAAATATTGCCGATAATGTAGTAGTCGATATTTATGTAGTCGATATAATTGTTAACGATATTAGAGTAGTCGATAAAAAAATATCGATATTTGTGTAAATCCTTGTTTAAGTATATGGTTACGATATTTTTGTAGACGATGTATTTGTGGCGATATTTTTGTAGGTCGATGTTTTAGTAATCGATATTTCATCATGGAACCGTTAAAAATTATCAACTGTATCAGGGTATGGGCAAGGACAGGCAGAATGACTGATTGCTAGATTAATTCTGACTGGTGACTCTCCTCCTTGAGCTCTAATGGCATAGAGGTCAATAGTGGATATACTTGACCAGTATAGAACTATAGGAACAAGTGGGTAAACCTATCTGTCACAGTCTTTCTTCATGTTCTATATTCCACAGAATGCAGCCACAGGACCAACCACTAGAGGTCCTGGCAACCCAGAGCCCAAGAGCAACAGCACCAGCTCTAGATGTGCTTCTGCTAGGTCATCCTTGCAAGGCCTCATAAGGTTTAATGCCAATTTCCAAAGGCCATTCCTAAGGGGATGCTGCAACTCCTGCAGCCACCCATGTGTTGGTAAAATGATGATGGTACCCCTGCCCTTCCTGAGGCACCACAGAAAGAATATATGTAACATTTATTCCCCAACAGTGGATTGTGGTGATGCTCCTTGCCAGAGCCATTCATATTTGATATGCAGGCTTCTCTGCACCGACTTTACTCTGCGCGGCCTTGCACCATGCAGCATTTGAATGGGTTATTTTTGCATTCTGGGTGCTCATGCCCTATGGTCTCCCAGGTGCAACCATTTGTCTTTTTGATGGCGGTTATGCAAAGGGTTTAAGGCCACGCAGCCTCTGCCCGCTCCTGCCACAACACAGCCACTGTGAGTGTGCCGATTTGGCCCCATTCTGTCTGGATTCCCTTCTCTTCCAGGGGCATGGGGTACCCTGGGACTTCTAAACTGCATTGAGTCCTGGGGGGTTAAGTCCCCGGGGCCAAAGGTTGACTCAGGGATGGAGGACCCAAGCATACCCCATGAGATTTAAATGCCCAAGATGCACTGACCTCCGGGTCCTGGCCCACCCTGGGGGTAATTCTTGAAATTGCGGCAAAATGCTAGGCACCCATTTTCATCATTTTCTTTTGAAAAGGGGGGCATTTAAATTGATGGCATAGCTCTAGCCCCACTGAGCTGATTTTGACAATCATTGGCTTGTGTTGGTTGCTCCTGGTGTGAAGGCCTAGTCAACAGAAGCATTTTCATCATGCCTCCTGGCCCCTATAGGGGGATGTATGACGGTACGACGCGTACCGTCACATAGCGTGCTTTTACAACGCGTCTTTTACAACGCAAGTCGTAACCACGACTTGCGTTGGGGGCGCAGATAGTAAATAGTATAATTTACTATTCTAACACCAGTCCCCGTGGATACTAGGGAAGGTGTTGGAATAGTAAATTTACTATTCTTTATCCTCTAGCGCCCTCCAGCGCAAGTCGTGGTTACGACTTGCGTTGTAAAAGACGCGTTCTAAAAGTACTGCGGGGTAACATCCGTGTCGAAAAGGATGTTCCCCCTATAGGGGTGTATTTTGCAGGGAACTGGATTTTCTGGCTCCTTCTGCAGCCTTTTCCTCTGCTCCTGGTGCTTCTCTCCTGCTGGTGGGGGCATCTTGCAGAGCTCCCAGTCTACTAGACAGCAGCAGAATGCCTTTGCTGCACTCCCAAGGCTGTTTTGCAGAGGAGCTTTGGGGGTCAGTCAAAGACTAGGTCTTTCCCTCAACTAGCCCTTAGGGGACCTAAAAGGGCCATAGCCACTGGCCCAGGAGATACCAATCCTAGTCCTGGGGGGTCAGCTAGATTTAAAGTCCTTAGTCCTTCTTTGCAGGATATTTGATGGCTTCTCTTTCCATCTGGACATTCTTTCTGCCATCGTCGTCTCCCCAGTCCAGGCTCTTTACAACTGTCACGCCCTTGTGCTAGGGTATTTAAGTTGGGGTGAATGTTCAAGGGGGAGGAACCCCTACCCAATTCTGAAATGCAAAATCATCCCTCCACCCCTGTCCCAGGCTTTTTGGACAGCATTCTAGAACAATTCAACAAGGCAACTTCGTGTTTTCTCTGGAAAGAGCTCCTCTGAGGGCCTGAGCATTGCCACTAGTTAATATCACTGCCTGTGTGACCGTACCTCTTTGTTCTAGTGGGACTGGTGTGCCCCAGCCCAGCTGCAGTATAACAAGCTAAGTATTAGATGCAGATTTCTCGCACACCAACTTCCTCTCCCAGGAACTGGGTCGATCACCAGTAATTATTCCTTTTGTGTACGGAGACCTTTGTTCCCTCTGGTGGGTAACAGGGCAAATAACTTGGCTCAATACAGGGGACATAGGCCTGGAATATTATTATGACCTAAGCCAGAAAACTATGACAATTCTTGAAGTCTCATGTGATGTGGATGTAGTGTGTTTGGGAACTGCAAATTCAAACTTGTTTTACCTGGCTCTACCCGTTAGCCCTAAGAAGAGCAAACCTATACTTTAAGGCAGATTTAACTTATTTGTGTAATACAGTGAAAGCACTACACGTTTTTCAGTAAGCCCAATCAATAGAACTACACTATAGATAACAACTTATGTCATAAGGCATACCCCAGGTCAGCACCAATCCTTGCAGAGTCCCTTCTGCACTAGACTACCTGTGCAAATTTACTGACTGCGACAAAGGTAGTCTTTCAAGTGGTGCCAATACGTGTGCACACAGGTTCACATGTAACCAGCCCATTGCACCCTAGTTCTGCAGCCAAAGCTGTATATTAAATAAAAACACTTGTGGTCCAAACACTAATTTCAATTACCATGAAAAACCTGTCCTGGATGTGCTATGCTCACTGCACCATCCCAGTTCAGAACCTGGATATATGCAAATTAGTCTGTCCCTGGCCCAGTGCATCATGGGAACAGGGCAGACCAAACTACCAAGCCAATTCTTCACTGGAAAGGAAACAAGCTTCCGGGGACCGGTTTCTGGCATTACAGCCATCTTCGGCCCGGCTTGCTTGAATCCTGATGGTGCAGTGAGCAAGGGACTCATGTCTGAGCATACCCTTCCACACTCACAGTGGCCAAAATAATTACAAAAAGGGGGTGGTAATGGACAGAGTATCTGAGTTAATCAGAACACTCCTACCCAGTCAACAGATCAGGGCTTGATCCATCACCGTTTTTTAGCTCACTGCACCATCCCAGTTCAGAACCTGGCTATATGCAAATTAGTCTGTCCCTGGCCCAGTGCATCATGGGAACAGGGCAGACCAAACTACCAAGCCAATTCTTCACTGGAAAGGAAACAAGCTTCCGGGGACCGGTTTCTGGCATTACAGCCGTCTTCGGACCGGCTTGCTTGAATCCTGATGGTGCAGTGAGCAAGGGACTCATGTCTGAGCATACCCTTCCACACTCATAGTGGCCAAAATAATTACAAAAAGGGGGGTGGTGATGGACAGAGTATCTGAGTTAATCAGAACACTCCTACCCAGTCAACAGATCAGGGCTTGATCCATCACCGTTTTTTTAGCTCACTGCACCATCCCAGTTCAGAACCTGGCTATATGCAAAATAGTCTGTCCCTGGCCCAGTGCATCATGGGAACAGGGCAGACCAAACTACCAAGCCAATTCTTCACTGGAAAGGAAACAAGCTTCCGGGGACCGGTTTCTGGCATTACAGCCATCTTCGGCCCGGCTTGCTTGAATCCTGATGGTGCAGTGAGCAAGGGACTCATGTCTGAGCATACCCTTCCACACTCATAGTGGCCAAAATAATTACAAAAAGGGGGTGGTGATGGACAGAGTATCTGAGTTAATCAGAACACTCCTACCCAGTCAACAGATTAGGGCTTGATCCATCACCGTTTTTTAGCTCACTGCACCATCCCAGTTCAGAACCTGGCTATCTGCAAATTAGTCTGTCCCTGGCCCAGTGCATCATGGGAACAGTGCAGACCAAACTACCAAGCCAATTCTTCACTGGAAAGGAAACAAGCTTCCGGGGACCGGTTTCTGGCATTACAGCCGTCTTTGGCCCGGCTTGCTTGAATCCTGATGGTGCAGTGAGCAAGGGACTCATGTCTGAGCATACCATTCCACACTCATAGTGGCCAAAATAATTACAAAAAGGGGGTGGTGATGGACAGAGTATCTGAGTTAATCAGAACACTCCTACCCAGTCAACAGATCAGGGCTTGATCCATCACCGTTTTTTAGCTCACTGCACCATCCCAGTTCAGAACCTGGCTATATGCAAATTAGTCTGTCCCTGGCCCAGTGCATCATGGGAACAGGGCAGACCAAACTACCAAGCCAATTCTTCACTGGAAAGGAAACAAGCTTCCGGGGACCGGTTTCTGGCATTACAGCCGTCTTCGGACCGGCTTGCTTGAATCCTGATGGTGCAGTGAGCAAGGGACTCATGTCTGAGCATACCCTTCCACACTCATAGTGGCCAAAATAATTACAAAAAGGGGGTGGTGATGGACAGAGTATCTGAGTTAATCAGAACACTCCTACCCAGTCAACAGATATTGGCTTGATCCATCACCGTTTTTTAGCTCACTGCACCATCCCAGTTCAGAACCTGGCTATATGCAAATTAGTCTGTCCCTGGCCCAGTGCATCATGGGAACAGGGCAGACCAAACTACCAAGCCAATTCTTCACTGGAAAGGAAACAAGCTTCCGGGGACCGGTTTCTGGCATTACAGCCGTCTTCGGCCCGGCTTGCTTGAATCCTGATGGTGCAGTGAGCAAGGGACTCATGTCTGAGCATACCCTTCCACACTCATAGTGGCCAAAATAATTACAAAAAGGGGGTGGTGATGGACAGAGTATCTGAGTTAATCAGAACACTCCTACCCAGTCAACAGATCAGGGCTTGATCCATCACCGTTTTTTAGCTCACTGCACCATCCCAGTTCAGAACCTGGCTATATGCAAATTAGTCTGTCCCTGGCCCAGTGCATCATGGGAACAGGGCAGACCAAACTACCAAGCCAATTCTTCCCTGGAAAGGAAACAAGCTTCCGGGGACCGGTTTCTGGCATTACAGCCGTCTTCGGCCCGGCTTGCTTGAATCCTGATGGTGCAGTGAGCAAGGTACTCATGTCTGAGCATACCCTTCCACACTCATAGTGGCCAAAATAATTACAAAAAGGGGGTGGTGATGGACAGAGTATCTGAGTTAATCAGAACACTCCTACCCAGTCAACAGATCAGGGCTTGATCCATCACCGTTTTTTAGCTCACTGCACCATCACAGTTCAGAACCTGGCTATATGCAAATTAGTCTGTCCCTGGCCCAGTGCATCATGGGAACAGGGCAGACCAAACTACCAAGCCAATTCTTCACTGGAAAGGAAACAAGCTTCCGGGGACCGGTTTCTGGCATTACAGCCGTCTTCGGCCCGGCTTGCTTGAATCCTGATGGTGCAGTGAGCAAGGGACTCATGTCTGAGCATACCCTTCCACACTCATAGTGGCCAAAATAATTACAAAAAGGGGGTGGTGATGGACAGAGTATCTGAGTTAATCAGAACACTCCTACCCAGTCAACAGATCAGGGCTTGATCCATCACCGTTTTTTAGCTCACTGCACCATCCCAGTTCAGAACCTGGCTATATGCAAATTAGTCTGTCCCTGGCCCAGTGCATCATGGGAACAGGGCAGACCAAACTACCAAGCCAATTCTTCCCTGGAAAGGAAACAAGCTTCCGGGGACCGGTTTCTGGCATTACAGCCGTCTTCGGCCCGGCTTGCTTGAATCCTGATGGTGCAGTGAGCAAGGGACTCATGTCTGAGCATACCCTTCCACACTCATAGTGGCCGAAATAATTACAAAAAGGGGGTGGTGATGGACAGAGTATCTGAGTTAATCAGAACACTCCTACCCAGTCAACAGATCAGGGCTTGATCCATCACCGTTTTTTAGCTCACTGCACCATCACAGTTCAGAACCTGGCTATATGCAAATTAGTCTGTCCCTGGCCCAGTGCATCATGGGAACAGGGCAGACCAAACTACCAAGCCAATTCTTCACTGGAAAGGAAACAAGCTTCCGGGGACCGGTTTCTGGCATTACAGCCGTCTTCGGCCCGGCTTGCTTGAATCCTGATGGTGCAGTGAGCAAGGGACTCATGTCTGAGCATACCCTTCCACACTCATAGTGGCCAAAATAATTACAAAAAGGGGGTGGTGATGGACAGAGTATCTGAGTTAATCAGAACGCTCCTACCCAGTCAACAGATCAGGGCTTGATCCATCACCGTTTTTTAGCTCACTGCACCATCCCAGTTCAGAACCTGGCTATATGCAAATTAGTCTGTCCCTGGCCCAGTGCATCATGGGAACAGGGCAGACCAAACTACCAAGCCAATTCTTCACTGGAAAGGAAACAAGCTTCCGGGGACCGGTTTCTGGCATTACAGCCGTCTTCGGCCCGGCTTGCTTGAATCCTGATGGTGCAGTGGAAAGGATGGCACTTGTTTGGCTCCTAGACATAACTGTAACTCCTGCGCACTGGTCTTACCACACAGGCACAGATCACCAGTAGAAACATAACTCCATAGAATAGACACAATTCTCTGAAATGCAGCCGTATCTTACAGTAGTGAATCACAATAGTTGAGAACACCTCAAAAGCACATCTATCCAATTTAAGCACAGTTCTGAACATAACTGTAATGAAATGCCTCTTTTGATCCCCACCAAACCTTTGGACTGATGCTGCTGAACTCTGAAAGGGCAATGAGACCAGCCGACCGGGCCCCAGCACCAATATTCTAATCCTTTAAAAGTATATGTCTAATTTGCATACTTTAACTTACTTTTAAGTCCCAGGTTTTTGATACCAGGGGCACCTAGTACCTGTAGGTTAAGTGTCCCTCATGGGCTGAAAAACGTATAGGGCCACTGCGAGTTTGTCAAAGCAAAAAATGGATCCCAGGCTGCCATTGCAGACTGACAGAGCACTTTTTAAACTGCTACCTCAACTGATAAGTCACCCCTAAGACAGGCCCAACACGCCCTGAAGGCTGAGTGCATTATCTTGAAAAGAAGGACATGTTTTGATGAGTTTATATGTTTTGACTGCAAGACCCTCTGCATTGTTGTTTTGACTCTAGTCAGGAAAGTAGCTCCTTTGGCTAGTATAGGGTTACACACTAACAAATCAGCAGTGCTAACTCCCAGTGGGACTACTAAATCTCATACTTCAAGGTATGAAAAGAATTGTTGCATTAAACCCGACTTGTTGCCCAAGTCAAATTTAATGTAACTATATTACAAATAACAACCTTAGAAAGTTGTCACTTTGTGCCCAAGTATTCTGTAGCCATTTTCCATTGCAAACAGCTGCTGTGCTCGAGACAGTAACAAAAGACCTGTCGAGGGAAGATGTCCGATCTCCTCCTTGCAGGATGGCCGGAGTGCGTTTTAGCCCAGGAGGCAGGCTTCAAAGGGTAAGCCACCTTTGAGGGGCAAATGATAGTCACAATAGGAAAATGGCTGGTGTTTAGTTTAATTAGACAGGCTGGCATCTTGGGCAGGGAGTTAAAGCTCATGTCAACCTGGTTTTCCCAGGAGAGTGTACCGCCCAAGTAGCCACACCTATGGGTTTGGCTAGGGAGCTTCACACACCTAGAGAAGTGTCTCACCAAGTTGGGAGTGGGCAAAATGGTGCATTCTTAGATAGCTAGATGCTACACTTCACAGGAAGTAGTCATCAGGTGGGGGGACATGGTAGCCTGTTGACTAGTTAGTTGCCGCCACTCCCTGAGTTCATAGTGGACATAAAAGTGGCACCCCTAGCACCCAAACTCCGATCACTACTACACTGTAAAGAAGACTGAAGGACTGCCTTTCTGTTCATTGGGGAAAGCGAATAGAGGCTACAACAAAGATGGGACTACACATTATGCACCTGAGGCCTGGGAAAGAAAGAACTGTGCCTGCGGTGCCCACTCACAGAAAATATTCTCACATGTGCCAGACAAAAGAAGTGACACCAAGAGTCAGTTGGCTGTTACAGTAAACAAAGAGAGGGACAAGAAGGGCTATATTTACCGGGGTCCAGTGTACACGCCCTGAGACTATATAAACAATGAAAGGTACGCTGTTCCCCAAGGTCATTTAAGGTGGATGAACCGAATAATGGGTAAAGGCCCCAACAACAGAAGAAAGGGAGGGAAATCCTCCCTTTCGGGACTAAAAACCTCACACACACTCAGCAAGTTAGGTGTCATGCTTCATCATCTGGGTTTTGCTCCTCGTCAAACTGGCGGTGCAATGTCTGACGGGCACCCATAAAGGGGCTCTATATTTGAGATCTTTTGTCCCTGCCAGTGTTTGTTGTGGGTGTGAAGGCCCTAGGGGAAGTGTAGATGTCGGGAAGTGGTGATGGTTAAAAAAGGTTAGGTAATCCACAACTGGACTTTAATGGTGTGGCTATCTACATTATTAAAAACAGTGAGGAGAGACTACTACCTGGTACAAGGATCCAGGAGAGTACGGTCTACTTATTGGTCAACATGTTTCATGCTATGTGTTCGTATAGATACAATGCAATTCATCAGGATCTAAACAGTGATTAACTATCTACACGCTGTAGTAGGCGGAGTTACCTACTTCACAGGAAACTGAGGGACAGGCAGAGAGTCCTGCCACTTCTTAGTGGGACCTGGAGTGGGATGACAAAAGATGAAGGGGAGATACAGAAGGATTACTGTAAAACCCATTGTCAACCTGAAACACATCATCACGGTTCAACTGGCGCGGGTAAGTACGTCTACCGTTCGGTCGACTGACCCTTTCAGAACATGGGTGTATTAAAAACAGCAACGGGTGGGTCAATACTAACAAAATTACAACAAAAAAATAATATAATGTAAGGAGAATTCCGATGGAATCTGAGTCTCACCCTACAAAGGAGAGGATTATAGCTTCAACGGTCTTCTCCCGTGTTGAGCACCTCAAGAGTAGGTACCCTAGAGGGAATAAAGATAAGGTACAATACTAAGTCATTTCTCGGGGATGAATAACCCACAACCGACGGCCATGCAACAACAGTTCTCCCACTCATGAATCCTGATGGGGAGGGGGTTAGTTGCCTGAATGACTCAATGGCCCGGAGACCATAGTGGAAGTTTCCAAACATACGCATTCACTGTTGAAAATACATCATCTATGTCCAGGCTAATACACAAGGCAGCACTAAATCAGTCTGCATGGTCATGGCCAACGATCACGACAGGAGTCATAGTGAACTCATGCCCTGATATTTCAAGGTCCAAGCGCCATGTAGCCTAAAGCGCATCCCAAGCTGAAAAGAGCGGCCAGTTGATTATTTTGCAAGAAATGGTGGCGTGATGCAATATGTAAGTCAAGGGCTGAACACAATAACTCGGCATGCTGGCAACAGTAGAGTGGCTATATCGCAATGGAGTGGCTTTGAAAACATTCATCCAGCAGCAACAAGCAGCACAATACACTTACCTATCCCCAGAGCAGGAGCCGCCAGTACACCTACCCGCAACGTCACGGTGGTAGCAAGAAGCCGGAGCAGTCTGTTGCGTAAAGTCATCCGCTTTTATACAAACTTGTTGACGTCATTGAAACCATGGTCACGTATGCGGTGGAGTCGGCAGGTTCACGCATGCGTGGTCGGCAGAGTAGGCGCGGATAAGATACATAGTGAGTATGGTGTGGCTATGGGCCCAAGACGGCAGCCATCTTATAGTGAGGCATGGCGAAGTATTATGACATGAAAATTGTGAATACCGTGCCGTGAGAGATAAAGGATGAAACATAAAGGCGTGGAGTAACAGGTTTGGATGTTGCACAAACCCTATGGCCAGAGCAGCAATGAAACTTCTGTTTGTAAACAAAACGTGTTGCAGAGTGGAAAGTGGTGCTAAAGGAAATACACCCCAGATATCAATGTGGTGAAATATCAATCTAGAGGATCAGGGGGTTGTGTGTCCCTCGTAATCCTAGTATGAGTGCCTTTGCACAGTCTAGGCTTCCACGGGTAGTGTATATGGTGTCTAATGCTATGATCTAACAGAGTCCAAATTTAGGAATTAGCAAAGGCGAATAGGACACTGCATCAGATGTTGTACCCTTGTACTAGGCAAATAGTCAGTAATAGTGCAAGGGGTCACATGATAAGTGTGTTGATGCTAGTGTCTATTATTAAGTCCTGGCCAAGGTTACCCACGGGATGGAGTCATTAAGACCATTTATATCTGTACCCAAATGATGGACCCACCTTTTCTCTATTCTGTATAGTGCCTGCTGTGTGATAAGTGGGTGTGCTTCCAGCACCGTCCATTTCAGGCTGTCTGCTGTGTGGTGCATGTCTTTATAGTGGGTGTATAGTCTAGTGTGTGTCTTCAAGCACCTGATGTTGCTCTTGTGCTCCATAATACGGTGCTTGATCTGTCTCATAGTCATCCCCACGTATCTTTTGTCACACGGGCATGTCAGGAGGTAGATACACCTGGATATGTTACAATTTGTTTGCTTTTTGAGACGCCATGTGAACATCTCTGAGAGTCCGATCTCTTTGCAAGTGCTGGTCTGGTTGCACACAGTGCACCCAACACAAGGGGTAGTGTCCGGTGACGGGGGGAAGTCCTACAGGGTTTGTTGGGCACTGACTTCTTTTTTCTTTTGTCTTGTGTGTATCAGGTTATCTTTTAAATTTGCTGTACGCTTGAAGGCAAACCTAGGTCGGGGGATAGCTAGGTCGCCCAAATTGACTATACCCCAGTGCCTGTTAATTGTCTTCTTTATAAGTGCAGAATTTCTTGTGAATGAGGTAACACAGGTGACGGTGTCAGAGGGCTCCTTTGTTTTGGGTTCCAAACAACACCTCTCTTGGATTGTTCATAGCTCTCTTATAAGAGTTGCGAATTTGGCTGGTAGGGTAACCTCTGTCTTGCAGCTTGTGTTGTAATTGTATAGCCTCAGTCCTGTAGTCTGACATATTGGAACAATTTCTCCAGATAAGGAGAAATTTTCCGAAGGGGAGGTTATCCCTGAGGGACTTGGGGTGATGACTCTCATAGAGGAGGAGACTGTTCCTGTCTGTCTCTTTTCTGTGAAGGTTAGTACTGAGACCCCTCTCAGAGAGCCAAATACTCAAGTCAAGGAAAGGGATACTGGTTTCTGACATGGTACTGGTGAATTTCAAGAAAGGATTCTGGATATTCAACCCGTCAAAAAAGGCTTTGCAGGTGTTTGAGTCGCCCTTCCATAGTATGAGGATGTCGTCAATGTATCTTCTCCATACAGTCAGGTTGTCTCTGTATGGATTAGTTGGACTCATAACGACCTCCCCTCAAAGGATGCCATATAGATACATGCCAAACTAGGCGCAAAGGTACTCCCCATTGACGTGCCCTGAACCTGGTGGACACCTTTATCATGGACTGTGAAGGCACAGTCCATGATAAAGGTGATGGGGTGGGGGATGACCAGTCTTCCTTAAGAAGACTGGCTTCCACTGCATCCAGAGTAGCCTGTTGTGAAATATTCGTGTACAGTGCTTCCACGTCGAGGGTCACCAGGAGGTCCACCCCTTCCCTGCCCTCAATGTTGTCTATGAGCTGAAGGACATCACTGGTGTCCTGTAGGAAGGAGGGTATCTTCTTCACCAGGGGCTGTAGAAATTTGTCACAGAATTTTGACAGCGGTTCTAACAAGGACCCTATCCCTGATACGATTGGTCTCCCTGGGACTGGGGTCGTGTTCTTGTGAATCTTCGGGAGAGTGTAGAAGTAGGGTGTCTTGGGATTGGTAGTGACAAGGAAGAGTGCATCATTCCTACTAAGCCAGCCATTGGTCTCTCCCTTCAGAACCAGAGATGTGATTTCTGCCATTAGTCTCGGGGTAGGGTCAATTGTAAGGGGAGCATATTGTCTGCTGTTCGCTAATTGCCGCCGACACTCAACATCATAGTCTTGAGATGATTGGATCACGATAGCACCTCCCTTGTCAGCCTGTTTGATAATTATCGTCTGATCAGTAGAAAGTGTCCCAATTGCCTTTCTTTCTGCATTAGTCATATTGTGGCAGGTGGGAGTACGTGGCATATTCTCAAAGCCCTTCAATACTGCCCCCTCGAAAGCCAGGATTTCAGGTGGGACCATGTTGTTAGTAGGGGTGAACATTGAGGGATTGCGTAGTCCAGTGTCATCCTGGTTGGGTTCAGGCTTATCTTGGAAGAATGCTTTAAGTTGCGCTTTCCTAAAGAACTGTTTTAGTTCACAAATCTCGTTGAATCTGTCGGGAGTGGGAACACACCCCAAACCCTTCCCCAAAACTGACTTCTCGGTGGGGGTGAGGGTTCTGGTTGAGAGGTTGACCACTAAACTCTCCATCCCCTGGTCGTTCTCCTTGTCTCCACTGTTGGAGTTGGATGATCCTGCCACTGTACACCCTTCTGTCCTCCTCGTCTGCACCCTCTTCCTTTGCCCCAATCTCTGCCTAAAAAAGGGGGGTTGTTCATAGGGTAGTATTGTGGAGGGCCTTGATGGTAGACGGTGTAGTGCCAAGTTGGGAGGGGTGGTTGTGGCGGTCCATGATACATAGGGCCACTGTCAAAACCCTGGAAGGGAGTGAAGGCCGGTCTCCATTGATTACGGTTGCCCCAGCTGCCTCCGCTGGAGTCGCTGTTAGTAGATCCCCTACGACTACCTACATCTGAGCTGTCGCCCGAGGAGTAGCCGGTCTTGGACGTAGTAAAATCGTCCTTAAGATAGGGATAAATGTAAATGTAAATGTAGTATACTTGTAAAGCGCACAGCTGCCCCAGCAACGGGCGTCCCGGCGCTGTATAACTCTGGGGAACCCGTCCTGGCTTTCCCTGTGGGATGGTCCCTTGCTGGGAGTCCCCAAGGTGGAGCCAGGCATCCCCGGAATTGGTGGGGCCGTTGTGGAGATTAGGCAAGCTAATGCCCAGAGTTGCCGAGTGGAACCCCTGATTAGAGTAAGCACCGAAGCGAGAATTATCGAGTCCGCTGACCAAGGTCCACAACCCTGCCGCGTCGGGAATTGAACCCTGGTCCCAGGCTGACTTCTGCTCTCGGGCCTGCCGCCTTTAACCAGTGAGCCACACTACTCCAACACTTTTCTTTGTCAAATTTGCCATATCTTTCTGAAGTTTGGTGATTTTCTGTTTTAAAAGATATCCTTTATTTTCAGAAAATTCATTTTTTATTTCAGCCAGTTTAGTAGAGAAGGCAGTTTTTGGGATAGACCCTTTAAGGGCTGCCTCAGCTGCTTGTATTTTCACGAAGAGGGCATCCGCCAACCTCTTAACAGTCTTAACAATGAGAAATAGGAGGTCTTTGGTACACTTCCAGGATACCTGGCACCAATCTTGTTTGAATGGTCCATCTTCAAGGAAGATCCTGGGAAGAATCTTAACTATCAGACCGTGGGGTGCAATATTCACTCTCAGGTATTCAGTCATTAAAGCCCCATGGATCGTAATCCTGAGCCAATCTTTTTTTAGTTGTGTTATTGTGACCCAGTCATCCGCTGTAGAGCTTGAGGCTGCAGCCCCCCCAGAGCCGAATAAGGACGGGGCTGATCTCAAGGATTCGGCTATTGCTTCTTCATCGAAGCTAAGCCCTGGGATATCCTCCATGGCTAGTAGGAAACCCTGCTATCCACACTCAGAGTAGTGTTGGTTTAGCTAGTGAGAAAGCAATGGGCCAAGCAGTGTATAGTGCACTGTTGGTAAACTCTAGAGAGTCCCACGGGGGTTACCTGTGCAAGAACCAGTAAACAAAGAGAGGGACAAGAAGGGCTATATTTACCGCGGTCCTGTGTACACGCCCTGAGACTATACAAACAATGAAAGGTACGCTGTTCCCCAAGGTGATTTAAGGTGGATGAACCGAATAATGGGTAAAGGCCCCAAAACAGAAGAAAGGGAGGGGGATCCTCCCTTTCGGGACTAACACCCTCACACACCCAGTAAGCTAGGTGTCATGCTTCATCATCTGGGTTTTGCTCCTCGTCAAACTGGCGGTGCAATGTCTGACGGGCACCCATAAAGGGGCTCTTTATCGGAGATCTTTTGTCCCTGCCAGTTGGTGCTGTGGGTGTGAGGGCCCTAGGGGAAGTGTCGATGTCGGGAAGTGGTGATGGTTAAAAAAGGTTAGGTAATCCACTACGTGACTTTAATGGTGTGGCTATCTACCTCATTAAAAACAGTGAGGAGAGACTACCACCTGGTACAACGATCCAGGAGAGTACACTCTACTTATTGGTCAACATGTGTCATGTTATGTGTTCATATAGATACCATGCAATACATTAGGACCTAAACAGTGATTAACTATCTACACGCTGTAGTAGGCGGAGTTACCTACTTCACAGGAAACTGAGAAACAGGCAGAGAGTCCTGCCACTTCTTAGTGGGACCTGGAGTGGGATGACAAAAGATGAAGGGGAGATACAGAAGGATTACGGTAAAATCCATTGTCAACCTGAAACACATCATCACGGTTCAACTGGCGCGGGTAAGTGCGTCTACCGTTCGGTCGACTGACCCTGCCAGAACATGGGTGTATTAAAAACAGCAACGGGAGGGTCAATACTCACAAAATTACAACGAAAAAATAATATAATGTAAGGTATTCAGTTCTTATTGATTCAGTGTTATATTTTGCTTGTTATTTGGCCCTTCTTTCCATAAATTCATTAAGTTGTTTATTAGGTAGTAAGTTCTGTCCCATTCGGAGTTATTTTTTCCTTGTTATTTGGTCCTTCTTTAGCTTTTCGTTTTCATGTTGGTAATATTATTTAATGGAGATACTTTTATTTTTCGGATTGTATTTGTATTTGTAATGTCCTCTACTTATTGCAAAGTAATTATTTATAGAAATATTGGTTTTCTTGCTGAGTGATGATGTAGTGTTGTTGAGTGTTGCTGTGGGTGTGTTGACTGATAATGTGGTGTTGTGTAGTGATAATGTGGTGTTGCATAGTAATGGTGTAGTTGTAATTTGTGTTGCTGCGTGATGTTGTGGTGGTGCTAAGTGGTGCTGTGTTGGCTATGAGTGATGTTTGAATGGCGCATAGTGATGTTGGTGTGGCGCTGACTGATGCAGTGGTGGTGCTCAGTGGTGCTTTGTTGGTGTACAGTGGTGGTCAGTGATGGTGATGTGGCGCTCAGTTATGCTGGTGTGGACCTGAGTGATGCTGGTGTGGTGTTTAGTGATAATGGTGTTGCGATGAGTGATGCTGGTGTGTCGCTTAGTCTTTATGTTGTTGGGCAGACTTATGCTGTGTTGTTTTAGAGTAATGCTGTGGTGTTGCTGAGTGCTGCAGTGTCGTTGCCTAGTTGTTCTTTGGTGGTGATGAGTGGTGCAGTGTTGTTGCTTTTGTTCTCCTGAGTGATGCTCTGGTGTTGGTGAGGGCATGGCGCAGGGTCCATAATGCATTTAAGGAGCCAGAGCAGGGTGGGTGCATTGAAGGGATATGAGAAATTCTTACTGGGTGTGGTGGAGGGGCCCATAAGAGATCTGAGTACTAAGCACACTGTGTCAAGTACTAACTCATAAGCCCGGTAGGAGTCTGAAGATAGAGGCCCATTACAAGCCAGAATGAGGATGTGGAAAGTATATTCAGTTTGTAAATTTGTGACCTATGTAATTTTGGAACAGCAGGGCTTGCAATCCATCCCTGAGTTATATGGCTGGGCAGGCGCATGCTACTCCCTGTTGCTGGTGTATCCAAAGGTGGGCCGAGGGGTGGCCGCGATATATCCCGTAGGTATTTAGAGGAGTGTGCATGTGTGCTGCACCATGGATGACATTAGCTACACAAAGGACCTTGTACCTTAGTATACTTCTGTACAGGGTGCCCCTTCCTTTTGAGATCAACCTCACGCAGTAGTTTGAACATGGCCAAAAAGTTCATCAGACCTGTCCCATGTACGCTTACAGAATTCAGTGTATTCACAAAATTTAAGTGTCTCGCTACCAGAGAGAAGTTATCTTGCAAATGAGCTCAGAGTACTGCACCAAAGACCCGGCTTTGTTCTGGTCATTGTTTGACTTCTAAGCCATCCCATCACATGATCCCTGGCCAAGTATGTCATTACGTGTCTAATATCTACTTGAGACCACTAAACCCCCCCCAAACTAGCTCCTCTGGATGTTAGGGAACAGCCCCCCCGGGTGCAAAACAATTTAGGACACTTCCTATAGGCTTTCACATAATGTGAATTAGTGCAGTGGGCTTTCCTGGCAAGTGGTGAGGAGCAAAACAAAATAGCTATCTTCTTAATGTACCCTAGGAACACATCTAAACATCATGGGTCCTGGAACATGTCCGTAGATTACCCTTCCGAAACATGAGGATGTATTATGGTCTTGGACAGACTATGCTTATACATCTGAGGCGTATGGCAAGTTGGCGCAGTTTAGCCCAAGCTGAGACACAAGCTCAGAGCATGAAATAAAAAAGAAACCCAACAGCAAGTTTGCTGAGCCTACAGATGTGGGGTTTGGCGTGCTGGTACAAAATGTTCAAACAGATTGCAGTTATATGTCTTGTATGTTGTTGCGTTATGCTTATTGTGTGATGTTTGTATGTGATGTAGCATATTTGGTGCTGTGTGAGTGTGAGTATTTTGCATGTGTAAATGTTATGTTTTTATTCATTCAAAAACTTTATTTCGGTTTGTTTATGAACCATAAAAGTACAGAACACATTTTAGACATTGAATAAATACACATATTACATCCCAGTTGATATACATAGACTACAAATTTCCATTTGGTGGCGGAGTCCCATTAAAATTCCTAAGACAATAAGTTATATATTTACAAATTTAAAAAGTTAAAATACAGTAGAAGCTCAAAGTCTTCCTGGATGTGTTATCCAACAACAGCCCAGGAGCTTTGTTACTTCCGAAGCATTCTCCGTCTTATTAGCCACATAGAGAACAGAAACTTGGCAACGGCTGTAACTATTAGTGCATTAGTATCGGATTTTAGAATTCTAAAAAACTCTAGATAATTCCTAACTCCCAAGTTCAGACATAGCTGTATAATCCATTTCTTTCTGCAGTTACTATAGGCAGGACAGAACAAGATTACATGCATTAGGGTCTCATTAGAGTTTCCACATCCTGGGCAGGGGCGATCTGGGCCCTCTTTCCATTTGTCTGTATATGAATGCAGGGGCAGTGTGCCATATCTAGACTGTAGATACAACTTCTTTTCTAGAACCGGTTCAATCATATCTAGTTCCTTCTCAAATCTGTAAACATTCTTGTGATCTAAAAAGCTATCGGTGAGACTAGAGGGCCTGGCTGATTGAAGAGCTTCCTGTAGATTATGATGTTTTATGGTCTCAGCCAGGGTTTGTCTCGAGATAACTTGGCATGCAGCCTCAGGATTGGACCACAAGTTCTCCAGTCCAATCTTGGTCGCTAACCCCCTTATAAATGATAGCCACTGTATCCTACCTGCACCCTGACAGGCCATCACGGTTTTCAATTCTTCTCTATAGCTCTCAAGCTCCGGGACACTGCACAATCTTCGCCAATAAAGGAGCGGGCGAGAGGCAATTACTTCTGCAATTGGCCTCAGATTTAAATCCAGCCTTAATGGTATTAGCGGTGTGCTTTTTGGTAGAGTGAGCAGCTGCCTAATAAAGTTATTCTCTGTAACACCGATCTCATTTACTGGTCGGTGCCCCCAAAGTTCCGCCCCATAGAGGGTGGAAGATCTTGCTTGAACTTTGTATATTTCTAGCGGGGCACTCACTAGTTTATGCACACAAGTTTTCTGCACTTTTAAGATTCCCCCCGCGGCCTGTGACAGCCCTAGGTTAGCCTTAGACATTTGAGTATCCCACCCCATTTTGTCGTTCAATGTCAAACCAAGGTAAATAAAGCTATTTACCCTTTCCAGGGGTCGACCATCCATTTTCGGGTGGGGGCAATTAATTGTGCTGGCGTTAAACACCATGTACTTTGTTTTATCTATGTTAATCACCAGGTTCCTTTTCTTACAGAATTCGGTAAATTGGTCTAACACCCGCTGCATCCCCATTGGTGTTTTTGAAAGCAGCAGGGTGTCGTCCGCAAACATTAGTGCCGGGAATTTAGCGCCAGCTAAATTAGGGGCATCAATATATTTTGCGCTGGTCAGATCTTCTATAAGGCCATTTAGAAAGAGGGAAAATAGTGTGGGGGCAAGTACACACCCCTGCCTAACCCCTTTCTCAATTGGAAATGCCCTAGACAGCTGGCCAAATTTACCAAAGCGTACCTTCGCGAAGGTTCCTTCATGGAGTCTTTTAAGTTGATGGCACAGGTAAAGAGGGATCCCCATGTTGGTTAATATGCTCCACAATTGGTTCCTATCCACCATATCAAAGGCGGATTTGAGGTCCACAAATGTTAGGTACAGGCTACCCCCATCCAAGACCACATGCTTCCAATAAAGTACCTGGAGCCGTAGTAATTGGTCGATGGTCGATGTTTTGGCTCTAAACCCTGCTTGCAGGTGGGAGAGAATATTATTCTCTGTAATCCAATCCTGCAGGCGTTGTAAAAGGAGTCTGGCATAAACTTTTTGTGTGACATCAATAAGGCTAATTGGCCTGTAGTTTGATGGTACCAGCGGGGAGCCCTTTTTATAAACCGGGATGATTTCGGCCCCCAGCCAGGTGCTAGGGAGTTCTTGTCCGTCCAAAATGGCATTAAATAGGACAGTCAAGTAGGGGACCCATATCTTCAACTCATCTCTATAAAGATCACCAGGAATCCTGTCCAACCCCGAGGCCTTATTAGGTTTCAATGCTAATACCGCTAGTGTCACTTCCGACAAAGTAAATAAAGGAGGGCACCAGCTAGGATCCAACCACAGAGGAGAACTTGGTAGGTCAAGAGTTAGGGAAGCAGGACTAGAGTAAAGATCTTTGAAGTAAGCACACCAAACTTCCTCAGCAATGTTGGGGTCGATCTTAGACTTGCCCTCTGCCTTCCCGTTGTGAACCAGATTCCAAAAGGATCGTGCATCTTTCATAATCAGTGCCAGTTTGATTCCCTGCCATCTCTCGGTTTCCCATTCAGATTTTGCATGGAACAGGAGATCCTTATAAGCCTTCCTTGCAGTCATAATGGAAGTCTTACTGCCTGTTTTAAGAGCAGATACTAAAATAGTTTTTGCCCTCCTACATGACTGGTTATACCAGGGATTAGAGTCCCGTGGCTGCCGTTGGCTCTGGTTGGAGGATTTGTAAAAATTGCCTGCCAGGGTCTTCATTAATTCTTTATGAATTTCTACAGCCTTTGCGCCTGCCGCAGAATTTGAGGCACTCTCATTCAATGCTAGCACCCGCTCTAGCTGGGGAATTACACTTTTGTACAGGAAAGCCAGATTTTCTGGTGAGGACTTAATAGTGGCCCAACGGATTCTTTTCCCACCCCGTATAATTCTAATATTACTTGATACAGCGTCAGCCTCTTGTGGCACCGCCTCAGGCTGTGGCAGATCCAACTCTACTACCAAAGGGTTGTGATCACTTTCCGAGCGATCATGTACCTGGAAGTTACAAATCATTGGCCATAAGGACAAGCTAGCCATAAAATAGTCAATTATTGACGAATGGCCCATTCCATTATAAGTACACTTTCCTGGGCTATCCCCTGGAAAGCGGCCGTTACATGCTCTAAGTGAATGTGTATACGTTAAGGATGTGAGCTGCATGACCATAGGTGACCAGGATTTAGTTTGCTAGACATTAGGGAATGGAATCTGGCAGACGTCATCCTCGTCTGATGATATCTGAATGGCCCCCCCAAGTGGTTCATAGTGGCAGTTAAATTCTCCCCCTATTAACACCTTAGTCTCGCTAGGGAGACTATTCAATAAATTAGTTAAGGCCTCTAGAGTCTGTGAGATCCCTCCCACACGAACAGGACGTAAGTAAATGTTAATGATTGCCAATTTAGGTGTTTTTGGGCGAGCTAAGAGAATGCATAATAAGTCACAGCTATTAGTGCTAATCCTTTTAACAGAAAACCCAAGATGGACACCCACCCATATAGTCAGACCACCAGATGGCCTGCCTCTAGCACCCTTTATGGCGAGTTCAGTGTAGGTAACATACCCCATTCTATGGAGGGCGGTCGTAGCCCATGTTTCCTGAAATATACAGAGTCCATGAGTATCCACAAAATCACACCAATCAGTGCTGTCTAATTTTGTAGCCAAACCCGCCACATTCCATGATAGGGCCGCTAAATGTTTGCTTTGTCGGCTAGATGCCTCATTTGACTGGTTAGAAGATGTGGCAATTCCTACGATTGGGTCGCCTAAATCAGGGCACGATTGTCCCTTAAAGGAGTCATGGCTAAATGTGGGGGATTTGGCCATTTGGGAAATAGAGAGAGCAGTGGTAGATTTGGGTACTATAGACATCAACCTAGTCCCACTCTGTGCGTCCACCCACGCTAGCTCCCCTTTACCCACCTTTGAACTAGTTTAGGGAGGGGTGGTGGAAACGGGGAGTCAATCACAGCCATCGAAACAGGAAAGAACACCATATCTGTTAGAGATTTCCAATGGGGTAAAAGGGATCAAGTGCTCCATACTCCTGTTCCCATGCAAATGGTCCGACCCCCCTGGAAGCATGCTGTGGCCACCAACAGGGACTGTATTCCAACCCGATGTGTTCCCCGTAGGCAAGGGCCTAGGCGGTTGGCCCGTGTATCTGTTATAGGGAGGCATGTACGCGTTCTTATTGCGATGAGGATCAGCAAGCCCTACGGGGAAAAAAGGGGGAGTCACAAACGATCTTGGATACAAATATGTTAGATCGAGTGGGACTATGGCAGTTTTCAAATTCCCCGAGGGCCCTGTTAATATACATCTAACTGCCTCTGGGTCCCTAAAGTTTATTACTACAATATCTCCATTGAGGTTTTTTTCCCTGCTGCCCAACCAAGGGAGGCGCCTGACGTGGACTATCTCTCCGTTAATGTAGTATGGGAGTGGTCTATTTAGTCCTAGCCAGTGGAGAATTTTATTTTTTAGCTGGGGATGCCCCTCCCTTTTACCTGCCTCTAAAGTAGGGACTCCTGTGAGTACAACTACAAAAGGCACAGCCTCGGGGGGTAATTCAACATTATGGCCCTGTAGTTTATCAATAATGGGCAAGCTCAACCTTCCCCTTCCAAATTGCTGGTTCGTGACACTGGGGTTTTCCCCTCCCTTCTGAGGTTCTCTAGCAGCCAGGGCTATAGATTTTGCCACTGTTGCCACAGGCAACTGGGCATGCTGAGATGCCGGAGTTTTCCGTTGGATATTACTGGGGGGATTATTAGCTGTATTATTATCCTTACTGGAGCTCTTGAGAACAACTGCTGCTCTCGGTTTGTTATTGCCAGAAGGTTTATTGGCTCCAATATTGCCATTGTTAGGAACCTTAGAGGCAACCAGAGTAAGGGCAGGGGCAGTTGGAGTCTGGGATGGAATCGTCGATGAAGTGGTGGGCCTTAGGATGTTCGTAGAAGGCCCTACCCCAACTTTATCAACATACAATGCCTCTAAATTACCAAGTCGTTGTTCCACCCTCTTTAAAATATCCAATATAGGATACATAAAGGACCTAAATAGCTGATCTATGGAATCCCACGGGGTGCCAGAGAGTGGTAAAGCTTCTTGACAAAGGGGGGAAACTACCCCAGCTCCACTTAATAGGTTAGTATCGGGCAATATAACATTTGTGTCTAGAGGTGCTATTGCCGCTGGCACTATGTCAGATGGTGCTGGGGCCTTAGTCATAGTTACAACAGTGGTCTTACTTTTCAGGGATTTACCGAACTCGGAATGGCTAAGCTTACCCCTCTGAGGAGCACCCCCCCCTTCTCCTTTTAAATGGTGGTGGGCCAGGAGGTTTGATCTTGTGTAACATCTTGCCCTTCCTTTTAGGTAACTCCCTAGCTGGAGCACAAGACACATTTTCAACATCTGGACCTGTACAAGGAGCGCATAAAGACAACATATTAGGTGAAGGACCGATGATTGCTGTACCAGGAAGCGATGGAGTGTCTCTGAGGAGTAGGGGAAAATTGTCCAAGAGCGGTGGATCTACACTGTAGATATCGGTGTCACTATCCGGCAGGACAAATATAGGCGCCAAATCAGTAAATGGTCTATTTTTCAGGAGCTCGATAGAGCGGCGACGTTCAATCCTGCGCTCAGTCAACAGGTTATCCGTATCCAAATCCACAGAGGCCCTGGTAAAGTAGTTCTCCAATGTACTTTTGCTGCCCCCCGCGGTTATCGGTTTGTCACAGTTTGTAGACATACTGATGTAATCCTACCTTCCCCTTGAGAATGAAGACGTAAGAGGGGTGGCCCGTCCCGTCCTCGGCCGTCCCCGGACGGCCACAGACGGCCCACCCTTTGCCCGGGCTTCGCCCGGCGCGTCCCGCGAAGCGTGGAGAGTGACTGACAGAAATAGAAGAAATGGCAGTCCGGGGGCGGGGCTCACAGGTGCGCAGGCCAGGTGGTCAAGGCCGAGCAGGGACTCCTGGGAGAGTGAGTCCCTGCAGCGCTACAATGCCCGTCCTGTGAGCAGCCCACACGCCCCGTGACAGAACGCCACAGAGATCAGTGCTGCCTCCAGGCAGCGCGAGGAGTGGGGGCTACAACAATGCCCAGGCGAAGAACAGGAGCTGAAGCCGATCCCAGCAGGTACGGGGGGCAAGCACACACACGAACAGGAAGGCGTCCCAAAAATGCTGAAGAAGGCGGGACCTAATTTGTTTGTGTATGTGTGTTTTTTTTTGTTATAGGTGTGTGCTGCTAATGTGTTGTAACGTTTATTTTCTTTACTAATTTAAAAATGGCGGGCGCTATGTTTTGCCTTTACGTTCCTTACGTAATGGCATTTAGCGTTCTAGTTTTTTCGTCCCTTGTATTTCCTTTTTGGTGTGACGTAATTTTCAGCCAATCGCAGCTCTACGTTTTGTGACGTAGCATTGCGTTTGACGTGCGTCAACGGAGAAATTTCCAGATTGCCGTGAATGTTCACATGGGAAAGGCGTGTTCTTCTTACGGTGTTGTTGCTGCGTCGTTTGACAGGTAAGAGTAAAGATTTATTATATTAATTACATTATGATAAATGTATTATTGTTTCTTTTAATATTTTTTACGTATTTGATTAATGTTTTGGATGTATTCTCGACTTTTTTGTTTAGCGACTGTTTTATTTGTTACCGTATGTATTTACTATATAGTTCTGTAAGGTTATAAACTGTGTATGTGCTATATTTTAATGTTTATATTTTTATTGTTTATGTACTTTGTGATTTGATATTGAATTCTCATATATTTTAGATGTGTTATGTATGTATTATTTGTGTATTTAATATATTGCTATGTTTATAATGTTTGGTATGTACTTGTCATTTTTATGGACACTTTTTCCCTTTGCGTATGTACAGTATTGCTCTTTTTTTGATAAATGTATTTTTTTTTATTGCGTTGTGTTTTTATGCATATTTCACTGGGAAGTTGTTTATTAGGAAGTATTTAGTGATCCATTTTTTGGTTGTTAATCATTGTTATTTGGCTCTTATTTTCCTTGGCGTAATATTGTAGGTTCAATATTTTTATTGAGATAGTTCTACTTTGCGGACAGATTGTTATTTGTAATGTAGTCTTCTGAATGCAATGTACCAATATACCTTTATGTACCCTTTTTTCTGTTTAGGATGTGTTAACTACGTATTTTTACACGGTGCTCTCAAAAAAGCACACTTAAGTGTCCTTGCATTCTGAAATATGCAGATTTTGAAATTTGCGTTTGCTTATTGTTGCTGTTGTCTTTTTAGTATTGTACTCTATTCCTTAGTCACAGCTTTCAAAAGCATGGATGGTGCTGTAGAAGTTATGTACTTGAGCTGTAGCAGCATGGAATTATTGAATATGTTTTCCCAAGAGATCTGCAAGCAGTGTTTTGTATATGGCATCCAGAGCAGCATCAAGCTTTTTTATTTATTAGGAAGGATAACGGTTAAAACTTGAATGAACACTTTGCACCACTACAGCATCAATTAAAACCACTACAGCATCACTCGTCACCACAACAGCATCATTGAGCACACAGTAGCATCACTGAGCATGCTGGTGTTGCGTTGACTTTTGTTGTGTTGCTGCTTGATGCTGTTGTGGTGTTGAGTGGTGCTGTGATGATGCTGAGTGATGTTGGGTTGGTGTTGCGTGGTGTTGTGGCGGTGCTGAATGATTATGTGGTGTTGCTGATTGGTGTTGTGATGGTGCTGAGTAATGTGGTGTTGCTGAATGTTGGTGTGGTGGTGTATAGTGTTAATGTGGTGTTGCAGAGTGATGATGTGGTGCTGCTGAGTGATGTTGGGGTGGTGCTGCATGGTGTTGTGGTGGTGCTGAGTGATGTTGTAGTGGTGCTGAGTGATACTGTTAAGGTGCTGCGTGGTGGTGTGTTGGTGCATTGTGTTAATCTGGTGTTGCTGAGTGATAATGTGGTGCTGATGAGTGGTGCTGTGGTGGTGCTGAGTGGCACTGTTGTGTTGGTGAGTGGTGCTATGTTGATGCTGAGTGATGTTGTGCTGGTGCAGGGTGTTACTGTGGTGGTGCACTTAGCACCACCAAAACACTCAGCGCAACAGCAGCATCAGTCAGAGCAACACCAGCATCACTATGCAACACATGCAGCATCACTCACCACCACCCTAGCAACACTTAGCAACACAACAGTATCACTCATTAACACCATAGGATCACTCTGCATCACCACAGCATCACTCAACACCATAACAGGAACACTTTGCACCACAACATCATCACTTAACACCACTACAGCATCACTCGTCACCACAACAGCATCACTGAGTACCACAGTAGCATCACTCAGCATGCTGGTGTTGCATTGACTTTTGTTGTGGTGCTGCTTGATGCTGTTGTGGTGTTGAGTGGTGCTGTGATGATGCTGAGTGATGTTGAGGTGGTTTTGTGTGGTGTTGTGGTGGAGCTGAATTATTATATGGTGTTGCTGAGTAGTGTTGTGATGGTGCTGAGTAATGTGGTGTTGCTGAGTGTTGGTGTGGTGGTGTATAGTGTTAATGTGGTGTTGCAGAGTGATGATGTGGTGCTGCTGAGTGATGTTGGGGTGGTGCTGCGTGGTGTTGTGGTGGTGCTGAGTGATGTTGTAGTGGTGCTGAGTGATACTGTTAAGGTGCTGCGTGGTGGTGTGTTGGTGCATAATTTTAATGTGGTGTTGCTGAGTGATAATGTGGTGCTGATGAGTGGTGCTGTGGTGGTGCTGAGTGTTGCTGTTGTGTTGGTGAGTGGTGCTATGTTGATGCTGAGTGATGCTGTGCTGGTGCAGGGGGTTACTGTGGTGGTGCACTTAGCACCACCAAAACACTCTGCGCAACAGCAGCATCAGTCAGAGCAACACCAGCATCACTATGCAACACATGCAGCATCACTCACCACCACCCTAGCAACACTTAGCAACACACCAGCATCACTCATTAACACCATAGGATCACTCTGCATTACCACAGCATCACTCAACACCATAACAGGAACACTTTGCAACAAAACAGCATCACTTAACACCACTACAGCATCACTCGTCACCACAACAGCATCACAGAGCACCACAGTAGTATCACTCAGCATGTTGCTGTTGCGTTGACTTTTGTTGTGCTGCTGCTTGATGCTGTTGTGGTGTTGAGTGGTGCTGTGATGATGCTGAGTGATGTTGGGTTGGTGCTGCGTGGTGTTGTGTTGGTGCTGAATGATTATGTGGTGTTGCTGAGTGGTGT